>NC_080836.1:42083919-42717808 GCF_030435755.1 Ochotona princeps
AGTAGCCTGCAACCTGGAAAACAGTTCTCATAGAACATGACCATGCTGGTGCCTTGGTCATAGACTTCTAGCTTTCAAAACCATGAAGAACTAATTTGTGTTGTTTTTTAGCCACCCATCCAATGGTAATTTTTGGTGGCAGGCTGAATTAAAACACACAAGGAAGGAATTAAGGGAAGGGAAGAGGGATTGGTTAGCTGGCAGCCCAAGGATCAGGACAATACAAGGTCAGACAGCCACGTCACCGTGATGCCAGGGGCTCAGTCCACTCCTGTAGTTGAGGGCCCAGGCAGCCTGCCTGGGATGAACTACCTGATTTGTTCATCTCTACATGCTGATCACTCCACTGCTCCTGTTCTTCCTTTGAGGCTGGGGTTTTAACTTTTGGTGCCAAGAGCATGGAACTGGACTCAGATGACTTGAGTAGAATTCAACCTTATCATTAGGTCTCAGTTACAACTGGCGCTTAACAATTATTGTCAAATATTGTATCAATCTCCTATTAAACACCTATCTGTTGCACTTTTTTTGGCTAATTTATATTTCTCTTAATAGACTCTTTTTTTTTAATTAACTACATTGCGTTATGTGACACAGTTTTATAGGCACTGGGATTTTCCCCACCCCTCCCCAAACCCTCCACCCCTCCCCAAACCCTCCACCCCTCCCCAAACCCTCCACCCCATGGTGGATTCCTCCACCTTGTTGCATTACCACAGTTCAAATTCAGTTGAGATTCTTTCATTGCAAGCATTTACCAAGCATAAAATCCAGCATCTTATTGTCCAGAGAAGTTCAACGGTTTCTTGAGGAGACCATCTCTGGTCTGAAGGTAGAGCCGGCAGAGTATCATCCCAATCAACTAAAAGCCCTGACATAACATCAGTAACAACTGATAACGTTATGGAATTAATTGACATAGTAATGAGTAACCAATATGTTAGAAAAAAAAAAAGAATGCAAGTTCTGAACCACATCCTGTGACTTCTTCATTGGCATTTCAATTATTAGTTTATATACAACCAGGTTCTATACACCTTAAAATGGCTATAGATTACTATTCAGCTGTCTCATGTCTATTTTAATTTTAGTATTTAGCAGTTTATAGCGTTGAGGCATACTTTTGCTGAACCATTTTTTTCGGATAGTCTAGACTGGCTTATAACTCTAACAATACATATGTCAACAGTTTAGGTGCAGAACAGTTTTAGGAGGGGTGTGCAGAGAAATCTTCAGTACCCTAGTGAGGAGTAACTAATCTTTGTGTCCCACCTAGTGAGGTATAAGTGCATCCATGCTGACCGTTTCCTGTCTGATTCTATCTCTTAATAGACTCTTGATGCCTTGACAGCAACTACGAATATTCCTTAGTATTTACATTACCTATCAAGTGAGTGAACAATAAGTTCAGGTTCCCTTTTGTAAAACAATCTTATTCTGAAACGTTCACCACCAGAATTCATGGATTTTAGCATCTCTTTTTAACATCTTTTCACACTGCACATAAACCACAGTAGATATTATGCCTGCTTTAATTATTTATCTACTCTATTAATTGCTCTATGATATTTACTTCGCAGTCACAACTTTCAGTCCTTTTATACTGCCATATTAGCAGGTTTATCTTTTTACTCTAAGGTAATTATTGTACTTATCATTCTTGACTGTCTTGCTGCCTGCATGTATCTGCTTCTTTGACTTAACAAGGTCATTTTGAATTCCAAACCAACTGTTAAGAAATTCACTCTTTCTCCAGGTGATTACCTCAGCTAAATCAATGTTTCTTAATCACCCAGGTCACTGATGAAAGTTAAAACATATATTTTCTATGTGCTTTACAACTGCAGGATGTTGGTCCTCTAACATGGTTAACATGAAAAAGTTTAATGAGGATGAGACTATTTTGTAGAAAACATGTTTTTCTGAAAGAAACTTGTGATTATGACTGAATGACTCCTTAGCTGAACTTATGTTTACTCAGTGGCATACAATCCAAGATTTAGGCTTACCAAAGCAACAGTCAGCTTCCTATATTTTTGTCTATTTGTTTTAAAGGTTACTTCACTTTGTGTCATATCTGAGGATAATACAATAGCTACACATGATATCCTAAATGAAAGAGCAATTTACCCAACAAATACACACAGTGTTATATTTAATAGTACAATCAAACGTTAATAAACCAACAATTAAAAACATGTCCTAGTTTCAGAGCATTCTGGTTAAGCAATCCTCAAAAGCAGGGTAAGAACAGTTTATATAAATTTTTAGCAATAATTGGTATTCTTAATTTTAATTAGGTAGAACTCTTACAGGTAAGCTGTAGTAAAGGAAAAGAACACAACAGATCAAAATCTACTATTGTTTCATTTGATGAAATAAACCTGCATAATGTGTTTGCAGATGAAAGGAAGCCTGTTGCTTATTATTATTATTAATTTTTATTGGAAAGTCAGATATACAAAGAGGAGCAGAGACAGAGAAGAAAATCTTCTGTCCACTGATTCACTCCCCAAGAGGCCACAATGGCCAGAGCTGTGCTGATTTTAAGCCTGGTGCCTGGACCCTCTTCCGGGTTTCCCACACAAGGGCAGGGACCCAAGGCATTGGGCCATCCTCAACTGCTTTCCCAGGCCACACACAGGGAGCTGGATGGGAAGTGGGGCTGCCGGGATTAGAACTGGCATCCATATGGGATCCCAGCACATTCAAGGTGAAGACTTTAGCTGCTAGGCTATAGTGCTGGGCCCCCTTTTGCTTTTTTTCTTTAATCTTGGGAAGATATAGCATTACTAGAAACCAAAGAAAACTTGTTGAGTAAAGTTGTGTTTCAACATACTCTCTCCTGTCAGCTACAGTGTTTGCAGTGCTCTTACCCAAGCAGTTGATGTCACTTCACAGGTCCAAGGAAATGAGTTGAGATCTCAACCACTGGCATCCTCGGGTTTGCATCGAGCTCATGGGAGAATGTCATTTCCCGGCTCTTGCAGAAGTCTGTTCATGCGATCACCTCCTGCAACATTAGAAAGAATCATAACATAGGCAAAGGTTTTGCCATTGTGACAGGGTAAGCTAAAATGCAGTACATTAATTAGTTTTTTGAAAACAGTCTTAGTGCAAAGATATGAAGATTTTCATAGGCAAAGACAGAGCCGAGTTCATGGGGCTTTCAGCCTGATGTTTTGGGTCCTCTTCCTGGGGCTTTCACTTAGGTTTTAAATTCCAGCCTTCTAATGTCAGGATCTTGCCTTTGTTGAACGTTAAGGCATTTTTCCAATTACACACTAAAGGGATGCTGACAATCACCTGCCTTACTCCTACTCCATAGAGTTGATTTATGGTGGAAGGGTGTTTTCTAAACAGTAGATGAAATTGGTGAAATGCTATCCATTTATTAGAGTGGGTTCAGGAATTCCTCCTGGGGCTCAGTGGGCATCATCCTTGAGATAATCAGCTCTGGATGCATGAACTTACAGCTGTCTAATGAGGTTCCCCCACTCAGGAAAATTAAAGTCATCTTTAAAGAAATTATGTAAAGGTAGAATCTGAAAAGTATATTTACAGTGCTATGGAAAATTCTAAGTATAGGTTGATCAACTAGAAACTGTTTCACAAATGGCTACTATTAATATAAACTCAGATTCAATATTTTTTCCACACTTATTGATCCTTGTATTTATGTTCAGCGATCAGGGTACTAAGTTCTACGGATACAGCATAGGAAAAGACAGACAGACTCTTTGTCTTTTTAACTTACTGTAGACAGACAGTAACTCTTAACAAGCAAATGTAAATGTATAGCAAAGTGGCAAGTAGTATTGAAGTCTATAAAGAAAAGCAAAGACTAGGAGGGATCTAGAAAATGGGATAGTTATCATCCTAGGAATGTATCAGTTTTCTACTGCTGCTTTAACAAATTGCCACAAACTTAGTGGTTCAAGATAACTTGAATTTATTGTCTCATAGGTCTAAAAGAAGTCCTGTATCACACAACTGGGTTGAAATCAAGACATGAGCATTTTTTAGTAGAAAATTCCTTTCCACGCCTTTTTCAGATGCTAGATACTTCTCTCATTCCTTGGCTTACAGCCCCCTTGCTCCATCATTAGGGTTGCATTGTTACATTGTTTCTGATCACAACTAGGAAAGGGGCTTCTATATTTATCAGACCCACCTAGATATTCTGGAACAATCGCTCCATTTTAGTTAAGTTAATCAGGAGCCTTAGATGCTTTACTTTCACCATGTAAGACTACAAACTCTTGAGTTCCAGGGGATTATGTCATGGAAAACTCGGGGAGTCCCTTGTTCTGCCTACCTCAGGCACTTCAGATAAATCTCTCTCAATTAAGCTTTAAATATATGAAGACTCAACCCAAGTGAATATCTGGGGAAAGAATTTACAGAAAAATGTTGTTGGTTCTCTTTGGAAGAGAAAGAAGGCACATAGATAGGGCAGTATAAGGGAGATGAAAAGAGGTTGACAACATCAGGGAAATAGGAAGAGATTAAATCAAACAAGATACCCAAAGCCTCAAGAAGGTTTGATGTTATTCAAAAAATGACAGGGAACAAGCATAATATTCAGAAGAGTTAAATGACCCATCTTATGGCTTTAAAATATTCTGTGTAATTCTGAAATGCTGTTAGAAATCAGTTTGATATTATCTTACAAATTTGAAGACATACACATTCCATTACCCAAGAAAGATTTGTATATTTATAGTCCACAAATATATATATATATATATGAGATAGAGAGTAGTCACATCAGCAAACAAAAAGGGTGCATAAGATTCAATGTTAACCACCATCAGTTTGAACAAACTGTAGCACATGCAAATAACAGATTACTGTATAATTGTGAAAAATGAATGCATTCTAACTATATGTGAATGAATAAATTCCATTTATCTATTTAAAATATTAGAAATCTCAAGTGCCTAATGTTGAGCAGAAGAGGAAAGACAAGCACAAGTTCATAAATCATTTTAGAAATATTTCTCAAGCATTAACTTTGCACAAACATTGTACTGGCCTATACTCTTAATAGTAAACAAAAGTGACAAAGAATTTTATGCTTGTGTAAATCAGGTTTGCAAATAGCCAATTTATAGTAGAATGAGCAGGTGAATTATATAGTATGACATAAGGTTTAAGAAAAGAAGTATATTTTCATTTTTGTATTTAGTAGTTTATAGTGTTGAAGCATAACTTTTATTGAACTTGGTGGACTTTGGGATAGTCTAAGTTGGCTTATAACTCTAACAAGGCATATGTCAACAGTTGAGGCACAGAACAGTTTTATGAGGGGTGTGCAGAGAAATCTTCAATACCTTAGTGAGGAGTAACTTATGTTCGTGCCAGGTCTGCCTTTAGACCAGGGATGGTCTCCCCAAGAAACTGTTGAATTTATCTGGACAATAAGATGCTGGACACTATGGAAAGTACATACTTTCAATGAAAGAATTATGATTGGATTTGAACTGTAATACTGCAACTAGGTGGAGAAATCCACCATGTGGGGAGGGTACAGAGAAGGGGTGGGAGAATCCCAGAGCCTATGAAACTGTGGTATAAAATCAAATGTAATAAAAAAAGAAAAGGATAAGTATAAATATCAAGAGAATGGAGCATAGTAAGAGTATTGAGGGTGTTGTAACTAAATAGCGGTTCAGCATCTGATGGTATGGCACAGAGTGTTAAGCTACTACTTGCAATACTGGTATCCTATTCCAGAACACCAGCTCCTTTCCTGGCTGCTCCACCACCTATCCAGTTCATTCCTTATCTCCTGGGAAAGCATCAGCAGCTGCCCAAGGACTTGGGCCCACCCAAATGGAGCTTCAGCTGCTAGTTTAAACCAGGCACAGTCCTGGCCAGTGCAACCATTTGGGGATGAGCCAGAATGTGAAAGATCGGTCTCCCTCTCTGTAGATCTCTCTCTCTCCCTTTACGCCTTTCAAATAAATAAAATAATTTTGAAATTGGAAGTCAGCATGCGTTTCACCTGTGAAGTAAGGCTAAAGGAAGAATCTTACAGACAGGGGAAACTGACAGTTCAGAGGTGCTAAATAAAGAAGAAAGGAAGTGTGGCTGGAGAGGAGAAAAGTGAGATAGGATGGGAAAGATCTACAGGAGGACCAAATGGTGAAAAGGTCTTGTGAGACTGTGCAAGAGTTTTGTATTTGAGTTTGAGTGACAAGAAACTACTGACAAATACAAATAAAGAGTCCCCATAGTCCAAGCTAAGTTCTAAGAGGAAAATTCTGGCTGCTGTTTTAAGAACAAACAAGGAGCAATAAGCACTGAAGCAGATATCCAGTGTGGAGCTCTTATGGTAGAGCAGGAAGTGATGGTGCTGGGGTTCAGAATGGTAACAAGAGGAGTAGTGAGCAGTAAAATCTGGGTTCATACATAGTGTTTTAAGAACACTGCAAAACATTTTAATTTTGATATAATTCTGGTATTACAAGAATGTTTCAAGAATAAACGAGATCTTCTTATATTAATTATCCCATGTGTTATATCTGTGCGCATGCTCTCTCGCTCTCTGTGTGTTACAAAACTTTATAACAATATTCAAAATCAGGAAGTTGACACTGATATGCTAAAGCAGCTACTAGCTAACTTTTAGGTCCTGCTCAGATTTCACTCTTTTTTTTCCCCAACTATATCTATCAAAGCACAAGATAATCTTGGATCACATGTTGCATTCAATTGTTTTCTTTTTACTTTCTTTTAGTTTGGAATTGTTTGTCACTCTTCCTTTGTCTTTAAAAACATGGAAAAAAATTAAAAGTATACTGTCCAGTTTTTATTCATTTTTTTAAAGTGTCCCTTAATTTGAGTTTAATGTTTTCCCCTGATTAATTGCAGATTTTCCATTTGCACCAGGAATGTCCCAAAAGGGATGCTGTGTCCTTGACAACTCATCATATAATGGGAGCCATATGTTATTGATTTGTCCCCTGACTACCAAGGTGACTTGGTTAAGGTAATGCCTGACAGGTTTCTCTCCTATCAGGTTACTATTTTCCCTTTTTAATTAATAAATATCTAATGGGGAGATACTTCATGCAACAAATATCTTGCTACTCATCAAACTTTTACTCATGAGTTTTACCATGCACTGATTCTTCTATGAGTCAGTAATTACTATAATGCTAAATGATGACTTTTTAAGTTCTTTCTTCTCAATTTAATTGCCTTTCTACTCAGACATTGCCTGTTGTCTTAATTAATTAACTGATAAAATGGATTCTTACCTAATTCAATCCATCATAATCCATTAATAACATTATACACTTAAATGCTCAAATTATCTCAAATTTCATCAGTGAGAACCTTTTTAAGTTGGTTCCTATATCTTTCTGATGTGCTTTCATCCTAATTTGGATGTTTTCTTATTAGTGACACAATAAAACAATTCAGTCATTTTGTACTTTTAAAAACTGGTCCAAGAACCAACCATATGTAAGAATTCCTGATTCCTTTAAGCAAAAAAAGCAATAGGTAGTTGATAGGTGTACTCACTGTGTTTGAGGTTTACATATATGTCTGAAGCTTTCAGATTTGAGCTAATGGAAGTATGAAGTTATCACAAACTGACTTGGAAAAGACTGAGGTAGAAGAGGTATGGATGGAGATTCAGTTTGGCCCTGTTAGATTGAGATGGCTAGTACACATGCTGGTAAAAAAGGCAAGTAGGAAGTTGAATTTCTTATTCATAGTTTGACCAGAGAATCTTGGAAGGGGATAAATTTTGAAAAAAAAATCAGTAAATAGGTAATATTTTAATTCATGAGAAGAGATAAGAACATCAAAAGAATGAGTGCATAAACAGCCTAGCAGTTAGAACAACTACATTCCACATTAGAGTATCTGGTTAGTTTCAGAAGTTTTGCCCTGGCTAATATGCATGCTCGGAAGCAGTGGCATGGCTCAAGTGACTGGGAAGTGAAGCAGCCGGGATATAAACTGGCATCCATATGGGATCCTGGTGCATGTGAGGTGAGGAGTTAACCATTAGGCTATCACGCTGGGCCCTGTTTATTCCTTTAACTTACTTGGCTGACTCAAATTGTTTAGAAAAGGGTAATCATTTTGTGACTTGTCATGGATTCTAGCTGAGAAAGGCTGAATTCTATGCACTTCTATGGGCTTCCTGGATCTGTTATTAGTTTATGTTGATGAGCTCCGCACTCACTAAGCTATCACTGCAAAAGAAGATGAATCCAACTTTCAGATTCCATCTTCCAGACTTCTGTGAATAATGTTTTCCAGGTTCCTAGCATTTGACTCTTAGTAAGTCTATCAGTGTAGACCTGATGAGAGATAAGATGGTAATAAAAAGCAAGCAGCTGGAGTATTTTACCCTTTCTACCTCTGTTTCACATGGGGTGGTTTTCTGCAGTGATTGTATTTACCTTTGGTGACATCTCCACTGGACAGCATACACCATGAATGCAGCTTGAGCAGAAAGGCATGACTTGTTTTTTTTTTAAAGATTTATTTATTTTATTACAAAGTCAGATATACAGAGAGGAGGAGAGACAGAGAGGAAGATCTTCTGTCCGATGATTCACTCCCCAAGTGAGCCGCAACAGCTGGAGCTGAGCCGATCTGAAGCTGGGAACCAGGAACCTCTTCCGGGTCTCCCACGCGGGTGCAGGGTCCCAAAGCTTTGGGCCGTCCTCGACTGCTTTCCCAGGCCACAGGCAGGGAGCTGGATGGGAAGTGGAGCTGCTGGGATTAGAACCGGCGCCCATATGGGATCTTGGGGAGTTCAAGGCGAGGACTTTAGCCGCTAGGTCACGCCGCCAGGCCCGAAGACATGACTTTTTGGTTCTAGTACCATCACCTGTTCACTATGGGCACTATGGCTTACTACTGTTGATAATCTGACAGCTGCTCTCATTGTATATTTGCCTTCTTAGCCCTTCTAGCACTATGAGACCAATTCATTGTATTAAATTTCTTCTTTTCAAAATATCTGGAGTAGTTTCTGTTTTCCTGACTCAGCTTTCATTAATAGAATAGACAATAAAGCCATGCTAATTTCAATTCTGCGTTCACAAAGTAGTCTTCCTTGACAATCTGAAAGGGCCTCTTGTACTCAAACACAGAAAACCTGCTCAGTTTGTTTAGACGTACATACATTTTAAAAGAACCTTGATGGAATTTCTGACATGAGAAATGTGTTTGTTGTTTGGTTCCTTGACACTTGATGTTTTAGGAGGAGCTCCTCAGTGTGAGAGAAAGGAATTCCAGGAAGCTGCTTTGTGAGTCGCTGAGGATTAGATTTGTGCACGATGAGCACACACGATGAGTGTGAGTACGGCAGAAAACAGGACCATTGCCACTGCCCACCAAGGACACCCAACCATGGCTCTGGGACACAAAATACAGGATAAAGAGAATTCTACATGTCTAAGAAATGACTTCCTTTACTTCAAGGAGAAGAAAAACTGGGGCAAAGATGAAATCTGGGATGACGGGTGGCTGACTGCTGCTCATTTCTGCTTAAATGCACATACAAATTTGCAGTAGAAAAAGGATGAAGGGAAGCTTGCTGTCCTCTGAATAGTGAGGCTATTAACAAGAAGAAAAAGATTAAAAAATCATTTGCATACATGATCATTAGCACAGAAAAGGATGATTCGAACACCGCAGCTCTTGACACAACTTGGTGGCTTTCTGTGGTTGAGCTAATGTACATAAAGCAGAGACCCCGCCATCTGACTAATTAGCTCGGCAGCAGGGAGGGAATGGATGAAAGGATAATTAATAGGTCAGAGACTCATTGCTGTGTTATGATTATTTGAATAATATTATGATAATTTGAATAACACAGAAGAGTTTGTGAAAACTGGTTGCTGGCTTGGACTCCAGCTGACAAAGCATTTGAATCATGCTCATTTTATACCCCCTGGAAAGCTTGCCTTCCTTCCTGAAAGTACTGAGCATATGCTTCAATACTGGGCAGGGTCAAATGGAGGAGGAAGACGAGAGGGAAATGACTGAACAAAATGACTCTTTTCAATGTCCACAGCAGATTTCCTTCTCTTTCTCTTCACATTGAAGTGACCTTAACTGGCAAGCAGGGGCGCAGGCAGAGACAACAGATTTGCAGCATTGCAAGTTTTTAGGGATCATGAACTGAAGACCTCCTGATTTTTTTAAAAAATGAGTGAATTTCTATCTTTATTTAGCCCCCCCAATCCTCCCCCCCCAAAAAAACAAAGAATCGTGCTTATTTTAAACAGGTAGAGATTTTAAACAAAACAAGATGCTTATGTAGATTTTTTTTAAACCATTGAGTCCTACAGAAAATTTGATTCTGACAATCGTATCAAGTAATATGATGGCATTTATAATATTCCCATACTTGGCTATTTTGTGGTTCCATATCATCTAACGTTTCACTGAGTATGTTTTTAAAGATATTTCCTGTCAACAATTAAGCAGCAGTCTAGAACATGGCCTGAGGATGTTTAGGGCAGATAATACAAAGAGCAATCTGTTTTCTGCAGCACAAGTTTCATTTCAGCAGCTCTGTGTCAGCTTTATTACTTATGTGGAGAGATTAGCTTCCTGCTTCCTAACCATCCGTCCAGTGATTCTCAACCAGGGACGATTTTACTCCCCAGAGGATATCAAGATTGACTGTTACAGTTTGGGGAAGCTACTAGAATCTAAAGGGCAGAGGCTAGGGGTGCCACTAAACATTCTGCAATTCAGGACAGTCCCACAGCAAAGAGTTACCCAGCCCAAAATGCCAACAGTGTGGAAGCTGAGCAGCTTGAACTTAACTAAAGTGTGGTCTGTGGTGAGTACACAAATTGAAAGAATGCTTCCTTAGCCAAGATCTCTGAATGTACTATGAACCTGTATTCTTTGCTTAAAGGATTTAGCTTCTAAAAATAGGGCAAGTAGAGCCTTCCACTGCGCATGATTAATTGTCTAACCTCTTATGCTAGCATCTTTGGCACATCTACTAGATGGCTCCAGAATACACAGACATGAAGAACATTAATGAAAGAATAAGGGCAAGTAATTCTCAGTCTCAAGGAGTCTTAGGTCAAAGGTGAATTTAGGAAGTAAAATGAGAATATTTCTCTAAAGAACTGCTCCAATAAACAGTGGTACTTAGGGGAGCTATCAGACTGTAGACAAACAGCTTAGCTTGTGTTTCACTGCCAGTAGCTAATGAAAGTCTGCAATTAAGTGACTTCTATAATTTCTCCAAATTACAGAAATTTAAATGCATACATGTAAAGTTTAGGTATTACATAACTGCTCAAGAGTTACATTCTAATTATTAAATTACATATAATCTCTTTCTATATCAAGTAATTAGGCTGCATAATAAAGACACATATTCTACATTCTATATTTACTGCTTACTTACACATACGAAATAATTCAACCCTCTACTTTCTTTAGCTTACTTAAGCTTTGTACTATATATGAGTATTTCTAACTTTCATGACAATAATAGACAGGAAACTTTCATCAAGTTTTTTGAGATTTCTTTAAAATTTTCTTGTTTTTTTTTTCTGTGGAAAATGAGTTTGGAAATATATAATAAATATGCTGTCATTGACATCCGTTAACAAAGTAGGAGATAAAGTATGTGAGACACGAACCAGTGCTCATATGGGATGCTAGCATCTAGGTCATGACTCTGCCTGCTCCACCACAATGCAGGCTTCTTAAGGCAGTTCTTGACAGCTCTGAGAAGGGGGATTACATTGACATGTTAATGTCAATTAATGTCAGCTCACAGGCCTAAGACTTGTGGGCTTTGTGATACATTATTATGGAATTATACCAGTCAGAAGTGTGGCTCCTTCTTCAAGTGTCATACTATCCAGAAATCCTGACAGAGTGCAAGTAAGATTCTTCAATATTTGCCAGTGATAATAAATGTATTGTTTATAATAGCACTGTCTTTCCAGCCTTCTGCTTTCTCTCCTAGCCAGCATATTTTTCACCCAACTCCATTGAGAAATCTGGTGCCAGTTCAAAGATTCTCTCTATAGTTCAGTGTTTTAAGTGAACTTCGATAATTATGGCAGATGCTACAAGTGCCCCAGCTCCACCCTTGGGCTCTCATGGCTCTTAAATATGTGGGTGTGCTTAATGCAAGAAGCTTACCAGGAACTTTTCTCACATAACACAGAGCTTGATGGAGACTCCTGCTTTTTCATATTGTAATATGTGCTTGGCCTGTCCTGGCCTTACCCAGCATATCTGAACTTCAGTTGTCTCTAGCTGTAACTTGCTCAATAATGCATTTAACTCTCATCCTCTATCATGTTTTAGGTCTTTTTCTAGTGCATCTTCTTGCACTAGAAAATGCATAAGCTTGTATTCAGACCCTCCCCACACTTTTTTTTAAGAATCTACCTTATGGGGAACCCAACTGCAGAGAATAATTTCAAAGTCCATATTGACAAGTTTCTAACATCCTTGGATCATGTGATACTTTTTATAGTCTAATTAGTTTTGTCATCAAGATCACTTATTCAGAATTTCATTTACTGAAAAACACTACACAGCTATTTCTTCCCTAATTAACTACACCAAACCCATGCTCCGTTTCCGTAGTATAGTGGTTATCACGTTCGCCTCACACTACCAAACCCACTCTGAATTTGTCAATATCTATAGTATCACTTTTATTATCACTTTTGCCTATATCTATAATAGTAGTTAGCTGAATTATGATCAACTATAACATTTTATACATATGTTCTCTTCACTCATTCACTTTTCCCTTTGGCTACTTTCTATTGTGACCTTGAATATTCTCAAACATGTCAAACTGAATCATTATTAAGAGTCAACATGAAATTAAAAAGTCACCATGCAGGGGCCATCACCATGGCACAGCAATTAAAGCTGCTAACTGTGATGCTGGCATTCTATGTGGCTGATGATTCGCGACCTACTTACTCTACTTCCAACTCAGCTCCCTGCTAATAGCCTGAGAAAATCAGAAGATGACTCAAATGTTAGGGTTCCGGACACCTGTCCTGGATGAAACTCCTGGCCCCTGGCCCCTGGCTCTGACTTGGCCCAGTTATGGCTGTTGCAGCCATGTGGGGAATAAACTAGCAGATCAAACATCTTTCTTTCTCTCTCTTTCTCCCTTTCCTTTTGTAACTCTTTCAAATAAGTAAATCTTAAAACAATAAAGCTCAATCTTCTATATCCAACAGCATATTTTAGTTCCGTAAACCTCATTTTTTCACTGAGAAGTGTTCTTTTGTCTCATTAAATTTACACTACTGGTCCATCTTTTGGTTTTTGAAGCACCTTCTCTTTCCTTTCTTATAAGTTACATCTTTGAAATTGTCTTTTCTGATACTGCCAAGCAAAATTAATTGCTGTCTGCCATGATTTTCATATCATTTTATATGTAATTATTAAAACAGCAAGATGGAATTATAATTGTGTCTGTCTTATCAACAAGAGTATATGAGCCTGATAAGGATAGTTTTAAAACATAAATGTCTTGAGGTCCTAAATCTAGACCAGCTGGATGATGGCAGATATTTATTCTGTGATGAATGAATAAAAGTTATTCACTGAGGTTCCATTTCCCCCAGCAACCTAACCTTCCATTTAAGTTCTGCAGAAAACAAATTTGTTGCCTGTTATTTCAGTGGTATCCAATTGTTGAAAAGTCCTTTACAATAGCTTTTCTTAACCAAATGGTATGTATTATCCCAATTCTGACACGATCTGCCTGCTGCTTTCTCTGCCTACATAGCTTCCCCTTAAGCTAGGTGTTTTCAATTACTAACTCAACCCAGACTGACAGTAATCGGATTTATTTCTGCCACTACAGAAGCCGTAAAACAGTCTTGTATCTTTTTGATCGGCTGTCTCCCAAGCACACATCCATCTCCAGCCTTCTGTTTATACGAACAACAAATGACCTGATGATTTAAACTTCTTTTTGGTCTTGAACTCATTACAGGTGAGACAAATCTAGCTGATGAATATACTGGCTTTAAATTGTGTTAAGAAAAGAATACACAGTCTTTTAAGAGGCAGAAAGGAACAAGGGATAGGAGAAGGAAGCATCAGAGACAGAAGTGAGCACTGACAAAGAATTCACCTGCAGAAACTTTATGCTACTGATTAATTCTACACAGGGTATTAAATATGACAGCGGCAGGCCTTGGTAAAAGGGAGACAAAAATACTCTTGAGTGGGCATATTTAAAGATTTACAGGAGAGAGTAAAGAAATTTATTTTCCTATAAATAGTAATAATCTATTTACAAACACAAGTACATAAACACTGCAAAACACATTAGTTTGCATAATAGAAAGAAAAATGTATTGGTTTTTCATGACAGTGGTGCTGGAGGAGTAGAATTCCAATGTTGCCATTTGTAGGGGACCCAGGAACACTGAAGCATCACTGAGACCATGTATATACAGACATGTCTTTCCTGCTAGCACCATCAAGTAGTAGCATGACTTAGAGCTAGCCACTTAATTCTGCTAAATTTGTTCACTTTTGGAAAAAGGAAAATGATTGATAAGACCCAAATTACTTTGAATTCTAAAATCATGGCTCTTTGAATCCCAAAGTTAAAGCTTTTTATCCTATAAGTTCTGTCTCAATGTCTTTTTGTATCCTAAATATTTACTTAAAATGTACTATCTGGGGCAGGTGTTGTGTAGCACATTAAGCTACCATTTGGAAAATCTGTATCCCATATTGGAGTGACAGTTCCAGTCTCAGCTCCTCTACTTACGATCCAGCTTCTTGCCAATGCACCTCTTCAGCAACAGATGATGGCTGGAGTACTTGTGTTCCTTCCTGCCAACCACTTGGGAAATCTGAATGGGATTTCTGGCTTCTGGCTTCTGCCTAGGCCAGCTCTTGCTGCTGCAGGCATTTGGGCAGCAAACCATGGGATGGATGATCTCTCTCCCTCTGCCTTTCAATTAAAAAATGAATGAATAAATAAATGAATCGTGAGAAAGCAAATAATATATGGTAGTCAAGGCATTAGTGTTTGGTCTAGTGGCTAAACAGTCAGTTGAAAGGACCATGTTCCACAATGGAGGGTTTTGGGCTCAAGTCCCCAGTTCTACTCCCAGTTCCAGTCTCATGATTATGTATAACCTAAGAGATAGAAAGTGCTAGCTCAAGTAGCTGCACCCTTGCCACTCAGCTTGGAGATCTGAACTGAGTTCCCAGCCCAGGTCCTTTCATTATGGATATATATAAGGCAGTGAATAAACAGGAGTTCTCTCTTTCTCTCTCGCTCCTTCTCAATCTTCTTCTATCTCTAAGTTTCTCCATATTCCTCTCTGCCCCTCACATAAATACACAAATTTAAAAAAATTACTAAGGAAAAATTATTTGCAAAGATAGTTAAATAAATATACAAGCTGAAGTTCCTAAAAATCACATAACAAAAGGCTATCAAGAAAAATTTCCTATTCCATAAATTTTCTAAATCAAATTGCTTTTGATTGAGAGTTTTCTACATTTGCTGCTTGTTGCTTTTAGCCCTTTAATAGGAAATTACAACTCTGAGTACTGTTTTGAGCACTAAGTTCCTTCATAAATAAATGATGACAATATTTCTTTAGCTTTGGGCTTATAGACTATGATGGTATCATTCTTCAATTTCCAGAGGAGTGAAAACATTTCCCTTTCTCATAGGGCAGACAATTTCAAGGATAATAGTTGTCATGTATAGCACAGCCTATTAGAAAAATAAATTCTTTGTAATATAGAAGAAAATGGTATGCCGGAGAATGTTCTATTTCCTGTGGAAAACAGTGTTCACAAATTTTGACAGCACATAGCTATGCGATGATCTTGGATCAAACAGCTACACACAGCACCTCAGTTTACATAGCAAAATAAAGAGTTACCCCAAACACACAACTGAAAACTCATGAGGCAACTTGCCAAATGTTGACAATGGCCATGTATGTATCAGTGTATGATTGATTCACCATGAGCATTAGAAGATCTTGAGATGGAACAAGTCTATTTGTCACTAAAATTTTATTCATGACAAAGAAGAAATCATATTATCACTTTTTAATTATATATTTAAAATGTATTTCATTGGTTATCTTTCTTTCAGCTTTTTAAACAGCAGGATATGGGAGCTGGTGCTGTGAAACAATACTGGCATCCCTTATGGATGCTCGTTGGAGCCCTGGCTGCTCCACTTCTGATCCAGCACCCTGCTAATGTGCCTGTGAAAGCAGCTGAGGATGCCTAAAGCGCTGTGCCTCTACACACATGTGGGAGAACTAGGTGAAACTTTGGCCTGGCCCAGCCCTTACTGTTGCAGTCATTTGAGGAGTGAATCAACAGATGGAAGAAAAATCTCTCTTTCTGCCTCACCCTATAACTCTCTCACAATAACTCTTCCTTTCAAATAAATAATAAGTAAATAAATATCTTAAAAAATAAGTAAAAGCAGGATATGTGTTTCTCTATATGTGAGATGTCCTCCTTATGACTGTCTTGTATGTTCCTTGGTAGTATTTAACTTTAAAATAAATAAAAAAGATAAATAATTCTTAGCCCACATAATAACATGAATAATTAATTACTGTATGATAAATGATTCTGTTATTAACCTTTGGAAATGTACTGGTATTGAAGTTTGTTTTTAGTTGCTATTGTTTCCTTGGTTTTGTTTTCCTCGGTCTGAACTTGAATTTTTTTTTACCCTTTTGGCCATGTTGTGAAGGATAATTAAATTTGTATTGAATTTTATGAACCCTGTGGAGAAAAGATTTATATCCACCTAGGAAATCTTGGAAGCATGGAGTTTATACACAAATTCTGGGATTTCTGTTGTGAGCTTATTAGAAATCTTGAAATTTAGCCAAGAAATAGAAATGTAGAATACACCTAGAGAACATGGCAAGAAATTGGATAAAAATTGAGTATTTTGAATTGTTCAGTCTTTTTCAGAATTTAAAGTGAGAGACCTGACATGAAATGTTCTAGATGAGGTGAAGTCTAGAGAAGAGGCAAAATAAGGAGTGAGTTCTCAATATAAACACTTTTATTGCATTCAATCTTAAATAACTGGGTTTATTCATATTTACTTTAAATATTGAAACATGAATATATTTACCATTATCAATATGTTTTGTTATTATTGAAGTTTAATATACATATATAACCACACTTAATAGAAAATAATTTTTAAAAAATGTTAAAAACCTCTTCAAACCATTAATTGTGTATAAAGTGGTAAATGAATATTCAGCAGGACATCTGATGACTAAATCAGAGCACTGAGTACTTGCAGAGAATGTGTTTCTCAAACATTGCAACTTTAACTGTTTCACAGAAGCTGACTTTATTATTCACTAATTTAAAAAATATTTATCTATTTTAAAAATTTTACAGAGTAAGGGAAACACACACAGACACATAGATCTTCCATCTGTTGGTTCACTTTCCAAAAGTTCACAACAGTCAGGGGTGGGCAAGCTGAAGCCAGAAGCATGGTGTATCTTCCGGGTCTCCAACATAAATAACAGAGGCTCAAGCACTTGGACCACCTTCTGCTGCTTTTCCTAGGGTATTGGCAAGTATTTCCTCTATTGAAAGTAGTGTATCTGGGATATAAACTGGGCCTGTGAAGGATGCTGACATTACAGGGAATGCCACATGTGGAGTCATGTCACAATTCCAGCTCCCAGTTAAATATTTTCAATATAGTAAAATAACAAGCAAGGAGGCAATCATCAGACTAAAGGGACAGCATACATACTGGGAGAAAATATTTGCAAGCTATATATATGACATGTAGTTAAATCAAAAATATATAGGGAACTCAAACAACTCAATAGCAAAAGCAAATAATCCAATTAAAATGGGCAGTAGATCTAAACACATTTCTCAAAGGGCAGACATACGAATGATCAACAGGTATATGAAAAAATAGTCAATAATATTAATTATTGGGGAATGAAAAATCAAAACTGCAATGAGATATTACCTCACTCCAGTAACTTTGCTATGAACAAAAAGACAAATGATAAGTATTGGAAAATGTGGGAAAAAAAGAACTCTTGCATACTGTTGGTGGGAATGTAAATTAGTACAAGCATTATAAATATAGCATAGATACATCTCAAAAAAGTACAAATAGATCCACCATACAATGCAGCAATTCCACTCCTGGGTATATACCCAAAGGAAATGAAATCAATTTGCTGAAGAGACATCTTGCATTTCCATATTTAATGCAGCACTACTCACAATAGCCAAAAAATGACAACAATCTAAGTCCCCATCCAGCGATGAATGGAAAAAGAAAATGTTTTACATATATACAAGAGAACACTACTCAGCCATAGAACAGCATGAAATCTAGCCATTCACAACAGCATGGATGCAACTGAAAGTCATTATATTGTGATTTAAGCACAGAAAGACAAACATGATCTCACTCATTTGTAGAGTCTAAAAAAATAGTGATATTGCAAAAGTTAAAAATTCAATAATGTTTACTGGAAACTGGGGAAGGGAATGAAGAGGAAAAGTTAGGAAAAGATGGGCTGACAAGCACTTGACTATAGCTAGATAGGCGTAAGAATTTTTGAGATTCTTTTGAACTGTATGGTGACTGTAGAAAAAACATACATGCTGTACATTTAAGAAACTAGAAGATAGAATTGGGATATTTTCACTGTAAAAAATATCAAATGCTTGAAAGATTAGATGTATTTATTCTAATTTGACATTACATAAGGTATACCTGGGATTTTATTTTTAAAAAGATATCTATATATATGTATATATAGATACAGATATATATAATCTATGAATGCATGTAATTTTTCTAAAAAATACTAGTGATTTCATCCCAAAAGTGAAATTATGTATGATGATCATTAATATTCATTATTTTAGAATGTCATCTGGAAAAATATCAATTTTTCCTTTTTCTTGAAAGATTTATTTATTCATTTAATTGAAAGGCAGAGAGAAGGAAAGATCTTCTATTTGCTGATTCACTCCCCAAATGATTTCAACTGCCAAAACTGGAGCAGGCTGAAGTTAAGAGCCAAGAACTCCATCCTCGTCTTCTATATGGGTGTCAAGGGCTGAAGCACTTGGGCTGTTGTCAAGCACTGCCGTCCCAGGCACATTAGTCGGGAGATGTACTGAACATAGAGCAGCCTGGAACTGAGCTGGCATTCTGATGCAAGATGTAGGCGCTGAAAGTCATGGCTTGATTCACTGAACCACAATATGGTTCCCAAGATTTTAATAATATAATGAATGTTTTTTAATATATAATGACAGTGAATAGTAAATGTCTCTAACAGCCATGTTTTCAGTTAAAAACAGAAAAAAAAAGGGTAGATTAAAATAGGTTTCTCCTTTTTAAAAAATACCCATATATACTTATCTTGCTAGCCAAAAATAATGACTGATTGTTCTGATCCGTAGTTTAATGAAACTTCCCCAAATATTAAATGGTTTGTTAAAGGATCATCCATCCTAAGGTATTTTGATTTACATTTTTGCTAAGTGCACCTTTCTGATGATCAGTTAGCCTTGGGAAACAGTCCCTTCCATCTTAAAGTAAGACCATAAAACAGAACCAGAGAATCAGTGTGGATCATGTTCTCATTAAAAAACTGTCTTTGCTGGAATCTTTATTGGGTAAAAATGAGTAATTATTACACACTGAAATGTTTAGTATTAGTTTTCCTCAAAATTAACCTCAACACATAACAACAGAAACTCTTGCAGGTGTTTATCTGAAATTGACAATCTGACCCTAAATCTATGTAGAAATGCAAGAGCTAAGAATAACCAGAACAATTTGAAAATGAGGAACTAAACTGGAAGCTTCATATCATAATTTACTGTACAACTATATAAATTATGACAGTGTAGTATTAGAGTAAGAATAGCAATCTTCCAAATAGAGTCCAACTTCCAGAAAGAAAATTGCATACACGGTCAACTAAATCACGGCAAAGTGATCATGAAGTGGAGAGGACTTTCAATAAATGATGCCTGGCCAATTGGTTGTCTGTAAAGGAAAAAAAAGATTGTCTTAACCTATGTCTCATACTATGCACAAATATAAATGCCAGATAAACTGTAAATCTTAATATGAAGTGATTAGTGCTGTGCGCAATGTGTTAAGCTGATGATGTCTGCCATACTCTCATCTCATATGAGCGTGGTAGAAGTCCAAGGATATTCCACTTCGGATCTAATTTCCCTGCTTTCTTTCTAAAATAAAGATGCATTTATTTTTATTTGAAAGGCACAGTCACAGAGAAAGAAGGAAGGAGGGAGAGAGAGAAAGAGTGAGAGAGAGAGAGATCTTCCATTTGCTGGTTCACTCCCCAAATGATTGCAATGGCCAGAACTGAACTGGTCTGAAGCCAGGAGCAAAGAGCTTCCTCTGGGTCTTCCACATGGGTGCTGGACCCAAGGACTTGGGCCTTCCTCTGCTGTCTTGCCAGACCACCAGTGGGAAACTAGATTAGAAGTGAAGATACCAGTACTCAAACTGGTGTGTATATCAGATGCTGGCACTGCCAACAGAGGCTTACCTTTGTACATCATGGCGCCAGCCTGCTAGCTCCCTTTTTATGTGTCTGTAAAACCAATGGATGGTGGTCCAAGTTCTTGGACCTGTGCCATCCAGGTGGGAGAAGCCACTCCTGCCTTCAGCCTATTCCAGGACCAGTCATTGTGGCCATTTGGGAAGTGAAAAAGCAGGTGGAAGATTTTTCTCTCAATGTCTTTCTCCCTCTGTCTGTAACTCTCCCTTCCAAATGAGAAAAAAGTCCTGTAAAAGTATCTTAATATTAAAAAAGCAATAATACTACTAGAAAAACATGGGAAACATTTTTAAAAACGTACTAGGCAGACTTTTAAATCATACACTAAAAACACAAAAAAGTTAGAATATGTTAAAGTTACACAATTTTTATCATCAGAAGACATCAAGAGAACAAAAAAGGAAAGAAAAGACCTGGAGGTTTTTCAATATCTGACACTTATAAAGATGACAGAAGACAGCCCCAATGAATGAATAAGACAAGATAATATTCCAACTCAACATACAAATGTGCAAGGGGCTTGCACAGATACTTTTCAAAGCATGAAATACAAATGGCCAATAAACAAGAGTATTTTTAAAGCCAGTCTTCACAGAAAGATAAAGAAAAATAACAATAGGACACCTTTTCACATTTACTAGAATGCCTACAATGAAAGCAACCTGCAATACCAAGTGTTGAGCAGAGCATGAAGTAACTGGGATTGCTGTAAACGGTTTGTCTTGAATAAATAGTTCTCTGGTTTCTATTAAACTTTGACATAAGTATGCTTGATCCAAAAACTTAACTCCTAGATATATTATAAACCTGTATATGTGTTCATCAAAATATACATACGAGAATATTAGCAGCACTATTTCTAACAGTGTAAATCCAAAAATGCTATAAATGTTCATCAACATTTCAGTGGACAAATAAATTGGTTCATATAAGGATACAGAATGAAATAATTACTTAATGAACAAACATGTGTCAACATGGAAAATATCACAGATATGGTGCTTAACAAAAGCAGTTGCAAAAAATTTTGCTTTTTGATGCCATTTGCATAAAACTCAATAAATGGCAAAGCTGATCTACTATGTTAAAAGTTAAGACAGTAAGTAGCCTTAATTGTGACAGAGACAGAGAGGGCATGAGAAAGATTTCCAGGGTGTTATGTATTGTTTCTTCATCTGGGTACTGGATTCATCTCAGTCTTGATACTGATTACTTGCAAGTTCAGGGCTGTATGTTGTGAGTTATTTATATTTCTGGATTGTCTTACATTTGAATGCAAAGTTCACTGCAGAAAAGCCCACTGTCTTATCTGCAGACTCTACTGATGAATATAAAAATAACTCATGTTTATGGAATAAAACTTAGTAGTATCTATTAAAATACATAATATATTTATAGTCTTTATTTAAGCCATCTCATATTTAGGAAATGACTGAAAGTCTCACAGAGGGAAAACAAAAACAAAAACAAAAATGGTGGTCCTATTGGTCCTTCCCTGCTATTGGTGTGTTTTGATTTTCCCAGATTTCATGACAGTGAATTCCTCTAATCTCAGCCTACTTTGTTTTCTTCACTGATTCTGCTCCTCCCTCAAATCTGTAATGCACAGAAGTCCTACATCTGTCCCAGGTGTCTTCATTTCTTTTATCTAAGCTCTTTTCTACATGGTCTGTTGTAGTCTAACTCCTATTAGTACCACGAAGATACCAATGACTCCCAGTTCTGCTCATATTTCGCCAGAGCATTCTTCATACCAAACTGCCAAGTTCATTCTCTGTTCTATGACAAGTTTTTACATGGTTCTAGCATTCTCCCCATTGTTTTTCTTACTTGTCACTGCAGACTTTACCATTATGACTGCGGTGTTTGAATCTGTCCACTTTTCTTCAACTCCTCTGTCATCACTGGAGTCATTGTACCATTAAATCCAAATCATATGATTTAATTAAACCCTTAGATGGTTTTTCTAATTCAATTTTTCCCTTTTAATAGTTCATTTTCTAGGCAGAGTGAACTTTTAGCTCATAAAGCAGATCATGCAAACCCCTCTTCCTGAAAACTTAAATGGTTTCCCAATGCTTTTAGATTAAAATCTAGACTCTTCCCTGCAACAGCATACAAGGTCTGCCTATGCCACTACCTGTCTGATGCGATCCTTTCACAGCAGCCTACTTGCCTCATGATCTATACTCCATTCTTTCTGGAGCATCTCAAGCTCTTTCTCTCCACTGAGTCTAAGTATGTATCTACTTTTTAAAAATAGAGATAAAGAAGAAGGATAGATGACTTATAAAAAAAATAAACAAATCTACAAATAATTTTGATCATGTATCTGAGATTATAATAAAAGAATAGCCCAAAGAAGAATCAAAATGAATTTGGTTGAAAAGACATGCTCTGTGATAGAAAGTACGCACATAAGTGGTTTTAGGGTCTCAAGAAGCATGTCCACCTGGGGTGGTTTTTTTCCAGGAGACATTTTATAATCCCTGAAGACATTATATACTGTGACAACAGGGGAGGGAGAGCAGGAGGAAGACTAGGAGGCAGAGTACTGGCATCTAATGGGTAGAGATCAGTGCAGCTGTTAAACACCCTGCAGTTCTCATAAAAAATGGAGTTATCTGACAGTCAACAAGGTGAAGCTGGAGAGCTCTGGACAAGTTATGAGGCACACTGTCTGTCTGTCCTTCTGATATCTGCTTGGGAACCAAAGATAAACAGAATGGGGGCTCTGCTTCAGGTTTTCAAATTTTAAAAACTGCTGACAACATCAGCCAGGGTGAGTGATAGTAATTGACATATTTACCAGCAACTGTAAGACAAGTCATGGTTTTCCTGAAAACCTGAGTACATTCCTGGGTTTTAGTTGTTCTCAGCATAGTTTAGACTTGAGACACACGTCTAAAATACTGTAGGAGGTATTTGCTTTGTGACTACCCTTCTGTCTCTCTTCTCTAGTGGATAATTAGAAGGATTTATTCTCTGGAGATGTCAAGTAGGCACCTTTCTCATTACCTAAATTCACTTAGAGAAAAATAAATCAGTGTATAGATGAAAGTGCAGGAAGTGTCCAAAGAGCTGTTTCAACCCTGAGAAAATAAGTTCTCCCATATATAATCAGAGACACTGAAGAATCCTTCACCTCCTTTCTTTGTAATAATCCCTACATCCCCCAAACTGTGTTGAGAGAGAATTTATAACTTACTTAATTTATAGTACAAAAAAGAACCTCTACTCCTTCATTGTTTTGGTTTGGTTTAGTTTTTTCTGATCAATGCAGGCCACGTTTCAGGGTCATGAGAGGTGGCAGGGGATTACATGCTTCCCAGGATAGAATGAAGACATAAATTTGAGTAAAACTAATAATATCACCTATATTTTTAAAAATTTTTACTATTTTTCATTATTATTATTATTATTTTATAATACAGTTCCATAGGCCCTAGGATTTCCCTTACTCCTTCTCTAAGCCCCTCCCCCTTCACTGAGTTTCTCTATATTATTATTATAGTACAGTTCCTCATAAACAGTCAGATGTCCATCCAATGAGAGAAAATAAGGTATGTTCCAGGGAACAACATAATCTGGAAGTAACAAACAAAGGACCAGAAAACTACCACAAGAAGGCTTGGAAGAAACCTGGAATGATATTTTTCCAATTCATCCTCATGGTTTGAATTAAGGAATGATGCATACAAAGCATCCTATGATATGGGGGTGTCACATCCCTTCCCACATTCTTCTGCATGGCCAGGGAAGAAAGGGAAAATGAAACTCTCATATGAAATGTCATTTACATTCCTGATCTCATCTTTCAGGTTTTGAGTTAGAGGGAAGTCAGAGAGAGAGAGAGAGAGAGAGAGAGAGAGAGAGAGAGAGAGAGAGGATTTTACAATTGTTTAACACAAAGAAAAATGGTAGAATTACCCTTGTCTATTTTCATTCCTACAAGGTAACCATTTGGAGCATAGACGTTAATGGTGGTTGAATGTAGCTATAGTGAGTCTCTGCACTAGAAGGGTCTTGGGATCAACCTCAGCCAAGAGTTCACCTCAGAGTTTCCTGGAAGCATTAGGCACAGGTGCTGTTACAATCCTGATCTTACCTATTTCAACATAGTGTGAGGAAAGGGCAAAAGGCCAAAGCCAGTCTCCCCACATGGAATGAGTGCAGGCTCTGACACCAAGCAACATCTGTCTTCTTACCAATAGATTGGTCTGCCTTGATTTGAACATTACACAGCCCATACATGTATCTAAAAATCACACAGTATCCCATAAATACAACTCTAGGTATCAGTTTAAACTTTAAGAAAATAAAGCTTACAAATATATCAGCTCCCACACTCCTACTGTGCAATCGGGGGGTGGGGGCGTTAATACTTCTGTTTCCTTACCTTTTAAATTAAGCAGACAATGATGGTTCAGGATAGGATTAAATGAGACAATGTATGCCATCTATGCAGCCCAGTGCCTGGACACAGTAAATGCTCAGTGAATGCTACTTACTACTATTAAGTATTCTAATAAAGAAACAAGATATCCACTCCCAGATTACAGAATGGGAATCAAACCTGCTAATTTTTCTACAACCCAAGGGGATCCTGGTAGTAAAGATAAAAAAGGGATGAAGATATTAAAAAATGGTCCTTCCTCTGACTACTACATACAGGCTGAAATAATATTCTCTCTTTAAAATTGTACTCAAAGCTGCCCCGTTCTGTACATCCCCCCAATTTCCATTAGCTAGTTCTTTTGCATGACAACAGTGTTCCTACCCTATCCCTCACTTCAAGTTCCTTAAAGGGATGTATAATACTTCAGTCCCCTGTACCCAGGTCTTCTTCCTGCACAGATTTACAAGCTGTTGGAATGAACAGTGACTGCATATTCCTGAAGACAATGCCTCAGATCATCTGGTATGACCTTCCAAATCTTAACCTTTATGCTGTGCTCCCCTTAATAGAAAAGAAATTCTTCAAGAGTAGGAAAATATGTTGATTTGTCTTTCTTTGATCATACCATACAGATGCAGCTGTAGTCTACTCCTATGTCCTCAGACCTTACCATGTGTTCTGGGACCAGCTTCCAGATCCCAACATCTTGCCTCTGCCTAAGGTCTGTTTGTCCAGCCAGAGCCCGCTCTGCCAAGTCCCACTGTGCCTTTGGGCCAGGGCGAGCAGAAATGTCAGCAGATTGATCTCTACCACCTGGCAACAGCCCACAACCAATAAATGGTGAGAGATGGTGAGCAAATACCTCAGCAAGGGGTAGGTAAAGTGGATGTTTGACACTAGCCACCATAAATACCAGCAAGATCAAGCGCCAATTACCCAAAGGTGTATCTTGATCATCACACGCTGTTTTGGCTGCTCATCCTTCCCTGTCTGCCCTAACACTTTCTCTAGGCTTACTTTCCAAATAAACTGCCAGCAATGAGTCTTTCAAAACCTGCTCCTAGGAAGCTGAAGCAGATTTGGAGAGATGTACATAAGAATCCTGCCTTCCAGATTATTGACGTGATGGTACCAAGGACTAAGAAAAACAGATTAATCTTCTCTTTGCTAGAGGCAAATAATATTTGTTCCAGAGTTGACCTGTAAGAGAAGACTGCACAAAGCTGTATACTGGGATAAAGGAAAAAGAAGGCCAGGAAAGACTTAGGACAAAGATCCTTTTACCAATGGGGTACACAAGGTATGTACAGATACTTCAAAAAGTCGTGGAAAATGGCATTGAAAATGGCATTTGAAAAATCTGAAATCCACTACTTTTTCATAATACTCATTTGCCACAAACTGTACGAAGACACTATGAATATGAAGCTGAGGCTGTGGCAGGTGAAATCTAAAATCTTTCTTGGCCTCTTTTTCTTCCATCTGTGATGAGACTTTCAGGAAACTCCATGTTGTTCAGTAAGCAGATGGTCAGAGGTGCTCAATCCTAAATAAAGATGAATGTCATGTGTCCAGAGAAATCAATTGCAAAGGACAATGGGATATTTAACTCATGTTTGTACCATTCACAGTACCTTGCTCAGGATTAAGGCACATGATAACTGCTTATTGAACTTTTATTGAATGAGCAAACAAATAAATCCACCTTTTCATCTTTTGATCAGCACAACCATTAATAATCAATGATAATCAATTCTGTATTGGTTGAAATTATTTCAGCTGCAAATTATACCTATTAATACTGATTTATTTCCTCATTCATGCTACCTGTATATCAATACGCATGCATACGGAAAAGCACAGCTCTTCTAATATAGGCTCTTGAACACTTCTGGGAATTTACTCTTGGCACTACTCAAGGAAGCCCAGGATAAAACCTCATTCAATCACTCAACAAATATTTGTACAACGGACATTTATAGGTTTTTGGAGAGTCAAAATTAAAATTAGGTTTCTTGTCTTCAAAGAGGTCTCAGTATGAATTATGGTCATTATTCTCTATCCAACACCTTTCTTTTGGTGTGAACTAATAGTGAATCATCCCACGGAAAATAACTACGTCTCATTCATTTCCGCTATTTGGGGACAGACTTGCTGTGTTGTTAGTGTGTCACTAATCTTCCTTTATGGAAACTGCTGAAAATACTTCTCTTTGTCCCAGGAAGGCAGGAGTATGTATCAGAATATCAGAATATAAGCATGTTTGTCATTTATCTCTCATTTCCAGGCTTCCTTTCAACCATCACTGACAACCTGCTAAAAGTCAAAACACTTTTTGGAAATTTTGTAAAAAAAAAAAATCAGGAAACAAGCATCTATTTTATTTGCACAGCACAGCCAATGTGTGCATAGATAAAACAATGTGACTAGTAACAGGCTACACTGAGCCACAGATTCCAGGCAGGGATGGAGAAGAAGTGTGCACTAAAAGGGATGGAGATAGTTGGAAATACAATGTGAGAGCCTGGTGAGAAATCCATGAGCTTCCTATAAAGGAAGGTAATTTTACAATTTAATTTACTACCAGCTTTAGGGATTACTGTTTTTTGGAAATTTCCCATTTAAATCCCCCAGAAAATATCTCTGATGGTTAAAGTAAAAAGCAGAAGATGGTAAAAAGTAAAGAACCTTAAGTTGTAAGTTACCATCTAGTGATCTGACTTAAACCTTCAATAAGAAAGAAAAACAGTCTCTAGCTCACAAGGAAAAAAAAAAACAACAATTATGCACTCTTGCCTGTTTTCAGACTCAATTCTTCCATTAGTTCTTAAAAGACAAATCCAGCTATAACTCACCTTGTAAAATGGACTTAGAAACTGGGTATCACTGCATTTTGTTGTAGTTATTGTTGTTGTTACTTCCTACTTCTGATACGCTCTTCAAAAAAAAGCTTCTTGATCCTAAAATATTCATCTAATGGATTTCAAAGTATATTTAACTAATGTAATTTTTAAAAAGAAAAAACCACTACATTGAAGAAGTAGTTGTGTCTTTAAACAGAAAATATACATGTGACATGTTTATGTGCATATATATATATTATATATATATTATATATATATGCAAGTGAATGAGTATTAAAGTAGATTCCACTTTCTTCATCAGTATTACCCTGTAGGAGTTGTCTGACTTCTTTCTCTCCTCTTTCTCTGCCTTTCTCACACTTAATCCTTAAAGTGATATTTTAAAAGAAATATACAACATTGTGCCTGACCTTGAAGGAGTTTATAAAAGAGATATTCTATTTACATGTAATAAACAGAAAACAATCCAGAGTTCTTTATGTTTGCTTGGTTTCCCAAACTAGGAATTACAGGAACTGGATCCAGAGATGGGCAAGAGCATGTGAAGTCACAGGGGTTTGTCAAGGATTCACTAAATTTGATTAAATAATTAGTTCATTATACATTTATGTAATGATCGCTCAGAGAAGGTGGAACTGGAAGTGAACATCAGCAAGACCTGTAAGAAAGACTCAAAAAGAGACCTGGCTACTGGAGTATGGGGGGTGGGCAGGCTGCAGGGCAGGGGAGGCAGGAGTTTGAGAAGAGCGAGAGTAAAGAAGCAATGCAGTAAAAGAAGAGAAAGAAGGTGCAGCCTGGTCACAAAGCGATGTGAAAGACTCAAATTATGGTGATTTTCCTTTCCAAATTTACAGAAAGTAAGAACTCATGCTTTCAAAAAAGCTATTATTACAACTTTTATTGACGTCAGTGATTAACTTAGTAAAATCCTTACTTTTTAATAAAAGAAAAAATCTCCAATTGAAATATAAAAAAATTTTCCTGAGGTTTAAGCAAGCACGGAGATGGGAAATTCAGTCTTTTTCAAACATGACTAAGTGATGAGTTACTCTCTTCAAACAATAAGCTAAGTTAAATGGTATATGATTTCCAGCTATCTAAAATATACGAAATGCCAATATTTTCAGTGTTTTCATGGGAAGCTAAAATATGCACAAACAGAATTTTTAACAAAATAATTTCTTTCTGTGCTTTCTAAGCTAAAATATTCTAATTAAGCAAATAATTTCTTTCTGTGCTTTCTAAGCAAAAATAAAATTAATCTCTCTTTGACTTGGTTTAGGGAGTATGGGAAAGTGCCACACACTTAAGATTAATTAGATTGTATTTCAGAATCAGATGACTGATTTGAACTTTCATGTTACCCAAACCAGTTTTTCTTGATTATTGAGAATCTTAAAGTGGGAAAGTACAACTAAATAAATACTGAATAGCATTTTAGAATTTCTCAGTATTTACTTTTACCTCAAATTTCTCTATGTACAAATCCAATAGCACTAAACTTAGTTAATTATTATCTTTACATCAATGTAAGGTTTATGATTTCATTATAAAAATGTAATGCTAATTTGTTAAAGGGAAATGAAAAGAATACCATTCAAGCCAGGAATTGCTAAACTTTTATTTATATTTATATTTATTTATTTTTTGCTGTCTTTTGTTGTTGTTTTGTCTCTTATTTATTACATGATTCAGTTCCATAGACTCAGGGATTTCCCCTATGTTTGTACAACAGTATGATAAATGTATAATGAGATTATATTTATTTTATATATTCACATAGTTATATTTATTTTAATAAACTTACTTTTAAACAATAATAAACATAAAACAAATGTTTTATTTGGAAGGCAGAGAGACAGAGAGGTAGAGATCTGTCAGCCACTGTTTCCCTCTTTAAGTAGTCAGGGTTGGGAGCCAGAAACCCCATCTTGACCTCCCTCATAGGTGGCAGGGGCTCAAGGACCTTAGCTGTCTTCCACTGTCTTCCGGCACATTAGCAGCAAGTGGATAGGCATAGCCTGAAAACTCCTGAACAATTGTAATGTCACCATTAAGGTAACTGCTAAGCTTCTTTCAAGATGAGTGTCAGTATGAACCTCTCACCTCTATTTTAAAACTACTGCCTTGGTTGGGGAATTGGGGAGTGGAAGTGAATAGCTGAGAGTGATAACCAAGTAACATTTTATTGATGAGTCTTACTACTCTTCGACTTTCCATATTTTAATTTTGAAACATATCAAAATGTGAATAAGTAACAGGAAATAAAAAATACACCGTTATACTATGTATTCATATTTAAAGCTGTTATATTTGCTTCATATTATTTTTTTGATGAAACAATATTTTACAGATGCAAGTAAATGCTTATTCTTATTCCACCCATGACATCTTTCTCCAAGCCAAGAAGTTAACCCTTTCTAGGTAGTCTGTTCTTTTGTCTTGGGTTCTTTCAAAATTTTAGTATTACGTTTGATGTTCTACAATTTGAGGATTCATATATTTTATTAAATCTAAAAATTTCCCAAGAGATGAATTTTTGGACTCGGTGGAGCAGCCTAGTGGCTAAAGTTCTTGCCATGAATGTGCCAGGATCCCATACGGACACCAGTTCAAATCCCAGCTGTTCTTCCCTTCCAGCTCCCTGCTTGTGTCCTGGAAAAACAGCAGAGGACAGCTCAAAACCTTGGGATTCTGCATGCACATGGGAGAACCAGGCTCCTGGCTTCAGATCAGCTCAGCTGCAGCCGCTGAGGAGATTGGGGAGTGGGCCAGTGGATGGAAAATCTTTATCTCTGTCTCTCCTCCTCTCTGTAAATCTTTCTTATAAAAATGAATGAATATTTTTTAAAAAAAGAGAAATGATTTTTTGAATATTCTATATTCTGTTGCTCCTAGTTTAACCATGCTGGACATTTTATCTTTCATGTTTCTACCAATATTTGCCCTGCTTTTTAAAAAATCTCTCTGTGCTAATTTCTTTAAATTTGCTTTACCTTTAATTCCCTCACCAATTGTTTAATATTTACTTATGCCAACTGAGGCATTGGTAAAGATTAATTTATTTTTATTTAAAAGTAAGACTTAACAGAGAGAAGTTGAGAGAGTGAGAGACAAAGAGAAAGAGAGAAAGATCTTTCATTCACAGCTTCACTCCTCAAATGGTCACGACATCCAGAGCTATCTGAAACTGGGAGCCAGAAACTTCTTCTGGATCACCCGTATGAGTTGCAGGGTGCCAAGGAACTGGGCCATTTTCTGCTGTTTTCCCCGGCCATGGCCACAAGCAGGAAGCTGTATTGGAGGTGGAGCAGCAGGAACTCCAACTGGTGCCCGTATGGGATGCCAGCACCAAAAGCAGAGGCATAGGCTTAGGACATTTTCTTTATTTCCAAAGATCTTTTTCAACCTACTACACATTTCTATTGTCATATTCTTCAATATTTCTTTCTAAGCCATTTTTTTTTGCTGTAATTACTTTATGAAATTCTTTATATTACTTGATTGTGTGATATTTTAATTTTCTTGTCTGGTATGCGGAGAGAGAAAAAGCTTTTCTACCTGCTGGTTCATTCTCCAAATGTCCACGATGGTCACAGGAACACCAAACTGAAGCCAGAATCCAGAACTCAATCCATGAGATTGCAGGGATTCAAATATTTGAATAACCACTTGGTACTTCACAAGATATTTATAGATCAGGAGGCAGAACTCAGTCCCAGGCACCTCAATATGGGATGCTTCATATCCCAAGCAGCATCTTAACTGCTGGGCATACACATACCTCAGATTATATCATGTCTGAAGGTAATGATAGTACATAATGCTTATATCTGTTGTTGTATTTACTTTCTCTTATGTCATTCTTAATAAGTGGCAAAGATGTTTATTGAAGCTGTAGAATATTCTTTGCCTTTGCCCCTCCCCAAACTCTGGAGTCCTTGCACTTAGAGAAGAGCTGTTTTGAACTGTTTTGTATCTACTTTTGTTCAGTGCTCCTAGGAGTTCTTCAGACTGAGACTAACCTTGCTGCGAATTTTTCAGATTAAGAGCATCCACATCCATTGGCGACATAAATTTGGACAAGCTTTTATTTTTATCACTTATTCTCATAAGTGAAAATGAAGAAATCACTTTATTTTTATAAGTGATTTCTCATTCCCCTGGATTCCCAAAAATTGAAGCTTTCTTTTGTCTTCTTGTGTCAGTAGCTAGAAATACGCCTACTAATATCCAAGCTCTAGAGGGTGCCATTCTTGAGCTCTCCACTATCCTGACTCATTTTTTTAATTGCTCTAATGTATTATCTGAGATTGGATAATTTATAAAGAACAGAAATTTACTGGCCCACAGTCCTATAGGCTAGAAAGTCCAAGATCAAGAGGTGAGCACCTAGCCTTCTACTAGCTACATCATCACATGGCCTAAAGAAAGAGGCAAGACTCCAGGAGTCTAGAGAGGCAGACTCCATCCGTGCCTCTATAATTCCCCTCAGCAGAGAACAGTCCTCAGGGTCCTGCCATTTCCCCCAAAATCCCACCTTCTAACACTGGGACGGTAGCCACTAACTATCAATGTAGGGTTTGAAAAGAATATTCAAATCATACATGCCACTTTCTTAGCCTGAGCCCAAAGCAATGTCTTCTGTACCTGTCTAGGTAATAAACAACTTCAAAGAAACCTTAAAACTCAAATCTTTGGCCATTTTTTCTCTTACTAGATGGCTAGGTCCTGAATTTACTGTTTAGCTTTTAAATGCTTGCTTAGATGTGTCAGATTCTTTGTCTTTGAACTCAGGTATGTAATTAAACATAACTGTATTGTATATACATATTACTGCCATGGCTTTGCCAGTGAACAACAAAGGTGGTGTGACTTATTTTTTTATCATGTTGCTGAAACATTTCCTTAAGATGCTGTTGTATCATTCCCTAGATTTATATATTATGGTATTTTGGGTTTTTTTTAGATAAAATTTTGAGAATTCAAAACTTCCCTCCCTACAACTCTCCTTTCTCCATTTTTGTTTAGTTTTTGAGATAGCACAATTCCAATAAACTTTAAATATCAAAATCCTGAAACCATACCAAATCAGAAATTCAATTAGCACAAAGACCAATGTCCTACAGGATTATAGACGGGGACTATAAGTAATAATCAAGAGTTTGTTCAGTTGGGTTGAGTCTAATCAAAACGTCTGTTTGCCAGCCACTCAAATTTGAGAAACTGAGTTTAGACTATTTGCATGAGTATATAATATATAATATTAATGGTAGTATATATAATTTTTAACTTAAAAACACTTACAAATACCTTCTTCCACAAAATTAAAAGTGTTCTTTAGCACTACATTGAAAGAAAATTAGCTTACTCCATAATCAAGAATGGTTTTTTAAGTATCTTTGGAAATTATAGTTTTTGCGTTATAGGCAAATACATGGCATTATGCATGTACAAACTGAACCCATACCCCACTTCCAGGAATACAGGTATCTAATGTGATGTAGAATCAGATTTTACATATTACATCCATAATTATACTGATCCCATCCCAAACAAGGATCAACATCACAGCTAAATTTCTGCTTACCTAGATATTAAGGTTTTTTTTTTTCAAATGTATGAAGCACTAAATCACAATTATCTAAATTAGGAGCACACAGACTGGTAGCCTACAAATGTTCTTAATGCACACTCCTCCTCATCATCCTATAAAATCAGGAGTTTTAGAAAGTGTGAATTCAGCTTTACAAAATATAAATTCAGCTGTCTTCACGTGGTCAGGATCACAACTATTGAGGCGTTCTGTGTTGCAACGCTCAACCTACATGAATGTGCTTGCTTGGGTCTTCTGAAGAATATAACTGGGAAGAGCATAGTCCAGTCCCTTCCTCCTACCCCCTGACAAATGTTAACAGAATCTGAAAGTGTCACAAATTTCAGCATCTCAAACAGCAAATCAAAAAATGATGTGGCACTTCATTTTGTTGGTAAACTCATGTGCTAGCGTTTGTTGGAAACTCAAGTCAACAGAGGCTTTTTTTCTGGCTAACATTTTGGACTGAGCTTTATGTGAAAATTTGTTATTAATCCTTAGCTTGTCTGCTTCTCCATTTTCCCCTCACTTCATCCTTTCATGTTTTCTTGCTTACTTGAATATCTCCCTTGGAAATGCAGATGTCCGTCTACTCTACACAGAGCTGCAGGGAAAATGTGGCAGCTCTTTTTAAAAAAATATTTATTTATTTTTTACTTGAAAGAGAGAGAAAGAAAGAAAGACAGACAGAAAGAGAATGAGATTTCCATCCACTAGTTCACTTCCCAGTGCCTAGGGCTCAGCTGGTCCAAAGCTGGGAACCAGGAGCTTCTTCCCAGTAGCCCACATGGGTGCAGGGACCCAAACCTTGGGTCATCCTTTGCTGCTTTCTAGGTTATTAGCACAGAGCTGTACTGGAAGTGGAGTAGCTGGGATTCGAACTGGCATCCAAACAAAATGCCAGCACCACAGTGGAAGATGAGTGTACCATACCATAGTGCCTGGTTCCTGTGATAGCTGTTTTGTCATATTTTTCTTTGGTTATTGAGAAAACCCAAACTTTCTCCTTCTCTGGATCTAACTTGCATTGTTATCTCTAATGAGCATTTTCTTCTTTACTCCTTATAAAAGCCATTTTAACATGAGAGGGGATGACAAGGACAACAGTGCTGCAATCTGTTTAAGAGAGAATACTTTTCTTCTTGTGTTTTCTCAAGTGGTCTTTATTTCCTTCCACTAAAATGGGCCTTATCTGACACTATAAGATTTTCAAGATTTACAATGCTCAGGAGCTTTTGGGGTGAATGATTTATCCGTTTAAAGTACATTGGAACTACTCACTACTTTCTGCCTATGATTGCCTCCTGATGTATTTCCTGCAGGTGAACTGTCCCATTTCTCTTTAATATCCCCAAACTCAAACTATGACTCTCATCTCTAGACAGCAGCAGCAATGTACTTCTCTTTTGTTGCATCAGAAAGGTTGCTATTAACATGGAGAGTATGCAACAAGCTGTACTATAAACTGGCTGTCTTAAAGCAACTGATGAAACAAATTATTTATCAAATAGTAAAGGTTAATTGTGGAATGATATAAATATACTAGTAAATACAGTTAGTTCCTGTTATCTAGTTATTCATTCCCCAATCCTGATTTAATAAAACAAAAGGAGATGCAACTTCTCTTAAAGGTATTTAGATCAACAGTTGTATGAAATGTTTATATCACTTTTCCCTGCAAAGCAATTTCCACTCAGATGAAAGGATTGTTTCCTGTTGATCAGGGGTTACTCCCAGTGATACCTTCTCTGAAAATGTCCCACACGGTGGATACATTTCTACAGTGCTGACTCTTAAATGAATGGAAATGGATCATAAGTATTTGAAGATGGGGAATGTGCAAAACAAGTAAAGTCATTTGATGATGTGTAGTCTGGATATTCTGACACTTGAGTTTGTTTTTTCAAACACTAGGGGAGAATATTTCAGAATCACATTATGCACTTGGTCATGGCAGAAATGGCCACTGGAAATGAGAATGTCTTCATTGCTATCTACTATTATAGTCAAAGTGTTAGGATTAGAATTGTCCACAGTACTGTCAGTAGTGGAATATCTGAGTATCAAAGAAATGTTTTTGGACCCAGCGTGGTAGCCTAGTAGCTAAAGTCCCCGCTTTGCATGCACCAGGATCACACATGGGTGCCTGTTTTAATCTCAGAAGCCCTGCAACTCATCGAGATTCCTCCTTGTGGCCAGGGAAAGCAGTAGAGGCGGCCCAAAGCCTTGAGATCCTGTACCCATATATGGGAGGTGCAGAAGAAGCTCCTGGCTCCTGGCTCCGGGCTTTGGATCAGCTTTGCTCCAGCCACTGAAGCCTCTTGGGGAGTAAATCAGCAGACAGAAGATCCTTTTCTGTTTCTCCCCCTCTCTTTGCAATAAAAATTAAAAATCTTTAAAAATTATGTTTTTAGAAAGCAAATTCCAGTAAGCAAGAAAACTTTCCCATTTAAATGCAATTTAAGCTTTTGGAAAAAATAAATCCCAGATTATAAATCTTACACTGGACTGGCAATAGAACATATTTTTCTGAGACCAGTCCTTGTCTATTTTTTTTAATAAGCCACATGTGAAAATATGTGGTATATCTCATGTGTTTTAAATGAACATTCAAGGCAGTGACTATATTTTTTATTCTTACAGATATGAAAAAATTTTTGTTATTTATCACTCCAAGCCAATAAGGTGCACATAAAATAAATGCTTACTACATTGTGAATAGTCATTCATTGTCACAGAATAAATTAACACTTGCATGAGGCATTCCATGTTCAGGATTTCTGGAGGACCATAAGATCAACAATAAAAAAGATTTGACTTCCTCAGCTAGGAGAGTTGAGATATCATGACCTTTCCTGATTGCAATTTTTGACTTCTCCAATAAAATCACCATAAGAGTATTAACTCTTGCTATAATAAAATTCAAGAGATTAGAATTTTACCCAAAAAACCGAACCATAAAGATACACACTATACTCTAGAGTAAAAGCTACATTGCAGAGTTAACACAAACAACAATGGAATCAAACTAACAAAGAAAAATATCAAATTAGACAATATTGAAAAGATCTGTAAGTAATTCAAGTTGGTGGCAGAACAAAACTCAACCTTCTGCAATGAAAGACAGCACAGCCTCATACAGCATATGCATCATACCAAATGTCCAGCATCCAAAAAATAGTACCAGAGAAGAAGCAGAAAATACATTTGTGTTACAAAGAAAAAAGAGCCGTAAGCTAAAAAAAAAAAAAAAAAGCAGTAAGTAAAACAAAAGTTGAGATGACACTGATATTGTAATTAGTACTGAAATACCTTTTTTTTTTTTTCAAAGAGAAATTAGGGCCTGGCATGATGGCTCAATGGCTAAATCCTTACCTTGCAAATGCCCAGATCCCATGTGGACATGGGTTTGTGTTCTGGGTGCTCCACTTTCCATCGAGCTAAATGATTATGCCCTGGGAAAGCAGTTGAGGACAGGCAAAAGCCTTGGGAATCTATATCTGTATGGGAGACCTGGAAGAAGCTCCTGGCTCCTGGTTTTGGATTACCTCAGCTCTATCCGTTGCAGCCATTTGGAGAGTAAACCAGCAGATGGAAGATCTTTTTCTCCATCTCTCCTTTTCTTTGCAAATCTTATCTGTCTTTCTAATATAAATAAATCAATAGATAGACAGAAAGAAAGAAAATAAAGGTGTATTCATAGACTTACAGTAGAGGCCTTGAATAAGGGACTTAATTCCAGGCATGAAGTTCCTGCCTTCTTTATCTAATTCCCTTGTAAATACTTCTCACACCTTAACACCATCACATTGAGGAATAATATTTAACATGAGAATTTTGGGGGACATTAACACCATAGCAAGTTTTGAACACTCTAATCTTTCTTTTTTTGGGGGGGTCATTAGTTGATATCCTTGGAACAAAAAATCAATTGTACAAAATATGAAAGATACAATTAGCCAATCTGGCCTACTCAAAATCTGACTACATATAGGAATGAATACAAAAATATACTCTCTTGAACATTTATAGACTGATCATATTTTTGCCACAAGATATGTCTTAATAAACTTCAAGAGACTGAAATCATGCAAAGTATGCTATAATGCAATTAATTTAGAAATGAGTAACCACAGACATCCACAAGACCTCCAAATACTTGGAGAATAAGCAACAAATGGCCAACAGGTTCCAGCAAGACCAGCACTACCAACAACCTAGCTATATAGGACTCCTGGTGTCTCCCTAATCCTGGGAACTGCTCCAACCACAAGTGGGAGAAAAGGTATACAGACAATGGTGCAGCCACAGCATGGTATCACAGGAGGTGGAGAGTGGTGAACCAGGAGTTGGGGCTATGGAAACCATGCTGGAAGTCTAACAAAAGAACCCAGACCTGACACTCGCTGGAGGGAGAGGCACAAGTGACTGCAAACAAAGAACCGTATACCAACCACAGTAAGTAAAATTGAGCTTTAGACCTATGGGTGACACAACTTAGAAATCTGCCCTAAAGAGAAGAATCTGCTAACCAGTACAATGACCAACAGCAAAAGAAGAGAAAGAAGCACAATGAATATTACCGAAGACTCTCCTGCAAAGGAGCAAAACCCTATGCCAACATCAGAGTTAACTGAGGGTTATGTCAAGGAAATGGGGGATACAGAATTCAGAAAACTCATTATAAAGCTTCTTATGAACAATGAGAAGCACACACAGGAGTTCAAGGAACTTAAGGAGTATGTCACCCAGGAAATAGCAGTAGTGAAACAAAATCAAGCCAAATTATTAGAAAGAAAGGACGCAATAGAACAAAATGAAAGTCTTCATAACAGAATGAATGAGACAAAAGAAAGAATTTTAGAATTGGAAGATATTTCTTTGTCATAATGGGGAAACAAGCAAATAGCTGGAAGTAGAGCTAGGTCAGGCTAAAAAAAAGTATCCAGGGATTAAGACACACTATTAAAAGGTCAAATATAACAGTTATGATAGTTCCAGGAGGTGCAGAAAGACAAGCTGGGTTTAAAAACATATTTAATGAAATAATAAAGGAAAATTTCCCTAATCTGGATAAAGAATTAGGAAACAACACCCAGAAGGGGCACAGAACTCTCAATAGGATTGGCCAACAGCAATCTTTACCAAGGCACATGATAATCAAACTCTTTTCAATCTAACATGAGGGAAAGATCCTTAAATGATCTAATGAAACTGTTGAAAATGTGTACACAATGGGATGCTGGTCTGTCTGAAAATGTCTGAACCAGCAATGTCAGGACACACTTAAATAAGAGACTGATGGAATCATGACTCCTTATGAAGGAATATACAATTGTAGCAACCTGGGGAAAATATGTTGGGGGGTGGCAGTTTGTGGGAGGGGGGATCCCAGTCTCTACAAAATTGTACTATAAAATTCAAAACTTCAAAATAAAAAGTTAACAAAAAATTAATTTTAAAATGTGCACATGAAAATAATCAATTGACCTACAGAGGAATAGCAATTGAATTCATAATGACCTCTTACAGTAAACTCTACAGGCCAAAAGAGAATAAAGCAACATATTTCATATTCTAAAAGCAAAAAATTGTTGGCCCAAAATAATGTACCCAGCAAAACTTTCCTTTGTCTTTGAAAATGAAATAAAATTCTTCCACAGCAAAGAAAAGCTCAAAGGATATGCCTCTTCCAAACTCGCCCTGCAAATGATACTTAATGTTGTTCTCTTGACAGAGAAAAAGGATAGCACCTACCAAAACCAAAGGCAAACAGGAAGAACATTCCAGTAAAATAACAACAGAAGACTAAATCAAACAATGAATAACCCATGGCTAAAATGACAGGACCAAGGTACCACATATTCATATTAACCCTGAAAGTAAAAGGTTTAAATCAATCAAAAATCATAGATTACTAGATTGAATTAAATAAAAAACAAATTTATCTGTTCTGTATAGGAGACATATTTCACCACCAAAGTTCAATGGAACCTATATCATAGATTTTGATGTTTTAATTGTCATTTCTTCAAAACAGTTTTTTTCTCATATCAAATTCTTCACTGACATATAGGTTATACAGTAGCTTCATTTTCTTCAAGGTTCTTGATTTTCTTTTTCATTTCTTCAGCAACACATTAGTCACTATTATTATTACTATTATTATTAGTCACATTATTATTAATAATAATCATAAATTTTAAAAGATACATAATGTTCATTTATTAGAAGGTCCTATATTAGGATGTCCCATACTTATACTATAGATTTTATGGAAACCAAATCAAAATCTCAAACGAATTTTCAAAAATCAGCAAACTGTTTCTATAATTTATATGATAACACAAACATGCAAAATTTTCAAACCAATCTTGGGAAAATAGAGAAAATATTAGGAGATTCATATTATCTGATTTTAAAACTTATATAAATTATTACCCAAGAATAGTACTGAAAGTAGTACAGATAAAAGGACTCATGGATCAGAAAATCCAGAAATGCTTCTGTATGTATAATATACAATGTGCATCCATCAAAATCAGATGGTAAGTTCTAACTGCTAGTACCACAGAATATGACTGTGTTTGAAAATAGAGCTATGAGATCACTGGAGGATATCCTAATCCAATATAGTTGATGCTCTTCTAAGAAGAGGAAATAAAGACACATTCATTCAGGAAAGACCATACAAGAGCCCCAGAAGATGGTTATTTGCTAGCCAAAGAGATTTCTGCCCTTATAAAAAATATAACTCCACAGAACGTTCCATCCCATTCCTCCACAAGAAGGTATAATGAAAACCACTCCTCAAAAGTACCAAGTCTGTTGGCAATTGCAATTCCCAGCCTAAAGAACTTTGGGCCATAATTTCTTGTTGTCCATAAAGTATCCAGGTTGTGCCACGTTTCTACAAAAGACTGACTGAACTATGTGTCAGCATGAGAAATGATAACCAAAGTGTGCTATATTCATATAATGGATTACTACTTTGTGATCAAAATGAAAGAACACATTCCTGATACACAAAATAGGACATGTTTCCAAATCACCATGGTTAACAATGGCAGGCTGAGATAAAATAATATCCATAGCTATATTTATATCAATGTCCTAGAAAAATAAAAATTAATGTATTACAGTAAAAATCAAATCACTGGATACCTGAACCATATACTCAAAATTTATGCAGGGTGATATACATAAAATTACATATCAATTTTAACAATTAGATGACATAAAAAGAATTAAGACTTTTATATTGTTTTTTCAACACAGCAAATATGTGGGTGTGAAATTGATTAGGAAAAAATGAAAAAATAGACTATGCTTTTAAGTAGCTTACAACGGATTAAAAGAAGCTATTCCGTATGGAAGTAAATTACAACAAAAATCATGTTTTGCACTGTATTTTCACTTTGTGGTATATTTGCCTCCACTATATAGCTCCTTTAGATGAATATATGTATATGCATGTTTGCCTATGTGTCTGAACTTAATATTTTGCATGAAGGTTGTCTCATATCAGAGAGAACATATGATACTTGTCCTTTTGAGATTGGCTTATTTCACTGTGTATGATGGTCTCTAGTTCAGACTATATTGATATAAACAGTAGAATTTCATTCTTTTTCATGACTGAGTAGTATTCCATAGATTAGAATTCTACTCTATTCCATAGAGTAGATCCACCGTTTCATTAGCTATTTCTCTTATGACGGGAATTTGGGTTGTTTCCATGTCTTTGCTATTGTGGATTATGTTACTGTAAATATAGGATCACGATCACTTTCTCATAAACGGATTTTACTTCCTTTGAATATATTCCCAAAAGTGGGATAATTGGGTCATGCAGCAGATCAATTTTTAGTTCTCTCAGCACTCTTCATACTGAATTTCATAGCGATTATACTAGCCTACATTCCTAACAACAGTAAAGGAGGGTACCTTTGTCTCTACATCCACACCAGTAAGTATTATTAGCAAACTTCTGAATATAGGTCAATCACACTGTTGTTGAGTTTCTGAAGCTCTTTGTAAAGGATGAATTCCCACTGAAACTGTTCAGTTTATCTTGGCAGTAGGATACTGGAATTTCTACCATTGTCTAGGCCTACAATTTCATGATACACTTAAATTGCAGAATAATGTAACTGTTGTTGTCAAAGAAGTATATTATTAGAGTATGGAAGAAAACTGTGAGGGTGAGGAAGGAAAATGATAAGAGTAGAAGAGAAAATCCCTGAACCTATGGAATTGTATCATAAAGATTTTTTAAAAATTAAAAAAAAAACTTTAGAGAAGATGAAAATTAAGTTTATATATAACCTTTTATTTAGCACAATGTTCATTAGAATAATCTTACTGCTATTTGGAAAGTTTAATCAAATAATACATAATTTTAGACATCAATTCACTAATTCTCTTTGATTTACTATGCTTAGTCACAACTAGTTTGTTATGTAAGGAAATCTACAATAGCAAGTTAGTCCTTATGAATCTTTTTTTTAAGATTTATTTATTTTTATTACAAAGTCAGATATACAGAGAGAGGAGGAGAGACAGAGAGGAAGATCTTCCGTCCGATGACTCACTCCCCAAGTGAGTGCAACGGCCGGTGCTGTGCCGATCCGAAGTCGGGAACCTCTTCCGGGTCTCCCACGCGGGTGCAGGGTCCCAAGGCATCGGACCGTCCTCAACTGCTTTCCCAGGCCACATGCAGGGAGCTGGATGGGAAGTGGAGCTGCCGGGATTAGAACTGGCGCCCATATGGGATCCCGGGGCATTCAAGCCGAGGACTTTAGCCACTAGGCCATGCCGCTGGGCCCCCTTAAGAATCTTAATCTGTGAATTTTGACAGTGTCTATATGTCATGTCATCTGACCTCTTTTTCACATTTTATTGACACATATAACTCTGTTACTTTGATAAGTAGCAAATCTTGCAGTGTGGCCTTAAAATGGTAAGTGCTAATCAAAAATTGTTTCCGCATGAATATGCAATATATTCTGACTGTTCCAGAAATGGCAGAACAAACCTCTCTACAATGTAAGTATCATTGCTAAAATACATTTATATTTCTTGAATCAAAGGCCAAAAAAGATGATCCAAAGATGCCCTGAAAGATGACAAAGTTCGATGTGAAAATACTTAATTAGAGATTGACTGTTAGCCACCACCTTAGCAGATAGAATGCAAATATTGTGATTGTTCATTTAGCCCACATTGTTGTGACAAATTTTCTGACTTGAATTTTCTGTAACTCATTACTGAAGAGTTTATAAATGTTACTAATTAACTCTTATAGTTTCAAAACTGTACTCTTACATTTTAGAAATAGAAAAAAATGTTATACCAACATGTTATCCTATTTGCCATTTATGTAAAAGAAGAACATTGCATTTAGAGATAGAGTGATATAAAAAATGTGAAGTGATAGAGTTCTTATAATTGAACTGAGTTTTAATCAGATGGATATAAACTCAATGATACATGTAAATTATTAACTCATTCTTCTTCTTCATACACAGACTAGCATAGTAGAGTCAAGAAAAGTAGAAAGAGATGCATTTCACTACCTTCCATTAGGATGGCAGTCAAGCTACAGATATTTTAGAAGAGGTATATTAGTGACAATTCAATTATTGTCACCATCAGAGATCACTGTTGGATGATGTCCTTGTAAGCAGAATAACAGGATACCAAACAATACCGGAAAGCTGGTATCTTCTTGGGCATAGGTTGTTACCATGTTTGCATTTTCCTGAAGTGATGAAAACACCATCTCAAATTACTTTACATATTTAACATAGTGGTATTTTTCCAAATTAAGTTTTGATTAAAAATTAGAAGGAAGGAATTCTTGTGTAGGAGTTCGAAAAGATCATTTCGACCTACTCTCCAGAGAAACTAGAGAAAATTATAAATAAAAATTAGCATTTAAAGTCTCTAAATTTTTTTCCAAGTACATATAGCAAATGGAGAATTAGTTATTCAAGAAAGTCTGTCAAAATACAGAAAGAACAGCATGGGTCAGTGATACCTGAAATAAGACTCACTCTCTACATTCTACTAAGCAATAAGGAAATTTACACCAAAACATGCTGTGTTTTCTTCCTAATATCCAGTTAGAGTGACTTCTTTGCAGAATGCCAGGATACCAGCATCTTTCATGTTACACCTGGCTACTTATTTTCAAGGTATAAATTGAAGATAAATAAGGTGAGAGGTTGGGGCCTCCTTCAGGCTGGTTCTACCTTGGGCATAGTGCTGCTGACAACACTGGAACCACAATGCCATTTCCCTAATACATGAAGTGATGATTCTCTGCCACAGGAAGCAAACTGAAAATGTCTGAGGTTACTTTGACTTCTCTATAGGCTTCAACAACTAAAGCACAGGTGTTACTCAGACAGAAGCATGCTGTTGTCCTCACCCTCAATGCCCAGGCTGAAACTCAATCATCCTTCCTGATGAGGATGGGAAGGGATTATATAGGAGATAGTTTATAATTCTAATGAAGAAATGACCTCATTCAAAACATGTGGAGAAGCTCAAGCCTAAGGGTACCTGAGACAATGTGAATTAGGAGATGAGCAAATAACTTGCTGTATATAGGTTAGATTATAGGCTATTCAGACTGCTTCAAAGAGGCATGAAAGGAGACAACTAGTCTTTCTGGAGTATTAACAAATATTAAAATCTTAACTTTAGGAACAATACTGCCAACTCAGCCAAAAATGACTGATTTAGTTTGTGGAGCAATTATTACTATGAGAAATTTTTGAAACAAAAGAACAACCAGTGGAATGTAAAATCTGGTGTGGACCAGAAAACAGACATTCAAAGAGGGCCCAGCCTAGGGGTAGTGCCATGGAGCAGCAGGCCAGGCTTCGAACTGCCATGCCTGCATTCCATGTGGACACCAGTCTCGGCTGCTCCACTTTCAATTCTGAATATGGTTTGGGAAAGCAGCGGAGGTTGGTCCAAAGTCTTGGGCCACTACTACCCATGTGGTTGATCCAGAAGTTCCTGGCTCTTGGTTTTAGATTGGCTCAGCTCCAGCCACTGTGGCCATCTGGGGAGTGAACAGCAAATGGAGAATCTCTCTTGGTCTCTCATTCTCTCCGTGACTCTGCCTTTCAAATATATATAAATAAATAATTCTTTAAACACAGACACACACACACACACACACACACACACACACACAAGCCCAGCTAGAATCGGTCATCACTAGAGACTCTCCTGCCAGAGTCAAGGCTGTGGTCACTGAAGAGCGACATTATAGGCTTTACAGGGTTAGGAGGGACACAGGGATAAGCTTCACTACAATAATCTAATCAGTCACTGAGCAAACCAACAAAGGATAATAATAAGTCCCAGAGGGAGACCAGCATCCAGAGCTGCTACAATATATTATCTAAAGTGTCTACTTTCTAACCAAACAATTATCAGACATACAAGCAGGAAAATACGACTCATACACCAGAAAAACAAAAAACAACAGAAACTGTCTTTAAGCATCACTGTATGTCACAAACTCAAATACTTGATGTTGAGTACATTTAAAGAAACAGTATAGAAAATCATGATTTTTAAAATAAAGGCTCAGTCTATGCATTGGGAGAAAAATATCCGTAAATCATATATCTGATAAGGGGTTAACATCCAAAATAAGAAAAACGGAAATAACTCAACAGTAGGAAAACAAATATTTCTATTTAAAAATGGTGCAGGAGGCTAAGTTGCCAATTACAATGTTAGTATCCCACATGATAGAGCTAATTTGAGTGCTGGCTGTTTCTCTTCCAACCCAGCTTGCTGCTAATGTATCTCACCCAAGTACGTGGACCCCTGCTATCAATGTGGAAGCCCTGTACGAAGTCCCTGGCTTCTGGCTTTGGTCTGGTCCAGTCCAGGCTGTTGTAGCCATTTGGGGAATGCACCAAGAACGGAAGAACTCTTTTTCCCACACTTCTCCCTCTCCCTCTGTTACTCTTCCAAATAAACAAATAAATAAATACACAATTTTTTAAAAGTAGGTCAAGTATCTGATAAACATTCCTCAAAAGAAAATACACAAATGGTCAAAAGGGACATGAAAAATGCTCACAGGAAATGAAAACTGAAATTACAATGAGATACCATCTCTTACTTGTTAAAATGACTAATATTTTTTAAAAGGACAAATGACAACAAGTGTTAAAGAGAATGTGAAGGAAAGAATTGTATATAATGTTGGTAGAAATAGCAATTAGTATCGCCATTATGGAAAACTGCAAACTAAAACTGAACCATAATATGATCCATTAAGTTCATTTCTGGGTACGTAGCAAAAGGAATCAAAATTAATGTGGTAAAGAGATAGCTGCAGTTTCTTGTTTACTGCAGCTTACTTCACACTAGCCAAGATATGGAACCAATCTCGTCACCCACAAATGTATGAATAAATAAATAAATACATAATATAAATAAGCAATGGGGGGAAACTATTCTAGCCAAGCAGGTTAAACCACCATCTATGAGGCTGGCATCTCAAGTATATGGGCCTCTGTCACCGAAGTGAGAGACCAGGATGGAGCTTCAGGGTAGTAAATTTTGCTTGGTCCATACCCAGCCATTGCAGCATTTGACAGAAGGAACCAAGGAATGGAAGCTCTCTTTATCGCTCCCTCACTCTTTGTAATTTTGCCTTTCAAACAAATAAAATATATCACATACACATACACATGCTCAACAGCATTATATTAAAGTTCTTTTAGAGAATGAAATTCCATCATTTTCAACACCATGGGACATATCAAAACATTGGAAGAAGTAATATAAACCAGGCACATAAATGCAAACACTCATATAGTTAGATCTCCCTTATATGCAACCCCTCCACAAACTTTACAGACACAGATATAAGAGTGATAGTTACCAAAGGCTAATGAGGATACAGTATGAGATGTTGATTAAAGGATGTAAAATTTCAGTTAAAGGAAAGAAAAAATTTTGAGAGATATTGCCTAACATGGCTATTGTTAATAATAACTTTGTATGTACATATTTATATTGATAAAACAGTAATTCTCAACATCAAAATAATAAACATATGAGTTGATAGACATATTGACTAATGCTATCATTCCACACATATATTAAAACATCACATTATAGCCCATAAATGCACGCAACTATTGTTTATTAATTTGAAATTTCAGAAAAGTGAAGGGAGATGTTGATAGTATTGAACCAAATATTGTATATCACCAAATACTCAGAAATTATTTAAAAAATAACCAAATGGAATTTCTGCAGTTGAAAACTAAAAATAATTGAAATTGAACAAATGTTTAAAGGAGCAATAGACTTGAACTTGTAGAAGAAACAAATAGCAAAACTGAAGATAAATGGATAGGAATTGGGCCCGGCGGCGTGGCCTAGCGGCTTAAGTCCTCGCCTTGAAAGCCCCGGGATCCCATATGGGCGCCGGTTCTAATCCCGGCAGCTCCACTTCCCATCCAGCTCCCTGCCTGTGGCCTGGGAAAGCAGTTGAGGACGGTCCAATGCATTGGGACCCTGCACCCACGTGGGAGACCCGGAAGAGGTTCCAGGTTCCTGGCTTCGGATCGGCGTGCATCGGCCCGTTGCGGCTCACTTGGGGAGTGAATCATCGGACGGAAGATCTTCCTCTCTGTCTCTCCTCCTCTGTGTATATCTGGCTGTAATAAAATGAATAAATCTTTAAAAAAAATTAAAAAAAAATGGATAGGAATTATATAAGTCAAAAGACAGGGATGAATTAAAGAATGAAAGCGAATGAACAGAATTTAGGACAGCATTGTGGCGTAGTGGGTAAAGCCATCCCTGGCAACATCATCATCCCACATGGTCACTGATTGAAATCCCAGAAGCCCTATTTCTGAACAAACTGTCTGTTAATGAGCCTGAGAAAGCTACGAAAGATGACCCAAGTGTTTGGTCCCTTACCACCCACATGGCAGATCCAGATGAAGTCCCCTAGATGAACTCAATCTATCCAGCGGCAGAAGCAGAGAGAAAACTCTTCCATCTGCTGGTTTATGCTCCAAAAAGTCATCACAACCAGAGCTTGACTGATTCAAAGCCAGGAGCCAGGAGCTTGTTCCTAATTTCCCACAAGGGTTCAGAGACTCAAACACCTGGACCACTCTCCGCTGCTTTCCCAAGCACATTAGCAGACAACTGATCATTAATGGTATATCTGGGACTCGAAACAGCACCCATATGAGATATCAGAGATGAAGGCTTTGGCTTATTTTAATACATCAGAGCAATGGCCCTACCTTAGGTCTTTATGGACTAAATAGCTGATTTTTGATTACAAAATAATATTTACAGTCTCATTCTTTTTTTGTTTTTAAACATTTTCCTCTTAATTTGAAAGGAAGAGTTTCAGAGAAACAGGAGAGGTAAAGAGAGAGACAGAGAATCTTTCATTCACTGGTTCACTACTAAAATGGTTGTAATACTCAAAGCTAGGGCAGGCTAAAGCACAACCCAGGAGTCTCATTTCAAGCACCCATTTGGGTACAGGGGTCCATACACTTGGTCCAAACTTCACTGTTTTACTAGGTGCTTTAGCAGGGAGATGGATTGGAAACGGAGCAGTCTGGGCTCTAACAGTGCCCATATAATATCGCAGCACCACAGGCAATGGCTTAAGTAGTTTTATCACAACACTGGTGCATTTATTTCTTTTTAAAATATTTATCTTTATTGGAAAGGTAGACATACATAGAGAAGGAGAGATAGACAAAAAGATCTTCTGTCTGCTGGTTCACTCCCCAATCGGCTGCGATGGCCAGAGCTGAGCCAATCTGAAGACAGGAGCTTTTACTGGGCCTCCCACAGGGGTGCAGGATCCTAAGGCTTTGGGTCATGCTCTACTGCTTTCCCAGTCACCAGCAGGGAGCTGGATGGGAAGTCGAGCAGCTGGGCCATGGCACCCATATAGATCCTGATGGATGCCAACTGAGGATTTAGCCACTGGGCCCCTTTCTTATCTTTTAATTCCATTCAAGACAAACTTTTTGAAGCCCTTGTTAATACAAAAATTAAACAACCCAGTATTAACTTAGAGTGAGTAACAGAATATGTTAAGAAGAAAATTTAAATATATTTTGTCATACATTAGAACAAAATACAATGCTCTATCATTTACAAATGTAGCATAATCAATGCTTGAAAGAAAATGATAACTGTAGTTCCTAAGTTAATACAAAAGATCTCATATAAATAACCTACTTTTATCACTTAAGACAATGTAGAAAACTAAACTAAGTAACCAGAAGAAAGAAGTACTGAAGAGAAAACTAATGAAATGCAGATTAAAAAAAATAGAGAATACTGATGAAAGAAAATCTGATTTCTTAAAAGATAACAAAATTGAACAACATTAGATTGATGGTAAAGACAGAAGACTCAGGTTACAGAAGTGATATAACAGTTAAGCTTACACAAACAAAAATGACTCTAAATGGATAGTTCATCAAGATTGCAGAATATAAAATCAATACATAGACATTCATATTTCTAAACTCTTGCAATGAGGTCTTTAAAAATGGGGTAAGGGCCAATGCAGCAGTGAAGCAGGTGAAGCCCACAGTGCCAGCATCCATATGGATGATGGCTCCAGGCTTGGCTTTTCCACTTCCAATCCAGCTCCCAGCTAAAACTCCTGGGAAAGCGGTGGAGGATGGTCCACATCCTAGACCTCCTGCATGCATGTTGGAGACCTGGAGAAGCTCCTGGCTCCTGGCTTTGTACCCACTCAGCTCTGGCCAAATTTAGCAAAATATAAAGACCTGCATACATATTAGTGCTGATCCAGAATGTACCAGGTCTTGACTTCTAGGAGTTTATTTTATATTTTGGACAGAATTTTTCCTCTGTGTTAAATTGTCCTGCTAAATTAAGATTTTATTTGTGTCTCAGCATTACCACAGGTGGGTTAAGAGAGACACAGGATAGGTACTTTTAGGACAGACCTGAAGAATATTTATTCATGATTCATTATTATTAGAAGAGTAGAATCTAATATTTAGATACCTATAATTTAGGATCCCGTAAAGATCATTTTTTATTTACTTTTCTCCACAGTGGTGTATGCTTGTAAAATGTGAATGAACAAAGCTATTATCTGGAAAGAACTAGATTCCCACTCAGCCTTATCACTCTCCACCCTTCAAAATTCTTGGAATAAATATGCTGATTTATATCTGAGAAAGTCTATTATAAACATAAGAAAAATGATTTTTTTTTAATTTAAAAGGCAGTGATAGAGAGAGTGGGAGATACAGAGACCTGCTGGTTCAATCCCCAAATGGCCACAAAAGCCAGGTCAAGCCAGGCCAAAGTCTGGATGCTGGAATTTCATCCTGGTCTCTCCAGTGGGAGACAGGAGCTCACACAAATGCTGCATTCCCAGATGCATAAGCAGGGAGCTGGATGAGAAGCAGAGTATCTGGAGTGCTAATCACTACTCCATTATTCCATGCCAGGTATCACATGGTGACTTAATCCCATGCACTACTACACAAGCTCCAGAAAAAAATTATAAATACAAATGGATAATGATGGGTCAGTCCTCTGCATTTGTTCCACAACATCAATGAATGACAAGAGTTGTGCAATCAAGGAATACTAATTGCCAAAGCTGAAACAAATGCATCTTTCATGATCTTCAGTGTACTAGGGGATACTGTCCACTAGGCATAGGTTGATTTTATAAACTCATCTTTTATAAGTCATCGCTCCTCTTTGCAATTATAAAATACCCTTGTTTGCATTTGAGCAAAAAAAAAAAATGCTTCCAGTTTGAGATAAATTCTTGTTTTTCAGAGTACTTTGCACAGTTAGCCAATTTCTGGCCTCTAAAGACTATTTCTAACAGCTTCCCAAGTTCACTGCCTTGAATATACAGCTTTGCCGGATTCAGTCAAAAATGTCATCAATCAGGAATTTTCTGTAAATAGTGTAGATTGTTCCCCAAGCAACTGTGAATGATTATCCCAACACAAGATGTTCTGCCTTATTAGATGAGAAGTAAAGGGTCACAGCAGGATACATTTTGGACACAGTTGTTGGCAGGTGACTTCTGCTGACTGCCAGCAGGACACATGTTGTGGCATAACAACTAATAAGAATGCAAATTTTACATTGATTTTTTTCAAGTGAAGGTGAATATAAAGATAACCAACACACAGCCTTTACCTTTGAAAAGGCTTAACTTTTTACATATCAAAGGAGTTACAGCTTATAAAAATAATGAAGCATTCTTCTAAAACTTTTTTAACTTTGAAGTTATTTTTTCAATAATTTGTAGAAACCTTATCAACATGTTTCTGTATAAATTAGGTCTCTGACGCTTCAGTTACAGTAGTGTTTCGGTCCACAAATAATGCTTGTCTACTTGACTAACTCTCAATAAATCTTTAAGAGTCAATATTCTGTTACTTTCCCTTATTTTTTTTCCTTTCCTCTACCTGGGAGAATGAATTGTTCCTCAGTTTTTGTGTCTGTAGTAATAATAATAATAACAATATCTGTCTAAAGTAACCAAGCCCTTATATTTTCCATGATTAACCTCATTTAAAAATCACACAAAACTACATGGGATGGGTAGAGCTAAGAGAAAACGAGTTCCAAGAGTTTCTGTGTGTAGCTCAGATGATACAGTAAGTGTTAGAGCTACCACATGAACTTGGGTTGTACACACTGTAATTTTCCACTTCACTAGTACTCATGTGTATCTATCATGTAATGCGAACTTGAGGTTAGGGTGTCTAGCTGCAGTGTATTCTGTGTTCTAAGAGTAGGGGTATGACTCATTGATATTTGAGTTGTCACAGTCAATAAGTCCAAGACAAAAACAAAAACAAAAAAGATTTGTTGGGACAAAAAGTAGATTTAACATTTGCTGTACTTGGTCATGTTTTTGGTTTGTGTGTTCTTTGTAAAGTGGCTCTTAATGAATGCAAGCAGTTCTTGTATTAAAAAAAACTCAAGATAAATCTTAAACAGAATGGTGCTTTGTTGAGAACTTATTGCCATTTTTTTTAATGATCCCATGACTGACAAAAAGTCATGGAACTTTCTCACACCTGGACTCATAAGCCACTGAGTAGAATTCCACCCTCCCTAAAACTGTTGTACTAGAGAAACTATGTGAAGATGTTCTAGGTCAAGGTCCTAATCAACCCCACTTTCATAAACTCCATCAATGCACCAAATAAATGAATGAAAGATTCTTGGATCTTCCAGACCCCTTCATCCAGCAAGCGAACTTCATCAAGCAGCTTGATTTAATTTTCTGCTATTGCTACGTTGACGTTTTTTGGTTTCTTTAATATGGAGTTCCTCATTTCTATTTTATATTGGGTAGTCAGCCATGGTAGCATCATCAGATTTTACTTCATTATTTATTCTTGAATACTGTCTGCTCCAATTTCTTATTAATTACTCTTATCTCCACAGTTTAATGGTGACTGTCTTAAAGACAGACAGATGTCTCCTTTGGTCTCATTGGTTTAAGTACCCAATCAATATGTGTTCAGAGACTTGACATAGAAGAGAAAATGGCATTTTCAATGTGTGTAGTCCACAGTGAACATTAGGTAAAGGAGTCAGAAAGGAGCCTGTGATAACATTTATTGATGTGCTCCATTATATACTTCCTGTTTGCATCTCCTGGTGGCTTTTTGGTGTCAGATGTCAGAGGGCAATTGCAGGAAATGGTTACATATAAACCTGAATATCCAAGGAGAATACTTGTCTACAATCTCTGTTGATGTGCTTTATGCCTGTGTTTTATGGATATGAAAGGTTCAACTAAAGGTAATTGATTTAGTTCTCCATAAATTGATGATAACAGACTATGCATATTAGTTTTCCAAAATGAGTTAGTAAGAAATACAAACCCTAACGCACTAAAGAAAATTTGTTGTCTTAAACATCTTAATACTGCCGAAAATATTTATGGTATCCAATAAAGAAATTATCAGTAGCATAAATAGAACTGTTATCAAAAATAGCAACAGAAAAACAATTAAAATCAAACTAAATTCACAGAATTAATGGATGAGACAAAGAAGGAAAAAAAAAAGCCATTCCAACGTTAAGTAGAACAGTCAAAGTTTCAATGTCCCTTTGAGATAAGCCTTGTTAAAAATGATATATCCATCTCATGTAACTACTTGGCAACACACATTAGCAACAAGAAGTGGGCTTCTTGTTTTATTGCTCTGTTTCTTACACAATGTAGATTATGTGATGTTTATTAAGTGAGGTAGTAAGAGTTTATACATCATTCGATATTATTCCTAGTATACAACAAATGTTTGTAAATGAACTTAGATCTTGTTAAATCCTCACAGAACTAAAATATATTACTAAAATACTTAATGTCTAGCATATTTGATTATAACACATAAGAATTGATCCTGTGCTTCATTAATTTATTCACCAAAGATTCAAGAACCTGCTTTCTCTGTCCATTGAATTAGGGTAGGCAATGAGACAGATGGTGAAAAAGAAATATGGTCTTATACATTTCATGTGCATTAAATAATGAAAATATTTTTGTCATTGTAATTTTCACATTCACAGACATATTTTAGAGGACAGATAAAACTAGCAAGCAATGAAAATTAAGTAACATCTGTTGTTCATTTTTATTAATTCAGAAGTCAATGCTTATCAAACTTTTCAATGACCTGCCTATGTACAACCAGACAAAAGCAGACTTTCTCCCAAATCATCTACATTGTGTAAGAAACAGAGCAACAGTTTAAATTTAAGAAATTCCAACATTTTAGAAACAATACACCACTTTACCCCAGAGATATTACAGACTACTTAATGACAGAGGAAGCACTTATGTGACTATTTGAACAGTACTACCTGTTGAAACTTGTATTGTTACTGTTTCACATTTCAGAATTCAAGCCTAAAAAGATCTAGTCACAAGAGAACTGATGAGCACTGCCAAATATATAAGACTTTAAAAGTTTGGAAAACATAATTAAAAGATAATTTTAGTGCAAAAATATTTTGAAATTCATGCATATGCAGCATCTTTCAAAAACTCATGAAAATGCATATTATGAAAAAGCTATGCATGGATTTCAGATTGTCTTTGCACCAAAACACTCATATTTTTAAACTCAGTTTTCCAAGAACATTTTGAAATACTCACACATAATTACTAAGAGCGGCAGTCCTGAACTAGGCACTCCTAAGCCTAGCATCAGGAAAGCAGGGCTCGCCACATGAATTGCTGATGCACATTGACAACAGGATGGAATGGGCTTAATTTCACTTTGCAGTGTGCACTGCAACCCAACCACCAGAAGACAGCTGTGTGACATGTGCAGTTAGTCATGAGTTGTGGCAGCACTCTGGCAGTTTGCTTGCATGAGAAACAGCTGTCAGATCTGCAGCCACTGGTAGTGGTAGCCATTCTGAATGTATTCAGTAACAGTTGTTCACCTTGTTTTGATTACCTGGAGTGAGGGTTGGAGTTCATTTTTCCTTTAAAAATTTTTTGCAAAAGTTAAGAAAAATGCATTTTATCAGAAATCTATGCATGGGTTTCAAATGTTTTGCACCACAATAAACTTATTTTTAAAACAGGTTTTCATGGATTTTTTTTAAAAGCAAGAACAAGTTTAGGGGAAAAGAACAATGATTATTACTCCCTAGGATTTCATAAAGTACAGCCCTAGGAAAGTGCCAGTCACCATAACTTTACAGTGATCATATGAAGGTTGTATGAGAATATTTGCAATTTTGGGCCCAGAATGACTCAATTGGCTAATCCTCCCCCTTGCATGTGACAGGATCCCATATAGGTGCAGATTCATATCCCAACTGCTCTACTTTCTATCCAGCTCTGCCCACCTTCTTGTGGCCTGGGAAAGCAGTGGAGGATAGCTCAAGTTCTTGGGACCTCGCACCCACATGAGAGACCAGGAAAAAGCTTCTGGCTCCTGGTTCCTGGCTCTTGACTCCTGGCTCCCTGCTTCTCACCAGTTCATGTCCAGCCACTGGAGCCACTTGGAGAGTGAACCAGTGGATGAAAGATCTGTCTGTCCTCCTCTCTGTAAGTCTACCTTTCCAATAAAAATAAACAAAATGTAAAATATAAACAAAATGTAAAAAATAAAGTTGACTATTTTAGCATAGAGAGCACTGCTGCTATTATTTGTTCCTTTATTTAATCTTTCTAGGATAATCCCACAGGTAGTTAAGAAAAGGCAGCTGTCACTAATTTTAAGGGAAATAAGTATATTCCTAATTCAGTTTCACAGAAAACAAAAAGAAGACATGGAAGTAATGGAGCCAATCACAGTGATTTTAAAAAAACAGAATGGGAAAAAGCCTATTAAGTTTAACTTAAATAAATGAGAAATCAAATATGAAAAACAGATTCCATTCTTCTTTCAGGTACTGGAATAACAGCTATGAGAGGGAGATGAAATCTAAAACATAATGTTATCTGTCATTTATCTATCTGTCGTTGGTCTATGATTCACCTTGTCAGACCTCAAGGACTCCTTTGCCTTCAGCTTTAGACAAGAGTAAGTTTTCATCCTCTTTCCCATGTTTCTTGAAATTTAAAAATGATAGCTGAGTTATGAGTCATTGCCAAGTTTTTCAGCATCATTGTACCAAAAACACATAACATGTTTTCTACCTGTCGATGTAAATTATTGCCTGCATGCAGGACTCCAGGAACGATCTGGCTTCCTGCCCACGCAAATGACTTCTCATCGTTTGGGTTTCAATTTAATGCTGTGTGTACTATAAGATGTATGTTCAGTCCTACAAATGAGTTGCATGTGCACTTCAATTTCAGAAAACCTGGACTGAATTTTAAAAGAGAGCATTTGGCATCTATTGTATCAGATGTGCTTCTAAGTTAAGCACATTCTACACACACTATGAAATGCAAAAATAGGGCTGGACTTTGGATACTACATAAATGTTTTAATTAGGAAGAAAAAAAAAGACAAATTATGTTTTTAGTTTCCTAACTTGATTTTCAGAGAAGGATATGTTGTGAGTTTTCTTTTCTTCACCCACTCCTTTTTTTCCTTCTAATTTGTCTTCTCTATCTTATGACCACTAGCCTAGTAACATAACTCAACTTCTGAGTGCGAACCTAGTAATTTAAGTCATCTTGAAAAGAAACATACACTGTCTTAACTAGAAAGCTAAGGATTCAGAAGACATTTTTTGGTATGTACACAATCTATGCACAAAACAAAGATACAGCAAATTACCTTCTTCCCTGCAGGGATTTTGTTCCTGGATAAACAGCTAATTGGAATACATTAAAATGTGCTTCAAATTTAACAAATGCCAAATGTTGCTCAGTAATTTTTTAAGAATAGCAGGAAACATTTATTTTTTGCACATGCATGTTAATAAAATGGCCAAAGAACATTAAAAGAAAAAAATACACATGATTGTTCACAGGAAGAGTATCAAAATATAGGACAAACTGGGGAACAGGAATGCTCCGAAGTGACTGAAAACAAAACAAAGAAACAAAAAAATACTTCCTTTCATTTACACTAGTAAACATACAGTACAGAAATCTACTGACCAAAAGTTATAACAATGACAAAAATGAAGATATTCTCATTCAATAAAATTCATGCATCTTCTGTAACAATCATTCACTGCTTCTGCCACATATTTACCCAAGTCATTAATATTACATGCTATACCTATTGATACTAGCACATTTTAATGGCTTCTCTTTCATTCAGCTGTATAACAGAACCAAGTGAAACGGTGTAAGTTACATTTCTATATATAAAACTAAAATTGAGAATGAAAATATTATAATTATAGGATCTTTCCTTAATTAAAATCATTTTGCCTTTTAGAATACTAACTTAATTTTTGATTGGTTATGTAGAATTCAGCAAATCATCATTGAATATTGAATCGTATGTTTTTCTAATCAATGTAACTGTATTTGGTTTTTGAGAATCAGGTATTTCACATTATACCGAAGTCTTATGGACAGACAGAGAAATTGGGTAGCTGTTAGATATCAGTTAAATCTTGAGTCATATGAACTTAAAACTTTGAGTTAGAACTTAAGTAATTTTTCTTTTACCATTTAGGCTTGTCTCATGGCCCAAGCCAGATAGCACAACTATTCATACCAAAGGGCATCTTCATCATTACTTCTTTAGTACAACATTAGACTCTGATACATGGCCAGACATAGTTTTTGCTTTAATTTTCCACGTTCACTGAGAGCTTCTGAGCCAAATATTGTACCAGTGCTATCAATAGTTCTTCTCTGGGCCATTAATCAAATGCATAGAAATGTAGAAATGAAACTAAGAGCTCATACAATCAACATTTTTACTTTACAGACAAGAAAACCAAGATTCAAAGACATTAAATATTTGGCCCAAAATCAAATGGAGAATTTATAGCTTTCAAACATCGGAAAAGGGTTCATCTTATATTTGAGTAAACTCTGGCTCAGACACCTGGTGTTTCCTGGCAAGCTGCCTTAACAAGGATCATAACTGATGAATGGACATTTATGGTTTATTCAAATTAAGATAAATCTCACTCATCTGTTGGCATAAAGTAAATTAATGCCTAAGCATAACTTTTAGGAACTTCTGTGAAAATAGAGCAGCAAGATCAGTAGCTTAGGAGAGTTTTCTAACAGTCTCTGTAAGGGTTTAGAAAACTACCTAAGGCTCACTTAATTACTTTATGCACTCATCCAGGCACATATGTGAACAGGGCAATGCATCTGACAGCCTCCTTTCTGATGAGCGTAAAAAGAGTCATCAAATTCTCTAAAACATGGCTGACAGGATTTTCCAGGTTAGAGGAATTTGATTGAAACAGTACTGAATATGTAGCAGAAATAATTACTTTTTCTTGGTATTAAAAACACATTTGCTGACTTAACTGATGCATGAATTAGTGAAAGGATTTTTGGATAAGGGCACCTAGCTATAAATAAATATGTCAGATCAAAATTAACAGCAGAAGAGAGGATTTAAAATTTTTTTTTAAATATTTACTTATTTTTATTAGAAAGTCAAATATACAGAGAGGAGAAGAGAGGAAGATCTTCCATCTGTTGATTCACTCCCCAGGTAGGCACAATGGCTGGAGCTTAGCCAATCTGATGCCAGGAGCCCAGAGCTTCTTTCAGGTCTCTCACGCAGGTGCAGGTTCCTAAGGCATTGAGCCATCCTCAGCTGTTTTCCCAGGCCACAAGCAGAGAGTTGGAAAGGAAGCAGAGCCACTGGGACAGAAACCGGCATCCACATGGGATTCTGGTGTGTGCTAGGGAAGGACTTTAGCTGCAAGGCTACTGTGCAAGGCCCAAGAATTTTTTTAATATTGGTTTTCATTTTATTTGAAAAACAGAGAGACAGAGACATTGCTCATCTTCTGATTTACTCCCCAAATGAGCAGAAGAGCCAGAGCTGGGGATCTATTGCTCTGCCTTTCAAAATAAATAACCATTAAAAAATAATTTTCAGGGCCTGAAAGCGTGGCCTAGCGGCTAAAATCCTCACCTTAAACGCACCTGGATCCCATATGGGCGCCGGTTCTAATCCCGGCAGCTCCACTTCCCATCCAGCTCCCTGCTTTTCGCCTGGGAAAGCAGTCAAGGATGGCCCAAAGCCTTGGGACACTGCACCCATGTGAGAAAGCTGAAAGCAGTTCCTGGATCCTGGCTTCGGATTGGCGCAGCACCGGCCGTTGCGCTCATTTGGGGAGTGAATCATTGGATAGAAGATGTTCCTCTGTCTCTCCTCCTCTCTATATATCTGACTTTGTAATAAATAAATCTTAAAAAAATAATTTTCAAAGCTCTATCATGATGAGATAAAGCTCTATCATAATTGAGATAAAGTTGTCCAGAGTAATTTTTACTATTTTCAGAATCATAACCTAATATCAATCCTCTCCACAGATTCCATCTTTTTTTTTTCATTCTTTTTTTCTTACTAAAAGAGAGTGGAATAAGGATTTTTGTTGAACTATCAGGATAACTGAGAACTGTAAAGTTGTATTCTTTTGCTAAGAAAGTTAAGACTTTTTCCTTTCATTCATACTCTTTTCTATAAGTAACCTGAAGTGTAATTTTCATATGATAAGAATTGCAACCTTTAAATATACAAATTCTGTGAGGTTTGAACTCATTACACCTTTGTAATCCACAATCCAGGAAGTCCTGGTTCATACCACTTTCTAGTTCAGATGCTTTTTCAAGGATAATTTCCTACTAGATCATATTTGTTTCATCAATTTATGGGATAAATCATTATCTACTATGATTTTCTGGAGGTTGGTTCTGACTTTTGCTTGATGCAATGTTTTTGAGATTCTTCCAGGCTATTACAAGTATCTGGAATACACTGTTTTTGTATTACTATCATTTAACACTATTTATTTATCCATGCTCATTTTGATGATCATTTGAGTGGCTTCTAGTCTGTGGCAATTATTTTTAAAAGTCCAATACAATAATTATTGTATGGGTCTTTCTGCAAACTTTTAAAATTTTTGTTGGAGGCATTATTGTCTTTGTTTGTTTGAAGGGAAAAGAGACACAGTATCTCCTAGCCACTGGTTCATTCCCAAAGACCTGCAACTGCCAGCCAGGCATGTGACAGCCCAAAGCCAATTCCACACAGCTGGCAAGGATACAAGCTCTTGAGCCGTTAGTTGCTTCCTCTTGGAATGAATACCAACAGGATGCTGGACTGGAATTAGTGAGACTCAAACCCAGATACTGTAATATGAGATATAACCACCTTAACCATGCAACAAATACACATTCCAATCTTTTAAATTACCTGTCAAACTGCTTCACACTGCTAATGTACTGATTTAATTATTCCATTTGCTCTTCAACATCTGATATTTTAAGTGTTCCTATTTTTTCTTTGGTGTAATATTTCATGTATAAGTTGTCCATTTGTAATCATTTGTTTCTTTATGACCTAGCATGTGAGTTCTTTGGGGGAAAACTCTATATGCCCTTTAGAAAATACATTTGAGTGTAATTTTGTAAAGTATTCCATAATTATAAATGAGGGCAAACTCCTACATCTTTAATAATTTTTTTGTTTGTTTTTTTGGTCTACTTATGCTATCAACTACTGATAAAGTGGAGTTAAATCTAATGATATTTGCACATACATCTTTTCATTTTTTTTTTTGCTTTTCATACATTTTGAAGATATGTTCATAAATATTTACACCTTTTCAAGTGTTATGTCCTTTGATGGAATCAGCTGTTTTATAAGTGTTAAATGTGCACTTTAAGTCAAGAAATACTCCTTTTAGGGCCCGGCGGCGTGGCCTAGCGGCTAAAGTCCTCGCCTTGAAAGCCCCAGGATCCCATATGGTCGCCAGTTCTAATCCCAGCAGCTCCACTTCCCATCCAGCTCCCTGCTTGTGGCCTGGGAAAGCAGTCGAGGACAGCCCAATGCTTTGGGACCCTGCACCCACGTGGCAGACCTGGAAGAGGTTCCTGGTTCCTGGCATCGGATTGGCGCGCATCGGCCCGTTGTGGCTCACTTGGGGAGTGAAACATCGGATGGAAGATCTTCCTCTCTGTCTCTCCTCCTCTCTGTATATCCGGCTTTCCAATAATAATAATAATAATAATAATAATAATAATAATAAAAGAAATACTCCTTTTATTTTTTTAAGTTTTTTTTTATTCATTAATTACATTGTATTACATGACACAATTTCATAGGTACTGGGATTCCCCCCCTTCACCCCAAACCCTTTCCTCATGGTGAATTCCTTCACCATGATGCATAACCACAGCTCAGGTTCCGTTGGGATTCCCTAATTACAGGCTCACACCATACAGAGTCCAGCATCCCACTGTCCAGTCAAGTTCAACGGCCTCTTAGGGAGGCCCTCTCAGGTTTGAAGGCAGAGCCAGCAGAGCGTCATCTCTATCAATTAGAAGCTCCAACATATCATCAGCAACAGTCCAGGTACAATGAGGCTGGTGCAGAGTCCACTGATTGACATAGTCTATCTTAGAGTTTCCCCTTGTCCAGTTTTCCGCTGGAAGCATATAGCTGAGGTGGTTGATTGATCTACTCCATCTTCCATCTTTTCTTGGTTAATGTTTTGATTCCTCCATTTTGTTCAGGGGAATTCCCAAAGAAACTTTGAGGCATTCCCAGTCCAGGCTCCTACATGTACTACTAGTAAGCACAGTGCCCGCCACAGTCCATCACTCCAATCAGCTGGTGGTTGTAACCCCTGGGTTGGATCTATTCTGAGCCCCGACCTCCATTGGAACCAATGAGTATTGCAGCTCTCCCCGGCTCTGCCCATCACACACTCGTCCCTCACCTAAACCAGTGAGAAATACTCCTTTTATTGAATGCAACACTCTAAGGTCTATGTTGATGATTTGTTTTTGTTTGCCTGCAGATGTCCAGTTATTCCAATATCACTTTTTGAAACTACTTCTTGGCAGTATTGTATTAAAACGTTATGTCTTTGCCAAATATGTTAATATGTGTGTGGCTCCTTTCTGGATTCTATTGTGTCTCATTGATCTATTTGTCTTTCACGAATAGCATTGTATCTCGATTTCAGATTAAGTGTTGAAATAGCATCATACCAATTTCCACTACTTTTGTCTTCTTCAATATTGCATTGCTGTTCCTGGGTTTTGGTCTCTCTATATAAACTTTTGTATTAGTTGTCAATAATCTTCAAGTAACTTTCTAGGATTATGACTAGGATTGATTTATCCCCCAACATTTTTTTCTTGTCATTATGCTAAGTTTAATGGTTTCTAAAGGCAGAATCTTAGACTATTAATTTAAATATATCTTCTTTTCTAATATAAGCATTTAATGCTATAAATTTCACTCTAAACACAGCCTTTGCTGCATCTCAGATTTTTTGTTGCTTTTCATATTAGTTTAAAGTATTTAAAAATATCTCCTCATGTTTTTTGGACTTTTGTTGTTCATTTGGAGTTATGTTATTTGGCATTAATTGGAAATGTGTTTTCACTCATGTGTTATCTGGAGTTATGTTGTTAACATCCAAGTACTTGGAAATGTTTCAGCTGTTATTAATTCTGACTTTAATTCCTTTATGGTGTAACAACAGACATTGTATGATTTATTTTCTTCAAAATTTGTAAAAGTGTATTTTAGTACTTCAGGTGTGATCTACCTTGAATGTCTCTTGTGAAGTTGAGAAGAGTATATTCTCTTATTAATCGGTGAAGTAGTCTTTATATGCTAATTATAACCAATTAGTCTAAGATGTTGAAGACATTTTTGTTCACCAATTTTCTGCTTGCTGTGCCAGCCCATTACTGACAGAGGAGTGTTACAGTCTAACTTCAATGTAGAGGATTCATCTATTTCTCAATGTAATTCTACCAGTAGGTATACACAATTTGAAGATTATCTCTTCTTGAAGAATTGACCTTTTTGCATTGTATAATGTTCTGCTTTATTGTTATTTTCCTTGCTCTGAAGCCTTAAAAGAGCTACTCTTATTTTCTTTTGATTAGCATTAGCACAGAATATTTCTCTATCCTTTCACATCTGATCTTTATGTATCCTTACTTTAAAGTGGGTTTCTTATAGGTAATGCACTGCTGAATGTTCTTTTTTGATTCACTCTGACAATCCTTATATATGTCTTAGAGAGCAATGACACTAAAAATGACTATAGATCTATTTGAATCAATATCTATCATACTTGTTATTATTTTGATTCATTGCACTTGTTCTTATTTCCTATTTTTGTCCTCCATATTTTTTCTGTATTTCATTATTTTTATGACATTTTATATGACTGTATTTTATATTCTTCTAAAAGCCTTCAATACTGATTGCCTTACTGTTTAAAAGACACATTTACAATTAATCAAAATCTACTTTTACACAGCACTATATTGCTTCACAGGTAGTGCAATTATCATATAATAACAAAGCATTTCTAACTTCTCATTCCTTTGTCATTGCTGTCATTCATTTCACTTACATATAAACTACAGTCATGGAACATGTCAATGCTATTATTTTTGAACGACCATTATTGTTAGATTAAATGACAAAAAGAAAAAGGAAAGTTTTATTTTAGCTTCAGTTTTCTGCCCTAATGCTCATCCCTTCTGCATACGGATTCAAGTTCCTTAACCATGTCATTTCCTTCTCTCTAGTGAGCTCTAAAAATTTTTTCTTACAAGGTAGGTCTATCACAATAAATTTCCTCAATTTTAGGGTTTCTTTTTTAACAATTTTCTATGTATTTTCTTACTTTTAAAGGATAATTTCACAGAATAATAAATTATAGATTGATGCAAATTCCTCTAATTTCTGGGGAGACGTCAGATGAAATTCTTATATTTCCTTCTCTAGAGGTAAGATGTTGTTTACTCTGGTTTTGTTCATAATTTTTTCTTTGTGTTTGATTTTCTACTGTTCAAATGCAATATTATTAGATGTAGGATTTGTTTGTTTTGGGCATGTATGTTTTCTGATGCTCCTGGCACTTCCTGGATCTGTGGTTTGGTTTTTGACATTAATTTAGGGGGAAATTCTTAGTCATTATTGCTTCAGATAGTGCTTCTGTTCTTTTCTCTTTTTCTTCCCCTTCTGTTAGTTCCATTATATACAGTGTTATAATTTTAGCTACAGAGTTCTTGGAAATTCTGTTTCATTTTCTTTGTCTTTTTTTTCTCTCTCTCTTTTTCAGTGTGGAGGATTTCCATTGACATACATATCCTTGAGATTAGGGATTCATTCCTCATTCATGTCCCTTTACTAATGAGGTTTTCAAAGGTATTTTTCATGTCTCTTACAGTGCTTTTTTATCTCTAGAATTTCATTGCGTGCTTTCCTAGAATTTCTAGCTTGCTTACATTATCCATCTCTTCTTGCACGCTATCTACTTCTTTTTCCATTAGAGCACCAAACATATTAATCATTTTTGTTTTAAATTCATGGTCTGATATTTCAACCATCCTGCCACATCCTGGACTAAGTCTCCATTCATTCTCATTCAACTGATTTTTTTTTGTCTCTAGTATATCTTACAATCTTTTTTGAAAAGTCAAGGATTTACTGGGTAAAACGGACTAGGTCTCAGCATTTTTGTGAATATGTAGCCCTGTGCTGTGAACTTCACAAATACATCTTTTGTCTTACTTTCTTTATAAAGATATTATTTATTTTTGTTGTAAGGCAGAGTTAAAGATGGAGACTGAGATCTTCCATCTGTTGTTTCACTCCCAAAGACTGCAATGGCCAGAATTGAGGCTGTCCAAAGACAGAAGCCAGGAGCTTCCTTCAGGTCCCTCATGAGGTTGTGGGAGTACAAGCCATCTTCCTCTGATTTTCCAAGCCAACAGGAGCTGGGTAGGGAAGTGGATTAGCTGGGAGTTGAAGTAGTACTCATATGGGATGCCAGCACTGAAGACTGAAGCCTAGCTTGCTATACCACTGTGCCAGCCCCATCTACATTATCATTATTACTGTTGTTGTTGTTATTATTATTACTTATTATCAATGATATGGTTCCACAGGGACAGGAATTCCCTGCTCCCCCTTGTACGGTTTTTCCCATATTATTACAGTAGCATAGTGTTTCAGTAACAGTCACAAACCTAACATTTTACTATTTAGTGTACCATGGCATTGTAGGTATGGACAATGATAGATAGTCTAGTTTTGTTGGAATTCCTCTTTTTATTTATAAGTTGAGATACATACTGCACTGCATCATCTTTTTCTGGTATGCTAGTCTCCATTATACATTTCTTCTATGAGAATATCAGTCTTTTTTTTCCCCTTCCCTTTCTTACCCTCTTAAGTGATACCACCAAAACCTCCTTACAGAGATGCATTGATTGTGCATTCTGACAATCCCTGCAGCCTAGGTCACTGAGACATATGCAGGCATAAATAACTGAAGACGTTATATGAACATGACATTAAATTGTCCACCTAGAACAAAGATAACAAACATCTGTATAACCAATATGTTAAAGGTACACTGTGAAGGAAAAGTCTTTATCCATGAAAGCTATGGTATAAAGTTGGTATAATTATGAAAATGCAAATCAGAATAATATCTTGAATTTTATCCTAACCCTTATTTCACTTTCTCAGAAAACAGAACAAAACCAATGCTGATGATCTTTAGCCTAGTTGAGGGACTCTCCAGCCATAAAGTTTAAATGCTATCCTAGTCTTTCTGATAAGGCAGGACAGCTCAGCAGAGGCTTTAGAGGGTGTTCTTAGAGTAAAGTAAAGGAATGGGGACTGGGGTGGTAGTCTAGCGGCTGCAGTCCTTACCTTGCATATGCCAGGATAAAACATGGGTGCTGGTTCGAGTCCCGGCTCCATTTTTCTTCCAACTCGCTGCTTGTGGCCTGGGAAAGCAGCGCAGGACGGCCTAAAGTCTTGGGACCTGCACCAGAATGGGAGATCCAGAAGATGCTCCTGGTACCTGGCTTTGAATTAGCTCAGTTCTAGCTGTTGTGGCCACTTGGGGAGTGGGTCAGTGGATGGAAGATCTTTCTCTCTGTATCTTCTTTTCTCTGAACATCTGCCTTTCTAGTATAAATAAATTAATAAATAAACAAATATTTTTTAAAAGTAAAGGAATGCTGTAAAACAGGCTTTTATTACAGTTTCCTGCTAATTTATAAATTTATAAAACACTGACTCTTCTACCATTTTGAATCAGTCTTATTACAGCTTTGGTGCCCATATCACCTGCTTGTCCAATCAAAATTTCTATATGTAAATTATCATAATAAATTATCGTTACATTTATACGAATTTTCATTCTTCATTCTTTAGTCTCAAGATTCCTTCTCGGCCTGGGGCTCTACATGCTTCAATCTGCTAGTACTCAGATACAAGTGATCCATTAGATATGCAAAAATGAGCGTACTGACACAGAAAACATGAAAAAGCACAAGGTAACAGGATGCTTCCAAAGGAACACAATAATTTTCCCAAGTTGTTGACAAATAATTCCTCATAATGATTTCTGTTTAATTGGAAAGGTACATTTACAGAGAGAGTGATAGACAAAGAAAGAGCTCTTCCGTCTGCTGGTTTACTCCTGAAATGGTTGCCAATAGCCAGAATCTCAAGCCAGAAGCCAGGAGCTTCTTTCAGGTCTCCCATATGGGTGTAGAGTTCTAAGGCTTTGGGTCATCTTCTGCTGCCTTCCCAGGCCATAAGCAGTGAGCTGAAGTGGAACAATTGGAAGACGAACCAGTGCCCATATGGCATGCTGGCACTTGCAAGCAGAGCCATTATGCTAACTACCATAATAATGATTTTTAAGAAAACTCAATGAGGTATAAAGAATTTAGACAGATACTTTGAATGATATTAGGAAGATTCTGCATATGAATGATAAACAAATTCAGCAGATATAGATATGCATAAAGAACCAAACAAAACTGTTAGAACTAAAGAACTCAATCAATGAAATATAAAGTACAGTTGTGAGCCTCACTAGAAGAATCAAGGGAAGACAAAGGAAATCATCTTTTACTTAAAGGCAGGCCTTTTAAAAATCATCCAATCAGACAAAAACGTTAAAATGAATGAGGAAAGCTGTGGCTACTTATGAGCACTTATTTAGCATAGTAAGTGTCCTATAGGAGAAAAAAAGTGAAAAGTCACTGGAAAACCTACCTGATACAATAATGCTGAAATTTTTCCAAATCTGAGGAAAGAAATGAAACATTTACATCCAGGAAGATCAAAGTATTAATAATGGCTTCAATCAAAATAAGACACGCTCCAAGGTATATTGTATTCGGGATATAGGATAAACAGAGAATTCTTTTTTTTTTTTAAAAGATTTTATTGTTATTGGAAAGCCGGATATATACAGAGAGGAGGAGAGACAGAGAGGAAGATCTTCCATCCGATGTTTCACTCCCCAAGTGAGCTGCAACGGGCCAGTACGCGCCGATCCGATGCCAGAAACCAGGAACCTCTTCCGGGTCTCCCACGCGGGTGCAGGGTCCCAAAGCTTTGGGCTGTCCTCGACTGCTTTCCCAGGCCACAAGCAGGGAGCTGGATGGGAAGTGGAGCTGCTGGGATTAGAACTGGCGCCCATATGGGATCCCGGGGCTTTCAAGGCAAGGACTTGAGCTGCTAGGCCACGCCGCCGGGCCCATAAACAGAGAATTCTTTAGGAACAGCAGAAATGTACCTTAACAAAATAAGGTTTGTGCAGAACAAACCTACAGTCTACATCATCTGAGATCATCCTCCCTGAGTTCAGGAATAGGACAAGAATATCCTTTTTTAGTACTGTTTTTGATATCATATTGGAAATATTATCATGGCAATTAGACAAGGGAAGGAAATAAAAGTCACACAGACAGAAAAGAATGAGGTCAACTTATCCATGATTTCATGTAAAGCAAAACCTAAAGTCTACACCAGAAATGCTAAAATAAATTAATCCAATAAGGTCATAGGATATGGTATTAACACAGAAAAAAATCTGTTGATTTTCTTACATAACAATAATAAAATTACAGAAAGATAAATGAAGAAAGCAATTCTGTTCAAATTAGCAATAAGAAAAATAAGTTTAATGTCTGTAAATAAATTTAATCAAGCAAGTGAATGATCTTTCCAATGAAAATTACAAAATTACTGATGAGTTATTAAAGAGGATATATATACAAATAGGAAAGTCATCCATACTCAAGAATTGGGAGTATTAACACTGATAAAATTTCCATACTGAAGATTCACTGCAATTCTTACCAAAATACTAGTGGCATTCCTCACAGAACTAGAAAATCTAATAACAAAATTAATTTGGAACCACAAAAGACTGAAGAGTCAAATAAAACATGAGTAGGAATAACACAGCTGAAGATGTTACAATAATTGACGGGATCCTAAAACTGTTCTAGCACCTCAACTGTTGACAAATGCCTTGTTAGATTTATAAGCCAGTTTAGACTATCCTAAAATCTGCCAAGTTCAACAAAATTGTGTGTCAACACAATAAACTGCTAAATACTAAAATGAAAACAGACGCGAGACAGCTGAATAGTACCCTATAGCCACTTTAAGGTGTATAGCAGCCGGTTCTGTGTACAAACAAAAATTGAAGTGTCAATGAAGTAGTCACAGGATGGGGTTAAGAACTTGCATTGTTTTAACGTACTGATTACTCAATACCAAGCAAGTCTATTACTTCCATAATGTTATAAATTGTTGTTGATGTTGTCCTGGGGCTTCTAATTGATTGGGATGATATTCTGCCAGCTCTACCTTCAGACCAGAGATGGTCTCCCCAAGAAACTGTTGAATTTATCTGGACAATAAGATGCTGGACTCTATGCTTGCAATGAAAGAATCTTGACTGAATTTGAACTGTAATACTGCAACAAGGTGGAGGAATCCATCATGGCGGAAGGGCACGGGGATGGGTTAGGGGAATCCCAGAGCCTATGAAACTGTGTCACATAACGCAATGTAATAAAAAAAAAAAAAGCTTTGGGGATCTAAACAGCATGGTTGTGGCTTAAAAACAGACACAAGGACCAATGGAACAGACTAGAGAACCAAGAAATAAATCCAGGTATTTATACCCAGGTGTAATACAAACCAGCTGTAATCCAAGAAAGATAGCAAAGTTTCTTCAATAATTGGTACTGGAAAAGTTCCACAGCCATGTGAAGAAAGAATGCTACTACAAAGCATATATCTGAATTAATTTAAATCAGTTAGTTAGATACTCACATGTTGATAGTAGCTTTATTCATAACAGCCAAAATAATGAAGCAATGTAGGTGTGGCTCACTGGATGAAGAAAATGGGACGTACGTACGTACATACAATGGAATATTACTCAGCCATTAAAATGAAATGTCATTTGGAAGAGCATGAATGAAATTGTAGGACATTATGTAAACTGAGATAAATCAAGAATACAAAAACAACACAGGTGGCAGGCTAAATCATTCTTAACAGGTGTTGAGTACAAAGGTGGTTAACAGAACTTGGCAGAGTGTGGGGAAGCCAGAGCCGGAAAAAGATTGTCAAGAGGTACAGGAGTAGTATAGAAGGAATAATTTTTAATGTTTTATAGCACAACTACGGTTGACAATTAATTGAATATTTTAAAATATCTAATAAATATGTTGAATGTTTCCTAAGCAAAGAAATTATATATGTGTGTGTGTGATATATGTCTGAAGTGACAAGTATGAAATTACTGTAATCTGTTAATTGCTACTGTAAATATAGATTTAAACTCATACTGTATCACACAAATATGTAAGATTACTAGTATTTCTCAATTTAAAAAGCATTTAAACACTTACTTTAATATTTAAGTAAGTAATACAAGGCCATTTTGAAAAGGTCATGGAAAATCATGAAAAAACTATACACCATTTTATGCCTATAATTTTCCTCATTTACTGAAAAAAAAAAACCCTGAAAAGATGGTTCAAAATATCCCAGCACTTTAATAAAGATTACATGGACATTTAAGGGATAAAACTAGGCCTGCATAAAATTTACATCTCTAGCATAAATAAGAAATGTTGGAGCCACTACAGGTTTCTCTTCTAATGAAAAAATGACTGCTTCTTAGAGCTCTAAACAAGTAATAAACAATTTCATTGGCATCTTATTCATTTAAAATGACTGATTGTCACTTTCACCTCTTAAAACTTTGGATAAATTAATCAAAGCTTACTTAAATCAAGAATGTGGCCCAACTGAAGAAGTACTGTATTGAAGGAGTATTGAAGAAGGTAAGGGACAGTTGTGAGAGAATTTATAAGAAATCTCCTCATGCGGTTTCCTTGGACTCAGGTAGGAATCATAGAAATGATCACATGCAAAGTCAGACTCTTAGCTACTGTGTAAAAGTGAAAAGCTATACTATTGATTTACAATATTAGTTTACTTAACTATCTCTTGATCATGTTTAAGGATTCAAAGATGTATTTTCTAAGTAAAGATTATACCATTGGCCAGCTTGTTCAATACAAATATGATTAGATTGCCAGTAAATTCAGTTGTGCATTCAGTACTTAAGAGCTTTTTGTGAGACTGTTATTTGTGAAGGGATAGTGAAAACTGGTTAGGCAGGGCTGTTAGTGCTTTAGCCGTGAACACCTGAGTTCAGTCTCAGACTTCACTCCTCTATATCTCTGCCATTGCAGCCTGTTGCTTTGTTGATGGCAACTTGTCCCAACATCAAGCACTGACATGTAGCTTTGGCTGGTGTCCCATATTTCGGTCCAGGAGGTAGTAGTATGCATATCCATTTTGGCTGGCTATATATTACTCTGAGAATAGCTCTGTTCTTTAATATTGCAGCCAGCCAACACAGCATCTTTTGAAGAAAAACATTCTCCCTTTGCCACCTTTTGTTGGGACAGGTCCTATCTGACATGGCCAAGAAAACCACCTTAGTGCTGTCCTCTATTCTCTAATGGTTGTTCAACCCCACAGAGCATTATCTGTAATTAAATCTATTCTATCTAATTTAATAATGGATTCTGATAAAGATTGTGGCTTTAGTGTGAAAGTCAGAAGTTTTTCAGTTGTACACATTTCAAAGCTGTTTGTCTAGGCTTCCCAACGATACTTTGGGCACATTCTCAATTTCTTTATTTTCAAAATTAGAAAAAAAAATCCAAATGGGCAACCCATCCCAAAAGTCTTTGGAAAAGGGCATGCATATGTTTTAAAATGTACGTTTTACAGAGTATTCAAAATTGGTTGAGTTGCAGTGCAATGAATTGGCTTAGTATCAGTGCCATAAAATTCAGTTAACCTCAGAGTCACTAAATCCCAAGTATAAAAAGAGTTAGCATAATTCTATATAAAAATGTGTTTTACACCTCATTAGATTTCATTGATCTCAATTACAGCTAAATATATATATGCTGCAGATTAGCTTCAACAGGATTTAGCCCCTTAGGTGTTTCCAGCTTTATATTCCTAAGACTCTAGAATATCTTCATAATTACTTGCTGCCTGATAGATTGAAAATCATTGTACACTGAAGAGATTAAGTATTATTGGGCTTTTGAAGAGATTAGGTTCTCACTGGAAGAGAAAAAAAAGTGATGCGATTGAAAAATGGGAGCTGATCACCCTTTCTGAAATGTAATCCTGTGTGCAGAGGACTGAGGCTCTGAAGCAGAGTTTAATGAATGCACCCTTAGTGCCATTTTCTTGTGTTTTCTTATGTTAGGAAACATAGCCTACATGTAATTTTTTTAACACCTACATCTAGTTTTAGAGAGTTTGATGAATGCTCTGCATTTACCTCCACTTCAGATTTGTTAGTAGAGAACTGAAGACCCGAGAAAGAACTAGCTGCTCTACAAGGTAACCTGGAGAGGTCCCTTTTTTAAAGGTGCTACCGTGGCAATGACCTTGCTGTCTTCACAGACCAGGATCTAAACAACGAAACTTTCTGTGTTCCCTAAAAGTGGTGCGCCTTCCAAAATGTATAATAATCATAAGATTGATACTGTTTCTTGGGTTAGACTTTCTCAAACCCAGACCTGACACACGAAACTCAGTAAAATCGCATTTGTGAGAAATATTTTAGGAGAAAAGGAGAACATCATTAGGAGACTGATTATCATATCCTTTTTTTTTTTATTTCTACATACCATTTGAATGTTTTCAGTTTTTTTCCCGGTTTCTGCTTTCTTTTCTTATATGGAGACAAAACAATCAAACTCCCCAGACAGTTACTAACTCCAGAAAAAAATCAATATTCCAAACTATGAGAGAGTATACGAAACTTTTTCTCATAGTCCTAACACCACAGGTTTTCTTCTTTTTCCAGGATAACAGAATCGTGACTTTATCTGGGAGCATGGATCTCAAAACAAAGATAATTATTTTCCCTATTTATGCTTGTATTTAAATGTGGCTTTGCCATGGGCTCCAGTGTGATAGCCTAGTGGATAAATCCTCTCCTTGCATCCACCAGGATCCCACATGGGTGCTGGTTCATATCCCAGCTGCTTCACTTCCCATCCAGCTCCCTGCCTGTGGCCTGGGAATGCAGTAGAGGACGACCCAAAGCCTTGGGACCCTGCACCCATGTGGGAGACCTGGAAGAAGATCCTGGCTTAGGACAGGTGCAGCTTACGTGGGGAGTGAACTAGTGGAACAAAAGATTTTTTTCTGTTTCTCCTTTTCTCTGTATCCGTCTTTCCAATAAAAAATAAATAAATCTTAATCTTAAAATAAACAGATAAATAAGCAAGTAAACAAACAAATAAATATATGTGGCTTTGCCCTAGCTAGTGAGAGTTACATTAACGTGCCACATGGAAAACTCTGGGATGTTCCTTGTAAGAGGCTAATGTTATGTGCTTTTTCTTCTTTATCCCTTATTATTTTCTAACTGGAATGTTAGACGTAAACTTGGAACTAATTAAGCAGAGTAACAATGTTGGGAAAAACACCTGTTTCAAAAATAAACAAATAAAAACCCACCTTTTCTTCTAGAATTTCGTTAAGAAAAAGCAGCCAATTCTATTTTTTCAATTATTGTCTTTGGGTACTTGTTACTTGTAGCAAAGCCAACCCTCAACAGTATATTTAATATTAGTCATCTTTATTTGAAACAGGTTCTGTCACCCACATGGATGACAGAAATAGAATTCCAGACTCCTGGCTTTGGACTGACCCAGCTTCAGTTGCTGGAAGTGGATGGAATCTCTTTCTCCCTGTTTCTCCCTCTCTTTGCAATTCAATCTTTCAAATAAAACAAACAAACCTTAAAAATTCAAATATGTTAATTGTTGGCCTGGCATTTTTCGTTTTTGACCACTATATAGAAAAACTGCATACTACATACTAAATGTATATACATACGAATTTTCTTCTTTAAAATCATATTGACAAATAATTTCTGCTATCTTTGCAAGTGTCAATATTGACTTAAAAATGATCACTGTTACAAATGATTATTACAGAACTAATACCTCACACCAATTTTGTAACATAATTTTTCTGGGCCTACATTATTACGATTGTTATTATTTTAGTATACAAACAATGGTAGTATGAATGGAGATAAAGAAGGATGGGTCAATGTTTTTGGAACAAGCTATGCTATAAAGGTATCTGCCGCAGTAACACTTTTATCTAGATATTATCCGGTTAAAATGTATAGCTCTCACTGTGTGGGTATCCCCAAGTAGAGCAGAAGATTTCCTTCTTGTATCCTGAGCACTGACATATACAGCACTTACTACACTTTATTGTGATTTGGTATGAATCTGGCCTTCTCTCTTATTACTCCATGAATTCCTGGGAAGATGAGGCAAAATTACTACAGTGCCCATAGTGCCCCTGGAATTATCACTGTGAGCTGAGAGTGCGTGAAACACAATCCACCAACAGAAACACACCACAGAAACCAGTGTGTTTAATGTTACATTCCTACAGAAAAATTCAGAGGACCTGGAAATGCTCTCTGGGGTGGAAGCTAACTGTACGCACTGTGTAACACCACAAATCAGGGAGTTTTCAGCTTGGTTGTGACCAGATTTCTACTTTGCATGTTTTGTTTCAAATGTAAAAACCATGGGGAGAAAAATGCGTACACATGTAGAATTCACATATTTCTAGTATCTCTCCAACATAAACATATGGGTATTCACAAAATCCCTTCAAATTCAGCAGTCATCTCTGCCTAGAGTGTTTGAAGAGAGAGATTCTGACTTTCCTTACTTTCCTCCAAGGAGTCTTGGATGATTTCTCAAGTCACCTTTGGCTCCAGTTTCTTGTATTACATTTTGGCTTTAGTCTGAAGCTCCCTTTCTGTACCCACTGTCCCCTTCTTCCCACCTTTTCCCACTCTTATTGCTCCTGACACAGTGTCTTTCATTTCCTTAGTGAAGGAACAGTATTTTTTATGTAAAGTATTACTAAATTTTCAGGGAAACAGCACAGGCTATTCCAGGAAATAACTTCAAAATTAGTGTTAGGCACCACTACCATAACATACAGAAAGGGAATTCCTTCCTAACCAGAATTCCGTAAGTCAGAACTTGTTACCACCCTGCTTCCATCCCTCCCACTGACAAAGTTCACTTTCTCCCACCTACTACCAGCTCATCATTCTCTAATATTCTTACAGCTTTGTACAGAGAGATTTTACTTTCCCCATTCTCAGGAAACCTACAATATGTTTCAGCCAATGACTGTGTTTCCAAAAACTATCAGAAATTCTGCAAGATAGCCATTTACAGCCTTCAGCAGCACAAAGAATCAGCAAAAGCATTTGAAATTCAGCTTCTATAAATGCTTAGTTGGGACTCTTCTATGCGTGTGCAAAAGGAAACCAGATTTTTCTTCTAAATGTGATTTCTCATGGATCAAAAACATTGCATACATACTGACACAGATACATTCTATGCACTGCAGTTACTTAAATATTTGGTCAGCTTCTGTATATATGGTTTCTAAATGCTTAGTGAAGTAACTGATAATCCACATACTCACAGCTACCACAATTTCAGGCTGAAAAGGATGGCAGGCTAAGCCAGAAATCAGGGATTGAAATTCTCCTTAGGCTTTTCAGAAAAGGTGTATATACCTAACCATTCAGGGAAGCAAATGAGATCCATCTCTTTGTGTGGGCTTTTCAGCAGCCTTCAGAATACTGTATATGTCCCCAAGGCTTAGACTCAGAGAAGCCAAAAATGGAGCACAAAAGCAACATTGTACACCTTGCTATTCTACTCAGAAAATGGTAGACTTGTCTAAGCATAAAAGTACTACAAGACAAGCCTGCTACGTTTGGAGAAACAGATGAGCATTATCTGATTGCTTGTTCCCTTTGTCTTTGTCTACCCAGTGCCAGAGAAATGCAACCAAAGGGGAAAACAGTATTTCTGTGAACCTCGGTGTCTTAGTCACACAGCTGATTTTACAGAGTATCCTCACAGGGATGTACCCAGGCAAACACAAAACTAATAAAAATGAATCTGGGACTATCAGCTGTTCGTGTAACAAATGCAAGCCAGCATTATAAAGATCAAATTGGCACATATGTACTGATACAAATCTCATTACTGTCAAAACAAGCCCAGGACCAAGACAATAAGGTTAGGAGTGAGCATATTCTTACAAACTTAGAAATGCATCAGAAGTGTCCTGTAAATTGCACAAGTGTTTAAGAAGTACTACAACAGAATGAAGACAAAGTAGGGCAGACTACACCATATATTAGTCCAAATGTTGTTTCACATTTATACAATACTATGGAAACTGAAAATCATAGTAATGTAAATCATTTCACATAATCCCCATGTTATCTTCAATTCTTAATCGAGTAAACAAGGCTTAGAGAAGTTCTGTATTGTGAACAAACCACATGGTTGATAAAGGTGGGATGATCCTTGTCTAGATTTTCTTTCAGGTAATTTTGCTACTTCTGGAACAGGTTCTGGAACAGACAGCACAGAAACTCTGGTTGTGATCATCTCCTTGAATGCCTCAGAAATCTCTATGCAGAACCATGTGCTTGGATCCTGAATAAACACCTCCCCACCTTTTCATTTCCCTTGTATTTTTTCAGAAATCTAAAAGCCATTACAGGGTGGAGGATCTTGAGTACTTAGACAACATTATGGTTTCTTTCAAGGAAAACAAATAGTTGTTGATTTTAAGATGAGTTAGAATCCTCTTAGTTAATCTCATATTTCAAATACAATTATGTGCTCAGAATAGTCATCTTGTTGGTTATGAGGCTTTCAAAGAAAATAGAAAGACAAACTATTGGCAAGAGGCAACCTTTATCAGAGCTTGGGTTCTTTGCCTTGTGAATGAACAGGCAAGAAATTGTCCTCTTTTGCACTCATATCTAAGAACACTTGAAGCTCTTCTACGTGTGGATGAAGTGGGAAGAAAAAAGGATTCAACTGTTTTCCTAAATTTCAGTTTTTTAAATGAGACTCTTGCAAGAGCAGTGGTTTCATAGGATAATGATCTCTGAATTTGCATGTATTCCGTTGGGGGGCTACCTTTCTTTCATAGTATAATTCCAGCTGTTTTTTTAGAATGTGGTTCTACAGAAAGAAAAACAGTTTTCTGAAACCCAGAATCAATATGGCCAAAAAAACTTTATTATTCTCTTTCAAGCATATTTATTTTAAATTAAGGTAAAGGTGCCAGGGTAAGGACTCTGAGAGGGAGTGGAAAGCACCAAGATGAGAGATTTTCTGGTATTTCTTCAATGTTCAGAAAGATTTCTTAAAGCTACCAGTGAAGAACTATTCTTAGCTATCCTTTAAACTTAGGATATATTCATGATTAGCTCTAGTGCCAGTGAATATGGGATTCTTCCATATCATGGGCTGGGCTTGTTCATTTTTCCCTTCTTTGCTAACCTGAATGATAACAGAATCATAGGAATTTAAGGTTGGCATTCTTTTTTAATTTATTAAACACTTATTTTCAGAAAGCATTCCATTCCAATACAGCTTGTCATGCTATTGAAATGCTAAGTACCTGGGTAATGGAGGTAAAGCAATTGCCATATGTTAATGGCTGTTTCTCTCAGTTCTCTAGAAGTCAACTCAGTACTGGATGCCCCCAGTGGAAAAATAAACATATGGAAAAGGAGAAAACTTCTTGGCCATAATCAAATGCTTGATAGGTTTTAAAAAGAATTAAAGGTGAATAAACATTCAAAATGATGCTTAAATCACCAGACATTATGGGAATGCCAATCAAAACCATACCACTATTGATCCTATGGACACTAAAAGGGCAATAGAAGAAAATTATGAATAATTCTGTGGCCACAAATTCAATAGCTTCAACGAAACAGAACAACTGTTTAAATGACACAATCTGCCAAAATCAACACAAAAGTAATAAACAGTCTGAATATATCTATATGAGAACAGGTTCAATAATTAGTAATATTAGAAAAGAGCAAAACCCAAGATGGGTTTGCTGGTGAATCATACCAAACATATAAAGAAGATATTATATCAATTCTTTAAAGCCTCTTGTAGAAGACAGAAGCAGAGATAATCCTTCCAAACTTATCCTATGAAGCCAGCATTATCCCAGTACCCAAACCCATAAACCAATATCTTTCATGAACACAGATGAAAAAGTTTCTCAACAAACTATGACAAACTGGAGCCAATGATATATACTGTGTGTATATATATGTATACATGTATGTGTGTATACATGTACACACATATATACTATCTAAACAATTGAGAATGTTTCCAGTCACTTAAGGCTGATTCAACATTTGAAAATCAATTCATGTAAAATACCACATAAACAAGCAAAAGGAAAGTAAAAGATCAAAGTAATAGGCACAAAAACATTCTTTGACAAAAATCTGACACCAATTAACAATAAAAATTCTCAACAAACTAGATATAGCAAGAAATACACTCAATCTGATGAAGAATGTCACTGAAATCTCCACATCAAATACCATACTTCACGGCAGGAAAACAGAAACCTTCCTGTTAAGATGGGGGCAAGGTAAGCATACCCCCACCCATGATTTCTTTTAAATATCAGAGGAAGTCCTACATACTGAAATTAGAAAAACAGAAAATGAAATAAAAGTAGATGAATTGGGAGTACACAAATAAAACTAGGCTCATTCTGAAACAATTAGTGTAAGTAAAATCTGAAAAATTAAAATTTTCTGGATTATGAAATGTAGACAAGGTACAGAGTTTCATGGTGAAGACAAAACATTTCTGTAATGGTTTGTGGTATTTTTGTACAACGACATTAGTGCACTTGAAATAGTTAAAGTTGTATTTTTAGTATATTTTTACGTTAATAAAACAGAAAAGATTTCAAAAACAATTATCAGTGTAAAAGTGAAACTTTAGAAATAAGTTGGACTTCTTTGTCCTCATTTTATAGTATGTATCTGTTCTCTTTTTATTTAAATGTGAATGAGCTAGCAAATCTTCTCTGAGCTTAGGGCTTCAAAGATTTTATTTCAGGCCTGAGTAAATCAGTTTTCTAGTAATCACAAGAAATCTAATAAGTTATTCAGAATAACTAGTCCTGTATTGCATGGGAAATCATGTTTTCTCCTAAAAGACTCAGCAAGGACAAGATTGGAGGGTTTTCACAACCTTTAATGGTTTGGAAACAGAGTCAGAAGGGCATCTACATTCTTCCGGTACTGGTATTCAGCTTGGCAGAGGATTCCTTGGCAGAGATTGATGTTAGAACTGAGTGAATACACTTCATGGGGTGAAGTGCAGGAAAGCATACAATCACTATGCCAACACAATATTTCATATGGAAATGCAAATACTGTTCACTTGACTTTATAACCAACTTACGCATTCAGCTAATGTTTATTGAGCTGCTAGGCACCAGGGATAAAACAGAGAGCAAAATGCAATCCTAATTCTAAAATAAGCCCACAATCTACAGTAAAGAACATCCATCAAGAGGTACCTGTGTCTTACTGCAGTGAAGGTTCCTTCTTTCCAATCCTGGCATCTTTATAGTTTTGCATTTACAACTACCTACCATTCTTTAAAAATCTGGTTTTTAGCTCCAATAACACTTGCAAGAAGAGGAATACAGACCCTTTCAACAGAGGCTTAGTGTCTTCTTTGCCATAGAAAGAGAGCTCCAAACATTTATCCTTATGATCTAAAACAGGGTTGAATGCATTCTAGAAGCTTCTTAGACCTTGCACTTCACCTAATGTTCAAGTGTTCATAAATGTCTCTCTTGTTGACACCAGGGACATTTATTAAATGCTCCAGCTCTCAAGAGCCACCTCTAGAGATGCTGACTCAGTGAGTCTAAGCTAGGACTTGAAAATTTATGTCTGATACAAAATTCCCATCATCAGGGAATTAAGTATGTTGTATGGTATTTTTCTACTAAAGATTTTATTTATTTATTTATTTTGAAAGTCAAAATTACACAGAGAGAGTTCATACGGAGTTCACTCCCCATATGACTCCAACAACCAGGACTGAGCTAAGTTGAAAGCAGAGGCTTGATTTAGCTCATCCACGTGTTCCACATAGGTACCAGGGGCACACATATTTGGGCCATCTTCCACTGGTTTTCTTGAGCCATTACCAGGGAGCTATGTCAGATGTGCAGTAGTTGAGACATGAACCAGTGCCTATAAGGGATGCCAGCAATGCAGATGGCAGTTTAACACATTAGCCTGAATGCTGGTTCCTAATTTCTTCTTCAAGCACCTCTTATCTGTGAAACTGTTTTTCTATGGGGAAGTGATTGTGTATGTTTCCTTTTCACTTCTAGCAAATTGGAGGCATTAAAACACAATTGAACTAAAATATGCCCTGTTGTCCAACCATTGGTGGATGATAAAAATGTAATACTGATACAACTAGCAACACATGAAAATTTGGTAGCAAAGTCACCCACTGCAACTTCAGTTAGAGATAATTACATTAGAGTAGGAAAAAGATACCTAAAACACATGGAGACTGATGATCTGAAGTCAGAAGGCCAGCACTGCTGAAAGGCTTAGCTCTCTAAGAGACACACTTGAATTCAGAAAGAGGAAATACATGATGGGGGCTTATTAGAGTCAGCACATTCCAAACTAGATGCATCTTCATGATATTCTTTGTCAATATTTTTGTTCATGGACATTTCCAATCATGTAATTTCTATATTTAACACAAGAGACTATGTAATTTTTCTCTCATTCTGTTCATTCAGAACACCAGATTAACTAACCACAGCATAATCATTTTAAAAAGCACCCCACAGATTTCTTGGGACAATTTTTAAAATCATGTGTTGCAAAGTGAATGCTCAAGTGAGAGCATCTTCGTTTGCCTCAATATCATCTTTGTCTATAAAGCTAAGAGCAAAACTGACTCTCCAGTGGTGTTTGATTCCTTCTCCTTTGTTGTATTCATATCCATGCCCCCTTTCCTCACTACCCTTGCTATTTTTTTTTAAAGATTTTATTTTTATTAATTACAAAGTCAGATATACTGAGAGGAGGAGAGACAGAGAGGAAGTGGAGCTGCCAGGACTAGAACCAGCGGCCATATGGGATCAAGGCGAGGACCTTAGCCACCAGGCCATGCCGCCAAGCCCACTACCCTTGTTATTAAAGGAGTGCCAAGGGTCAGTTCTAAGTTTGAGCATGAATGGAAGACGCTACAGTGCTAATAAGAGATACCATTTACTCAGAGTGGAGGTAGCAGAAACACAAGGTACACTTTAGCTCAGGAGCAATACAAACTCATGACACATCTGTTGCCCATTTGTAGCTCACCAGTCTGCCATGACCCACTTTTGAGAAAAGTGACATATTACACAACAGTCAAGGCTTTCAGCTGTGAACAAAATTCACTATAGTTAGTTAATTGGGGAAAGGGAATATATTAAAATTCACTGGACTTCAGAAGGAAAACACTCTGGCTTATAAAATATAAAACCAGGAATTGTGGCCAAGCTGTGCTAAAGGTTTGCTCGGCAACGACTTCATTTAAAAAAAAAAAAACACTTTATTTTATTTATATTGGGAAGGTAGATATACAAAGAGAAGGAGAGACAGAGAGGAGGATCTTCTGTCCAATGATTCACTCCCCAAGTTGCTGCAATGGCCAGAGCTGAGCTTATCCGAAGCCAGGAGGCAAGAGTTTTTTCCAGGTCTCCCATTCAGGAGCAGGGTCCCAAGGCTTTGGGCCATCCTTGACTGCTTTCCCAGACATGAGCAGAGAGCTAGATGGGAATTGGGCCACCAGGATTAGAACCGGCGCCCATATGGGATCCCGGCACGTTCAAGGTGAGGACTTTAGCCACTAGGCTACCATGCCGGACCCAATGACGTCATATATATATATATTTTTTTACCATTAGGAGAACACACTAGTTGTACACCAGATACTAAGCACTGGTAGCCAGAAGCGCATCCTCAGATACCCCCAAAACCAACAGCCTCTACCATCACCTTTTTTTTTTTTTTTTAATATTATTGGAAAGCCGGATATACAGAGAGGAGGAGAGACAGAGAGGAAGATCTTCCATCCGATGTTTTCACTCCCCAAGTGAGCCGCAACGGGCCAGTGCTGCGCCAATCCGATGCCAGGAGCCAGGAACCTCTTCCAGGTCTCCCACGCGGGTGCAGGGTCCCAAGGCTTTGGGCCGTCCTCAACTGCTTTCCCAGGCCACGAGCAGGGAGCTGGATGGAAGTGGAGCTGCCGGGATTAGAACCGGCGCCCATATGGGATCCCGGGGCTTTCAAGGCGAGGACTTTAGCCGCTAGGCCATGCCGCCAGGCCCATCATCATCTTTTTTTAAAAAAAGATTTATTTACTTTATTAGAAAGTCAGATATACAGAGAGGAGGAGAGACAGAGAGGAACATCTTCCGTCCGATGATTCACTCCCCAAGTGAGCTGCAATGGCCGGTGCTGTGCCAATCCAATGCCAGGAACCTGGAACCTCTTCCGGGTCTCCCAAGCGGGTGCAGGGTCCCAAAGCTTTGGGCCGTCTTTGACTGCTTTCCCAGGCCACAAGCAGGGAGCTGGATGGGAAGTGGAGCTGCTGGGATTAGAACCAGCGCCCATATGGGATCCGGGGGCGTTCAAGGTGAGGACTTTAGACGCTAGGCCACGCCACCGGGTACCACCATCATCTTTTAAAATGGACTTTGTATAGTACTTGCACACTAACACTATTCTTCATAATAGCTTTAGAGCATTTAAAAAGCGAATTCTGGTTTCTAATTAGAGAAACTGGAAATCATAAATATGAAGGCATTAGTGGACATAAACATAAGTCTCTTCCAAAGATAGCATAACATAACCACAGACTTATGAGGTAGGGATCCCTGGATCAATATCTAGATTTGTTATGTATGAGCTATGCAAGGTAAGGCAAGCTGTCTTCTCTGAGCATCATTTAATCACCTGGAAAATACAACTCTTACGTGATCATGCATTGTCTATTGTGTCCTAAACCAACAGAAGGATGTAGATTCATCTTCAAATAATCTTTTATAAAATATATTTTCTGTTCATTAACTAAAATAACTACATAAACGATGAGCACATGCCAATCTTCTATATTTCAATTTTATATAAAAGTTACCAAGACACTGGAGAAGACTGGAGGCAGCAAGTAAGGTAATTCTGTATGGCTAACCTACTAGTGAGGACACAATAGCGGAGCAAATAAAGAAACGCGTAGTGGTTAAATTTTGGTCTAGTATACATCAGGAAGCATAATAAATGCAAATAATATCCCATAGCTCTTTAGTGAAGTCAGGAATGAAAAAAAAAGAAAGAAGGGAGAAAAAGAGGAGATGCATTTAAAAATCTGGCTTTTGTGTGTTTTTTCCATAAATTCTGACATGGTCTTCTTAGTCTGAAATCAGTAGACATTCAATACAGCATTTGCCAGAATTTTTCTTTTTCAGTAATATCAGTCATTCATCCCCAGTCACATAAGGAAAGCCCTTCTTTACAGACAAGTCTCAGAAGACATATATAAAATAAATGAGATATTTAGAAAAAAAATCAACATTTTTTTAACCATCAAAAGGATAAATGATTTACACAAGTCATTAATGAATGTTAAAACTATGATGTATCATGTTGGTGAGAAACAGCATATATTCTCCTTGCCAAACATTTGTCTCACAAATTATTTGCAGTACATTGTGTCTTGTACCATAGAGAGAACTAGAGCTCACCACCTGAATCAACTCACCCAACCTTGTGTTTTCATAGGGACAACCTCACACTGTGGAAACTTTTAAGTCTCAGCTGCTCTACACTCAGACTCCAGCAGTAGAACAAAATCCCTACCACATGCTCCTTCCATTGTCGGCTCCAGGGACACAGAAGAATCTTTTACCAATTTTGGGGTGGCTTTTTGCCCTGCAACTTAGTTTTCTGATGGTCCCAAGAAAAATACTTGATTTTCAGCTTGTCCATCTTTCTCTTGTTGCAGGCTACAAATCCTCCAAGTCCTTTACATGTCAAAACTGAAAAATGTACTGTGTTAATGCAAGTTTACTCAGCAGTGTTCCTAAAGGAAATAAAATCAGTGGTCTAAAAGCCTTGCTTTAATAGGCAAGTGATCTTTGAGTTGAGTTATCTGCTAAGCTGGTTTCACTGCAAGAAATTTAGAATGCCCTGGAAGCCAGCTTTCAACAAGAATGTGCTGTCCCTTGGCTAATTTGGTCTCATTCTGCTCAGAGGGTGCACAGTGCAAATATAAAAGCATGTGGGTTTTTTTGTTTTTTTTTTTTTGTTTTTTTTTTTTTAAGATTTATTCATTTTATTACAGAGGAGGAGAGACAGATAGGAAGATCTTCCGTCCGATGATTCACTCCCCAAGTGAGCCGCAACGGGCTGATGCACGCCGATCCGATGCCGGGAACCTGGAACCTCTTCCGGGTCTCCCACGCGGGTGCAGTGTCCCAAAGCATTGGGCCATCCTCAACTGCTTTCCCAGGCCACAAGCAGGGAGCTGGATGGGAAGTGGAGCTGCCGGGATTAGAACCGGCGCCCATATGGGATCCCGGGGCTTTCAAGGCGAGGACTTTAGCCGCTAGACCACGCCGCCGGGCCCAAAAGCATGGTTTTTTGAATCCAAAGATATAGATCTTTGGCCTCTGGAGCAACCATGTACTAAACCATTCCTATCTCTCTAAGACTCAGTTTCCTCATTTGTTAAATCATTGGCTGTAGAAATGTAATCTAATTTATATTTTTCTCTTGAGTGTCTAGGATAGAATCTTCTCTGAAAAAGGCTTCATTGAAAACTGACTAAAAAATGCCTGTCCAATCAATCTCATTGTGTTGTTACAAGGATTAAACAAAATAATGTAAATGAAAGCTCTTTGCAAACTTCAAAGAATCTTACAATGCTGTTCCTTTATTTATTAGTCATCAATCTTGAATGTATGTCTGGGTGTAAGCATTTCTGTGGTGGGTTTTATTTGTTTTTCCTTTCTGACATTGTGCAGATAAAAAAGAAGGTAATATTAAAGAGTTAATTTTACTCAAATTATGGATGGATTTCAGTCATAGCAACAACACTATACATTTTTCAACTTGTCCAATTAGAAAACCTGGCAAGAGTTCTGATATTTGACAGCTATGCTGTCAAGTAATTCTGTTCTACAATTAATCATGTCATAACCATTGCTTCAACTACTGCCACAACATAATGGTATCATTGTATATGCATACACAGTACACTTGTATACTGTCTAAATTGAAGCAGAGCAAATGAACATGAAAAATTTACTGCTACATAGATCACAATATCACCAAGATTTACTATGAAATCTGTTTCATTTTAGTGCTATTATTGTTTATCTTTGAGCTTAGAAACCACTGTTCAGATATTATAATCTTCTATTTTCTAGTTTGGGAAATTGTGTTTCTACTGCCTTTGAAACGTTTTGAGTTGACTAGATGTGCTGTGCAAATGGCTGGGATCCTTTAATGATTGAATGTCAGCTCCTGGGTTTTGATTGCTGTTTTGTCTGGATCAGTGTTAGACACAATTGCAGCATGTATTGCCTTTCCTCCCCTACTGTCAGTGATTTCCTGAGGCAAATGAGGTTGCTACAAATCAAGATGCTTGCAACAAACATCTTTATGAATCGTTTCCATCTCTCCTTGGCAAATTGCCACTTTGCCTCACTCATAACACTGAAATTCCTGCATTGAACAAATGGCTTGGCTTTTTCAGTAGATTAACCATTTTGTGGGATTCTGACCTTTCTTCCACAATCATATTGTTCTCATAGACATCCTACTTTCCATGCAATCTCAAGCAGCTTTGAACATTATCATTGTTTCTCATTAGGGTAACTTCCTGTTTACATGTGTAATTCTTCAGGCAATCAGACTACAAACTACATAAGTGTATTCTAGAAAACATAGATATATTGGTCGAAAGTATGTGTAGAAGACCAATGGAGTAGAATAGAAACACCAGATGGGAACCCACACATGCACAGCCATCTAATTTGCAAAACAAACAAACAAAAACCCAGAAACCAATCCAGGGGAAAAGGAAGGTCTCTTCAATAAATGTAGTTGGGACAACTGGTTAACAGCCTGCAGAAATAAGAAGAAAAGACCTGCATTTCACCATACACAAAGATCAGATCTAAACGGACAAAAGTTCTAAACCTGAACCCAGAAACCATCAAATTTTGGAAGCAAAAGTTGGAAATACTCTGCAAGATATAGGTTTAGGCACTGAATTCCTAGAAAAATCATCAGAAGCAAAGGAAGTCAAGACCAAAATAAACAAATGGGACTACATTAAGTTAAACTTCTGCAAAGCAAAGCAAACGATCAATGAAGTGAAAAGGGAACCAACAGAATGGGAGAAGCTCTTTGCACACTACATAGGAGACAAGGGACTAATTTCCAGAATATATAAAGAACTCCAGAACAACCATAACCTAAAAACAAACCAATCAAGAAATGGGCAATGGAAATGGGCAGACACTTTTCAAAGGAACAAATCCAAATGGCGACAAGCGTATGAAAAATGCTAAGGTTCCCTCGCAAAAGGGAAATTCAAATAAAGACAATACTGAGGTCCCACTTACCTCCAGTAGGAATGGCCCAGAAACAGAAAACTACCAACACCTGCTGGCGAGGTCGTGGGAGAAAAAGGAACCCTACGCCACTGCAGGTAGGATTGCAGGCTGGTACAACCACTATGGAAGTCAGTATGGAGAATACTTAGGCAACTGAAAATCTACCTACCATACGACCCTACAATATCTACAGTACCACTTCTAGGAATATATCCAAAAGACTTGTTACACGAGAAAGAAATGTACACCCCTATGTTTACTGCAACACAATCAATAATCGTAAAAACATGGAAGCAATCTAAATGCCCATCAACAGAAAACTGGATAAAGAAACTGTGGTTCATCTACTCTATGGAATACTACTCAGCTACTTTAAAAAATGAAATACAATTGTTTATAGCCAAATGGGTCAAACTGGAGACCATTATGGTAAGGGAAACGAGCCAATCCCAAAAGATCAGATATCATATGTTTGTCCTAATATAAAATAAGATGATGTCAAATCTAAGGATTTTTCCTGTGAATTATTATTGCACTTCCTAATTATTTGTACCTTTTGTAATAAGACCTTGTAATGTAATCCACTAATAATCATCCATAAGAGACTGACTGCTTAAAATAATAATAAAATAAGATTTGTCAGAACTTGTTCATAAAATTATTTGGACTTAGTAGTTTCATTTACGATAAGTATTTTAGTAACTTTTAACAAACTTTCAATTTTCTTTTTAAAAAAAGTATGTGTAGATAATAGATATAATCTCTTCCCTTTGCAGGTAATTCTGATCACTCACATGACTGTTGTTTTTTGATCATCAGAGTCTCATCTTCCATGTAGCAGTGGCACAGCAGTGGCACAGCTAATATTTTCTGCATAATCACCCCTGCAATAAGAATGCTATCAATTAGTATTGGATTGCTCAAGAAGAATATGAACTGAACATAATTGTAAAACAATTTCATTTTAATAGCTAAAAAAAAACCCTATTAACTGAAAAAGGCCATCATATATTTGGTCACCTGCAGAAGTAAGTAAATAGAATAATGGAATTGTTGGGCAAATATTCACCACACTACATTGGCTACATGTGTGAGGAAGGAGAGGCTAGCAAGCTTAAGATCGGACATGCAGTAAATCATCATTTTTAAACTCCTATTCCCACCTCTACCACCTCCACCACCACTGACGCACAGTCTAACCATAATCTATTCTGTTTTTTTGTAAATAAATTTGTTTCTTAATATAGAATTGCCTGAAATATATGACACAATTTCACATTGAGGTGTCACTGGTATTGCATTTGTCAAAAGCAAAGTGAATTAAATCTTATATATCAATCTGGGCTGGCCAGAGAGCTATCTAGCATGAAACAATAAAAATTTTGAGTAAGGTTATTCATGTTACAGTCCCTGGTTTTGATGTCTGGTCTCCTGATGCATGTGTGCATAGCTACTTCTAAGCCAGTGTTCCAAAGCCTAGTGTTTCTCCAGATTCACTGCTAAGGGGAAAAAAATGAAATTCCCTGCTATTAATTTTGTCTTCTTGAAGTGAAGATTAATTTCATCATTGCACCCTTTCAGTCTATCTTGTTTCAAACAGCATTCACTGGTAGTCATCACACTGAGCAAATAAATAAATAAATAATTAATTAATTAAAAAAACCTCTCAAAGAAAGGTCAAGTCTACACACATGGTATCATTAGCATTGATATCCCTCCAAAAAATAGAAATGAAAAGGAAAACTTTGAGTCAGCATTGCTTTCCTGGAATAAATCCTTTTGTAACTTATTATTCACTTTTACTAGACTTGATTTACTAATATTTATTATGATACACATGGGTCCGTAGTCTTCTATTTTTTGTACCATCTTCATCTTATTTTCATTTGTTAAACGTGTTATCTGAATCAAGATCCAAATAAGGTATTTGCATGAAAAGAAAAACCCACAATGAGGCTTTATATCACTCCGGCTACAACAGCTATCATCTAAAAATAAACAATCAATGCTGGTAAGGATATAATAAAAGGTTACATTAATCCACTCTTCGTGAGAATATGAATTAGCACAGCCATTATGGAAGACAATATGGAGATTCCTCAGAAATCCTCAGTAATTTCTCAGAAATTCCTGCCATATGACACAGCCATACAACTCCAAGAAATTTACCTAAAGGAAATGACATCAGCATATGAAAGATGTACCCATATGTATAGAAGCCAAATTCACAGTATCTAAGAGTTGCAACCAACCCAGACGTGCATCAACTCAGAGGACTGAATAAAAAAAAAAAATGTGTTATAAATATACTGTGGAATATTATGCAGCCATACAAATAAATGAAATTCTGTCTTTTGCAACCATTTTGCTTAGGAAAATAAGCCAGCCTCAAGACAAAAATCACATTTTCTTTGACTAGCAGTTAATTAATACAAAGCCCACACAAAACTGTAATGCATATGAGTGAATTTGGAATTTTTAGATTTGATTATTATTTATCGCCCTTGTCTATATGCCCAAGGAACAGTGTTCTTTCTGTTTTCTACTTGTTGAATTTTTTCATTTGGTGGTGGATTAAGATTGTGATTATAAAACAAACTGAAAGTATGTCATTATAAGAGTTAGATGAAAAGAAGGAGGAGGAGACTGGGAGGAAAGGGTGAGAACTATCATTATGTTCACCTTATCTAATCAAAATTAATTTTTAAAAGAATTTTATCATGCTGAAGAAACTTACTTTGTCAACTGGCCACCCATATATCTCCTAGAAAATCTAGTTATTTGTAATAGACTAGAGGCCTGAAAGGGTTAATATCACTTCCAAAGGTGAATTTATAACCTGAAAGTAATTTAGGCAGCAAGCGAAAATGTTTCACTTCAAAGATGGGAATGTTGAACCATGCATACAAATGTGACTGCTAACTTTATGTGACTCAAAATCAGCAACCAAGCATATCAAGGGCTAAAAATGATCCAAGAAGGCATCTAGTCCACCCTTCATTTCCTCATACACGAAGTACTTACATTAAAATATGGCAATAGAGCGCAAAGATGCTAAGTAGCCTGGTGGAAGAAGGGCTAAAGTCAAAGAGAAGATGCTTAGCATCCAAGTCTCTGGGTCTCTGCTTATAAAGAAATGTTTTTAATCAAGTCCATTTCCTCAAGGCTTCATTTGCCTGAAGTATGAACAAGTGGATAGCATTGGTCAACTAAGTTAAACTCCCATACTTTCATTAGATTTAACCTTATGGAATTCCTCAGTGATCAATTTTAGCAAAATTGTAGAGAACAGAATTCAAAGCAGACAAATAGAGATGACCATATATTTTTTCAATTTTTATTTTTCATGATACAGTTCCTTAGGCTCAGAGAATTCCCCTTCCAGCCTCCCCATCACCTTTCCCTCTCTTCCAACCCCCACTGTCCCTTATGTTATAACAGTACAGTCCTTCAAACACAGTCACAAGTCCATCATTCTATTTAAGTGTATTATGACATTGTAGGTAGAGTCCATCTTTCATTCAGAAGTAGAGATGACTACTGCAACATACCTTCATTTCACAATATACATGCCTCCATTAAACAATTCTTCTGGATAACATACATATATACATTATTACCTATATATCTATTTGTTTTGTATTTTACCTTAAGGTTGCCTTAGATCAGAGAAAACATATATTTGTCTTTTTGGATTATTTCACTGAGCATAAGGGTCTCTAACTGGTCCATTTTGTTGCAAATGGTAGAACTGCATTCTTTTTAATGGTTGAGTAGTATTCCAAAAGTTAACGCGCCACAGTTTCTTTATCCATTCTTCATTCAACTGGCATCTAGACAATGGCCATGAAGATCAAGCGAGACAGCAAATGCTGAAGAAGAATGTGGGTTCAGGTAGGGCTCTGTGGTGTATGTGTAGGTATTTAGAAGATAAAAGAGGATTTCCTTTAAGAATAAAAGAAACCACACATTTCTAAATTAAAGATTTAAGATACAAATGAGCTGAAGAATAAAGTTCCTGAGGAAGTAGTTATGTGTAAACTCCAGGGAATATAAGAAACTACAGAGGGAATCTGTAGATTTTGCATTGTAAAGAAAGGAAAAGATACAGAAACTTGACAGGTGGATCTATAAATCCAGTGGTTAGTGACTTAAGAAACCCAGGGTCTAAAGGGTTCTATTTTCTCTCTGATACAAGAGGCAATGTCATTTGCTCAAAGTAAATGGCTTCTGTTGCTATGGAGGAGTCAATGATTTGGATAAAAAAGCTTTGATGTGGTTATGTGGGAACAGAATGGCAAAGAAGTATAGCCAGGCAATGTTGGGATCCCACTTTAATTGAAGACCTTGTGTCTATAGTGATACCCATACCCAAATTGCTTAGACACACACCTGACAAGGATGCATGATGATATTCCTCCAACTGACTTTTTAAAGGTGATATGGAGGAAGGGCAACATATCTGAAATTATGATATATGAAACAATAATATTTCAAATAAAGGAACAAGGAATCTGAGCAGGTGAGGGAGGGAAGTGAGGACAGAAGGAGTCTGAAGGAGTCTGACAGATTACGAGAGGGTATGGTTATCAGTGTTTGGGAAGTCCTGATGAGGTGACAGAACACTAACAGAGGAGGTACTTCACCACACTAGTTAGAAGGTTAGGAACCTGCTGTCAGAAAGGTGAATGTTCACATTAGTAATTTCAGAGGTGGAGCACTACTGATGACAAGCTCTTTAGTGTGACTGGCAGCAGTGGTTGGAGTTGAAAGTAGGCAGATGGAGGAGATGAAGAGCAAAAGGGATTTAAAAACCAGGACAGCAAGCCAGATTCCCATATGAAGACAGTTTTTGAAGAAAGGAAGAAATTATTGTTGGGGTTCAGTGATTTAAAAGGTAAAAAAGGATGGGGCCCGGCACCGTAGGCTAACAGCTAAAGTCCTTACCTTGCACACACCGGGATCCCATATGGGTGCCGGTTCTAATCCTGGCTGCCCCACTTTTCATCCAGCTCCCTGCTTGTAGCCTGGGAAAGCACTCAAGGATGCCCCAAAGTCTTGGGACCCTGCACCTGAATGGGAGACCCGGAAGAGCTTCCTGGCTCCTAGCTTCGGATTGGTGCAACACCAGCCATTGTTTCCACTTGGGGAGTAAATGAACAGATGGAAGAGCTTCCCTTCTGTCTCTCTTATCTGTAAATCTGACTTTCCAATTAAAAAATAAATATTTAAAAAAGAAAGATAAAAGGATGGTAAAAATGAAGAGTATGGTTAGACATGTTACAGTCAAACGATTCTAGTCTCATAGGAACAAACATTTGTTTGTTAACAAGACTGAAAATCTAGCTTGGAGCAGGAAGTACTGGTGCACTGAAGATAATGAGGGAGAAAAGATGGCACTGATATTTACCTCTTTACTCTGATTAATGCAATTTGTGAAGTATGAAAAGCCTCAGTCTGAGAGGATAGAGAAAGTAGGATTTCTTAAAAATAGAGTCAAGTTTTAGGGTCATCAAGAAAACAAGCCAAGATGCCAGAGGATGGTAGAATGAGTTTATCATGCTGGCTATTTAAGAATCCAAAGTGGATCTATCAAGATTCAGAAAAGGGGTGGGCACTGATGTACAGCAAGTTAAGCCACTACTTAGGAATCCTATATCCCAATTTGTGGTGTTGATTCAAGTCCTGGCTGCTCCACTTCCATGCCAGCTTTCTGCTAATGCTCATCCTGGGAAGCAGTGGATAAGGGCTCAAAAGCTTAGAGGTTTTGGACTCTTGCTTTTGCCCTGGGTCATCCCTGACTATTGTAAATATTTGGGAAGTAACAAGAGGATGGAATAGCTGCTTTCAAAAACAGCTTAATAATCTCTTTTATTTATTATTCCTCAGAAATCTGCAAATAGATTTACCATGTAACTCAGCCATCCCACTCCTGAGAATCTGCCCAAAGGAAATGAAACCAACATATGAGCATATGAAACAGGTATTTGTATTCCCATGATAGCAGTTCAGTTCACAATAGCAAAGATAAAGAATCAACCACAACTGATGACTAAATAAAGAAAATGCAGTACACAGACATTATGGAATACCACTCAGTCATAAAAAAAGAATAAAATCACATCTTTTTCAGCAAAGTGTATGTAACTGGAGATCATTGTAGTTAGTGAAATAAGGCAGTCCTCAAAGATAAATTTTTCTGAAATGTGGTAGTTAATATAAAATGCAAAAGAAAAACTCCACAATGTTGAATAAAACCTATATCTTCTAATTTGATTACTGTTTAGAGCCCTTATCTATATTTCTGTGGAATAGGGGCAAGTGTTCTGTGGAATATGTCTTACTTGTTGAACATTATGGTTTGTAATACACTAAACCTGTAATTACAAAGTAAAGTGAAATTATGGTATTACAAAAATTAAAGGGAAAGAAAGAAAAGAAGATAGGAGGATTGATGGAAAGAAAGAAAATTATGGTTATCTTCTTAGAATTGTACCTAATAAATACATGAAATTTGTCCTCTTTACATTAATACACATTTAAAAAATTTTAAAAAATGATTTCTTTAGAAGTTAAACAGCTCATGTATCCCAACAATACTATTTTACCATACCTACCAAAAAGAAATGAAATACATACTTCACAAAGAACATTGCACAAACATTCACAATAGCGTTATTTATAATAGTCAAACACTGAAAACAACCTATACATCCATGAACTGATATACTGATAAAAAATGTGCTATTTGTAGTGATGTGTTATATATTGAGACTCCGAACAACAGAAGGTATTTATAACAGTGGACCTATAAGATGATAATGAAGCTGAAAAATGCCAACAGCTAAGGGATCTGGTAGCTATAGTATATTTGTGGGGATGCTAGTGTACGCAAACCTACTGTTTTGATACTCACAAAAGTATGGCACATGGAGTGCACAATGCTTGGTGAATGTAGCAAATAACTATACTACTGGCTTATGTGTTTGGTGTGCTACGACCAATCATTTTAGAACATATCCTTCTACTTACAAAAAAATGATTCTAAAACAATATGCCCTGTTGCATTGACACGAGCCTCACACATCTCACAATTACCTCATAGCATGATTGCATGAAGAGACCATGTCATGTGATTGGCTATAGCATCTAGCCTTGAGCATGTGAATTCTGTGATGTTTGCACAATGACTGAACAGTTCAACAGTACATATCTCAGAATTTACCCCTGTAATTAAATGACAGTGGCTGTATATTCATGCTAACAAATACTACTCAGTAATTTAAAAAAAAAGGAAAAAACTACTGGCACAAGCAACATCCTAGATGAATCATATGTATATAGTTGACATTTGATACACTGCTAGAGATATCATTGGGACACCTGAATCTCATCTCATAGTCATAGTCCCTGGGATTCAAGCAGCAGGTTCTCCACTTCCATTTCCAGTTTCCTGCACACATTGAGAGACAGTAGGTAGTGGTGGTTCAAGAAATCTGATTTCTACCACCCACCTGGGAACCTGTTTGAATTACTGATTCCTGGCTTTAGTTTGATCCAGCCCCAATAATTATGAGAATATGAAGTGTAAATCAGTGGATGAGGGACCTCTCTGTATGTCTCTTCTTTCTCTCTCTCCTTTCCTGCCACCTACCCACCTTTCAAAGAAAATAAACACAAATGTTAAGGACAGTAAACAATGTTATGGTAAGAAGCAAGATAAAAAAAGAGTTCATATTTTATGAATCTACTCCTATGAAATTTCTAGATATGGTAAATCTATAGAACAGAAAATAGATCTACAATAGTTACCTGGGGCTGGGAATAAGAGTACTGATTAAGCGCAAATGTGTAGGGATAGTTTTTATTTATTTATCTATTATTCTATTTATTTACTGGCAGGGGGTGGAGAGGAGTCAGACAACTCCTGCCTACTAGGATACTTCCCAAACGCCTGCAAAACTGGGAGACAGGAACTCAATCCAAGTCTCCCAGATAGGTGGCACTGATCCAATTATTTGCCTTGTCACTTCAAGGTTCACATTGGTCAGAAGTTGAAACTAACAGTTGGAGATAGGAGTCTAATCTAGGCATTCCTATATGGGATGCAGGTGTCTTATCGGCATCTTATCGCTAGGGCAAGCGCCCACTCAAAGTCTTTTTGATATGATAGAAATATTATAGAAATAGATTATGGTATTGGTGGCAGAACTTTACACACTTGCTAGTCTCACAAAAAAAGCTATTTTAAGATTTTAAAATGTGTTCTAAGTGAGTAAAGATTTAAAAAGACAATTTATCCAGGAAGATACAAGGATGACATCTAAAAACATGAGAAGTGCTCAACATCATTAGTAATTAAGCAAATTAAAACCGTACATACCCAGTAAAACAATAATTAAAATACCAAAAAAATTCCAATAAAAAATGCTGATGAGTATAGGCTGCAATTAAAAATATGGTACACTGCTCATTTGGGGAAATAATGGTAAATACACTGACTTGGGAAAAACAGGTCAATACTTTTTTGGAAAATTATAAATAACATCTACTATGCAATCCAATGATCACATTTGTACATAAATTCCCAAGAGAAGACAAATCAAACATCTAAAAACTGCATACCAATATTTATAGCAATTAATAATAGCTACAACTGGAAATAATCAGATGTCCTTCAATAAATGAAAAACTGTGGCATGACCATATAATGAAATACTCCCAGAAACAATAGCATATATGAGACAGGGAGTTGGAGAGGACAAGTGGAAGAGAGAGAGAAAAAGCAAGCTATGAACACGTACAATATTGAATTATAAACAGTAAAAGAACCCCCCCCAAAAAAATACAAGTACATGGACTACAATTTCATTCACATGAAAGCAGATCATTCTTTTCCCAGGTTGTTGTGGGAGATTAGGATGTGGACAGAGATTGCAAAGAGTCATCAGGAAATTTACAGAGTATTGGGTGTGTTCATTAGTTTTATATTTATGATATTTTCAGATACATTGATATATCAAAACTTGTTAAGTTGTCATCTAAATATGATTATGTCTGAAGAAATGCACATTTTTAAAAATTCCCAGCCAATGTCACATTCCCCTTCAGCATCTGTGACCCTATGAGTTAAAGGGTCCCTGTTAATGTCTTCCACTCAACTGTCACATCTCTAAAAATACACCATGACTTTTATACTCCTTTTGAGATCAATACTGTATTACAAATCAAGAATCTTGATCAAATCTTTTAGTTTCAATTGGAGTCCAATTTGAATTATTTTGAGTGAAATAGAAGTTCTAACTGACAGAACCAAAGACAGAACAGGCTTATTAAAAATGGTATCAGAGGTACAGCCACTTAACTGTCATATTCTTAACTTGCTTGAGTGCCCTTTCAGCATAGCCCTATTTCACCTCACTGCATAAATTTTTAGAATGCTTTTGTTTAGCTTAAATTTTTATTTATTTATGTATTATTTATTTATTTATTCTCTGAATTGCCCAGGGGTAGAGAGATCCTTCATCTACAGGTTTACTCCCTAAATATCCAAAACAGCCAGCGCTGGACAAAGTCAATGCCAAAAGCTAAAAATTTAATCTGGGTCTATCAAGTTAGAGGCAGATATCCAATTAGTTTAATCATCTCTAGATGCCTTCTAACGTACACATTAGCAGCAAGCTGGAACTGAAAGTGGAGCTAAGACTTAAATACCAGCACTTATATATAGGATGTGAGCATCCCAAGCAGCAACCTAACTGCTGTGCCAGATGCCTGTCCTTTGTTTAGTTTTATTGTCTCAAATTGTCCATCACCAGATAAATCCAGCTTACATTTTAAAAGCTTCACTCCAAAGAAAGGGTGCTGTGCTCTTAATCCACAATTACAAAAACAAGCCAAATAAATGGCTTAAATCACAGGGTTGCCACCATTTACAATGGTAAGCTCATCATGCTTAGGAGAGTGGTGCAAGAGAATTCTCCAGACTTGAAGGTTGGGAGGAAAAGGAGAATGATTTAAAGTGAAGAGTATATGTGCTTGAAGATATTGCCTAGTGTCAGCCTGGATCCCAAACCCTGGCAATATAATGCCTATCCAGAAGAACAGTTTTTTTCATTCATTCTTCCCCCCACATATATAACAGAAGCTAAGAAACGCTCAAACTTTCAAGCAAGCTTCATAGATTTCTCAGTTTCCACAGCAGACAAAGTCAAGGATATCTGCATCAAAACTGACTCAGGAAGGATATGAGTCTTGGCTGGAGTCCACCAGCTTTTTTGTCTTAGGAACATGCTCCTTGGCCCACAGATACCAAGGTCAGCTCTATCTCCTTTTATGAGTGAGAGCTACCAACAGACAGCTATAAAATGGGCCTAGGTTGTGTTGCCCAACAATAGAGAAAACAGTAGAATTTAGCAACAATTGCTGAAGCAGGAACAGGGAATTATTTGGGATCCTACATGATTACAAAGGTTTTTTACCTCACAACTGGCAAAAGTGTTTTGCATCTCAAGTTCTATTTGGCCTGAAAGTTTCTGCTAATTATTTTGTTTTGTTTTGCCTTTGTTTTCTCCATCACTATTAGATGTACAAATCTCCAAGTGGAATCTTTTCAAGTTTTACTGTAAATTATGCTTATTTACCTTCAAAAATGGTTATGAAATTGAAAGCCATTCTTGCCCTCGATTAATCCACCACTTTCAAAAGACATTCTTTGTAAATTGTTTTTCAGCATTTTTGAAATCACTTCAAAAAGTCTGGCTAATATTTAAAAGCTTTTTTCCAAAGTCTTAGACATTACCACATGCACAATTTCTATCTTCCCATAAGTAGTACCACTGTAGGCCAATTGGGAATTCAATGGGAATAATTCAAGTAGCTTTTGCTATGAAGCAAATCTACTGATACTTCTCAGAAACTCTCTTTCCCTCCTTCCTTTCTTTCTTCCTTCCCTCTTTCTTTCTCCTGGCATAGCTATGCAATTTTGAAACCATGCAGCCTTGAAAAGCACATTACACCATTTGACTTTTAAATTTTACGACTATCCAAACCATTGTATCCCAAAGGAATGAATGGGTATCATTCACAAATGTGACAGAAAGAGCTCTAAGAGAGTAATACATCTCTTCCAAATTCATACAAAATGGAGCTAATGAAAGTTTATTTGCTTTTGCTACTCATTATTACTGTTACCAGAAGAAATTAAAGTTTGAAAATTTTCAGATGTTTTTATCTTCACCAGTCCCTTGCAGATGGCACTAAAAGCCTGAAAAGGAAGTCATGACACTTCCCAACTTCTCAGTTGGACTTAGCAGAGGTCATCACATTCTTTCTCCCTGTTTCTTCAGTTACCTTTTTATTTCCAACATATGTGGATACAGCTACTTCTCGGTTTGTTGATTTTAGACACTAACTTTCTTTAATGACGAACAGGGATTCAGCTGTCACAGCCCATTTTCTTTATTAAATTATAGATTTTTTAGTTGCATCTTATGACTATAAAACTACCACAATATTTTCCAATTGCTTATTTTGGTTCTGCTTTGTTTCCTTCTGTTTTTTAAGGTGACCCATTCAGGATAAAAGAAAAGTGATATTTACAAGGCTCTATCTATAGAAGAGATGGTAGTGGAGGCAGAAGTATTGGGATGTATTTCAGGAGCAAACTCAACTTCTAAAATTAACAAGTGGGATGTGAAGGAAAAGAGGTTTTGAAATGCGGCCTTCATTGTGATGGTATGGGGGAAGTTTATTGGGGAGGGAAATTCGGGGGTGTTGGAGAAGTCCCTAGGCCTATTTATTAGAAAATAAATAAGTTAATTTTTAAAAAGAAAGAAATGGGCCTTCAACTAATAGTAAAAGTTTCACATTTTCTTTCTTTAAACACACTGGCATCCCATATGGGTACTGATTCCAGTCCTGGTTGTTCCATTTTCAATCCAGCTCCCTGCTAATGCTCTGGGAAAGAAGTGGAAGATGGCTCAAGTCCTTAAGTTCCAGGATCCACACTGGAGACCTGGAAGAAACTCCTGGCTCCTGGCTTTGGGCCAGACTAATTCCAGCTACTGCTGTTATTTATAAAGTGAACCTGTAGATACAAGTTTTCTCTATCTCCTTCTTTCTCTCTGTAACTATGATTTTCAAATAAATAAATAAATCTTTTTAAAAAAAACACAAAGAGAATAATATTATATCTTAATATTATTATTTTATCAGTGTATATGACACAAGGTCATGGTGTCCCCTAAATATTCTATGGAATGTGTAACTTTTTAAAAAGAGCTAATCAGAGCCTTGCATTTGCAATGAAGGACACAGACTGGCAGCTTCACTGTAGGGTGAAGGGGCAGAGGTCAGTGGAGGAAGGTCACTGTCTTTCCATGGGCAGGTATTCAGCTCGTCTTCTATGTTCAGCTCTGAATCCTTTGTGAGTTCCAAGCCCGCCCTTTCAGGGTATCTTGAGCAGAGGCAGATAAAGGTTTTATAGAGCATAAGCTTTTACAGTGTGGAGTCAATTTAAATGAAAAGCATGCAAAGTCATAAATCCAAATTTAGTAGGCAAATCACTATTTGCATGTAATGAGAAGAGAGATTATAGCAAATAGCACATTGGAAAAACTCCACCAATGTAACAAAATCCAAGGGAAATTATCACTTTTATTAATTCAATCCATAATATTTTTCTCCTGCAAGGCTCTTTGCCTTTTTATATGACAATCTTATAATAACTTTTACTGATCAAAGAGCAGGGAAATCAGTTTTTCTTACATTTTTACCAAATTTTTTTAACATGTCCATACTTCACTTTTACAATTCATTGTTAGTGTCAAATAAATTAAGACTGTCACAAAAATTATGATTTCTGCCAAATCTAGAGAGCTCTCTATTTCTATATAAACTGAAAATTTTCTTGTTATTTCTAGGTGCCTTGTGTAATGACTGTGCTTACTTAAAGAATCTTTTAAATTGATTATATTTACTGGCAAGCCTGTTATTAATATCTTCACAGAATATCTTTTGGATATTTGTGCTGTCTTTGCACTGTCAATATTTCAAGTACAACATTAAGAATGTATAGTTTTCAGGTGCTGGTACTGTGGCCTAGTATGTTAAACCTCTACCTGTGCTGCCAGAATCCCAAATAGGTGCTGATTTGAGTCCTAGTTGCTCCATTTCTGATCTCGTTCCCTACTAATGACCTGGGAAAGCAGTAGAGGATGGCCCAAGTGCTTGTGGGAATTACATAAATGGAAGAGACATGGAAGAAACTCCTGGCGCCTGACTCCTGGCTCCTGACTTTGCAGTGGCCCAGCTCTAGCCGTTTTGGTCATGTATTGAGTGAAACAACAGATAGAAGCTCTATCTTCATCTCTTCATTTCTCTCTGAAAATCTGCCCTTCAAATAAATAAACAATCTTAAAAATTAGAAAAAGAAAGTAGGGTTTTTTCGTTACGTTCATGTTTTTCACTTCTACATTAACTGTTATTTCAAATTATGCAAAATTTCATCATTTCTGTTCAAAATTATTGCCTTACAAAAACATTAAAAAATGGATCTAGTTGCTTTTGTATCATGATAATGTCTATACTTTAAATTATAAGTTTCATTTTTGGTTCTTTTTTAAAGAATTATTTATTATTTTTTTTTATTGAAAAGTCAGATATACAGAGGAGGAAAGACAGGAAGGAACATCTTCTGTCCGATGATTCACTTCCCAAGTGAGCCACAATGGCCAGAGCTGAGTCAATCCATAGCAAGGAGCCAAGAGCTTCTTCCAGGTCTCCCATACAAGTGCAGGGTCCCAAGGCATTGGGCCGTCCTCTGCTGCTTTCCCAGGCTACAAGAGGGAACTGGATGGGAAGTGGAGCTGCTGGAATTAGAACTGGTGCCCATATGGGATTCCAGTGTGTGCAAGATGAGGACTTTAGCCGCTAGGCCACTGTGCTGAGCCCTATCATTTTTGGTTCTTATTCTTCTTTACAAAAACTCTTCCAGTTTCTAAATATTCACACTACCTATTTTATCTAACTTGTACATACATAAATTTATATGTAATTCATACATATACGCATGTATATACAATATGAATTTTATACGCACACATATACATATATGTAAGAATTTTGATTCCAGAACATTTTGTTTTGGACATTTTGCCTGATCCAGTAGGATACATGAATCACATGAATTCACACACTTACACAATCACTGTGGATATATACTTATATTCCCTCCACAAAGAAAGTCTCTTTTATTTAATTCCCACAAATATATATATATATGATGCATTTATAAATACAGACACCGCATTGCCAAGCATTTTTTTGATTTGGGAGAATTTCTAAGTTGGCAGACATTGGTGGAAATGAACCTTTTTACCAATTGTAAATCTGATGATTGGAAGAATTTGTCCCAGACTAGCTTGCTTATCCTTTATTATTCACATATTATTTGTGTTGGGCACTGAAAATACATTCATATTATTATGAAATTTTGTCTCTGCATCATTGGGGCAATTGATTGGTAAAACTTTATACCAAAATGCCTAAAAATCACATAGGCATATCCCAGTGAACCAAAATTGAAATGAATCTCCAACTGAATTTTCTAATAGACATAATACCCAAAACGCCCTCTGTCACTCCAAAACTGTCTGAAAAGTGAAGGAATGTGATAAAAAAAAAAGAACTTGTTTTTGCACTGCTCACTTTCCATGGTGGTTTGCCTTGCAATTACACCAACTTTTCTACAAATTGCCCACAACTCACACAAGATGGTCTTAACTTTTGAATGGATACAGAGAAGCTTGGGTCTCAGAATTGAGATATGTAGTCCTGTAGAACCTACAGGACTAGAACCTAATTCTATCCCTAACCCTAACCCCTTTTTGAATGTTGAATTTCTGCTGAGCAATTAGCAATTAGTTTTAGACAGGCATTGTACCAAAAGAAAAGGCAGATCATTTCAAGGCTCAAAAGTATATTATGAATGTTCTTTATGAGACTTTTACATTTATCATTGACACTGTGAAAAGAGGTTTTTTTTTTTTTATTTTACCATATACTGTTGTATACGGCTTATATTTCTTGTGTCAACCTCTAACTGGACTTTCAACAGATGAGGATATACACAATTATTTTCTTGCTTAGAAAGTGCTTTCACGTTATTTCTAGTTGACAGGGTAAATCGAATAGCAGAAAATTTCACCTCATCTGCCCAAAAATAGTAGCCTGGAATCAACTGCATGCATAAAATGCACAGTACTCACCCTAGTGTTACATTGAGTTTTTGAGAAGCTAAAAAGCTAGTAACATGAATTCTATTAATTCCCCCTTGTGCAGAAACAGTGGCATAAAATTTGTTACTTGCATAAAAGTGATTGATACCACTTATACTGAAGTTCATAATTATAAAACTATATTGTTTGACTCATTCAACTAATATTTTAAAAGCCTATTGTTTACTAGACTTTGGGTTGTAATCTCCAACTTAATTTACTTTGTATGCTATTGTGTATCTAGCAGTAGCAATCTCAAGGAAGGCCCTTCATTCACAAATGTTGCTGGGCTGGTTAGCTGAAGAAGTTTTAATCAAGTGTGGCCACAAATAAGCACAGTTATAAATAAAAAGAAGATGGATGGAGGGATATTTAATGTATTAATTTCCTGTTGCTCTGGTAACAAAGTGCCACAAGCTTAGTGGTTTAAAAGAACACAAATTTATTATCTTCTAAATCTGAGGACCAGAAGTCCTAAAATCAAACTACTTGATGGATTTTATTCCTTCTGGAAGCTCCAGGAATGAACTCCTTGCCATTTTTATTTCTGAGTGATCACCCATAGACCTTACTTACAGTGTCTTCATCCATCTTTCAAATTTAGCCGCCATTAACTCTCTCTGCTTCCTCCTCCTCCCCCACTGTGTTGTGATATGTCATCTTCTTACTCTGACCTTTTTGCTTCCCTCTTAGGAGGATTTCTTGGAGGGCTGGCAAGATGGTTCAGTTGGCTAATCCTCCACCCATAAACACCAGGATCCCATATGGCATCAATCACTATTGCAGCTGCTCTACTTCCCATCCTGCTCCACTTCCCTGTCTATAGCCTGGGAAAGCAGCGGAGGATGGTCCAAAGCCTTGGGACCCTGCCCGTGTGTGGAAGACCTGGAAGAAGCTTCTGGATCATGGTTTCAGATCTGCTCAGCTCCAGCCATTGTGGCCCCTCAGGGAGTGAACCAATGAATGGAAGATTTTTCTGTCTCTCCTTATCTCTGTAAATCTAACTTTCTAATAAAAATAAATAAATCTTTTCTTCTTCATCTAAAAAAAAGATATTTTGAGTTTATGTATACCAGATCATTCAGGATAATCTTCCTAGCTCAGGATCTCTAACTTATGCACAAGTATAAACTTCATTTCACCATCAGGTAGCATATTCCAAGGTGTGAATCATTCAGGTGGGCATCATTCTATCTGCAACTCATAGGGTGCAATGGGACCCAAAAGAATGGAGCTCCATTTCAATCTGTAGAGGCAGGAAAAGATTTAAAAGAGAAGGGAATTGTTGACCCAAGTCTAGAAACAAGGAGATAAGGAGAAGTTTTGCTTTACAGGCACAGGAAAAAATAAGGGGACAAGAAAACAGGAAACAACCGGCCTTGCCTTGATGAGCTCCAGAGTTTGGGTAGAATTTAAGTACAGAACCGCACAGATACTGGAAAGGCAGACCCTAAGCAAACAACAGAGGCTGAAAATCACTATTGTGACCCTTCATGGAGATTCTTGGGCATAAGCCACAGAGTGTAAATTCTGTAGGCTCCTTGAACCAGTGAAGAATTTTAAGCTGATTAAAACGCCTTAATGGTTTCTCATTATATATTTTTTAAAGATTTATTTATTTCTATTGGAAATCAGATATACAGAGAGTAGGAGGGCCAGAAAGGAAGATCTTTCGTTCGATGGTTCACTCCCCAAGCGGCCGCAACAGCTGGAGCTGAGCCGATTCGAATTCAGGAGTCAAGAGTTTTTTCCAGGTCTCCCACGTGGGTGCAGGGTCCCAAGGCCTTGGGCCATCCTTGACTGCTTTCCTAGCTACAAGCAGGGAGCTGGATGGGAAGCAGAGCCGTCGGGATTAGAATCAGCTCTCATAGGGGATTCTGGCATATTTAAGGCGAGGGCTTTAGCCGCTACGCTACTGAGCCAGGCCCAATTTCTCATTAAACTTCTGATTAAGCTCAACCAACATCTTCAATATGGGTGGCATTTTGGTCCCCTTTGTGTGTTAAAGCCAGAGAACTCCTTCCTGGAAAAATATTTGTAATTACATAAACCAAATGACCTAGGATTACAAAGGAAATAAAATTTAATGAAATGGTTAAATCCCACTCCTATCCACCAGCTCAAGGAGAGCCTGTGGATCCCAGTTCACAATCACTCCAGGACCTGACTGCTGCTCTCTCCCTCTTCCCATCCAAGCCCAGAGTTCCAGGAACAAGGAGCTTGCTCTGCTTCTCCTACCTTGGGGCCTCAGCACATAGTATTTCTTCTGTTTTTAGTGGTTTTTTTTTCTCTCAATCACACCTGATTACTTCTACTTGATACTGGGAAAATTCAATGTTCCTCAGACCAGAGTAATTCCTCTATTAGAATAGTGTATCGTTTAGGAATTTCATCAATAAATTACTAATATTCATAATAATTACATAAATAATTACTTAATAACGACTGTCTCAGTAACCAGACAGCAATTTCCATGACAGCAGGGCCTATTATCTGTATTCACTATGTCTGGCAGGGAGTAGACTTTCAATACATTTTCTTAAACATTGAATTTTTCATTTTAAAACAGATTTAGGCTTACAGCAAAAATACAATAGTCTGCAGAATTGCCATATACCCAGCATTCAATTTCTCCTATTTTTTCTTTTAGATATTTATTTTTTATCTTTATTTGAAAAGCAGAGTAACAGAGAAAAAGATACTCCATTCTCTGGTTCACTATCAGAATGGCCCCAACAGCTGGAGCCACACCCATTTGAAGCCAGGAGTCTGTTCTGGATCTCCAATGTGTGTGCAGGGCCCAAGGACTTCAGTCTTTTCCTGCTATTTTCTGAGGCCATAAGAAAGGAGCTGTATTGGAAGTTGAGCAGCCAGAACATGGTGCCTAATATGGGATGCTGGTACCATAGGAGGAAGCTTAGCCTACTATGCTGTGCCATCGGTCCCTCTCCTGTTTTTATTAATCGCTTACAATATTATGACTTATTTAATGCAATAATTAAACTCTGCTAATTTATCACTAACTAAAGTCTGATACTTTGTTCATATTTCCTTAAATTTTACCTAATATTATATTTCTGTTCCAGAATGAGCTCATCCATGGTATCATGTTTAACCATCATGTTTCTTTGGACTCCTTTTTCAAACTATCTTATATCTTAGAATCTTAATTAGCTTGAATACTACTGATGAATGTCCCCCATTGTGATTTTTCTGGTATTTTTCCCTTGATTTGGGCTTAGGTTATGGGCTTTGGGAAGGAAGATATCATTATATCATGCAAAAGGGTCCATACCTGTGAACCTGACCTTGCACTGTTGAGGTTAACCTTCACCTACTGGTTTATTTAGTGTTTTTCAGGTTACTTATTGTAAAGCTCTGCTTTTTTTCTTTTACCCTTTGCACAATATATCCTTCAAAAGAAGTCATTATACATAGGTCACACTTAAGGAGATATGATCTACCTCCTTGACTATTTTTCTGCAAGCAATGGTGGCATAGGGTGAGCTGAGCCTTTTTTCTGCAAAGGGCCAGTTGGATATTTGTAGCCTCATTCATGAGCCATACAAAATCAGCAACTTAAAAACTCATCTGCCATAGATTCATTGAATTTCAAGTCCTACCTGTGCTTGATTTGGCACGGTAAGACTAAATAATTTCATGGGTCTGATATGGCCTCTGTACTGGACATTCCCACTTCTAGTTCTCTGCCACTTTCTAACTTATTCAATCATCTATATATATATGAAGCCATAGCTGTTTAATATTTGTTCTATAATTTAATACTACTCTGTTTACCTTCAAAATATTTATTATTTTATTTACTGGATCTGGACACTAGGAGAGCTCATTGTTCTGTAAGGACAGGGGTCATTGTTACGGGCTCTTCCATATGGCAGAACAAAGAAACATGGTTGTATATTCACATACATATACACATACCCATAAACATTGCTACATGTGACCTACTTTTCTATTCTAACCATGAGTTTATACTCATAGCGATGTTTCTAATTCTAGTCCCTTAACACAGGATCATTCTAGCCTCCTTCCTCTTTTACCTGCAACTACATACACTATTATTGAGAAACCCAGCTCTTACCTCCTGCTATCCATTTACTTAGATGCTCAGTTCCATTACAAGTGTCAAGTGATGTCAGAATTAATTCATTTACCCATGGGAAAAAAAAAATAGTGACTAGATTATATTGCCTGTGTAGGATTCCTATCGTTAGTACTATGAACTCCAATAATTTACAAATATTACTTGGGTTAACATCTTTTCTCTTCAATATACCTTCACCACCTGGTGAAACTGTTTCATGTATTTGTAACATAGTCCAATTATTTTGTCACATAACATATCCTGTGGCCTTCCTGACATTCTAAGCAATTTTTAAGATTTATATACATTAATATTTACTCACTGTGAAGTTTTCTGGACTTTATCAAATGCATAATATCATGAGTCCATGCTATGCTCCTTTCACTCAGTTTTTTGTTTGTTTGCTTGTTTGTTTGATTGTTTCCTATCCTGCATTTCTGGTAAGCAGTATTCATTTTCATGCTGAAATTTTCCCTTTTCTAGAACTCCAGAGAAAAAGGAACTAAAGATGCAACCATATGTACACTTTTTAGAGTGACATCTTTACCAAAATGAGTGCCAGATTCATTCATGGCTCGAATTTTTTTTAATTATAATTGCTGAATAATACTCCATTTTGTGATGCACCAGAGGAAAAAAACAGGTCTATCTATTCTCCTGCTAGTATTTGAAGAATGTGACTAAAATTTACTATAAACATTCTTATGCAGGTTTTTATATATTCACACACTTTTAAAATAACAGGATGAGGGCCCTGCGCCATAGACTAGCAGCGAAAGTCCTCAGCTAACATGCACCAGGATTCCATATGGATGCCAGTTCTAATCCCGGCAGCCCCGCTTCCCATTCAGCTCCTTGCTTGTGGCCTAGGAAAGCAGTTGAGGATGGTCTGTCGGGAGCACTGCACGTGAGCCCTTAGATGGTGCTGAGGCCTCTCCTCCTCTCGGAGCTTGGCGGTACACAAGTTTCAGGAAGTGCCTTCTGACTGGCCCGTAGCTGCATGCTTAGCGCGTGCGCTACGCGTGATCAGAGCTATGATTGGCGTGCCTGCCGCGTGCATCAGTGACCTTTAAGCTGACTGGACTAGGATTGTATTTAGCGGTGGGGGTTCCAGGAAGAAGGGGACAGGACAGGAAGACGGAGATGGAGACGGACAGACAGACTGAGACGGAGGACAGGGTACGACTAGGACGGACAGACAGACAGAAGAAGACTAGGGGCGATTAGGAGATTGGGGAATGAAGCAGAGACAAACGGGAGGAAAAGGGAGAAGTCAAGTCGACTGGCTGGGAAATGGACTGGTTGGAAAAATAAGGTGCCTCAGGAAACAGAGCCTGGAGTGTCGGGTGAATTCTTCTGTGGGACAGAAGACCCGGACAATGGCCCAAAGCCTTGAGACCCTGCACCTGCACGGGAGACCTGGAAGAGGCTCTTCACTCCTGGCTTTGGAATGGCTCAACTGAGGTCCTTGTGGCTACTTGGGGAGCAAGTCAGAGGACTGAAGATCTTCCTCTCTTTCTCCCCTCCCCTCTTTTCAATAAAAAACAGATAAAATCTTTAAAAAAACAAAAACAAAACAACAGGATGAGTACTAAGGGTCTGACTACTAGATCATGTGCTGAAACTAAGCTAGACTTTGTAAAAAGTGGCTACATCAATAAATTTTAAAGTGAACCACAAAAATCTCACTCTAGAAGCCATACACAACCTACTGGAGGGCTTAAGTGCTGAAAGTTGGATCCAGCAGTAAATAGCATTAGGCCAAACCACCGCCTATAATACTGTCATCCCATATGAGCATGGGTTCAAGTCCTGACTGTTCCACTTCCAAACTAGCTCCCTGCTAATGTACCTGGAACACAGAGGAAAGTGTCCCAAGTACGTGGGTCCCTGCCACTCACATGGGAGATCCAGATGGAGTTCCTAGTTCCTACTTCAACCATTGTGATCATTTAAAAAATAGACAAGTGGATGGAAGATCTCTCTAGGTGACTTTCTCAGTCTTCACCTCTTTTTTTTAACTCTTTTTTTTTTAAATAAATACATGCATCTTTTTAAAAACCTGGAAGTTGGGTTTAGTGAATAGACCGTTTCAGTGATTCAGACTAGAGTCGATGACTGTCTGACCTGAAGAGCCTCTAGGAGAATAGAGAACTGAATAGTTCTCTGCTCTCTGTAGCTGGAGGGCCTATAGGCATAGAATCTAATCACCAACTTGACATAGTATTTTAATGATACATGTTAATTTTTCTATTTGCATTTATAAGTTTATGGCAGTTAGTAAACTGAAATACAGAAGACAGTAACTCTAGGAGAAACAGAGAGTTTTGGAATATTTTGACCTTTTGAGTGTGAGGTGCCTGAGTAGGATGTTCCAAGAGTGGGATGTGCCAGGGAAAAAGTAATTAGGTAATTGTCCATGTGAATCTAGAGCTCAGAAATCAAATCTATTTATTGGGATAGAAATAAAATCACTCACAGTTGTAAAGAGGCCTATAGTAAATTGTAACTTAGTAAACTGTCAATTTTATTTTAAGAACCACAATTTCCATTAAATTTAATCTTTTCCATGCACTGTATTTGTCTGTTCAGTGACAGTGGTTTCTCAATGAAGATGGATATCTGCATCTCCATCCTTTTATGTCTGGTGGCTAAGTTATTCTACCTGCCAGCCTGAATAATTCAGCCTCCATTCGCCAAGTATATTCTGAATATTTCCTTCTGTTACCAATATTGTTGCAATTCAGAATCAAGAAAGAGCTTGAAGACCATCTAGCTCAGCTACTCAGTCTTGGGGATGAACTCAATTGTGTATGTCATTCAGCCTGATCAATTCAATTACCATTATATTACTGTATGTCTATGGTTCTTATTAAATCAAGTAACTAGTTTTTCTCTTGAGGAAAAAGCAACGTTTATATTGTGATTCACAGAAATAATTTGTTCCAAACACTGGGGTAAGGTTAATGCCACATTTCTTCATTTTTCTAAATCTAGCTAATTTTACATTTGATTCTCTATACACATTAACAAGAGCTCTAGTTTCAGAATGTGTAGATTTTTGGATGACTCTTCCTCTCTCTCTCTCTCAAATATATGAGGACTCGGAAAACAGGAACACCCCTGGGTCTAAAGTTTTAGAAACTGTTTCCCTCACTTTGTTATGCAGAGGCCATGGGTGACCACTTGGAAGTGGCTCTTGCCCCTACTGAAAACTTGGCCATTAGAGACTCTCTCCAAGGCAAGGCAGCTATTTCTTGGAGCCCATAACTCCTATTCTTTGCACATGAGACATCTGCTTTCCAGAAGGCTAGCCACTACTCAGAGTTTCTATTCCATTCCTGGGAGACACAACTTCATTGGAGTTACACCACTTTCTTTTTAACTGTCAAAAACACAAAAGCTCCATCCCATTTTCCCTTCCAGACAATCTACCTAAATTATCTCTAGAGCATAAATTATAGTTTATGTTCAGATAGGAAAACAAATGAGAAAATCTGCTTAGGTCCAAGATGGACAGGCTAGGGAGTACATACTCTGTCTCTACGTGGCAGGACTTCACAGTAATACCAAAACTTCTGATACAAGGAGAAATCAAGACGAATATCCTCTCAAGGGATTCTGTCAAATCTCAAAAGTTTATAAGTAATTCAAAATATTTCAAAATGTTTTCTAGACCAAATAAAAAATATTTATCATCAATTGACTAACATTTTGAAACTTTTACCTATAAGTTTTTGATGTTTCATCTTCACTAGTTTTGAATTATTTTTATTTTATTTGAAAGGCACTGAGAGAAAGGCAGAAAGAGACATCTTCCATCCACTAGATCATTCCTTAAATATCTGCAACAGCCAAGGTCAGGCCAGAATATCAAGAACCTATATCAGAATCCAGGTGTCCTTTGTGGCTGGCAGGGACTCAAATACTTAGACCATCATCTGCTGCTGCACAGGGTGAGCTTTATCAGGAAGCTGGAATCTGAAACAGAGCTAGTACTTGATCTCAGTATCTCTGATAAGAAATATGAGTTTTCTAAGCAGTGTCTCCATTGCTGCACCAACAACCTTCCCTATCTAGATTTTTTAAAGAGGGGTGCAGTAGCTATTTTTTGCCAGGGGCCATTTGGAAATCTGAAACATCTTTCATAAGCCATACAAAATTTTCAACTTAAAAATTAGCCTGCTGTAGATATATTGAATTTTAAATCCCACCCTGGCAAGGCCAGACCAAATGCTTTCATAGGCATTTTATAGCCCACTGCTTAGGTAATAATACAGAAGTCCCAGTGAATGCTTTTGCTTTTGTGCCCAAGAGGGTCTGTTCTGAGTCAATATATTAGTGAGAAAGGAATGTTTTGGTTTCAAGTAATAGTCATTTCAACTTAAAGCAACAAAAATGAGAATTTCTTGATTCACATCAAGTTGGTGTTGGCTCTTGAAAGGGGAGAATGGTGCCAATAATTCTTCATTATCTATTGGCTATGACCTCTGTTCTTTTTGCTTTATCCTAAAATGTCTTTGTCTGAAACCCTAGGCTTACACCCTCTTGGTTCAAGTTTACCAGAGAAGAGTGTAAGCTTTTCTTTCCAATAGTCACAACAAAATTATTTTTTTGTATCGATTCTGATTAAATCAGGTAGCCATTCACAACTCATATACTTCCCACTCCCGAGGACATTTAAAATGTTCTTTTTGCATACAGAACCATATTGACAGTCAATTGTCACTGTTGGTTGGATTTGAAAGAAAAAATCCCACCCACTGAACAGAGAATGCTATGCTTTGACAGTCTTAAGCTACTTGTCTCCCTGGACGTGACAGCAAAGAAACTACCAGAAGCTCACTAATGGTTTTTCTTAATGGAAATTTTTTAAAGGAACTGAACGAATGAACATAAAGTGACCAAAAAACGAAATCTCCCCATTAAATCATCTTTCTCTAAACTAATTCACCGCTCCAGGCCTCCACATCTGGTTTTCTTACAACCTGTGATCACAAATATAAATATAAAAATCATTTCTAGCTCACAGATTATGAAAGCCAAGCAGGGTCAGCATTGTAGAGTACCAGGTAAGGCTGCCATCTGCAACACAAGCATCCCAAATGGACACTGGCAGCTCCATTTGCAACCAAGCTACCTTCTAACTGCCAGGGAAAGCAGTAGAAGATGGTCCAAGTGCTTCGACCTCTATTACCTACATGGGAGACCTGAAAAAAGGTCCTGTATCCTGGCTTTGATCTGGCCCAGATCTGGTCATTGCAGCCATCTGGGGGAATGAACCAGCAGACAGTAGATCTCTCTCCTTCTCTCCATCCCTCTATAACTCTGATTTCTAAATGAATAAATAAATGATCATTTGGCATGTAGGTCATACTTTTCTGCTCCTAACAGAAATCAAATTAGAGAAGTTGTGTATATGCAGTAAGTTATATGTAGAAGTAGAATATATGGCAATAGTAACCAGAGAGGAGAAAAACACAAGAGTTGGGCAAGGATATACAGCGGGACAATTTGTGCAATGATGCCTGAAGGTGGACTGTGATTAGTTAAATTTGGATATGATAAGCTCTATAGCAATCACCAGGAAAATTAAACAATGCAGATAAATGGGATTAAGAAAAATATTTCAATATTCAAAAAATACAAAGTAGTTGGAAGCGAGACAGCAGGTGAGTAACGGGCTCCAGCAGCACCTGCCAGCGGAGGCATCAATGTGAACTATGCACACAGTCACTTCATAAGAACCAGGGGAGAGAACACAGTCCCTCAGCTGGTTATAAGAAAAGCCACATTAAGGAAATCAAGAAGGGCAGAGTTGCTTGTCACCACTCCCCAAGCTCCAACAAGTACTGCTTGGAGACATATATCATGTTTGGAAACAGGAGAGCAAACTGAATTCCACTATCTCTCCTGCCCTGACCCTCACACACATAAGTGTGGTGCGATTAATTAGAGCTTCCACAGCCAAGCAGCTTTTTTCACTTCTCTCCCAACTGACAGCAGTGTGCAATTCCAGCCTCATTTAGAGGTCAGGAGCAGGAACTGGGACCTTAGGCCTATGGAATTGAGATATGGCATCTGATAAAGCCCAAAAGCCATCAGTCCCCAGCCTGTACTCTCCAATGGAGCCTTTTGACTTGCCTAGCTTCAGAGGCAATCAACATCATTCTGGAATACATGGCTGCTGGCATCTGTAGGACTGAGAAATACTCCTAGGATTGCTTGAGGATCTATGACTCTAGGACCCAGATGTGACAGCATGGGCCTGAAGGCTGACTCTATCACACTCCTTCAACCTTTGGCAGATATCAGTCGGCCATAGGACTGTGTCTTGAGATGCAGTGTTAGGCAGGTGGTGCCTAACTCTGGGCAAATCATAATAATTTCCATATCAAACCAAGTGTCTGTGGGCACGGTCTTCCCTGGAGTTAGGCCAGCTTCAGGTGGTGACCTAAGCACTAGCAAGACAGATTTATTTTGGTATGTGTCAGCACCAAGAATGCACATGGCCTGGTGAATGTGAGATATCGATGTGACTAACATTATTCATGCTTGAGTAACTAATGGATTCACTCTATTATCACTCCTATTTTGGGGAAGAGAATGAGACAGGAGAGGAGTTTGGGGATCCAGTGTCAGGCTTACAAAACCCAGTACGGAGAAAATTTTCACAATCCCTATGCCCAGATCACAGCCGGCAGATAGCCCTGATTTAGCTTGGTACCCTGTAGTATTCTGTGTTCATAGTCCCAGTTGAGCAGGTTTAAGTCCCAGCCAATACTATCAATGATCATTAGGTACAGCCTCAATCAGTAAACCCACATCAGCAACAAACAGGCAATAGCATGGTGATGTTTGGACCTACTTCCAGGCTTCAGTGGTCTTCGTGGCCTGAGCTTCTCTGGATATAATGTAGCATCACGCCATTCCTGAATACAGGACAATGAGCCTGAATCTACCACAAGCCGAGGATGAGGCTTGGAGGGATGAACTATACCTTTTTACGTACTTCCACAGTTCACACTCAATGCAGTATCAATCAAGAGTGCAGTTGATGAACTGCATATTTGGGACAAATGATAATTTCATGGTGCTGTAAGACTGAACCCATTGAGAATCAAAATAGTGGAATAGGGTATGAACATGTTTAAACGGATGGAGAAACAATCAGTATGAAGCAGAGAGGGCACATTCCAGGAAAAAGAGAGGATAGAACAACAGCAGAGAGGTACCTGGAGACCGACAGACACAGGAAAACAGCGAAAACAACGGTGTGGTGTTGCAGTGACTGATACCCCAGCGGCTTTCAGAGAAGAGTGATCTGAACTCCACCAGCAGCTGGAACTCCACCAGCAACAAGGAGGGAAGGGACGTTTACCCTGAGCTTGGAGAGAACCTAGAGAAAGAACTGTCTGTTGTGCTGGTTTGTTTGATTTGACGAGGAGCAGGGACAGAGTGGCAGATCCCACACGGACAGTGGGGGAAAAGGGTGGATCTCACAGCCTAGTCCGTGCCCCTACAGCTGAATCGGGCACCATTTTGTTTAAGGAGGAAAAGGCAAGGGAAAGGACTGAGCATACACTGAGCTGGGACTGAACTCATTTCTGACTCAGTGAACTGCAACAATGTAGCATCCTATAGGTTCCACCCAAGACAGGTGCAGGTATTCCTCAGACCTGACGGCCAGCAGATCAAGAGCTCTAGCAGTGGCATGTCAGGCACCATTTTGTACAGTGTGGCAAAAGTTTCAGGACTGCAGGGACAACAGTGAGTTGTGCATGTGCTGGTCTCATGAGAATTCACTGAGCTCAGTGCATTGCACTGGTCCCACAGGAAAGCAATACCACATATGGCATCACATGAGTCAAAACAGGTCCGTGTGGCACCCAGATCTAACATCCAACAGGTTCCTACAAGATCAGTGCCACCAACAACTTAACTATATAAGACACCTGGTGTCTCTCTAATCCTGGGACCTGCTCCAACTGGAAGTGGGAGAAAGGGTGTACAGACAACAGTGCAGGCTCAGCACAGTATCACAGGAGGTGGAGAGTGGTGAGCCAGAGCTGACGCTATGGAGACCATGGTGGAAATCTAACATAAGAACCCAGACCTGGAACTCACTGGAGGTTGTGGCACAAGTGGCTGCAAACAAAGAGCTGTGTGCCAACTGCAATAAGTAAAATCAAATTGTAGACCTGTACGTGACACAGCTTAGAAACCTGCCCCAAGGAGAAGACTCTACTAACCAGAAGTACAATGACCAAAAGCAAAAGAAGAGACAGAAGCATAATGAATATTACTGAAGACTCCCCTGCAAAGGAGCAAAAACCTATGCCAACCTCAGAGTTCACTGAGGAAGACATTGAGAAAATGGGAGATACTGAATTCAAAACACTTGTTATAAAGCTTCTTATCAACAATGAGAAGCATGTAAAGCAGGCGATCAAGGAATTCAAAGAAATATGTCACACTGGAAATGAACCAAATGAAAGCAGATACATCAGAAATGAAGAATACAGTGGAGCAAATTAAAAGTACAGTGGAAAGTCTCCAAAATAGAATGAAGAAGGCAGAAAGAAAGAATCTCAGAATTGGAAGATATTTCCTGTCATCAGGGGGAAGCAAACAAAAAGCTGGAAGCAGAGGTGGATCAGGCCAAAAAAAGCATTTAAGAATTGAGGGACACTATCAAAAGGCTAAATATAAGAGTTATGGGAGTCCCAGAAGGTGCAGAAAGAGAAGCTGAGTTAACAAAAGTATTTAATGAAATAATAAAGGAAAATTTCCCTGATCTGGAGAAAGACTTGGGAAACTAGATCCGGGAAGGGCACAGAACTCCCAACAGGGTTGACCTAAAGCAATCTTCACCACGACACATAATCATCAAGCTTTCTTCCATGGAACATAAGGAAAAGATCCTTAAATGTGCACATGAAAAAAATCAATTGACATATAAAGGAATGCCAATTAAACTCACAGGAGATCTCTCACAGGAAACTCTATAGGCAAGAGAATAGAGAGACATATTCCAGATTCTAAAAGAAAAAAATTGTCACCCCAAGATAATGTATCCAGGAAAACTTTCCTTTGTCTTTGAAAAATGAAATAAAATTCCTCCACAGTAAAGAAAAATTTAAAAAAATATGCCTCTTCCAAACCTGCCCTACAAAGGATACTTCAAGATGTTCTCTTGACAGAGAAAAGGAATAGCACCCACCAAAACCAAAGGCAAGTGTGAAGAACATCCCAGTAAAATGACAACAGAAGACTAAAACAATGAACAACCCATTGCTAAAATGACACGATCAAATTACCACCCATCTATATTAACCCTGAATGTAAATGGCTTAAGCTCAATCAAATGTCATAGATTAGTAGACTGGATTAAAAAACAAAACCCATCTATTTGTTGCCTACAGGAGACACATTTCGCCAACAAAGATCAGCGAAAACTGTATCTCATGGATTTTGGGTTTTTTGGTTGTTGTTGCTAGTTTCATCTCTTCAAAACAGTTTCTTCTGATTAAATTCTTCAATGACTCATAGATAATACAGTAGCATCATTTTCTTCAAGAAGGTTCTTGATTTCTTCAGCGACACATTAATCATTAAGTAGCAAGTTGTTTAACTTCATGGTATTGTTAATTTCTTTTGTTTTTCCGTTGTTGATTTTGTTTTGTGGCTTTTCAGTTAAGGGGATGTATAGTAGCTGTGCAATGGAAACTATCATATCTAGTAACATGTTATTTAACTTCATGGCATTGTAAATTTCTATTTTTCTTCCTATTGTTGATTTTTCTATTGTGACTTTTAATTTAATGGGATGTACAGTAACTGTGAAATGGAGACTAAGATATACAGATGTGAGAATAATGCAGTAAGCATCTCTACTTCTAGATGGACTCCCAATGAAACTGTTTACTGTGTGATAATAGGATCATGGACACTCTGCCATTGTCCATGCCCACAATAATGGACATATGACTATGTAGGAAGAACTATACTTTAGTAATGATAAAGGGGAACTTGGTGGGGGGGGGTGATTGGGAAAGGATAAGGAAAATCCCAGGAGCCTATGGAACTGTATCATAAAATGATGGTGATGATGATAATAATAATAATAATAATACTTAAAAGATTTTAAAAAGAGTACAGAGACAAAGCAACAACAACAACAAAAAGACTGAACCCACTGATACACATCAATGGTACTTGGGGTAAACTGTGAATGAAGGTGCTATCTAGTACTTCAATAGCAGAGCTAGCCATAGTCTCAGATAAAATACATGGCTTAGAATTTCTAGGACAGTCACAAAACCAAGTTACTGTAATATACAGATGGAGCTGTATACCAAGAAGCATCAACAATTTTCAGTGAATAATGACCTCATGTAAAAGGGGGAAAATAACAAGTAATTATCTAGCAAATGCTTCCAAATGCTTCAATAAAGATTCAAAAATAGCAGTTTTAAGGGAACAAAAAGGCTGAAAATTTTGAGAAAGTCAATTTGCTAAAACAGAGATTTGATAGATGAACTAAAGTAACTGCTCAGTCAAGCAATTTTGAACTAAAATTATTCAATTGACTACTATTCTGGTACAATTAAAAACATGATAAAAGGTATTGATATTTAAAGTAAAATTTTCAAGACAGAAGAAATAATCAGGGAATAGGCCATTTGAAAATGCTCAACAGACGCAGAAAGGAAAGAATCCTAAACAACAAAGAAAGAACTAAAGAAAAATGCTAGTAAAACTTTTCTCCTCTCAAAAGAACTCTAATAAACAATTAGCCTAGATCAAAAAGAACAAAGCAGGATGCTATCTACTTTTACAGCATAATTTTAAAATATATTACAAAGCTATAGTAACTAAAAGAACATGACATTGGTGTAAAAATATATTTTGAGCCCCATGCAACAGAACTGATACCTTAAAGACTAACCTACATATCAACATCCAACTGATTTTTGACAAAGGAGCTAAGAACATGCACTGGAATAAAGGGTATTCTAGTAAAATAATATTCCATAAACTACCATCACTTTTCAGTAAATTGTGTTGTGCAGGGCTGGAGTTGTAGTCCAGTGGATTAAATCACTGCTTACAATGCCAGCATTCCATATCAAAAGGCATATTGGAATCGTGGCTGCTTCACTTTGGATCCAGTTCTCTGTTAGTACAAGTGCTTGAGCCTCTGACACTCAGATAGAGTTCCCGGCTTCTGGTTTTACATGGTTCAGCCCCGGCTAGGCAGCCATAGGGGGAGAGAAATAGCTCTCTTGCCCTGCTGATTGAGTTTGTGTGTGTCTGTTATGCTGCCTTTTAGAAAATAAATAATTTCATAGATACGAACAAATGGCATTGAAAAAAATTGGACATATACATGCAGAAGAATGAAACTAGATTCCAAACCCTCATTGTGGGTTTGGATCAACTCAAAATGGACTAAAGACATAAACATGAGCCTGAAACTTTGAAACTAAGAAAACATAGGGAAATACTTCATGACATTGGAATAACGGTCCCTTTTTATATGAGACTCTAAAAGTATAAGAAATTTAAGCAAGAATATACATTTGGGGCTTCATAAATCTAGAGTTTTTATAGCAAAAAGAGAATAAATCGATACGATTCAGAAACTGCCTAAAAATGGAAAAAAATATTTGCAAGCTATGTATTGGACAACGGGTTAACATCTAGCAAATCGCCTATGGCCATACCACTCTGAACGTGCCCGATCTCGTCTGATAACATCCAGGAAATAAATCAATTTTGACAACTCAATAACAAGAAATAATAATAAGTCGATTTTAAAATGGATATAGATCTAAACAGATATTTCTCAATATAATACACACAAAAGGACAACAGTTATATAAACATAATGCTCAGTATCAAAAATCTTCAGTAAAATGCAAGTCAGAAGTAAAATGAGATTTTACCCCATTCCAGTAAGGTTTGCTATTATTTAAAAGATGAAAGTATTGACCAAGATGTATAGAAAAGTAAATAATTGCATACTATTGCTGGGAATGTAAATTAGTACAGCCATTATAAAAAAAAAAGTGTGCAAGTTCCCCCAAAGAACTAAAAATAAACCAAACAAACAGTCCACCAATTACACTCCAGGGTTTATATCCAAGGGAAATTAAGTCCATCTGTCAGAGAGACATCTGCATCTATGTTTCTTACAGCACCATTCACAACAGCTCAGAAAATGGAAGTCACCTAAGTAACTCCCCACGGATAAAGCAAGTTTGGTATATGCACACAATGGAATACTACTCAACAGTAGAAAAAGATGAAATCTTGACATTTGAAACAAGTTGGATGGAACTAGAAGCCATTACATTAAGTGGATAAGCCAAGCAGAAAAAAAACAAGTATCATATGATTTCATCCAAATGTAAAGCCTGAAAAACAGTGCTCTCGTGGAATTTAAAAATGCAATGGTGGTTACCAAAGGCTAGGGAAGGATGTGGGGAAGGAAGAATGGGAAAAAATTGATTGAGAGGTACCAAAGTTATATTGCAAAGTAAGGCAACTGTAGATATGCTAATGTACTATATATTTCTCTACTACTTAAAAGTAAAGAAGAAAACATTCTGGATATTTTCATGATAAAGAAATGTTTACTGCTTGAAAGGATGAACATATTTACCCTGGTTTGATATAGCACAATGCATACATATAGCAAAATATTACACAGAATCTCTTAAGTATGCACAATTTTTATGTCTGCTAGTTTTTAAATTAAAAATTAAAACAAAAACAAGCAAGAGGAAAATGAAACAATGACCATATGGAACAGATATCTGGAAAGACAGAAGACTTAAATAGATTCATAACAACACTTGAATTAAATATAGTCTAAACGTGTGTCTCCCTATAAAAACTAAGGGACTATCTGGTTGAATTATAAGACAACACTCAATTTTGTTAGCTACAGGAAGCCTACTTTAAATATAAAGGCATAAATACATTCAAAGCACATACCTTGTAAATCTAATTTAAAAGAAAAACTGAAGAGGATATGGTAAGCTCAAACAAATTAAATTTTAGAACAAGTAACAGTAAGATTTTTCCCGTGTGCTTCTCTTTGTTAATGTGGTTAAATGTTTATTTTGTTCGTCTTCTTAAAATATGGTTGTTTCTTGTTGTAATTAGTAGTTTTTAGTTTCAATTTCATTTATTTTTGTCTGCGGATTTTGTCATTTCTTGTTGCTTATAAATTTTTTGTTTTTTAATAAGTCTTTGAGATGCATTATTACATCATTTATATGAGACATTTTGATTGTATATAAGCACATGATGTTAATAAATGTCCCTTTTAATACTGTTTTCACTATAGCTCATGGATTTTGATATTTTTGTTTTTATTGTCATTGCTTTTAAAAAAAAGTTATTTGTTTTCTTTTTCTCTTACTATTTGCTTCAGTGATACAGAGGCCATGCAGTAACACTGATTTCTTCAAGAAGGTTTTTGATTTTCTTTTTCATTTTTTTAGTTACACAGAGGTCATTCTGTAGCATGTTATTTAACTTCTTATTCTTGTAAATGTTCTATCTTTCATCCTGCAGCTGATTTTGTATTAATGCTTCTTATTTAAGGGGACATATAGTAACTGTGTAATACAGACTATCATATCCAGATATGAAAACACAATGCGAAAGAAAGTAAAACAGCTTCAAACGGTTTGATGACTCTCCACCTTATAATAGCAGAATTCAAGTGCATTCATTTCAAGTGTCCTTAGAACATTCACCAAGACAATTACTGAGGTTATAAAGCATATCTCAAAAATTTTAAAATTATCAAATTATGCTTTCCAACTACAACAGAATTTAAATAGGAATCAATAACAGAAAATTATCTTCAGCTGAATGAAAATGGAACAAAGACATCTCAAAATTTAGGGCGGCAGGGTGAGGCATTCTGGTGCACTGAGTTAAGCTGCCACTTGCAATACAGGTTTCCTATGTGGAAGTGCCAGTTTCAGTCCCAGCTACTCTGCACCCAATTTAGCTTCTGATACATCAGAGGAAAAGGAAAACAAAGGAGTGAAAGATGCCCCAAGGTGTTCAGACTGAACAATGGGAAAGATAGAATTGTCATTAATTAGATAGAAAAGGCTGAAAGTAGAAAAAGTTTGAGAGTAACATGCAGGCTCCAGTCTTGGGACACAATAAGTCTGCGAAATGGGCATCTGAACATGAGACAATTTTTTGCAAAAAAGTGAAATCTCTAAGGAAAACAAAAATTAGAAAGGTAAGGATATTGAGCATATATCAGTTAAGCTCCTTATAAGAAACAGAGTGTATATCCAAGGTAAGTAACTGGGAAGAGAAATATTTACGATGGTGTAGGTAGGGGTTAGGGAATTGAACAAGGGTGGCAGAGTACTCCAGAGATGTTAACATCCCTGCTGTGAAAAGGCAAGGGAGTGCTTACCAGAGCAGAAGAGTATGGAGAAGGCAGCCTGACAGGAGATGGGCCTGTCTCCAAAAGAGCACAGGCAATATGCAGTAATCCAACAGGGACTACATACTTCAATTTTCCTCCTATTTTCTATCTCTCACCAGAGCTACCAAATGATCAAATTGCAGAAAAAAATGAAAGGTAGAAAAGCATGGTGCTGTGCCTTCTGAGAAAGCATGGCAAAGATGTATGGACAGTCAATTTAGAGAGACCCATAGAAAATACGAAGCTTAGACACTGTTTAAAGTCCTGATCCTGGATGACAGTAAAAACATAAATGTGGACAAAAACCAGAAGGACTCGGGAATGATCTTTAGGGAATTCCAACATGAAGGAAGCAGTACACAAGTGGTAGCCAAAAGGGAAGGGGGAAAAAGCAAGACTATAGTGTGAGCATACAGCGATTTTCGGAAGAGGAAGTCACTTCATTTGACACTGCTTGTAGATGAAGCAGATGAGAACTGAGAATTGACCAGTGTAGCATGGAGTTTACTGATGATCTGAACAGGTACAGTTTGGGTAGACTGGTGTAGACATCTGCCTCAGGTCAATTAAGAAAAAGTTCTGATGAGAACTGACTGAACTAAAATCTATTTCAAAGTGCTTCCCTTCAAGGAGTAGCAAAAAAATGGAATGGTAGCCTATATGGGAAATAGATCAGAAGTCTTTTTGTTTGTTTTGTCCCTTTATAAAGAAAAAAAGTACAGTATATTTGCCTCTGATTGACATGATCTAGTAGAAAGCTAAATAATTACTGACATGGAAGAGACAGCAAAGCAACGCTGGACCAATGTCCTCTTAGAAGACAGAGCAATATGATACAAAAGGACATCTTAAGGAAAATATTAGTACTGAACTTACAGCCCTGCTGTAAGTAAATAATGCACGAGGAACAATTGTTTCTAGTACATGAAAATGCTCAGCAAATGTTAGCCTTTCGTCCCTACAATTATTATCAAGTTTTCTGGGCCTTATTTCTCTCATCTATAAAAAGAACCTGGCACACATTTCATAATAGTTTCCAGTTCCAACAAGTTGTTAGACGAGATTACTCAAGAAACTACACATGATGTCTAAACAGGGCTTAATCTCCAAGTCCAGATCATATGAGGTCAGCCAGCAGCGCATAAGACAAAACCAGTACACAATTTAGAGATATATGTAGAGCTGTAAGTGAAAATTTAATGGTGTGTACAAAGAATTATAATGCCCCTTGGCTTATTACTACAGCAGGAAAACGGTGAGGAAAGAGAATTCTCACATCACCTGAGTTTCAGACTCTCTAAAAGCAATTGAGTCTGCACACTCCAATTGTAGACTCAGTTGTTATGTAAACTGTGCTTCATAACGCATTTAAAGACTTAGCACAAGTGGATTGAGGTTTAATCTTTTAATTCCATTGCTCCATAAGTTCCTTGTACGTTCAGTGAACTAGGAATTCAGGCATAATATTAGAAACCCATTTTCAGGAAAGGGCTTAAGCATGGAAAAAAAATGTGTCACATTTTAGTGCACAAAGAGACTCCAGACTAATCTCTAGATTTATTCAGTCTAAGGATAATTCTCATGCAGGAATCCTGCTGAAAAGACACATGTTTACCCAGTAAATTGCCTGCCCTGCATCTCTCCATCCTCACCCTCTCCCCCACCAGCACCACTAACGGCCTCCTTATTAAAGGGCTTGTGTAGATAAAATATGTTCACAAATACACCAATTTGAGTCATTTCCTCCCTGGTAAGAGGCTCACTCCACTGTGAAACATTATGTGCCACTTATATACTTGGGGACATTTGTGATTCAGAGCAGCAGGAATGGTCAGATGACCACATTATCAAACTCAGTGTGCATGTTCCAGCCACTTGTCACCTAGCCAAGCAGAAGGACAGCCACTGGCTCCCCCGAGATGCCCCTGCTGCCTCTGACACACAAGCAGGAACCTGGCTGGGATGCTGCCTCATGTCTGGCGAAAGCCACACACAGAATGCAAGCAATTCTTTGGCACTCTTCGAAACAGACGGCAGGGAGGCTAATTAAAGTCATAGAAGCCACGAGGGCAAGCGGGCATGTTTGGATGACATTTAGGAACCATCTTACATATCGAATATGTGTACATTAGCAGCACTATAATAGATGGAGGAATACAGTGTCAAGAAAAACAAATCACAATTTATCCAGCCTGAAGAGCCAGAGCTCGTTTACATATATCAGATGTAATTTTATTTTTTACAAGTCACTTGAGGGCAAGGCACATTTTATAGCTGATCTTTCTGGAGTGCTGAATTTGCTCTTCTCTCTCCTTCCCCCTCCTCCTTCAGGAATGTGATGAGTGACTGGATGGTTGTGATACTCTTTGACACGTTTCTAACATAACATCAGAATTTTCTTCTGTTTAAAATTGTTGATTCATTTAACTCTTTGTAAACTCAAGGCCATTAGATTGAGACTGGAACCCAGGGCATCACAAAGACTACTGCTGGGGAAGGGATATTGTAATGAGCTTACAGCTAACATATGGTGTCTCCAAATTCTAGTCTTGACAACAAAGGTAATTATTTCAACCAACATTTTTTTTTTTGCCTATGTAATCCAGACAATGATACCCTTTACAAGGGAGCACCACAAGAATTAGGGAGGGGTTCAAAAAATCTTTTGGTATTTCTGTATAATAAATTATACTATAATTAGCTTATATTATCATAAATTTACATTATATTCTTTAAATTATGGTGCTGAAAAAATCTTCTTTAACTTGTAGTTCTAAGTGTGTGAGGGTTGTTTCATTTGTTTTTGTTGTTGTTGTTGTTGTTGTTGTTGTTGTCTTCAGAAGCAGAGAGACAAAGGGACAAATGACAGAGCTTTCATTCTTTGGTTAACTCCCAAAGTGTCACAATGGCTAGGGCTGTACTAGAGCTGACAGCAGGAGGCCAAAATACACCCCATATACGTGTTATTCAAAGCTTTCATAAGAATCAAATTCTTTTCCCCAAATTCTTTTTATTTATTAATCTGAAGAGAATATTATATGAAAGACCCATTCTAGTTGTGAACTTAATAGCACTCATTCACCATCCCCAATGAAAAATCTATAGAAAATGTTCTGATTTGCCCTTAACCATTATCTTCCTATTAAAGCAAAGAAACAAACTATCAGAGTCCAAAGATTAAGCTTTCTCTTACATAAGCTATAACTCCATAATTATTCACAAGAAAACGCTTCTCTTGTTAACTGAATACATAAGCTCTAAATGAAGAAAACACTCCAACTCAAAATAGGTATTTGCATTGATGAAGATGAGCTAATCAACTGATTCTTCTAGAATATTTCCAATGTGCACAGTATGATATGGGAGGTTTGAAAAAAACATGCCAAGAAATGACTTGATCCCAGACTGATTATGTAGTTTTCAGAAAGACAGAGAGTGAGAGAGGTCTCATCTGCTGATTCACTCCCTAAATGCCAAAAACAGCCAAAGTCAGGAGCTGGGAACTTAATCCAGATCTCCCAAGTGGATACCAGGGAGCCCACTACATGAGCTGCGATGTGGTGCCTTCCAGGACGCACGTTAGCTGGCATCTGGAAACAGAAGCTTTGCAGACCTGAGATGAGGCTTCCTAAGTAGCATCTAAAAAACTATACCAAGCATCCATCACTGGATTAACAATCTTGGGATAGCAGTGAATGTCCACTTGCTTTAAAGCTTTCTAGGGACAGATTTATATTGAGAGCCCATTTTTGAGATACAAGGTGGAGAAGAGAACACGGATCTTTGAGCCATATCAAATTTGGTTCAAATCAAGGTATTCATATTTACAAGCTGTTTTGCTTTGCATAGTGTAATAATTTCTCACAATATCAATTCCCTCTATTAGGAGAATGGAAACATTTAAATTCCTAAAAATCTGAGGAGGTACTACATAAAAGGGAGCTATATTATTCTAGGATTTATATAAAAGAAGATGGCCTTGTGCCAACTTCTTGACCTAACCAGAGTATTTCTCTCATTTCATGCAAAAAGACTCATAAATCACAACATGGTAGTTTAAATTTTTTAAGTATTTGTCTGCCCCGACCATTCATTTTTTGTTGTTGTTGTTGCATTCTTGAAGTCCGGTGCTTGCTGTGGGAAGAAAAAAAAAAAAACAGGATTCTTTTTTTTTTATTATTAATTACATTGCATTATGTGACACAGTTTTATAGGCACTGGGATTCCTCCAACCCCTCCCTAAACCCTTCCCCCATGGTGAATTCCTCCACCTTGTTGCAGTATTACAGTTCAAATTCAGTCAAGATTCTTTCGTTGCAAACATATACCAAGCATAGAGTCCAGCATCTTATTGTCCAGATAAGTTCAACGGCTTCCTGGGGAGACTGTCTCTGGTCTGAAGGAAGAGCCAGCAGAGTATCATCCCGATCAATTAAAAGCCCCGACATAACATCAACAACAATTTATAATGTTATGGAATTTTTTGAATGTTATATGTTGTGTATAAACTAAAATTGAAATGTCAATGAGGTGGTCACAGAAGGTGGCTGGGAACTCGCATTTACTTTTAACATATTGGTTACTCATTACTATGTCAATTAATTCCATAATGATGTAAATTTTTGCTGATGGTATGTTGGAGCTTTCAATTGACTGGGATGATACTCTGCTGGCTCTGTCTTCAGGCCAGAGAAGATATACCTAAGAAGCTGTTGAACTTGACTGGACAATAAGATGCTGGACTCTACGTTTGGTATACGCTTGCAATGGGGGAATCTCAACTGAACTTGAGCTGTGGTTATGCAACAAGGTGGAGGAATCCACCATGGTGGGAGGGTATGGGGAGGGGGGGGGGAGAACCCAAGTATCTATGTAACTGTGTCACATAATACAATGTAATTAATGAAGTTAAATAATAAATAATTAAAAAAAAGATTCTGCAAAAAACAAAACAAAACAAAACAAAAAAAATAATGTTATGGAATTAAATGACATAGTATTGAGTAACCAATATGTTAAAAGAAAAAAAATACAAGTTCTTAACTATATCCTGTGACTTCTACATTGACATTTTAATTTTAGTTTATATACATCCGGGTTCCAAACACCTTAAAAAGGTTATAGATTATTATTTAGCTGTCTCATGTCTATTTTCATTATAGTATTTAGCAGTTTATAGCGCTGAAGCATAATTTTGCTGAACCTGGCTGGTTTTTGGGTAGTCTAAACTGGCTTATAACTCTAACAATACATATGTCAATAGTTTAGGTGCAGAACGGTTTTAGGAGGGGTGTGCAGAGAAATCTTCAGTACCCTAGTGAGGAGTAACTAATCTTTGTGTCCCACCTAGTAAGGTATAAATGAATCCACTCTGGCCGTTTCCTGTCTGATTCTAAGCTTTCCTTGTTGTTCTCTCCCTATTCTAGATTTTTTGTTTGTTTGTTTGTCTGTTTGTTTGTTTTGCGGGGTTTCCGGAGCGATCCTGATGGTCACTGCCAGAGAGGGTGGGGCCCAAAGTTGGAACCAAGCAAGGACCACAGAAAGCTCCCCTCCCTAGTCCCGAAGGAAGTTTATTGCTCTTCTGTTTCTGCAGACCACTCAGGGCTCCTGGCTGTCGTTCCGATGACCTTGAATCCTACAAGGAAGGATTTGGACTTCTTCCATCCCCTGTGGTAGATCCAGATGGGGATGGGTGACCTCAGAGTTCTCGGCCTCCAAAGGCACTCCAATTCTCCATGGTCTCCTTGGCAGTTGTGATGTAGTCCTTGGTGAGGATCTGGGAGTCTTCAGGGTTGGGATACAAGCCTCCTCCTGTCCAGCTGCTCTACTCTGGGTTACCCCCCCCAAACACCAGGATTCTTAATTGATTTTCTTTCACTGCTGTTGCTGATGCATTGTTTCATTTTTCTGGCACTTTCTAAAGCCTGGACCACAAGATTTTGGTAACAAAAGTTTATTAAGAGAAATTTCATTTTGTTTTATTACACTGTCAGTATTGTTTCCTTGTGCGTTCTGCCTTCAGTTTTATATTTTATAACAAAATTCTCCTGCTGTGCCTTGCTTACTGTAGAGCTTCCATTTTTTTTCTCTTCACTCTAAATTTCTGAAATTTGGAGGTTAATTCTCATGTTACTATTGTCCTTTCTGGCAGTCTACTTAGTCATACTGTCTAATATGAATTTATTACTAAGCTGTTAATTTTGCTATCAGAATACTTTTGTAATTTCCTTCAGCCTTGAGGTTCTGGTGACAAACAAATGCACCCTAAAACCAGAGTTGCTATCTCTTCATTCCAACTATCTTAGAGATAAATGAATACAATGCTGTAAAAAGGACTGATATTCAACATATATAGAAACTAGCATTAAAATATAAATTATTATAAATCATACAATTAAAACACAATCTCATTTTTGTTCTCTAATATTTATGAGACAATTCTTAAGAAATGTAAGAAACAACACTAATTATTGGATAAGTCATTCTGATCATTTCTAACTCATTTATTGGTTTTCAAAGATTACTCTTTCTCTTATTTGGTTTTATTTGTATTTATGCTTTTTTTACATGATCTTCACTAGCAAAAACAAACAAAAACAGCCTTATGTGAGCTATGATTTCAACGAGGAACTTTATCCAATTCTTCCAGTGGGTTTTTAATCAAGTCAATTGCCATTCACCCTCAAAAAAGAAGAGGAATTTTCTGAATATTAAGGACATTGCTCAATGATGAATTTCAGAGTCTCAAATTTCCCCTATTTGTTTTTCTTTTTAAGATTTATTCATTTTATTACAGCCAGATATACACAGAGGAGGAGAGACAGAGAGGAAGATCTTCTGTCCGATGATTCACTCCCCAAGTGAGCCGCAACGGGCCGGTATGCGCCGATCCGAAGCCGGGAACCTGGAACCTCTTCCGGGTCTCCCATGTGGGTGCAGTGTCCCAATGCATTGGGCTGTCCTCAACTGCTTTCCCAGGCCACAAGCAGGGAGCTGGATGGGAAGTGGAGCTGCCGGGGTTAGAACCGGCGCCCATATGGGATCCCGGGGCTTTCAAGGCGAGGACTTTTAGCCGCTAGGCCATGCCGCCAGGCCCAAATTTCCCCTATTTGTAAAATGTGTTTGTAAGCTGCTAAAACTAACACTGCTTCATTGATTATTACTGTAATTTTAAGCTTTGATTTATAAAATTTTCAAAATGTCATTTTCTCCTTTTGATGAAGTTTTTTACAATAATGAAGAACATGATACTAGATTGTAAAGACACAACCATATAAAATTAACTTTTAATAATTTCGCTAAATTTCTGTACTTGCCTATTTTTTTTAAAAAGTGTTTTTGCTTCCAATAATATTTATACAATAGTTGCAAGCACAGCATATAAAATTCTCAAATACCTTCTGTCTCATTGACCTTAATGTTAACACCTTACCTAAACATGTTCCCTTTGGCAAAGGTAAGAAATTATCATCAATACAATACTATTTGTTACTAAACCACTAATTTTATGTGGACTTCCATCAGTAAAACTCAGGGCGCCTTTCATGACCAATTAATTTCAAATTCATATTCAGGTTCATTATGCAATGCCATACATATATATATGTGTGTGTATATTTATATACATATATGTATACATGTCACATATACATATACACATATACATATATGTATATAAGTCATACATATAAATATATTACTTACAAAAATGTAGAGTTTTCTCTTCCTACACAAAAACAAGCTTAAACATTGATCAATGGCCTAAACGTAAGACCTGAAACTACGAAGTAATAGAAAAAGACACGGAAGAAATACTTTAAGAAATCATTATAAGAGGCTGGCAGTGGGTTAAGCCACCACCTGAGATGCTAGGATCCCATCCTCCAGTGCTGGTTCAAATTGTAGTTCCTCTGCTTTCAATCCAATTTCCTTCTAATATGCCTGGTATGCAGCAGATGATGGTCTAAGTCCTTGAGCCCCTGCTACTCATGTGGAAGACCCAGATGGAATTCCTGGCTCCTACCTTCACCATGACCAACCTTAGGCTGCTGTGGTTGTTTGCATATGAGCCAGTACGTGGAAAATCTCTTTGTCTCTCATCCTTGTTACTCTGTCTTTAAAAAGATAAATAAATTTGCTTTTTAAAATAGCACTGATAAGAGCAACAAAGTTTTGGATAATACACCACAACAACAGACAACAAATGTAAAACTAAAGAATTGGTATTATATCAAACTAAGAAACTCTGTACAGCAACAAAGAAGACAGCAGAATGGCAATGAATATTTGGAAACCAATCACCTGAAAAAAGGCCAATATCTAGAATACAGAAGTTCAAAAACGTCAACAACAATAACAAAATTTGTAATTCATTTTATAAATAGAAAAAAGATCTAAAAGGTATTTCTTTAAAAAAATATTTTTATATAAAAGGCAGATTCTGCAGAGAGGAGCAGAGATAAAGAGGCCTTTGATTGATGGGTTTACTCCCAAATGACTGCAACAGTCACAATTGATCCAGGAGTCAGAAGCTTCTTCCATGTCTCCCACATGGGTGCAGTGACCGAAGGCCTTAGGCCTCCTCCATTGCTGTCCCAGATCATAAGCAGGAAGCTGGATTGAAAATGGAGAAGCCAGGACATGAACTGGTGTTCATATGCGATGCTGGAACTGCAGGTGGAGGATTAGCTTGCTGCACCACAGCTTCTACCTGTCATCTCAGAGCTCTGATTTACAAATGAAGGTAATTCAAAGGCCCTCCAAAACAGAAATTAAAAGAAGCTTTCGCCACCCATCTAGCCTTAAATGACAATTAAGAAGGAGTTACACACAGAAACAGAGAAAGATAGTCTGTGAAGGCAGTAAATCTTGTACAAGTACAAAGGAAATCTGAAACGAACAACAGACATATTTATAGGAAAAGATCAGGAACAAGATGTTAATTATCAATAATAACCTTGAATATAAATAGGTTAAATTCTCCAATTACAAGATGTAGACTGGTTGAATGGATTAAAAAACCAGACTCATCTGTTTGTTGTCTGCAAAAAACACACCTCACCAACATAGATATACACAGAAAGGAAAAAGATACTCAATGCTAACACAAAGCAGAAATAAGCAGGAATAGTCACCCTTAAATCAGACAAAGTATAACACAAAAACTATTAAAAGAGACAAAGAGCATTGTTTAATAATTAAGGGATCAACCAAAGAGATGAAGTGAATATAGTAATTATATATATACCCAATTCTAGGGAATACAGCTATTAAAAAAAAGTTATTGGTTTTAAATGAAGAGACAGGCTCAAACACATTAATAATGAAGGACTTCAATGCCCCATTTTCATCAATGGAGAGGTCAACCAGAAAAACATTCTTCTCATCAATGCATGGGAATTTTATCTGTGGTAGATCATATGCCAAGCCATGAAACAAGATTCAACAAATTAAAATAAAAAGAAATTGTACCATATATCTTTTGCAACTACACTGGAATAAGGTTGACCACAACAGGAATTAACCATTTAGGAAATTTTACTAAAATACAAGCACATGAAGATTGAAAACATGTTTTTGAATGAACACTGATCATTGGAGAAATCAAAAGGGAAAGCAAAAACTTCCTAGAAATGAATGAAGATGACAACACAACATAACAAAATTTTCAAGATCAGGCAAAAAGCCATCTTAAGTAGAAACATTGTTTTATAGTACCTACATCAACAAATTGAAAGTGTACCATATAAATGACCTAACAATGAATCTCAAGGTACTAGAAAAACAAAACAAAACCAGATTCAAAATTTGGAGGAAATAATAAATACATTACGAAAGAAATAAACAATATTAAAACAAACAAAAAAGAATACAAACATTCAGTAAAATGAAGATCTGGCTTTGGGGCCTGCTACAATGGCTCAATTGACTAATCCTTCCCCTGCAAGCACCAGGATCTCATATGAGCATCCGTTTTTGTCCTGACTTCTTCCCATCCAGCTCCCTGCTTGTGGCCTGGGAAAGCAGCAGAGGATGGCCCAGAGCTTTGGAACCTGGCACCCATGTGGGAGACCTGAAAGAGGTTCCTGGCTCTGGCTTCAGATCACCTCAGTTCTACCTATTGTGGCCATCTTGGGAGGGAATCAGCAGATCGAAGATCTTTCGTTCTGTATTTACGTCTCTGTAAATCTGTCTTTCCAATAAAAATAAATGAATCTTTTTAAAAAACCTGGCTTTTCAGAAAAATAAAACTGATAACACTAGCCCAACTAACCCCAAAAGGAAAGGACAAGATCCACATTAATATAATCAAGATAAAAAGCAGATGTCTCAGTGTATACCAGAAAAATAAAAAAGAATCATTAAGAATTACCATAACCTGCTATAGCTAACAAATTGGAAAATTTAGACTAGATAGGTTTCTGGACATACACAATTACCAAAATTGAGTCATGAAGATACAGAAAACCTACATAGACCAACCATCAAGATAGAGAGTAAGTCAGCAATAAAGACTTTCCAAAGAAAAATCCAGAACTGCATGGCTTCACTGTTGAATTCTAATAAATTTTTAAAGAAGAGCTAATCTCAATTCTTCTTAAACTACTCAAAACAATTAAAGGGAGGGAATATTCTCAAGCTCCTGTGAGGCCAGCATCATCTTAATTACAAAATCTGAAAAAGATACAATAAAGAAAAAGAACTGTAAACCAGAATCTTTGATGCAAAAATCCTAACAGAATACTAGTTAATGGAATCTACCAATACATCAAAAAGATCATCTACCTAGACCAAGCAGGATTTATCCTTGTTATGCAGGAATGGTTCAATGGAAAAATCAATAAATCTGATAAATTACATGTTAACAACTTGGTGAACAAAACTCATACTATCAAAGTCGGTGCTTTGACATGGGTAAAGGTGGCATCCCATGTGGGTGTTTAAGTCCTTGCTGCTCCACCTCTGATCCAACTCCCTGCATGGATGATTGCACAGGTGATAGGATTCCTATACCCAAGCCTGGAGGAAGCTCCTAGCTTCAGACCAGCCCAACTCTGGCCCTTACAACCATTTGAGAAGTGAACCAACGCTTGGAAAATCTCTCTCTCTGTCTCTCCCTCCACTCCTCCGTAACTCTGCCTTTAAATAAATTAAAAAATTTAAAAGTAAGTAAAAAATCCATACGATGAACTCAACTATACAGAAAAAGCATTTGATAAAATACAACATCCTTTTCTGTTTAAAAAAAAAAACTTAAGCAAATTGGGCACAGAAGAACAGACCTCAGTACAATTTGGGCAATATATGGGAAACCTACAGCCAGGATCATATTGGACGCATTTCCACTAAGATCCAGACACAATCAAGAATGGCCATTCTCACCTTTATTATTCAATACAGTTTTTAAAAATTTTACCCAGAGCTGTTAAGACTAGAAAAAGAAATTAAAGGGATACAAATGTTAAAAGAGGAAGACAAAGTACCACTGCTTGCAGATTACATGATCCTATAAAAAAAAAAAAACGGGGGGGGGAATCAAAAGACTTCATTAACAGACTGATTATTGGAACTCATAAGAGGCTGACAAGTTACAAGATATAACATCTACAAATAAGAATCAATATCCTTTGTATACACAAACAATGCCACAGCTGAGAAAGAATGTGTAAGATCAGTCTCATTTACAACAGCTAGCCAAAAGAATTAAATAAATTTTGATAATTTTAACCAAGATTGTAAAATATCTCTACAATGAAAATTTTAAAACTTTAAAGAAACAAATATAAAAAGCAAAAAATGGCAAACTTCCATATCCATGGATCAGAGTTAATATCATCAAAATATCATACTATCTGGAGTAATTTACAGATACAAAGTGATCTCATTGAAAATATCAATTTTTATGTCAGATTTAGAGAAAAACATGACCCTAAAATCTATACGGATTGTAAGACTCCTAACAGTAAAACAATCCTAAACAACAGAAATAAAGCTGGACACATCATGATATTAGATTGTGAGACCTATTACAGAGCAATTGTAACCAAAATAGGTTGATATGACACAAGAACAGACATAAGGGAACAGACTAGAGATTCCAGATATTAATGCAACTAACTTTGTCAAATAAATTAAAATCATTTCAGGAGAAAGAACAGTCCCTTCAAAAAGTACTGCTCAGTAAATGGGGTCTCTGCATGCAGAAGTATGAAACCAGACCCCTAGAGAAGACACTAAGGGCATTCCTCATAAAACTGAAAATAGATCTGCCATATGATCTAGCCATTCCATGCCTGGGAATTTACACAGAGGAAATGAAATCAGCTAGGAAAGAGTTATCTGTACTCCCATGCTTACAGCAAAAAATGCTCATCAAATAATGACCTAGCAAAGAAACTGGAGTGTGTATGTAGACATGATGGAATATCACAGTATAAAAAATTTATAAAATCCTGTCTTTGATGACAAATGGACATAACTGGAGATTATGCTGAGTGAAATAAGTAAATCCAAAGAAGATGAATATTATGGTTTCCCTGATTTGTGGTAATATATACAGTACAAAAAAAATGTAATGTATATGAACAAAAACAGTGATTTTGCTACTTACTACTTGCTGAATTCTTTATTTTGTCAACTGTTAAGCTTGTGATTATAAATCAAATTGAAAGTATTTCATTGTAAAAATTAAAAGAAAAAGGAGAGTGGGATTGAGGCAGGACAAAGGAAGTGCAGGTGAAAGTACCATTATGTCCTTAAAACTGTATATATGAAACTCCTAACATTTGTTCCTTTCATATAAACAAAAAAATTGATAAGTTGAGAAAAATAAATCAGTACTTTTCCCTTGGGAAAAAAAAGAAATATTAGAAGCTGGGAAGTATAGGAGGAAGGAGGACAGATGAAACTTGGATAATGAGTACCAAAACACAATTAGAAGTAATAAATTCTAGTGATTCATAATATAGCGGGACAATTGTACTTGTGTAAATAATTGGGAGAAATGAGGCAAAGAAATAAAATAATCATCCGACTTGGTAAACTTATACTTCTACACACATCTATAAATATAACATGATTCTTCATAAAAACATCCAAACATTAGGTTAATAAAATTGTTACAATCATAAAAAACAACTTAAAAAATACATTCACTTTATGGATGGGTGGCTATATTTTTAAGACATATTGCTTTCTCATAGGCAACACCAAGTTTGGTCTTATTTTAGTTCTCAATCTAACAATCTTGGTCTTTAATCAGGGTTTTTATATCACTCATAGTTAGTATCATGATTTATATGGTTAAATTTAGATATATAAACTTATTTCATCTGGACTTTTTCCTTTTCCTTCTTTTTATGTCTTATTCTCTGTACTTATTTTTTATTCCCTTTTATGCACTTGATTGATTTATAACCTAATCTCTTTTTAAGAATTTTTTAGTGGTTGTTGTGGATTTTATAAAACCTATCTTTAGCTCATCATAATTTCTCTTCAAATAATAAATCACTTGTAGTATGGTTCATGGCCTTAAACATTCTTCATGTGCTTTCTGTCATATATTTTACCCTGTGGAAACTATAATAACTTAATACAGTGTTGCAATGTTTGCTTTAGACCAGATGTTAGCTGAGTATTGTGTTTGTAAATAAACTTTTATTGGATTACAGCTATGTTCTCACTGATACATTTCTTGTTTCTGTTTCTGCTTTTATGCTACTGCAGGCAGAACAGTTACAGTAGAGTTCATCGGCTCTCAAGCCTAAAGTGTTTTCTATTCGGTTCTTTAATAATTGAGAATGCTTACTTTAGAAAATTATCTTTAAAAGAGGTTGAATTTAACAAGAAATATATTACAATTGCCCTATTTTTGCCTTATCTTTTATGTAAACTTTTACGTCTTTATGTATATCCCCATCATTTTAGCATTAACTTCTTTTTTGGTCTAATTTTGCATCTGATAAAATTTTCACCCTACTTGAAAACTTGCACTAGTGAATCTTCTTGCTTTTTGGTTATTAAAAAAAAAATCTCTATCATGGGCCCAGCGCGGTGGCTTAGCAGCTAAAGTCCTCGCCTTGAGTTCGCTATATCGCATATGGGCACCGGTTCTAATCCCAGCAGCCCCATTTCCTATCCAGCTCCCTGCTTGTGGCCTGGGACAGCAGTCGAGGATGGCCCAAATGTTTGGGACTCTGCACTTGCATGGGAAACCTGGAAGAGCTCATGGCTCCTGGCTTTGGATTGGCATAGCTCCGACCGTTGTAGTGAGTTGGGGAATCATTGGATGGATGATCTTCCTCTCTGTCTCTCCTTTCGATATATATCTGACTTTCCAATAAAAGTAAATAAATCTTTAAAAAAAAAAAAAAAGAAAAATCACTATCCTTACTTTTTTATTTTTTTAAAGATTTATTTATTTTTATTGGAAAGTCAGATTTACATAGAAAAGGAGAGACAGAGAGAAAAATCTTGTCTGTGGAATCACTCTCCAGGTGGTCATAATGGCTGGAGCTGAGCTGATCCTATGCCAGGAGCCTCTTCTGGGTCTCCCACATGGGTGGAGGGTCCTGGACTGCCTCCCGAAGCCACAAGCACGGAGCTGGATGGGAAGCAGGGCTGCCACAATGCAAACTGGTGCCCATATGGTATCCCCGGTACGTGCAAAGTGAGGACTTTAGCCACTAGGCTACTACGCCAAGTCCCCTATACTCATTTTTGGAGGATATTTTTGATGTCTTAGAGTCTTGATTCACAAACATTTGCTTCAGTACTTCATTGTCATCTGAGTTACAAAGCCTAATTCTTTGTTCCTAATTTTATTCTGCTTTTCCCTCTGATTATAAGATTTTTTTAAAATATTTACTTTTCAGTACTTGAACTAGAATGTATCGAGAGATGTGTGTCATCCAGCTTTGGATTTTTGGATCTGTGATTTAATTTCAGAAAACTGCCAATTATTATCTTTCCCAATGCATTTCCTGGCTAGCTCTCTCTTTCAGATAGTAAAATAATATATGTTAGACCTTTTGGTTTTGTTCTTGGGCCCCTAAAATTTCTCATCCAGTGCTTTAACTCTTTTACTTCTTCATGTTTCATTTGAAATGTTTTCTAATAATTTCTACTGTGCTGAATTCAAGTTCCGTGATACTTTCCACAGCTAAAAATCATTTGAGAGGGGCAGGCACTTAGCACAGTGGTTAAAACGTCACTGAGGATCCCCATATTCTCTGTTAAAGAGATCAGGTTTCAGTCATAGATCTGCTTCTGATTCTAGCTTCCTGCTAACATGCACCCTGGGAAGCAGCAGCTAACAGTCAAAATGCTTGGACCCTTGACATTCACATATGAGACATGATTAGAGTTCCTCTTTCCTGACTTCAGCCTAACCCAGTCCTGGCACATTTGGGGAATGAAACAGAAGATGGCTCATGTTCTCTTTCTTTCTTTCTCTCTCTCTCTCTCTCTCTCTCTCGCTGTCTTTCTCTCTCTCTCTCTCTCTTGCTGCATCTCAAATAAAGTGAAAATACATAAAATTCTTTCCCTGATTTCCAGTTTTTCCTTTTAAAATTTATTAGGTTTAATCTCTCTGCTAAAATTTTCCATCTATTTACATGTATCATCCACCTTTCATAACAGATATTTTTAACAGCATTTTAAAATTCCTGCAAAATTAATAGATTTAAAATGTGAGCTAAATTTGAGTATGTTTTTGCTGATAGTTTTATGTCTTGACAATGAATCAAGCTAATGCTTTTTTATGGTTCTTGTAGCTATTGGTTGAATGCTGGATATTTTATGTAAAAAGGACAATAGACTTGTGTTAAATATTAGTTGTGGTGAAAATAATCACTTTGTCAAGCTTTTCTGATAGGAGAGTCAATCAAGGGAATAGTTGAGCTCATGTGACAACCACCATTCTCAGCTCATCACAGGCTCCAGCTAAGTCACCTGCCACCTTATGCTCAAGATAAGGCTTTGGGTGCTGGAGGAAAATTTTCAAGGTTTGTCTGCACTCAGCTTTCAGCATTTTTTGCATGCCTGGAGCACAGAAGAGGATTCCTCTCTATGCTCTTGCTTTTCTCCATTATATTACTGTTGCTTTAATTCACTACTGGTCTCACAGTGGAATTAGGGAAATTTTAAGTTCTGCTATTCACACTCTGTTGCATAGTCAACTGGCCTGGGCTTTGGGAACTGCATCTTGTCAGTGTTCCTACAACTCCTCTACCTCACCCTATGGTAATCAAATTGAAACTTATATACATACATGGTGTGTCTTGGGAAACAGAGCTTCTTGCCCGTTCCTGTCCCTTGCTAAGCCGTAGAAGACTCTAGTTCTGCTTGGTTCAGAATCTTAGCTTCAAATGAGTTTTACTGGAGTTTCGTTGTTGTTGTTGTTGTTTTGCCTGACTATGCAATAGGCAAGAAGTTGCTTCTTCTATTTTTGCTCCTGAAGCAATAGACTTCTGTCTGACCACCCAGGTTGGGAAAATACTCTATTCCTATCCTAGAAGAATATAGATCTTATTTCCGTCTCCAAAAGGCCTTAATGCAAAATACTTTGCTTCATAAAAAAAGGTGGGGAGGGCGGGGGACTGGTGCATTAGCCTAATGGCTTAAGTCTTCATCTTGCATGCACCTGGATCCCATATGGGATCAGGTTCTAACCCTGGCAGCTCCACTTCCCATTCAACTCCCTGCTTGGCCTAAAAAAGCAGTCGAGGATGGTCCAAAGCCTTGGGACCCTGAACCCACGTGGGACACCTGGAAAAGGCTCCTGGCTCCTGTGTTCAGATCAGCACAGCTCCACCTGATGTGGCTGCTTGAGAAGTGAATCATCGGATGGAAGATCTTCCTCTGCCTCTCCTCCTCTCTGTTTATCTGACTTTTCAATAAAAATTAGTAAATCTTTTAAAAAGAGAGACATTTTGATTCATTGAAGTTAGAATTTACTTAACCTAGTTAATTCTTTTTTAAGATTTATTTATTTTTGTTGAAAATTCAGATATGCAAAGAGGAGGAGACACAGAGGAAGATCTTCCGTCCTTTGAATCATTTCCCAAGCGATCGCAATGGCTGGAGCTTCACCAATCTAAAGCCAGAAGCCTGGAGCTTCTTCTGGGTCTCCCATGCAGGTGCAGGCTCCCAAGGCTTTGGGCCATCCTCTACTGCTTTCTCAAGCCACAAGCAGGGAGCTGAAAGCGAAGCAGGGCCACCAGGGTACAAACTGGTGTCCGTATGGGATCCTAGCACATGCAAGGTGAGGACTTTAGCCACTAGGCTATCTTGCCAGGCACACCCCTCATTTTACTCACAAGCTCCTGGGGGAAACCAATGGAAAAGAACTTGAAACCGAGCACAAACTTGCTTTGTGTCTAAACTTCTAAGTATTATAAATGTATAAGTTAACCCATAACTGACTAGTGATTCAACTAAATTTTAGCCAGGTCCTGCTTGCTGACTTTTGTGAAGATTTTCTTCCTCATGCATTTTGCCAAAGTTGAAATTATTCATAGGCCCTGCTTCTTAGAACTCAACCACTCTGATAGATTTAAGAAAAGTATGATTCCCTAGGTTATTTTGGTTTTCAAAGGACATTTTGTAAGGATGAAAGCAAAACTCTCTGTGACTTTATATTCTAAGTGGAAGCAATACTCTTGTTGCTATTTTACCTTGTTAGGAAATTCACATATATCTTAATCATTTGATCTATGGCAGCAAATTCTAAGTAAGATATATAATAGGCCAAAAGAATTCACCTGAATCATTCAAATGAAGACTTTAATAATGGACTATTCATAAAGGTGTGAAGACCCTGAAGGGAGAAAATAACTAAAGGGAGAAAATAACTTACTTCAGGATTCTAGTATTTGTACATATTCCTTAATCTCTAGATGTATGCAAATCTAGCACAACATAAACTTAATCAATGAGCTTTCTGTTCATTTTATTTCTTTTATTTCTTTTTTTTTAGATTTTTTTTTTAATTGCAAAGTCAGATATACAAAGAGGAGGAGAGACAGAGGAAGATCTTCCATCCAACGATCCATTCCCCAAGTGACCGCAATGGCCACAGCTGTGCCGATCCGAAGCCAGGAACCCAAGGCTTCGGGTCATCCTCAACTGCTTTCCCAGACCACAAGCAGGGAGCTGGATGGGAAGTGGGGCTGCCGGGATTAGAACTGGTGCCCATATGGGATCCCGGCACGTTCAAGGCAAGGGCTTTAACAATAATAAATAAGCACCAGGCCTTATTTATTTTATTTCAAGAGAGGTATACATTAGCCTGGAATCTCCAGAGAAACAAAACCAACAGGAGATATGTATGTGTGTTCCTTACAATAAAACTATTTATATATTCCTTGAAAGAGAAAGGGACTGGCTTTGTGTCACTATGGTAGGAAGCATGACTCAAGACCTACACAGCAAGTCAGCAGCTGGGGGATCAGCAGAATTGAGAAATTAATTCCAGCCCAAAAGCCAGCAGAATTGGGACTCAGAAAGAACTAGTATTTTCAACTTAATTCGGAAGGTAGGAAAAATGCCAGCATCCCAGTTTGAGGACAGCCAAGCAGCGAGAATTCTATCCTGCTCAGGATTACTGAGAGGAAGGAGAGATGAGTGGGAGGAGGTAGCCTTTGTATTTCAAGACTTTAGCGAATTGAATGATGCCCACTCTCATTAGAAATGGCAAGCCACTTTATTCAGTCTACTGATTTGACATGGACTTCATTCATAACCCCCTCACAGACAAGTGCAGACCAATATCTGGTCACTAGTGGTCCAAATTGACACAAAAATAACCATCATTGCAGGAATAATCTTCTGATCATTTAAGTTCATGAGGCACTTTATCTTCAAAGGTTATTCTTTCTAATCCAAGAGCTGATGGTGATGCCCTATTTGAGTAAAATATTCATATTTGTATATATAGAATGCATATACACATATGCATTGTTATAGAAAACACAATCTTTTGGTTGGAGAACCTATCATTTATTATTTACCAAGCATCCTAGCCCTAAGCTTCAGTTCCCTGAGGAAAGTGCAATTAAGTTCTGATATCACTTTGGACATACACTAGGACTACTTCACAGGACAGGAGTCCTCAGGGAAGCAAACCTTTATGGATTATTCACCAACTGATAATGAGGTTACACCCAACAAACTACCATTGAGTTGAAAATATTATGTCAAAAATGCATTTAATACACCTTACCTATTGAAAGTAAATGTTGGCCTAGCCTAACTTAAACCTGCTCAGAATACTTATACCAGTCTACAGCTTTTCAAAATCATCTAACTCAAAGCCTATTTTATGATAAAGTGTTGAATATCTCAATTTATTAGACACCTGTACACCAAATATTCTGACAACATAATACACTGTAGAATATTAGTTGTTCACCAATGTGATTTCATAGCTGATTGGGAGCTGCTCTATGGACAGTGCTTACTGTTGAAAAAGGAATTACCACATTTCACTAGCCTAGGGAAAGATCAAAATCAAAATGCCATGTACCAGTTCTACTAAATGAATTCTACTTTCACACCATCCTGCTGATGAAAAGCTTAAATTGAACTATCTTAAGTTGAGGACAGTCTGTACCCTGAAATGTAAGTAAATCTTTTCTAGAAAGAAAAGGAAAAGTCTCGTTTTCCTTCATCACTCTAAAATATGAATGAGCAGATAAGGCCAGATGAGCTAAATCCATAAATCTCTGCAGAGCAACATACACTCTCTCCTAGCTCCAAGGCATCTATGCTTTTCAAACATTAACTACCATGATTTTCTTACATTATTTCCCCAGAGTGATTATTAATTGCGAAAATTTCAGCCCATTACACCAAAATCATCGATGGCAAGATGCCAGAAGATTCTTATAAAACTCATAAATCACTTTTTCTTTTGCTTTCCTAATTTCCAATTACTTTCTCTACAAATAAGCAGAAAATTATAGATGGTCTTTGATGTTCACCTTTTTTTTTTGACAGCTTATCTTAAAGTGGGATTACCCAGACTGAGCCAGCTTCTCAGGAGATAGTAAAGCCTTGGTTGAAGGCAAGGCTAGTCCAGGGCCCAGAGTACACACACCCCAAGGTTGTTTTCTTTTTCTTTGTTTCTTCTTCTTTTTTTTAATGTCTATAGATCACTAGATGTATTTACTCTGATTTAGGAAAACCTTTTCTAAGTTCACCTATAAACAGGTACTAAGGCTCAGTTTTATTCTTAGAATTCTCTAATTGCTGATCAATACAGGTTGTTCTGTGCTAAAAACGCATCCACTGCAGATCAAGATATTTATACAAGAAATGTGCTTTGGAAGACCTGAGAGGTTATAGGATTGTGTGAACTTGTTAATTATTTAAGTTTTCTTCATATGAACACAACTATTTATCTACATTGCATATTCCTATCAGCATATACCATGACTACCCTGTGTGACAGTAAACAGTGCATACTTATACTTTCAGAACTTCAAAGCTCTTTTTCAATTACTTTGCCAATCTCTTTTCCTAAAAGGCATGTATTTTCTCTTCAGATTGTCCAGATTTATACTCTCCACTCAGAAACTGTCTAGCTCACTTATCCTAAACAGAAATAATGAAATTACTGTTCTCCCTGATATTGTCATGGAAATAGTTTCTCAGTTAGCTTTCTTCAGTTTCTAGAAAGTTTTTTCAGATTTAATCCTTTTGATTGTCACATTTTATAGAATATGAGTGTTCTAAATATAAAATTTTTCCTTCATGATCACAATGATTGGGTACCTAACAGGGCTATTGATAACTGAAACACAAATCCTGCATCATCAGACTTAATATTATTCTACAACAGAAAATATGCATAAAATGCTAATGTGCTCATGAGGCAGGCGGCATCTGATATCGTTACAAAGAAACATATTAATCATGCCTGCTATAGAAAAGGAGGAAGGCCCATTTCTCATCAAATAGCCAAAACTTTAGCTACTTTTTTCTAATGGAGAAAGGAAAGGGTTTAATACATTTCTCCATAATGGAAGTAAAACCAAAAAAGGGGTACTAACTTGGGTACAGAGCAACCAGGTAACTTGCCCAGAACGACAGAGCAGCAGAACAAATGTTTCTAAACAACAACAAAACAAAACTAGACAAAAACTCTGTTACATGGAAAGAGAAATTACACTTAATTCCAAAAGCCGACGAACAATCATAACTGCAGTACAGTTGAATAAAGCATACATGCTTTATCAACATGAGCTTTACCTTGGGCATGTGTATGGAATGATATTTTTCTTGAATCCCTAGTACCTGCTGGAGTGACTACCACGTGGTGATATTTTAAAAGTGTCCATTAATAAGTGAATGGATGACTAAGTTTGAACATTTGATATATTTGTCAAGAAAGGCAAGTCTCACTGGTATTGATCTCTTAAAAGACATCATCCCAGGGCCCAGCATGGTGGCCTAGTGGCTAAAGTCCTCATCTTGCACGCACCTGGATCCCATATGGGATCAGGTTCTAATCCTGGCAGCTCCACTTCCCACCCAGCTCCCTGCTTGTGGCCTGGGAAAGCAGTCGAGGATGGTCCAAAACCTTGGGATCCTACACCCGTGTGGGAGATCTGGAAGAAGTTCCTGGCTCCTGGCTTCGGATCAGCACAGCTCTGGCTGCTGCGGTCACTTGGGGAGTGAATTATCAGACAGAAGTTCTTCCTCTCTGTCTCTCCTTCTCTATGTAAATCTGACTTTCCAATAAAAATAAATAAATCTTAAAAAGAGAGAGAGATCATCCCAGACTCCTTACTTCCCTCTGGTGACATGCTTTGTAGCTTCATATCTAAAAGTATCTAAAGCTGCCAAACATGAAAAGCACTAAGTATACGCTTCAGATAGCTGTATTACAGACAAAAAGGAGAGACAGGCACCTATCCAGGGCTTCTTGGTCTTCCAAGTTGTACTTTTCACTACTCTATCCTTTTGCTTATATCTGCAAAGATGGTATGTCATTTATTTAACTAATGTCTCTCAGATTCAAACTCATGCCTCTCTATTCAGTGCTGTGACTACAGGATTAGGATTCTGAACACTTCATTTTTCAGACAACTTCATCACCCGGTTCGATGAGCACTCCTGCACCAATAAATATACCGTAACTATTAGTCTGCATCAGAACTCCCTGGGGCCATTTGCAAACTAATGGGCCCAATTCCAGAAATATATTTTCAAATGGTCCAGAGGAGCTCAGGTGCCAGTACTTGCCTCTCCTACAGGTAATTCCAACATGATAGCAGATCTGAGAGCTGCTGCACCTGAGAAATATTAGAAGGGAAGTGGAAGGACAGGAGAAGGAATATCCTTTTCCTGTTTTCGGTATTCCTGACAGAAGGGCTCAGAAGCAGTCAAGATATCCACATATTATAGACAAGATTTCCTACATGAGGAGGGAAGGCTCCAGAAAGATCATTCAGTTTTTTCCTAAACTGTGATAGTTCCTACTACAATTTTGTGTTCTGTTTTTTCCCCCACCATTAACACACTCCTAGCATAGTATACCCCTGCCCCAGAGAAAAGACCCTGGCTACAGCTCCTGCATTCTGGAGATATCAGCTCATGCCTCATCTTGACCTACCTCTAGGCACAATGTTCCTCCAGCATTTAACACAACAGTTTCTGTAATAGTGATGGGAATTCCCTGCCACAGGAGAATGATAGTCTAGTCTGCCCATGTGCCTTTTTTTTTTTTTTTTTTTTTTTTTTTTGAGAACCTGGTACCTGCCCCATTTCACTAGGCCTGGAAATAACTAAGAACCATTGGGTATCACCAGTACATATGACTGGTGATATAGAAGAGGGGAGTGCACTGGGAGCTTGAGTGGCTATGAAGGATTTCATAGAAATGGGGCCCTCAGCTGGATCTTGCAGAACAGTGTGCTCACAGGGAGAACTCCAAATCATGGAATGGTGAGGAGGGATATCAGTTGAGAACAATCAGTAGCCCACTCTTACAAGGTGCAGGAGTGGACCAGGAAGAGATTATAAACAATGGGATAGCAAAAGTTAAGGCTCCAGTTTGAAAAAGGGCTAACTAAAAGGAGGGACTGGGACTCACTCTTAGAGTTACAATATGAAATTTCCAGGTGAGTCCCAAAACTAAACCAAACCTTTTACCAGAAACAACAGGACATAGTTAAGAGAATAAGAAACTGAAACCCCAGTTGCAGGTCATAAGACAGTGGCTGCCGGCCTCATGGCAACTGCAAAGGCAGATAGGGGAGGGTTCCGTGTTGGAACGTTAACCTGAGTCAGGGTGATGTGTGGTCTTCACTCCAGCCGCTGCCTTCTATGGGGCCTTCAAGTCTTCAGTCTCTTAGTCAAGATGAGTGATAAGCCAGACCTGTCTGAGCCGGTCAAAACTGAAGACAAATACTAAAGAAAAACAGACTTTGCCTTGAAGGAAATTACACAGCAGGATAAAGAGTTCAGACATCATAACAAGGGCAAACTTCAGCATCACCTGAGAGCCCTCTTATTAAGTCTATGTTTTGTAAACCAATGAGATTTTAGGCTCCTTCTGTTGTTCTTTCACCTCTACTCTTTGGCTAAAGGATCAGAGTTAGCCAACAGTCCCTTATATTTGTTTTTAACCTTGCCATTGTACATAAATTCCTGGTAGCTGATGCTGTCAATGATCTCATCACTAATGAATTATGTGTGCCTTTTTATGTACCCCCTATGGAGGAGACAATTTTAATCTTCTCCAATAAGTGCCTTCATTGCTTCATAATCATAAAGCTACATGCTTTTGCAGCTCTAGACAGTTTATTTTCATTTCTGGTGTAGCAATAAAATAATAAACATAATCACCAAGAGAAATTCAAACATTTTAGTATAACCTGCAAGGCCTCACATATTCTGCCTATATCCTACAGCTAATAAGTCCTCCACCTCAACCACAGCAAATGGGAGAACAAGACCTTCACTGATGAATGTCCAGCTAAATGTGATGGATTGACTATTAATATGTCTACACATCAATTCCAAGATCTCACCTCCAATTGCGGGGAAAAGAGAGAGGAGAGGGGTGGAACATTGAATGGGCTTTTAAAAATAGGCTAAAATGTGATCTGAAGCAATATGGGAAACTGCTGGCATCTTTTAGATTTATGCATTGATACATTGGTACCCACAGTATTATTCTGTGTATTTTCATTGTAATTGTCTGTTTGAAACACTTTACACTATAAATATCTTAGTGTATAGCGAAATGCATTCTGATTACATTTCTAAGTGGAAACTATCAGTGAGTCAGCAAAATGAACTGTCCTTATAATCAATATTAGAGCTATTTTTAAGAAATATTCTTCCTAATTTTAGTTTTATAGCTTCTCTCTCTCTCTCTCTCTCTCTCTCTCTCTCCCCCTCGCCCTCTCTCTCATGTGTATGTGTGAGAAAAGGATGTATTGAGGAACCAGAATTTTTAGGCAAGCATTTGGTACAGCAGTTAAGATGATCCTTGGGAATCCCACACTCCATATTACAGTGCCTGAGTTTGAGACCCATCTCTGCTCCCAAATGTTGCTTCCTATTTATCTGCACCCTGGGAGGAAGCAGGTGATGGCTCAGCTGATGGGACTTCTACCTTTCACATGCGAAAAACAGATCCCTTTTCCTGCTCCCAGTTTCAGTCTGATCCAGTCAGATATTTAGGGGATGACCAGGAGATGAGAATTCATTCTCTCTTTCTGCCTTTCAAGCAAATATATTAGCAAACTTTGAAACAGAGGAAGAAGGAGAGAGGAGAGATAGAAAGCCAGGGAACTAGTGTTGTGGCATGGCAAGTAGAGCTGTTGCCTGCAATCCCCAGCATCCCATATGGGCAGCAGTTCAAATCCTGACTGCTCTACTTCCAATCTAGCTCCCTGCAGGTTTTTGGACTCCTGTCATCCATGTGGCCACTCAGAAGTGAACCAGCAGAGGGAAGAGCTCCTTCTACTTGTAACTCTTTCAAATAAGTAAGTCTTTTTAAAAACAGGTCAGAATGGCTATTTCTATCCTCAAGTTCCCATGGACTAATCATCTTTTTCCCATAGATACAACCTATTTCCACAAGTAGACTATAGCATACCTTGGACTGGGGAAGGGCATTAGGGTACAAGGTACAGTGGTGGAGAAGGCATACTGTATTCTTTCATATTTTTTTTTACATTATGACCTCTCTTTTTTAAAAAAGGTATTTGTTTTTATTGAAAGTTAGATTTACAGAGACAAGAGACAGAGAGAAAGATCTTCCATCTACCAGTTCATTCCCCAAAATGGCATTAATGGCTAGAGCTAAGCTAATCTGAAGCCTGGGCTCAGGAGTTTCTTTTGGGTCTCCCACGCGATGCAGGGTTCCAAGGCTTTGGGCTGTCCTCAACTGCTTTCCCAGGCCTGCACAAGCAGGGAGCTGGAAGGAAAGTGAAGCAGCTAGGATATGAATCAACGCACATATGTGATTCTGGCACATGCAAGGCAATGACTAGGCTACCGCACAGGATGACTTCTAGTCTCAAAGATCAAAAATCACCATTGCCTTCCAGCGTCTTGTTTTCTTTTGCTCCTCTGTCTGCTTCCTTCTTTATACCCCTTTCTCTTCTCCTGGCCAAGGTTGCAATATAGGTGTAGTTAGTATGGGAAGGTGGAAAACATTTCAACATTTACTTTTCTTCAACTTCTAGTACCACCAGAAGCATGAACTTTTAAAGCGAAAATTGAATTCTGCTTGTCAACATTTTTGCCAGTTCTTAAGTTACAGGGCAGGGGCATTCTGTAGGAATGGAAGTTGTGATGCCCTTCCTCATTCCTCATATGGGTCAGAGTTGATATTCCTATACCAAAAGGCAGGTTAACAAAGAAAAAGTATAACAAATGTATTTAATCAAGCTTTATATGTCAGAAATTTCAGAATGAAGATCCAAAGACAGGCAAAACTGGTAATTTTATGATTAGATTTGTTGGAAAGTGAGTGGTCCTTCAGAAATATGATTGAGCAGAAAGAGTATGGCTGGTACAAGGCTACCAGGAAAAGCAAGCAAGAACTAGTAAGATGTCTGCCTCTGCATCCTGGCATGGCATTCCCTCCTCTCTGGAACAGGACAGCATCCCATTCGGAAGCAGGGACTTTTCATAAATTTTTAGACAAGGTAGGTCAGAGGGTTTATGATGAGCTCAAACACAGAAAAGATGGGAAAGATGACAGTAATATCTCTTGGTTTATGACTGACTTTGAAGGTTAGGGGTTCTAGATTCTAGACACTCTTCAGGAGAAAGGAGTGCTAGTGTCTATAAGACTGCCTTTAGAGCAAAAGCAAAAATAGGAAAAAGAAAAGCAGGAGAGGGCCAGAGAGAGATCTGCTTCTGAGGCCCTTACTTACTTAGTACAGCAGGGTTTGGGGGGAATAGTATTTCCTGGGCTCCAGCAACTGAGCCCCATTATTTTACATTTACTTTTGAGCTCTTTTGGTTAACACTCAAGTATCTTGGGGAGTTTTTTAGTTTCTGAAATGGGCTACAAAAGTCTAGTGTAACTGGCTGCTCTTGTATTTAGTATGGCAAGTTCTTAGTATTGAATCTGAATTAAGGTTTCAACATTATGAAACTGCCAACTTTCACATTTGAAGATGCCAACAGTATTTCATGGACTCATTCTCATTCATTGTTACCACCTATGTATTGAACAACCTGAGTTCAACCATTGCACAACAGAGCTTAGCACAGGGTCTTGAGCAAAAGATGTACTAAATCATTACAGTTTTTGTTAACAGGGACTCACATGCTACAATCTTTCAGGAAAAGGCAGAAATGTAACATATATTTCTCTCCAAATAAGTCTACAGTGACAGTCACAAGAGTTATGATTAAACCATTCATTTGAAATGATGCCACTTTTAAGTCAAGCAGGATCTTGTAAATTCCACCTTAATTTGTACATTTTAGGGAAGGGTAACAGTAAGGATGGGAGCAGGAGGCGAGAAGAGGAGAGCATGAGAAAATCTATCGACAAGGAAAAACTCAGTCAGCACAGGTGAGACTAGAATTAAAGCCCGCGTTTACTTTTTAAAAGGTCATTAAACCTAGCCCTCAAGCCATTTTTAACACATTTATTTAAAGTAGGGGTGGGAACAAGGAACAGAATTAAAATACCTCCCAGGTAGTTTAAACTCTTTGTATCTGGGGAGAGGGAGAAAGCTGCTGGAGTGAAGGCCACAGACAACCAAAACACACACACGTAATTAAAAAAGCTATAGGAAGTCTTTTGAATCACTAATTGGGGGTCTAGGCATTAAAGGTAGGCCTCTGTGGAGTAGAGCATTGCAGGATAGGAGATCGAATTCATTAACAGGTTAGTAATTAGGGTGTGAGTCCTGAATGTCTTCAAGTCAGACTGGAGGGTCACATGGCCTTGTGACAGAGTGGTTTATAGCCATTGATTATTTTCAAATCCTAAAATTCTATATTCTATACACTACATATTATATTGCTAAGTCAGGCCTAGAAACTACAGTTGGTGATGCCCAGGCCAGTGTCCTAACAACCCACTAAATAGGTATGGACACATGCTCAGTTCTCAAGTCTATGTTTGTGGGACAGTCACCTTGCCCACTTTCAGATTCAACCCCACTTTAGCAACTTCTTTCCAACCTGTGAGATTTATAAAACACCGAGAACAAAAACAGTATCAGGATTCCCTAAATCTACCTGCAGACATCTGTCAGGGTAGACTTTTAATCTCATTATGAAGCTATAATTTGTGATTGAAGTGTCTTAATGTGGTTTTAACAGAGTAATATTCTGGTGTGATGAGATAATCTTAATTCACAGTAGAACAACTGTCTGTGTGTGGTACATTGTCTGATGCTCTTGAGGATGAATATTGTTTCTCTAGGTAGAATTCTCGGCATCTCAATTTTCTGTCTGGCTTTTAAATTGTGTCTAATTAAAGGATTTCACATTCCTTCAAAATATTGCCTTCCCAAACATAAATAAAGTGACAGAACCACATTTTGTGTTTTTCTTATGAGAGACATTTTGATAATAATTAGGGTAGGTTATTTTGCTGCAATGTGTTAATTTCATGAATTATCCCTATTTCAAGATAACTAAGAATTGATGAGTTAGATCACTGTCACTGCACCCCCTCCCTTCTCTTTTCACTTTCCCCTTTCCTCCTCAGCTCTCCCACTGCAAACAAACTGGAGTTCAGGCTCTCCCAGGAAGCCCTGCTCACTTAGAATTGCTATTCTCTGTGTTATTTGAGATGCTATAAAAATCATTTTCAATAATTTTATTAACCTCATAAAAAATGATGAAACTCACAGAATAAGAACAATTCAGTAAACACAGTCGTTATTATTCTAATCTTAATGAGAAAGGCCAAGTTGTTCTCTGACTTTTCCCAGAGATGTATTCTTTCACTTACCCACTTGGAAAAAGAGGAGAAACTGAACTTCATGTGAGTTGCACTGGACAGGTAGGAGACAGTCAGATTGCAACTACCTTTACCGAAAAAGAACATGCTGTGAGCTAACCTCCCTCTCCAGACATCAATCACAATTTTACAGATGCTAAAGGGAATAGCAGAAATATACACACACACACACACACATACACACACACACACAGGCTTCTCATTAAATGTATTACAAAACCCTGAAAGAATAAAGAACTTGCTGACATGGAGTCTGTCACCATTTCCACCTCAGCCTGCACTATCAACTCTGGCCCGTCTTCTATTACAGCAGGTAAATAAATGCCTAGGATACCAGGTACCTATCCAAAAGGCCATTGCACTCATTCCAGATCTTCATAAAATGCAGATAATGTATTCAATGAAGTTGTCCATTAAGAGGGTTCTTACCAGACTGAAATATATGAAGAAACTTCAAAAGGTCTGTAGAAATTCAGTTTATTTTCAATGTAACAAAAAAAATTTGATATTCAAGCATATTTTTTTAAAAAAATTATTTTCACGGAACTTTTGAAGACCCTGTGTGAATGCTTGAAAAATTAGATTTTGACTCAATACGTATGAGATGCCATATCAAGTTCTGCATCTCCATCAGGTTCCCTGTGAGGCTGACACTGTTGGTCCACAGACCTTCCCCTACGTAGCAAGCCACAGGATAGTGCCTTTCATAATGTGTGGCCCACAACTCACAGTTAAGAACTGTGCTCTTAGCATATTCATACTTACATACATTGTAATATACATATGAACACATATGGACATAAATGAATACAAAATACAGCTTTATATGCAATATGGATGTGACAGAGGCATAAATGAATGTTTAAAAAAGAAAGAAAAAGAAAAAACTGGACAGCTTATCTTTACTACTTGCAGTGTTTTCTGGACTATTTTTGTTTCTCACCTTGATTGTGTCAGTGACTACACAAATTCATACATGTATAGATCCATACATATACACACACAAATGAGTACATGCATGGATGGTAATGTGATGAGTCAGATGGGACAATAGGCAGTTAGGGTCTCTTGTGATCCCTGGTGAAGTCACCCTTCAAAATGTAAAGTCATGGGCCTGGCATGGTAGCCTAGTGGCTAAAGTATTCACCTTGAACACACCAGGATCCCTTATGGACACCAGTTTGTGTCCCTGCAGCCCCGCTTCCCTTCCAACTTCCTGTTTGTTGTCTGGGAAAGCAGCTGAGAATGGCCCAAGGCCTTTGGACCCTGCACCTACGTGGGAGATCCAGAAGAAGCTCTTTGGCTCCTGGCTTTGAATTGGCTCAGTTCAATTCAGCAGATGGAAAAATCAGAAGATGGAAAAATCTGTCTCCCCTCCTTTCTCTATATTTGACTTTTATTGTAAAATCATGCTTCTCCCTATTTCTTACTCTTTCAGGAAAACATTTCTCCCATGAGGGAGAACAAAGAGTCAGAATCAACATATCAATCCCCATCTTAGAATTATTATCACAACAAAAACAAGGAGACATGGCCCATACTAATTCTCATCTCTGGGTCACTGTCAAATGGATAGTGTCTTAGCTTTCAGCTTATCATCAGTATGGTAGGAGGAAGCCACCAATCTCACCCTTCTGTTCTGGGCGAAGTGACAGACCTTGCTGCCCATTGTGAATGATGGTGCATGAAAGACACCATTCCCAGCATTACCTCGGGTCTTTTCTTTCCTTGTAGTCCCTCCTGTCACAATGGCAGGAGCTTCTTTTCCCTCTTTTTCCTAGATAAATCCTGCTTTGCAAACTAGAGTTGTCTGAATGAAAAATGTTCTTTCATGTGAGACAAGAAACAAGGCTGCTGCCATGTTTCATGTTGAATTCCCCACAAAAGTGTTGGTGTCGTGACTCGGATATTTCCAGTGTGACCTGGATTAACGACAGTGTGACTGAGTTCAACTTCAACCAGCATCCTACCATTTCATCGGATGGTGAGCAAATGGACTGTTCTCTCTAGCTTCTGATTTTCAGAGAACCTTATTCTCCAACATTAGTAACTCAGAAAACACCCGGTTCCTGTCAGCCAGTTAAATGTGATTAGCGTGGCTGCCAGTCTTAATTCTCAGGAGTCAGGCTTGCTGACTTGTCTGGATCAATGCCCTGGAACTGAGATCCAGCAATGTTGGTCTGTCCAACTTCAGTTTCCTTTAGTGGACTAGGTTTGTAGCATGAGACTTGGGGAAGGTCTTGGAGCACTTCAGGAATTTGGGTCAGGGCTACTCTGTGATGTGTTTTGGAAGGCTCCTTGACTAGATCTCAGATTCCGACAGCCTGTCAGGGTGTCAGGCTGAAATATGGACTCTGTCCTTCCTTCCATGGAGATCAATTTGTCAGTAAGACAAATTACGCAGTTCACAGTGAGGCCATGAGCCTTGTGCTGTGTGCCTCAACGAATCCCCAACTTGCCCCAGATCCTGTTCTCTACTAGTCACTCCTAAAAGCCTTCTCACTTCTTACTACCAAAGACTCTCTTCAATTCCTGCTAGCCAGTATTTGCTAAGCATCCCATTATGACTGTGACAGGGCATAAATAACCATTATGTAGGCAGTTGGCATTTCAGAAGGTAAGGTCCCCATGTGGCCTGAACTTATGGAGCTAGGTCCTCCAGCAGGGTCCCTAGTGTCTCTTTTCCTTCATAGGCTTCTTCTTTGGATTTCCTTTGTTAGGTAAGCTTACTGGGGAGAGTTTTGTTATGCTCCTTAATCCCTTCAGCTGTCTAGTCCTAAGCAGTAGCCTACCTAAGCAGCAGCCAAGTTGTGGGATAATCGCATATGTTCTAACCTGCTAGAAGAGCACTGCTTGCAAGGTATTTTGTTCTGCAGGAAAATGGGAAATTCTTACACAATATGTGGCATAACTGATAATATTGTTCACAGCTTTTTCCAGATATTGATCATTGGTGCATGGAATTAGAATCTGATCTTCTGTCAAAGCAGCACAGTTACAACATCTCCTTCTAAGTCATTTTCATCATATTGGTGACTAAGTATTCTAGCTAGCTCCAGTAAGTTCTAGTTCTGACTCGGTTAAGTTACTTCAAGGTTTGAGACAAAATGATATACTAGCTCTTATTCAAGTTCTTTTTTAAATTATTATTTTGTGGCAAACCAGATATATAATTGTTTGTCCTATGTAGGCAATCTTTGTGTTTTCTGTCCTTCATTGAGTTTTTTTGTTTGTTTATTTAAATAAAGCAAAAGTTGTATGCTTGTTAGAAGCATTTGAATGATCACTTTGTGTCAATTAACTGATCTATAATGTGCCATATTCCAACCAGATATTTTAAGCTTTCTTGCCATCCTTGACAGTCATTTAAAAGCTCAAAAGTTTCAAATTTGTGGGCTTTGGTACTTTCAGTGAGGCCTCCTGAATGTGTCAAAAGACTTATCACTCATTTTGTAGAGATGACCACTGATTAGTCTATTTAGATTATATTAAAGATACTGTCAACATGTGAAGTAGTACAAGCTTTAGGTTATAATAACAAAATGCTAAAATAAAAAACTGCCTCTGGTACAGATGTCCAAAAGTCTACTGATCTTATTGTGTTATTAGTCACAATTGTTATCCTCATGAACAAGGTGTTGTGACCTAAAAAGCACAAGTGTCTATAAAATCTTACAGGTGGTTTCACAGCACTGTGTGAAATAGATGTCTCTGCCTGTTGATTGATATTTCATAATTCTAACCATGGATACTTCATCTTCTAGGTTCCAACAGATCTATTATACTCATTACAGATGAAGTTAAAACAATAAGCTACAGGTTCCAACTGAAAGCATTGTTAATCCAGGTTACTAAGACAAGATGTAATTCTAAATAACTGATAATTTTAAAACAGAGACTTTAAAAAAGCTAGTACTAGAACTGCCTTATTGTTGTATAATATGTGCTACTTGTTATGCATATGCATGTCTATGTGGCAAGATATCATTGATATCTTATAGATAAAAATGTTCATGAGTGAAGATTGTTAAACTAACATTTTGGATTCACCTGAATTTAAAAAAAAAATCCCTGATAGATTAGTACCACAGAGAAATCTCCCACCTTCCTAGGATGTTTGCAGAGACTTGAATTATACCCCATTAGATCCTAACCATGTAGAGAAGAACAGGTGACGTATCGGATTCTTAATTGCCTTGGACATTATGAAAAAATTCTAAAGATTTGCACTGGGATGAAAGCAGCCTGGACAACCTCTTAAAGGTGGCTCCATAGCACAGCAGGAGGATAAGAAGAGGTATGTACTCCTGGTTCCTGAGAGACCCTGGGGGCCTCCCAAATGTTTTCGCTCTGGCGTGGGAGCCTAGAGGCTAATCGCCTTGCACATGCCAGGATCCCATATGAGTGCTGATTCTAATCCTGGTGGCCCTGCTTCCCATCCAGCTCCCTGTTTGTGGCCTGGGAAAGCAGTTGAGGGATGGCCCAATGTTTTGGGACCCTTCACCTTCATGGCAGACCCAGAAGAGGCTCCTGGTTCCTGGCTTTAGATTGGCACAGCTCTGGCCATCGTGGCTGCTTGGGAAATGAATCAGTGGAAAGAAGATCTTCCTGTCTCTCCTCCCCTCTGTATATCTTTCCAATAAAAAAAAAAAAAAAGAAAAGAAAAAAGCTATAGCTGGATTAGGACCTATTAAATCAATTTTTAGACCTCTAATTCATGGAGACTTAGAGTATTGAAAACATTCCCCTGGATATCATAACCATTGATTGGCTGGTTTCACCAGAGCAGCTGCTTTAAGTGGGTAAGGCCAAGGAGTACCTTCAGTCACTAGGAGAAAGTGGAACTGGAATGAGTGGAATGTGGAGAGCGAGGAAGAAGTCTGGGTGAAGGTTTGGCGCAGTGAGCAGAGGGTGACTTCAGCTATAGATAGGAATAGGGAAGAAGAAACACAAGTGTCCACTAACCATCAAAATTCCTAACCTGATACTTGCAACTAATTCTCCATCCAAAACCGTGACTGTGTGTGTGTGTATGTTTACAGTATGTAATAATGTAGTCTGGATGTAGGACCCCAGAGGACTTCAACGATATACTGAAACAAGGAATCTCTAGAAGCTTTGCAGTGGGAATAGAAAACACTTAGATACAGTGGAATTTGAGGAAAAGGCTTAGAAGTGACCATGAGTTGGAACCCTAAATTCAGACTTAGGAATCCAGGGTCAATTTTGAAAATTCGACATTTTAGGCATTGTGACAGGGCTACAGCACCAATTCAATCAACAAACTGTATGATTTCCTTTTCCGGAAAGTGACACAAATTACAAAGAAAAACACAGAATGAAAAGTGCATTCATTGACCAGAAGCTCATGAATGTAGAAGGGATGGTAGGGTGTATCATAATTTATAAACCAGCACTTCAATATCACGAAGTGTTGAAAATGCAATTAATTCAATCGTTTCAAGTTAAAACTTAATTGATTTATCTAAATATAAGAATGAACATGGGTGTTTTTTAAGGTTACCTTTTTGTCATTCACTTAATTTTTGCTAAGATGCATATTATCCTTCTAACAAGGTAACTTTTGCTCTTATAATACAATTCCAGGTATATCAGAACAATCTACAAAGTCTAATTTGGAAGAGAAGAAAGCTTTTTCTGTATGGTATAATAATTCATTTCAATTAGCATTATGAAAAAAGCTACAGAGCCATTTTTTCACTGAAAATGTTGTGGTGGAGTTCAGGGAAATATTAAAGACATTTCTAGAAGCACAAACAAGCTTACACATGCACTTAGCTGCCCTAAGGAAAGAGAGAAGATACAAATTATCTCATCGCATAGATAAGAATGCTCTGTCCTGTTCAGCACTTTAGTTGAAAGAGGATCATATCTGACTTATTTATAGTCACTCAGCATGTGTGATCCCAGGATATATCCCATAAAAACATTCCTTTCATTTGCATTATTCTTCTTTAATGCACTTATCTAAGGAAAAGATAAAGCCTATTGTGGGTTTTAATAAATATGATAGGGGAATATCTATAGGAGCAAATACTGCTTCCAGGAACTGAATGATATTGAATAAAATCAATATAATGAAGAGTTACAAAGAAATTTTTGATACAAGCTTAAGGAAATTTCAGATTTTATAGACTAAAATAATAGGAAAATCAACCTATTTTACATAGGGCTTATTTTATATGTGACTGTAGGTATTTGCAGAGATTGAACATTCACATCCCCCTGATTTGTGACAAACTGAAGGATGTAGGATTATTAGGGGAGGTAAGCAGAACTGTAAAGCTAATTCAGATCCAACATGTTTTGGGCTACATTTAATTTTCTTGAGGGGAAAAGGGGTCAGCAATGGAATGAAGTCAATGAGAACTGCAGTGAGGCTCATTGGGAAAAGGAAAAAAGCAAAATAGCCAACATTGAAAGGTCAGTGAATATCCTAGAGACAGGAAATGAACTTTAAACAAAATCGGAGGCAGTATTTCTATTTGAGAGTTGCTAAAATTGATATTAAAAAGGGCAACTTCAGTCACCAGATATTGCTTGCAGAGAATACTATATACATATAGTATTTAATTTATCAGAAATATCAAGAATAGAGACAATTTTCATAGGGCAACAAAATAAATATTTAAATTCATAGTAAAATTAATATTATTTACCAAGTCTTACTTCCTGGTTTACTATGTTTTTCATTAAAGAGGAAAAAAGAACTCTGGATCTTCTCTTCTAAGAAGTTGTCTTTATGTAATTACTATCATTGTAAGACATTATCTATAAGTAGGAAATTAAATTACTCTTAATTTCCTTCTTTTGCTAAAAAGTTGCTGCTGCCATTCAAAACTATTTGAGATTGCATTTTTATTTTTTTTTTTATTAATTATGTTGCATTATGTGAGCATTTTTATTTTCAAGAAAAATTTTGATTGCAAGACTTGTTAACTATTATACATGTTAAGGGTCTTAAATGATAACACTGAAAAAATAATGCAAATTCTATATTAGCATCCAGTGCACCCCATAGTAAAACTAAAGCATAATGCCACCTGGAACTGCTACATCCAAGGACAACTTAGCATTCTACAAGGCCTGAAAGATAGTAATAAATGGCTGATTTTATTAAAAGTTAACAATCAGTGAAATCCACAATTGTTATGAGTGTTGTTCTTATCAAGGAGGTATCCATATGGTGATGTCTTCCTTGGTGCCCTGGTCTTCTGCCTTTCTGTGTGATACTGTGAAATTCAGGACAGACCATATGATGTAGTAGGATTATGCTGGAGTAAGGCAGTAAACAGGATTGTGAAACTCAAAACAGATAGACAACAAACCCGATGTTGTGCCTACAGCTTTCAATAATGTTCACATTCCCTCTTTTTCCCCCAAGCATTCTGTGCAGTTTTCCTAATCTATGACTATTGCATGTAAATATTTAGACTGGACCTTCCTGGCACTACACACCTATGTTATGCTTGTAAAACTGTGACTCGTTCTCTTCCACCCACTTGTGGGAAAGACTGTTTTGCCTACATTTTTCCCCAGTCACATCTACTCTGATTTTTTTTTTTTTGGCATTGTCACTTGGCTCTGCAATGGAGTGTTAGTTACCAAGGCTGTCTTCTCCCTTGTTTTAAATAAAGAAGTTGGTACTGTGTGTTAAACTTTGCTATCTTGGCAAGACAGGGGGAGGTTCAGAAAGGAATTCTGCACATTCTTTACCCACACATGTGGCACCCCAGCCCTGCATCCTAAGGCTAAACAGAAATTTGGAATAGGCTACAGCTTCCATGAAATATTGGCGCTAATGGAATTCATTCTAAAGAGATACCAAAAACTTTCCATAGAACCTTAAGGACACAATCTATCTAGTGGACTAACAAACATTCCTTAAAACTGTATTTGCCCAGAAAACGTGCTTTTTCGCTTTGATGGTATATTAATTTGTGGCAAACGATTGGGTTGTGAGGGAGAGTTACAGACCTCACCATCATCACTGCAAAATGGACTCTGAACCCCAACTTTACCCATTGCAAAAACAGACTTGCAGATATTTCTTTGCAAGGCACTAGGGCTATGTATGTGCAATATATGTTTACAAACTGTGTACATTTTCCCATTGGCCCCTTGTTAAACGCATGAATCACAAACAAAAAGAATTTATCTGTAAAATCAGCACGCTTGCACTAGCTGAAATGTAATTTTACAAAACCTGGCCATCTTTCAACAAGAGTGGGTGGATTTTTAGCACTACAAATGTTTGTGTATTATAAAGTATTTGCCATGGTGACAAAGCTGGGAGAAACATCCCATTAGCCACAGACGGGCTGCAGACTGTTCTGATTATCCATGTCCAAAACTCAGTCTGGCTTCAGCTTTGTGTAATGTTCAGTTTTTCAGCATACTAACCCACAACTTAGCAAATATGATATGTGTAAGCACTAGATTTAAAGTTACATTTTAACATGTTCTTAGGGCTTATTTATTCCTTTCATGTATACACTGTAAGTATATCTCCATTATGTTTAATGTGGATGTCTTTGTTGAGCTAGAAACAGCTTTTAAAGGAAGAAATGAATGTAAAGAGAATCCTATGGCACCTACTAAAAATAAAACATGGGGCTGGGCAACTTGGCACAAGTTAAACTACTGCTTGGGACATGTGCATCACATACCACAGTCCTAGTCTGACTCTTGGTTGCTCTGCTTCCAATAAAACAAACTGCTAATGCATCCAAGGAGGAAGAATATGGTGGCTCAAGTGTTTGGGCACCTACCATCCATATGTATGACCTTAACGGACTTTCAGGTGCCTGGCTTTGGCCTGGCCCAGCCCTGGAATTGCTGGCATTTGGAGAGTGAATTAATGAATGGAATCTCTGTCTTTGTGTGTGTGTGTGTGTGTACGCGTGCCTTTCAGATAAAAAAAAGATGAATAAAAATTTTTTAAAGAAAATAAGGCATGAAGAAAAAATGCAAAAGAAGCAGCAGCAAAGAGCTGTTTGCCCTAATTTATTTGCAGAAATTTCTGATGATCAAGTTTAGTTTTAAAAGCTACAGCTTCTATTTTTAAAAGTGACTTTTCTCCCAAGTGCATGGGGAGAAATGTGAATTATAAATAGCCAACAGAAAGTATGCCACTGCATGCAAAGAATGTGCATTTTTCCTCTTTCCATCATTTCCCTAATAAAGAAAACATGGGAAAATTTTAATGACTCCCGCCTCTATTTTGAGGGAGACTGTTGATAAGCAAATTGCATTTTACATTGTGGAATGAATAGTCACACAATAAAACCTAGAATCAGACAGAGAACTGCTTTGAAGTTATCCATGCCTATGCAAGGTGAAGTCAGTCAGAATAAGGGAAAAAGAGACACTTCCATTATCCCAAAAAGAGCTTTAAGGTCATGTAAAGGTTAAAGAAAATAGGTCATAGAAAATTAATCCTTATCATCTGAATAGCACTGCTGCTAAACTGAACCGCACTGGAAACTGAACTGTCTGAAAACATAGTTAAAAGACTGCACAATTAATTCTGTAACTACAACATCTCAAGCTTCTCCTTACTTTTTCAGGTGAGTTTTAGTAGAGGTGACACTTGTGTATCCTTCTCTCATAAACAAGGCAGAAATTCTAATTTATTTGTTTATCGTTCAGTCTTTCAGGGCAGGTAATATAGCAGATCATTTCACTAACCAGGTCCTAGGAGACAAACATTTTAATGAGGAAGTAAAATGCCTGTTACATGTATTTGGAGCAAATGAAGTTTTGCTGACTCTCTCCAAAAATTTTGCTTTCTTGATTCATTTAGAAATGTCCTAATGCAAGTGCACATTTGTTTACATTGAACAGTTGTTTCAATAAAATATGAGATTTTTAAATTCCTTAAATATGCTTGTGTTCAAAAAGGTATCTACCAGAACATTATATCATTTTTGAGGAAGCCAATTAAAGAAACTTAATTTAAAAAGACAACACTCCCAAGTCTTATTTCAAGGAAATTGAATAGATTTGTATTACATCCTTAATGATCTAATTCTAAGGTTAGTTTATATTTTTTGAAAACATATTTTAATACTAGCTATGTTTGTTCTTGCCAAATGACTTGTTAGTCATTGTTGTTAATAAACGTTGAAGACTTCCCAAGAACCAATGACCACAGAGAATGGAGCATGAACATCCTGGGAAAGTACTTCACTGAATATTTCCTGATAATCACTCATTTCTAGCCTGCATTTGCTTCAGAATTCATATTTGAACTTTCCAAAAAGACTGAATCACTGCCTTCCAAACTTGAGTTCAGATATTCATGGGGGACTTCCGTTATACCGTGCTCACAACTAAATAAAACTAGACAGACATAAAAGACTAAATTCCTGACACATCTCTTGTAATAGCAAATTATCATATTTAAAGAACGTCCCATACATGTTTGTATTTTAGAGGAGCCATGCACATATATATTACTTATTGAGAAGTAGCAGCTAACACATATGCAAAAGACTTCTGTGGATAAATTACTGCATTTTGACCTAAACCTCCATATAAAAGAGTTTAGTCTTCAAAGGAAAATCTCTTTCCTGCCCAGTTATCATATAGGATGATAAGAGTTCCTTGCAAATAAGCTAGGCCTTGCATTATGCATGCAAAAACGTATGACCGGGCCCGGCGGCATGGCCTAGCAGCTAAAGTCCTCGCCTTGGAAGCCCTGGGATCCCATATGGGCGCTGGTTCTAATCCCGGCAGCTCCACTTTCCATCCAGCTCTCTGCTTGTGGCCTGGGAAAGCAGTCGAGGATGGCCCAAGGCTTTGGGACCCTGCACCCGCGTGGGAGACCCGGAAGAGGTTCCAGGTTCCCAGCATCGGATCGGCGCGCATCGGCCCGTTGCGGCTCACTTGGGGAGTGAAACATCGGACGGAAGATCTTCCTCTCTGTCTCTCCTCCTCTCTGTATATCTGGCTGTAATAAAATGAATAAATCTTTAAAAAAAAAAAAAAAAGTATGACCAGTTACAATAATCACTGGTATAATTGTATGCATGCTTTCTTTACTTGAGGGCATAGATACAGAGGGGTATCCACTGAGAGCAAAGACAAACAGGTGCCTCCCATTTGCCATAAAATCTGGGGCCTACCATTTATATAGGTTCCTATTTGGTAAAAATGCCTTGAGTATCCCCTTCATCCAACAAATTCTCTCAGAAGGTCCCTTCAGTATCAACAGGACATTGCTTCAAGGAATTCTACCTCTCCATTTGCATGCACTCTGCTTTCTGACATATCCCACTCAATGAGTATTGCATTCAAATTACTCAGAAATTGGCTTTTTCAGGGGCAGCAGTTTAGCCTAATGGTTAAGATACAGGTTAGGATACAATGCAAGGCCTATTATCAGAATATCAAGTCTACATTCCAGGTCTGCTGCAGACTCCTAGCATCCTGCCAATGTGCACCTTGGGTGGCAGCAGGTAAAGGCTCAAGCAGCTGGGAGACCTACATTGAGTTCTTACCTTCGGGTTTTAGCCTGGTCTAAACCCAGCTGTTGAGGAATAAATTCACGGATAAGAGAGTGCTTTCAAATAAATATAAAATGCTTTCTTTTTTAAAGTTTAGCTTTCAGTTCACAGAAAATCTTTTTTAAAAAAGGATATTTGTTTGTTTTTATGTAAAGGTAGATTTAGAGAGAAGAGAGTCAGAAAGATCTTCCGTCTGCTGTTGTACTCCTCTAATGGTCACAGTGGCTGAAGCTGAGTCAATCTAAAGCCAAGAGCCAGGGACCAGGATCCTCCTCTGGTTCTCCCATGTGGATTCAGGTCCCAAGACTTTGGGCCATCCTCTGCTGCTTTCCCATGCCATAAGCAGGGAACTGGATGGGAAGTGGAGTAGCTGAGACACAAACTGGTGCCTATATGGGGTGCCAGTTCATACGGGCAGAGAAGCCAATTGAGCCATCATCATGACTTCCTCCTTTCCCCAGAAAAAAAAATTAAAACCTGGAAAAAGGTACAAGAGGGCTGCTTCCATCCCTTCTCATGAGGGAAAGGAGTGACATACCTGACTGAAGTGAGTGGGACACAAGGCCATCCATATTCCTCACTAGAGATTTTAATGCTGCTCACAAATAACACAGGTTCTTACTTTGCTTATTGCTGCCTTATTTGAACAAACGACAGTAACTGTTCTACTCATTATTAAACAAAGTAAATTCAGGGAAAAGTAAAAGCTATTCTCCTCAGATTCAAAATACATGTATAATCTATTACTTTTTTTAAAAGCCAATTTTTTATTCCTGTTTCCCTTTTATCTTCTTCCAAAATAAATCAGAATTCAGAGAAAAGCAAACCATTTGCAGTCTTTCAAACACCACTCCATTTTATAGCAATCATCGTGCAATGCTAATGCTTGCTTAACATATATTCTTCTAGTCAGATAATAAACAACTCAAGATCAGGATCTACCAGGGTACTTAAAAAAATCAAGCACTGTGGGGAAAAAAAAGAGAAATTTATTTTGGTACAAAACAAAAATCATTGAGACCTACGCATAGTATTCACTTTGGCCAATCTTGAACTATCAGAACACAATATTCAATTCAAGCTGTATATATCAATTAATAATAGCACTAGTAACTAATAAAAGATAGGGATAATGAGATAATGTCCAGGCTTTATATCTTGTCAGTTTGCCTGACTAACTCTATCTAAGGAATATTAAAAATATCGAAACATGGATAGTAACCTCTGTCTCTGTCGTCTCAGGCTACCAGAACAAAATATCTCAGGCTGGGTAGCTGATAAATTATAAGATTATTTCTCATAATTCTGGAGGATGGGAGCCCAAGATTAGGCACTAACAAAGTCAAGTTCTTGTCTGGCCCTCTTCTGTGGTGGAGACTACCACTCTCATATAGCATCAAGAAAACTCTCTGGAGCTAACTTTACAAAGGCACTAATCTCATTTCCAAGGGCTCTATCCTCATGATCTCCTGATAGGCCCCATATCTTAATATAATCACATTATGAGCTGGAATCTCAATATATGAATCTTGAGGTGACATAAATATTCAATACATAACAAAAGCTCTCCTGTTGTTCCTTGTAATGCAGAATCCTTTGTATAAACACTAATTTATAGGACTGCTTATTTTTTAGCTAGACATTGGATGAGGTTATCATGTATGTAAATATCTTATACATCAGGAATTGCTAATCCTTTCCTGAAAGATAACATCTTATTATTTCCATAATATATTTTTTGATTATTTGGGACCCAAATTCTATCAAATCTTGTCAAGTTAGACTGCAAAACCACCTGGAGAGTGTAAGATCCGTGAGCGGGTGTGGGACCAGTGGGGAAACTGTGGGCGCCTCTCTCTCCTGGGTTGCCACTCCCACTGGTGAACATGAGAACCAGGGCTGGTGGCAGGCCGGACTAGACAGAGAGTGGCACCCACCAGCATGAGTGTGGGCTGGATAGTGGGATCAGTTTGTTTCCATGCCCCTTGACGTGTACAAGAGTCAAATAGAATATGGGACAGACTGGAGCAGTCTGCTGTACATACTAGCAAAAATGGGAACTCGGGCTGGGGGCTGGCTCATTGGTGGTTGTTGGGCGTCACTCTGACTAGGCTGCAGTTCCTACTGGTGTACATGAGGGCCCAGTACATGATGGGCAGTGTTGGGCTGGGCTGCAACATCCATTAGATCATGTAATAGAAGGGAATAGAGACAGAACTGACCCAGCAATTGCAACTACCAGTGTGTGTTTAGGCTAATGTATGTTACCTGTGGAGCTGGACCCCATACTTGCAAGCACACACAAGAGTCGTATCTGAGATTACTTCAGATGAGGCTTCTTTGAGGATTCCCCCAACTGAACTGCTGCACTCAGAACTCCAACAAAGGGAAAAATTGCAGGTTTCATGGTCTGACCATGGAGTGCATGTGTCAGAACTGGGCCTCCTCAGTGGCTTAGGCAGAGCAGTGGGCGGCATGCCCAGATGCAAATGAAAGATACAGCAGTCCACTGGGGCCTGAAAAGGATATCTGGTACCATAGCAGAGTATGAAGAGCAGAACAAATTGGTCAAGTACCCCAGCGAAGTGTTGATAGCAAATATCTGGGCGAATGGAAGACTCGAAGGTAGACTATGTCAGCCAGTATACCTTGGAAAGATTTCCCCAACCTTGGATCAGCAAGATCAACAGCATTTCAGAATTCTCAAACCACTTCAGCAGAACCCTTGGAGCATGCTCCACATCGAGGAAACTGGAATGGCATCGGTGGCCATTCCTCATCCCTGGGTATGAAGTGGTTGGGAGACAGGGTGTGGCCTTTCTCTTGTCTCCCCTTTGCCCCCAGATACAGAAAGAAGAGAAAGAAAATGTGGAAAAAATGGTCTCATCCACTTTACCTTGACCCTTCCCACCCTAATTAGTGGTCCACATGGGCATGCATCCTTCTCAATTATGTAAAAATCCTTAATTTTTTTTTAAAGAATAGAATGTGATTTCTTGTTTCCTATTGTGTGTGGTCTGTTCAATAAATGCTGTTGGGACAACTGGTTAATAGCCTGCAGAAACAAAAAAATAGATCCACATCTCTCACCATACACTAAGATCAGATCTAAATGGATAACAGATCTAAACCTACATCCAGAAACCTTCAAACTTTTGGAAGAAAATGTTGGAAACACACTGGAACACTTAGGGGTAGGCCCTCACTTCCTAAAAAAGACTCCAGATGCAGTAGAAATCAAGACCAAAATAAACAATTGGACCTCATCAGACTGAGAAGCTTCTGTACAGCTAGAGAAACAATCAACAAAGTAAAAAGGCAACCCACAGAATGGGAGAAGATCTTCGCACACGACATAGGTGATAGAGGGCTGATCTCCAGAATATACAAAGAGCTACAAAACAACCAAAATGTCAAAACAAACAAGCCACTCAAGAAATGGGCACGGGAAATGGGCAAACACTTCACAAAGGAACAAACCCAAATGGCAAATAAACATATGAAAAAATGCTCAAGTTCCCTGGCAATAAGGGAAATCCAAATTAAAACATCAATGAGGTACCACCTAACGCCAGTAAGACTGGCCCACATGAATAAAAGCACCAACAACACTTGTTGGCGAGGTTGCGGGGAAAAGGGATCCCTACTCCACTGCTGGTGGGGCTGCAGGCTGGTACAGCCTCTATGGAAATCAGTATGGAGAATATTCAAACAACTCAAATTCAACATACCGTATGATCCAGCAATAGCACTCCTAGGAATATATCCAGAACAATTGTTTTATGAGAAACCAACATGCACTCCTATGCTCATAGCAGCACAATCCGTAATTGCAAAAACATGGAAGCAACCAAAATGCCCATCAACAGAGGATTGGATAAGAAAGCTATGGTTCATCTACTCCATGGAATACTACTCAGCTATTAAAAAAAAACAAAATGCAGTTCTTTGTGGCCAAATGGGCCAAACTGGAAACCATAATGCTAAGGGAAATGAGCCAATCCCAAAAGGTTAAATACCACATGTTTGCCTTAATTTAAGATGATATGATGTTATGTATAACATGTTATGTTTTGAATGTTATATGTTGTGTATAAACTAAATTGAAGTGTAGGTGAGGTGGTCACAGAAGGTGGTTGGGAACTCGCATTTACTTTCAACATGTTGGTTACTCATTACTATGTCAATTAATTCCATAATGATGTAAATTTTTGCTGATGGTATGATGGAGCTTTCAATTGACTGGGATAATACTCTGCTAGCTCTGTCTTCAGACCAGAGAGGGTATACCTAAGAAGACGTTGAACTTGACTGGACAATAAGATGCTGGACTCTATGTTTGGTGTATGCTTGCAATGGGGGAATCTCAACTGAACTTGAGCTGTGGTTATGCAACAAGGTGGAGGAATCCACCATGGTGGGAGGGTTTGGGGAGGGGTGGGAGAACCCAAGTATCTATGTAACTGTGTCACATAATACAATGTAATTAATGAAGTTAAATAAAAAAAAAAAAAAAAAAAAAAAAGAATAGAATGAAAGAAAGCAAGAAGAAACCCCAGGAGATTTTATGGACCTTGACAGTCTTCACAACCCTGTGAGAGTTCCTGAGTCTATATACACACATAAATTGAAAATCCTTTCCTTGTAAAATCTGAGTTGAGCTAAATACATTTCCTAAAACTACGTGTGGCTTTTTGCATGGGATAAGTTGTGTAAACTGCTGTTCCCAGCAATAAGCTTCAAACAGCTCTGACTTAACCAAGAATAAAATAATAAAAAACAATTTAAAAATACTTGGGCTTGGCAGTGTGGCCTAGTGGCTAAGGTCCTCGCCTTGATCCCATATGGCCGCTGGTTCTAATCCCGGCAGCTCCACTTCCTCTCTATCTCTCCTCCTCTCAGTATATCTGACTTTGTAATAAAAATAAAATAAATCTTTAAAAAAAAAAATACTTGTAACACAAATAGGAGAGAAGCTCACATGGATACCAAACCAACATAGATAATGACATCCAGGAAATGTTGAGCAGCTACGAATGAATTCATCCCTTTTTCTAGCTTCCATGAATCAATCTCCATCTTGCATTTATTTTTCTTTTTAGGGGTTAATTCCTGATAATAAGTGGTCATGATGAAATGCTTTTTACTATTACACACATCCAGGACACCTGCATTCTCTTTCAGATAATCACAGTAATCATCAATTAATTCTTACAATTTTTTTCCTTACAAAAACAGACTAATAAACAAACCTTAAAACCCATTAACAATAGCAATACTTTATTTCCTCCTATATATTCTGACTCATTACCTTGACTAATCTCACTAAACTACAAAATCAAATCAAGTCTAATAATAATAATTTGTCTCCAGTTCTCATATTTATTTTGAGGAACAATCATTTTAGTTATAACACTTCTAGATGGAATAAAGGCATGAGAAAGTGGAATGTTTGTTTACCTGCAATGAACCATGAAAAGGCGGCTTGGGGGCAGGGTGGTGAAATGGATGAAAATTAAGTAAGAGAGATTAAACTAAATGTAAGGCTTTACAAAAAAGAAGATAAAAGCAGAAGGTAGAGCACTGAAAGACCAGAGACAAAGTCAATGACAACGGATGAGGAATTCTGGGACTGTGATCTCTTCTTACTGAGGAGGGTGTTGAAGTTGGTTAGTACTGTTGTTATGAATAGATGCTTCCATAGCTACACTGACAAACTTCCCTCTTAGGCCACCTCCATATTTATGCAAGATGAAACCTCTACTTGAGGGAAAGAAAGTTTTCCAAGCAGGATATTCTTTTTTCTTCCTGATATTAATGTATAAGCATTTGGCTTCAACATAAAATAGATTTGCATGTTTGAGACTGGACAGAGAGATTAATGTGGCCCATAAGGTATTCTATCTCAAGGTCATTTCTGGAGGACATAGGATATAAACAGCATAACTTAAGACACAAACCCTTCCACTCTCAGATGGACAGAGTATTAGAAACCTATGGATTAAAAGAAAATATACCTTATAGTTTGGAAAAAAATAAACTGCTAAATATTTTAGATTTTCATGCAAATTCTTAGCTTAAAATGTTAACGTTGGTATGAAACAGTCAGCCCCAATCATCTGGCAAACACGTCTGTGCCGAATACTTCATTCCCCAGCAATGTCAGCTAATGATGTGTCACTGCAAGAAGCAATAATGCATAACATCAAAGAGTTGGAGCACCAAATTTCATTACACTTTCGCTAGCATTCCAGAAGACCTTCTTATTCTGGCTTCTTTACCACTGCCATGAGAACTGAATCAAATGTCCAGCGCTTCCCCTGACAACTGAATTGATAACATTTTTATTTTTGAATTTCCATTAGAAATAATGCATGGTTACATGGCAGGGGAAAAGGCAGCAATAATGGGAAAAGCCTAGACCTATCATGACATTATCATTTTATATAAATGTACTTACATTTTAAAATAGAAAGTAATGAGTCATTAGAGGAAAGATACTGTATCTTCATTTTACAGTTATGGAGCTTAATGCTGAATGTCTTTTCATCAGCTACAGAAAGGAAGGGGAAAGGCAGGGCTGCTCTTCTTTGACCCCCTCAGCCATTATTCAGGAGGACCACAGCCACTTTATGCAAATATTTAATCAGTCCCTGAAAACTGTCAGCAAGAGGCAGTTTGAGGCAGCATTCCTCATTTATTACTGGCATTGCTGTAAAAACACACGTGAAAGCTAGAGGGGCACACTAATCTCCTGTCCTTCAGCTGGACACCTGAGAATTCTTCCCTTATCAGCAAAATATGCCCACCAAAATCAAGATAGAAGGTCTTGAAATTATTTCATTTGAGAAACCATGCATACACACACACAAACACACACACACACACAGGGATAAATGCTGGACGTAGAGTCTTGAACCAAAAGGCCATTTACAATCCATAGAAAACAGATTGGTCCAAAATGATCCCCAAACTTAGGGAAAACAATTTTTTTGATCTATGGTCTTTAAATTATAATGTCAAGGAAAAATTTTAAACTGAATTCCAGTAAAATCAACACTGACAAAAAACTGAATGAGTACAAGAATGAAACTTCAAAGATGATTATGAAAAAAAAATTTTGAAAAATAAATTAGTACCTGTTTTGCTAGGTATGGAGAGGACTTGGTGACAAGTAAAGTATAACGGGGGAGAAGGAGTAACTGTCCAGGGACAAGCAAGGCCTTGGCCTCTAAGCAGCTGGCCCCAGAGCAGCCAGGCCTCAAGATTCGTTTCCTAAGACCACATCACCAGAAACTTAGAATAATAACTCCAGCAATAACTGAAAACCCAGGCAGCAGAATTAGTTCACAGCTGAGAAGCATTAGTCTTCCCTTCCTAATTAGACTCTGAAAGAGGCTCTGGAAGGGGCTAGAGATAGTATGCATAAGGCTTCTGCTATTCCTCTGATTGCAAATGTTTCTTTCCTCATGTGAACATAAACATCCCTTAACATTGGTATCTCAAAAACTTTTCTAGGATGATTATAGGTATCTTCTTCAGGCAACTAAGAAAATTATAAGGGTTCTCCAAATACAGAGATTCAGGTCCCAATACCTGGTGCCAACCCCCTTCTTACGTTAGCCAACTTGCAGATGTGGGCAAAGGCCCTAGACAATCCACATCAAATGGGTAATGCAAAGAGAGGGCAGGGCTATGCAAAAACAGTTTTGCAAGCCAGAAAACCCTGCTGGCCATAGAGCCATAAATTCAGACAAGTCTTTAAAGAAGGTCAGTGCTTATCTACAGCTTCTAACCCAGAGTAATTGTAAATAGTGTCTTTTTTACCCTTCATACTACAGTTTGAGTTCCGTGTTATCTGGACACTCTACAGAAAACATCATTAATGAAATGATGTTATAAATGGAAAAGGATTGCAAAAAATGTTTGCAAGAAGAAATAATGTAAAGAGCTAAAATACATTGCACTCAGAAAACAGCCAACTCTGATAAATTGACAATGAAAGCAATGAAAAAACGTTGATCCTGTGTTATCTTAAGTATTTCCTTTTACTGTGGGTGTTGGAGGTGTCAGGAAAAACAGTGTGTGTGTGTGTCTGTGTGTGTGTGTCTGTGTGTGTGTGTGTGTGACAGAGAGAGAGAGAGAGAGAGAGAGAGAGAGAGAGATGTCACTTAAACAGTTTTTATAAGACCTCTAAGTAAAGATGTCCTACAAGGGCCTGGCAGCAGGTTAAGCTGCCACCTGCAATCTAGCAACCCATATGAATGTTGGTTCAAACCCAGGCTGCTCCACTTCTGATCCAGCTCCCTGATAATATACCTGGGAGATCAGTGGCAAATGTGATTGTGCCCCTTTCAACAACATGGGAGACCTAAATGAACTTCCTGACTCTAACTTTAGCCTTGCCCATGCCAGGCAGCCATTTAGCGAGTGAATGAGTAGATGGAAGACCTCTCTCTGTCTCTACAACTCTCTAACTTTGCCTTTCAAATAAATAAATAGTTTTAAAACATATGTTATACAGTAGTATTCTTATAACTTGTAATTTATTTGGAAGATTTAGAAAGCTATCATAGAGCCTCATCTGTATGTGATGAGATTTGGTCAGGTTTTTATGAGTGATGGTCAGGTTTCTAAATGGTAGTCACCTAATTTGCTCAGGTTCATGAAGAATTTAAAAACAGATCACTGTGGAACGGATCACCCACGCATGTACATAACACACAGAGAAAGCAAAGAAGTGAAAAGTCAACAATGGATCAATCAAGATGCGGAATAGGGTAAGGACACATTTAAACGGACGGAAAAACATTTAATCAGGATGAAGCAGAGAGGACATATTCCAGGAAATAGGAAAGGACAGAACAACAGCAGAGGGGTACCTGGAGACTGACAGACATAGGAAAGCAGCAAAAACAACGGTGTGGCATTGCAATGACTGATACTCCAGCAGCATTCAGTTAACCGCAATCTGAACTCCACCAGCAACCAGGTGGGAAGGGACTTTCACTGGAGGCTTGGGAGGTGAGCCCAGACAAAGATCTGTCCGTCCTGCTGGTCTGTTTGATTTGACGAGGAGCAGAGACAGAGCGGCAGATCCCAGACGGGCAGTGTGAGAAAAGGGTGGATTTCATAGCCCAGTCAGCCCCCTACAGCTGAATCGGGCACCATTTTGCATAAGGAGGCAAAGGCAAAGGAAAGGACTGAGCATATGCTGAGCTGGGAATGAACTCATTTCTGACTCAGTGAATTGCAACGACGTGGCATTCTACAGGTTCCACCCAAGACAGGTGCAGGTATTCCTCAGACCTGACGGCCAGCAGATCAAGAACTGTAGTAGTGGTACATCAGGTGCCATTTTGTACACTGTGGCAATAGCTTTAGGACGGCAGGGGACAACAGTGAACTGCACATGTGCTGAGCTCGCGAGAACTCACTGAGTTCTGTGGATTGCACTGGTCCCGCAGGAAAATAATACCACATATGGCATCGTACCAGTCAAAATAGATCCATGTGGCACCCAGATCTAATGTCCAACAGGTTCCTACAAGATCAGTGCCACCAACAACTTAACTATATAAGACACCTGGTGTCTCTCTAATCCTGGGACCTGCTCCAACCGGAAGTGGAAGAAAGGTTGCAGAGACAACGGTGCAGCCTCAGCACGGTATCACAGGAGGTGGAGAGTAGTGAGCCAGAGCTGACGCTATGGAGACCATGGTGGAAATCGAACATAAGAACCCAGACCTGGAACTCGCTGGAGGTTGTGGTACAAGTGGTTGCAAGCAAAGAGTGGTTGCAAAGCAAATAAGTAAAATCGCATTGTAGACCTGTGGGTGACACAGCTTAGAAACCTGCTCCAAGGAGAAGACTCTGCTAACCAGAAGTACAATGATCAAGAGCAAAAGAGACAAAGGCACAATGAAGATTACTGAAAACTCCCCTGCAAAGGAGCAAAACCCTATGCCAACCTCAGAGTTCACTGAGGAAGACATTGAGAAAATGGGGGACACAGAATCCATAAGACTATTTTAAAGCTTCTGATCAAAAATGAGAAGCACATGCAAGAGTTCAAAGAATTTAAGGAAGCAATAAAGCAAATCAAGGCTGATATATCAGAAATTAAGAACACAGTAGAGCAAATTAAAAGTACAGTGGAGAGTCTCCAAAATAGAATGAAGCAAGCAAAAGAAACAATCTCGGAATCGGAAGATATTTCCTGTCACCAGGGGGAAGCAAACAAAAAGCTGGAAGCAGAGCTGGATCAGGCCAAAAAAAGGATTCAAGAATTGAAAGACACTATTAAGAGACCAAATGTGAGAGTTATGAGAGTTCCAGAAGGTGAAGAAGGAGAAGTTGAGTTTGCAAATGTATTTAATGAAATAATAAAGGAAAATTTCCCTCATCTAGAGAAAGAATTGGGAAACAAGATCCAGGAGGGGCACAGAACTCCCAACAGGCTTGATCAAAAGTGATCTTCACCAAGACACATGATTATCAAGTTCTCTTCAATTGAACATAAGGAAAAGATCCTTAAATGTGCATGTGAAAAAAATCAATTGACATATAAAGGAATGCCAATTAAACTCACAGGAGATCTCTCACAGGAAACTCTACAGGCAAGAAGAGAATGGAGTGACATATTCCAGATTCTAAAAGAAAAAAATTGTCGGCCTAGGATAACATAAACAGCAAAGCTTTCTTTTCTCTTTGAAAATGAAATCAAATTCTTCCACAGTAAAGAAAAGTTAAAAGAATTTGCCTCTTTCAAACCTGCCCTACAAAGGATACTTCAAGATGTTCTCTTGAGAGAGAAGAGGAATAGCACCCACCAAAACCAAAGGCAAACGGGAAGAACATCCCAGTAAAATGACAACAGAAGACTAAACCAATGAACAACCCATTCCTAAAATGACAGGACCAAAGTACCATCCATACGTATTAACCCTGAATGTAAATGGCTTAAGCTCAATCAAACATCATAGATTAGTAGGCTGGATTAAAAAACAAAACCCATCTGTTTATTGTCTGGAGGAGACACACTTCACCAACAAAAATCAGTGGAAACTATATTGCATGGGTTTTGTTGTTTTCTGTTGGTTTCATCTCTTTAAAACACTTTCTTCTGGGCCCAGCGGCGTGGCCTAGCAGCTAAAGTCCTCGCCTTGAAAGCTCCGGGATCCCATATGGGCACCGGTTCTAATCCCGGCAGCTCCACTTCCCATCCAGCTCTCTGCTTGTGGCCTGGGAAAGCAGTGGAGGACGGCCCAATGCATTGGGACCCTGAACCCGCGTGGGAGACCCGGAAGAGGTTCCTGGTTCCCAGCTTCGGATCAGTGCAGCACCGGCCCGTTGCGGCTCACTTGGGGAGTGAATCATCGGACGGAAGATCTTCCCCTCTGTCTCTCCTCTCTGTATATCTGACTTTGTAATAAAATAAATAAATCTTAAAAAAATAAATAAAACACTTTCTTCTGACTAAATTCTTCAATGACTCATAGATCATGCAGTAGCATCATTTTCTTCAAGAAGGTTCTTGATTTTCATTTCTTCAGCTACACGTTAGTCATTTAATAGCATGTTATTTAACTTCTTGGTGTTGTTAATTTCTTTTTTCTCCCTGATGTTGATTTTGTTTTGTGGCTCTTCATTTAAGGGGATGTATAGTAGCTGTGTAATGGAGACTGTCATATCTAGTAACATGTTATTTAACTTCATGGCATTGTAAATTTCTATTTTTCTTTCTATTGTTGATTTTGTATTATGACTTTTCATTTAAGGGGATATACAGTAGCTGTGAAATGGAGATTAACATATCCAGATGTGAAGATGGAGTGTAGTATGCATTTCTACTTCCAGACAAAGATGTTCACTATGTCCTGACAATAGGATTCTGGACTCTCTGCCATTGTCCATGCCCACAATGATGGACATATGACTGTGTATGAAGAACTGTATGTTAGTAATGATATAGAGGAACTAGGTAGGGGGAGGGAATTGGGGAGGGGATAAGGAAATATAGAACTGTATCATCAAATGTTAAGAATAATAATAAAATATTAAAAAAAGTCAACAATAAGTCAGGGTACCATGAAAAATTCAAAGTTTTGTTTGTATTTGTTATTTAATTGAGGGAGTGTTTTGTACTAAAGGCTGGTCTAAATGGGATATTTTTGTGTTGGGAAATTGTGGTAGTGGAGAGAATCCATAAATGGCTTTTAATTCTTTGTAGAGATTGGATTGTTTTGCCCCACAGAAAAAAAAAAAGGCTGAGCTAATTGTTCTACCAGATCAACCTGAGAATAAAAATGAGTATAGTATGAAGCTTTTTAGGGGACCCTAGAAGTCCAGTCTGGCTGTTGCTCCTGGATTTCTCAGGGTTCTTGCACACTTCTCTTGAATATCCACTTGTCTTATCTGTAAATTATGACCAGCATGGAAATCACTCCACAACACTAGTTTTACTTTCCTTTTTGTACATTTGTTGCTAAAAAAAAAAAGCATGAAAAATTTGCAAACTATAAAATGGCTTGCAATAATGATGATGTTGTTTTTCTTCAAGAGGTAAGAGCGAGCCCAGAAAGGGATAACATGAGAATGGAAGCATAAGGAAGGACATTTTATATCCTTAATGGCTCCAAACTAAGTTGCCTTTTATCCACTTAGGCCCGCACGACAATTTCATTCTGGAAATCTCTTCAGCTTGGCTGTGTGCAGATGTAATCGGACCTGCTCTGTGCAGTCCTAATTGCAAACACATTTCTCTCCCTCCCCGGTCATTCCTAAGCAGGCAGTGGTCACAGCCTTGCCAGGGTTTTCTGGCATCCTTTTCCTGCTTTGTTTCCAAATCTGCATTTTTCTATGAGAAAAGATGTACTAGAGATTGTAAACAGGGTAATTATACGGCAATACGATTTCCAATGCAGGCTTTCCTTGAGAATTATTTTAAATGTGTACGGGTTTGTTTTGGCATGTTTTTTTCCCCCTACTCTGCCTATGAGTCAGGGAGATAAAAATGTTGTTTTGAAAGCATAAGGATCAGGACCCGTAAGAAAAATCCTATGATGTAGCTTACGATATTTTATGAATGATTACTGGGAGAATTGCTAATACAAGAGAAAAGAGAAGAAAGAGTTGGTGCTCAAGTCTCTGGATTTGGCTCCCATTGGCAAGAAAGAGAACATAGTGCCTGTCTCAGCTCTCCTTTCTAGAACAATGTAAAGGAGCAAAATTGTGATTGGACACCTATAAGTGCAGAATAATACAATGCTATTCCATCTGCAATGGTAATGTTCTGGTTATGGACACTGAACATAATTCTCTGAAAGAACACATCCTTCTGCCCTTCCCCTATGCTTGGGTACACTTTCCACTGAAGTTTTGAAATTCAGATGGTGCTGATTCTAAAGATGGGATGAGGCAATGTCAAACATATGCTTACCCTTGAAGTTGCATGCAGACAACATATTCATGTGTTTTTGCTACATAAAATTGCATGATTTATGACTGACTGAAGTAAGGAGCACACCAGCCCACATTGGTGGCTGTGCAGGTGGCCTGAACAACTCCAGGCAGCACTGCCCATGTGGACCATAGTCCATGTGATGATGGACTCTACAAGGCAACCCTGGAACCACCACCAATGTTTTTCATTGATTTACTATCCTGAGTGCCCAATACATCGCTTGGGTACCTATTAGTTACCTTATACATTTTGTTCAAACAAATTGCCAATCGATCTCTGGAAATTTGAGCTTGGTAACAGTCAGTCTTGCTGGAAAACACACTGTCAATTAACCCCTCAAAAATCAGGGATGAGAAAAGGAATGTCCTGCTCTTGGGAAGCTGCAGTTTGATGAAAAGAACACACCTATAGGATGTGACCCCTCTTGACAACATGGCATCTGTCTTCACTCTCCTGTCTAGAAGAGCACGAAGGAGCAAAATTATGCATGGACAGCTAGAAGTTTAGAGTACTACAAACACAACGGAGCCCAGAAGAAAACTTAAGAAAGAAAATAGAACTCTGCAGGCCCAAATATCAAAGACCACAATATCAGTGTCAAATGTTCATCATTTCCTTCATTTTCAGAGGGTTAGGAAAAGACTCAAGTGTTGCGTGTAAAGATTATTTTAGATATATTAAAATTTATTCTACTTTTAAATCATAGAAATGACCATAATCTTACGAATCCTATTCAAATACAATTTTTTTCTGAAGAATTCTTCCTTCAAATGTTGTAGAACCTTTCACTCTAAAAAATCAAAACAAAAAGTTTAAAATGCTATGACTACACTCACCAGCTGGAGAATATTGCTTTTATCTAGGAATCCCTTAGGTTACAAAATTGGTCGAGTAACATATATGTTATACATGTCAAGTAACAATAAAACTCAGACCCCCATCTGCTCTTCCACCCCTGCTTCCTCCTCTTTTAAAGATTTACTTACGTATTTGAAAGACAGAGAGATCTTCCAACTGTTGATTCACTCTCCGAATTCCTGGGGAGTCCAAAGTCAGTAATCAGGAGCTTCTTCTGGGCCTCCACGTGGGTGCAGCGGCAATCACTTGGGTCATCTTCTGCTGAGCAGCCCCGGCCCCAGCACTTCGGAAAACCCAAGCAAATGGTACAAAGATCAGAGATGGCTGACATTTGGCGTCCTACTCTGCTAAAGCCTAAACAGTAGCAATATTATTACTCTTTTAAAATAACTCTTTGATTTGCAAGAGGAAGGGATGGAGTAAAACTTAAAAACATTAACCTGGAGTTTCAATGATATGTCATTGTCTTTCCTAAATTAGAAGACTTAACACTGCAACAATCATATCAACAGGTATGAACGGACAATGTCATTTTTTGCCCCACAAATATTCTTTATATGCCTGTTTATAATATTAATAAAGTGAATTAAATCTCTTACAGATCATTTTCTAAATTATATATATTAAAATTATTTTGTCATGATTCTTCTAATAATATCTTCATTAAAAAAGTTCTTTATTATTATGTATAATTCTACTTTAGAGGTTACTGAAAACTTGTTGAAAATGTCTCTGGGCAGTATAGCTAAAAGAAATATGTGAAAGATGTTTAACAATCTCTATTATCCATATAATTAGAGCCAGTAAGAAAACTCAGGTCACTGACATTTCAGGTGATTTGCAAAACTCACTTATTAGATAAATTTACTTCAACTTTCTTCCTAGATTTTTCTCGATGGATATTCAGTAACACATCCTTTTTTCATGAGCTACTGGTTGTGTTATTAATTATCACTAATTTTATCCTGCCCCACTGAAAAACATAATGGGAAAAAACATTGGAGTCTTATATAATTATATCCTGGCTAATACATGGGCTTAACAAAAATAGTTCAGCTGTGGCTAGTTCTTCAGCTAATTCTAGATGATACATCATATAGCACTTTTGTTGGACATGAGACCACAGATGAATAAAGCTATAGCCTCCCTGAAGACATCATTTTTCACTACCAGCACTAGGATATCAAAGATTTTCAATAAATTTTGAATGAATTAATTAATAAAGAAGTGACAATATGGAGATACTGATGTGTATGCCATGAACTCAATATTGTGCTGGCCATAGTGGCCTCTCTATGCCTCCAGCATGATCTCCAGACTTCCTTTAACTTACATTACAAAGTCCCTTTTTTTTTAAATCACAGAGTAAAATGGAGAAATAGTTGAGGTGAAAGAAACCTGATTTTAATTTTCTATTCCACTCAAGTAGTGCGAATTGAAATAAATCATTTGTTATTGTTTATTTTTGGTCTTTGATTTACCAAATGGAGGTAATAACATTTGTCATCCCAGCTTAAAGATGTGAGAGACATTTTATATAAAACCCCAGCACCAGTTTTAGCACATTCAGTGCCTGTGAATTTCCCATACTGAATTCTTCTTCCTTTCTCCGACAGCAGTATAATCTGAGCCGCTGCCTTACTAATCACTGTGAAGTGGTGGTTCCATATCCTGTATAATTTCAGAATGACAGGGCCCAACCCCTCAGAATTAGAATCTCCCAAGGGATCTAGAAATGCACGGGACATTCATCATTTTAGGTGATTCTAGTACCAGGCTACTTCTGGGAACCACTGAACTCCATCATCAGACATTCCTTTAGGCAAAGATTCTCACATTCAGTGAACATAAGAATCGCCTAGAGGGCTTCTTAAAGCACAGCATCTCCAATTCAATAGGTATGGATGGAGTCTGTCTTTGCATTCTAATAAGTTTCCAGGTGATGCTGATGCTGTTAGTACAGGGCCCATACCTTGAGACTTTTTGTTTGTTTAAGATTGATTTTATTTGAGTTACAAAGGGATGTGGGCACACACACACTCCTACATACACACAGACCTTCCATTCACTAGTTGACTCCCCCAAATGGCCTTAACATGCAAGGCTAAGCTATACCAAAGCCAGGAGCTAGGACCTTTACCTGGATCTCCCACATGGATGCACAGATCCAAGAACTTGGAACATCATCTGTTGCCCTCCCAAGTCATTAAAAGGGAGTTAGACTGGAAATGGCACAGCTGGAAGGTGAATCAGCACATATGGGATGCTGGGAACAAAGGTAGTAGTTTTCTCTGTTGCATTATAATACCGGCCTGGTGGCCTTCTTATTTTAAAGTCTTGCTACAAAAACATGATTTACTGACAAGGAGCATCAAAGCCACTTGAAAGCACGTTAAAAATACAGAAGCCCATTCACTATCCCAGGTTTGAACGAAAGTTTGAGAAACAGACTTAGGGAAGGGCTTCCCAAAGAAAACTTTTTAAATGGACTGATACTAGAAATTCTAATAAGGTTCAGTAATCTGCTTCCCAATCATCTGTCCCATGTCACTCAGAGGCATGAAATTCCTAAAGCACACAAAGAAAAACAGTGTTCAAAAAAGAGGCTTGCAGCAGCAGCAGCTTGCTGGCTGCAGTAACTATGATGGGACTTGCTTCTGAGAATTCATCACTGAGCCTGGCTGGTCTTGCCTGCTATCTTGCTGCAGCAAGAGTCCTAACAACCAGGTAGGCATGCTGCACTCCTTTTTTTTTCTATGTATCATTCAGGGAATTTTGTCTTTCTAATCATGACCTATTAGAAAACGAAAAGAATGGAAATGGACTTATTTTGAACACAGATTTCAAATGTGCAGGAAAAGATCTAATATCATTAGTAAAACTAATAAAGTCTGTTTTGACAGTAAGTACCATAAACCCAGTCTATCCAGTATACAAACACAAAATGCAAAGATAAAAGGTATTCGGCAAAGCAAGAATGAATGAACTACATTTAAACATCATCTCTTGGTGGTACTAAACTGAGATTACTCTCTCTGGCAGACAGTATTTTCCTAAATTGGCCACTGCAAATTTCACATCGCAAACTTTTTTGAACCTTAGCATTCCCATACCAAAAGGTGGTGGTGGTAGCTGGGGGGGGGGGGGGGGTCTATGTCCCCTTCTCATGAAACTATATGTGCCTTCATAACTTAGGCCTTCAATTAACAGAAGACCATAGTGGAAGCTGCTAGGTGATTTCCAGAGCTGGATCGTAATAGGTGATATAACTGCCACCTGTCTCTCGGAGTTTACCTGTTAAAAACCTTCAACCTCACCATTAGCAGTCTATCCTGAAACTACCTTGCTGGAGACAGCAATTGGAAAAGCCACATGGAGACAGGCATAGAGGGCTAGCATTAGGGCATTGCCAGCAAAGCCACTACCTGCTACTTCAGAATTCCATTTGGGTGCACGTTTGTGTCCTGGCTGCTCCTGATAATGATCTGGTGAAAACAATGGAAGATACCCTATGTGTTTGGGCTCTTGTCACCTAAGTGGTTTGGAGAGACCCAGAAGAAGCTCCTCGTTGCTAGTTATTGGCACTGGCCTGGCCCAGCATCCACCATTGCACTCAACTGAAGAGTGAACCAGAGGTTGGAAGATATCTCTCTCAATCTCTCTACTTCTACAATTCTTCTAACTAAATACATAATTTAAAAGAGAGTAAAGCAACCTAAGTAACCCCAGCTATTACAACCTTAAGCTATTTGAGTCTTCCAATTCCATTAACCAGGCATGTGAGTTAGAAGTCATGGAAAAGACTCGAAGGTTATTGTCTGACTACAACCACATAAAAGCACAGAAGACTACCAGGCTCATTAGGCTCAGACAGATGAGAAATAACAGCAATGCACTGACATCGCTTTGTACCACTATGCAGAAATAATAAATGGAATATTCTTACTGTTTGTTTTGACTGTGATTTTGTCCTTCTGCTGCTATATGCACATCTGCTTCCTTTACTTCTTTCTATCTATAGACCATATTCACATATTTATGGTTGTTCAATCCGACTACATTCGCTATGGAAGCTTGACTGTGCATAGGAGTCACCTGGAAATTGTATAACAGTTCTGAGTCTGATTCAGCAGTTCCACAGCGGGACCAGAGAGTCTGCGCTTCCAATAAGCTCCAGGTGTTTTCTGTGACTGATCTTTGTGACTAGATTAACCTTTTGCTATTTGATTTCACCATCCTTCCACCCCATATTCAATCATTGAAACCAAATTGCAAACCTCTTGATATTAATCATTGGATCCTTCAGCATAACTCTTCCAAGAAAAAAAAAAACTACATTTTCTACACAATCAAGATACTGGTAGACACGCCATAATTTCAGTTTATCTTTTAAAAAGTCCTATGTAGGACCTGATGCAATAGCCTAGTAGCTATATCCTTGCCTAGCATCTACCGGGATCCCACAGGGTACAGGTTTGTGTCTTGGCTGCTTCTCTTCCCATTCAGCTCCCTGGTTGCAGGCTGGGAAAACAGTAGATGATGACCCAAAGCCTTGGGATTGTGCACCCACATGGGGAGACCCAGAGAAGGCTTCCAACCCCTGGCTTCAGATTGGCTCAGCTCCAGCAATTGCAGCCACTTGGGAAATGGCCTAATAGTGAAAGATCTTTCTGTCTCTGTAAATTTGTTTTTCCAGTAAAAATTTAAAAATATATATTTTTAAAAAGTCTTATCTAAATAGAAGTCACATTCAATTTCTCAAAATATATTGTAAAAATATCTTTCACAATGGATCCACCACTTTGATCCAAGATTCAAGCAAGGTTCAAGCTATGCTGATATCCTACAATTTGAAATAGTAGCTCTACCTTTTGAGCTTTCTTCTGTAATGCTGATTTTTTTAAATTATATTTTTGACAATCTTTACATAGTTAATTAGGGTAAAACGGGTTCAAGGGCTATAGGGAAGTGGGTAAGACCATTATTTCCGTATTATTTCCTTCATGTTTAAAAGGGGATATTAAGGGAGAAGGCCCACCCCATTTCCCACCCTCCCCAGGTCCCGGATGTAGGGCATGCTCCAAGGGTCTTGTTCAAGTGGTTTTGATGGTTCACCAATTATGAATCGCTGCCAATCTTGCCACTCCATGCACGATGAGGTCTTTGAAGAATCCACTGATTGACACAGTCCATCACATAGTCTCCGTTTGCCGAGTATTTCGCTGCCAACATATAGCTGAGATGGTTGATTGACCTGTTCTGTCTTCTGTCTTTGCTTGGTTAGGGTTCCGAGTCCAGCATTTTGATTGGGGAGATCTCCAAAGAAACTTTGTCTGAGGTGTTCTCAGACCAGATTCTTGTATGTACTAGCAAGTACAGGGCCCTGCACAGTCCATCGCCCTGATCAACTGGTGGCTGCGATCGCTGGGTTGGTTCTGTTTTCAGCCCTGACTTCCTCTGGAACCAATGGGTGTTGCAGTCCAGCCTGGTTCTGCCCAGCACATACTCGGCCCTCGCATAAACCAGTGAGAGCTGCAGCCTAGTTAGAGCAACCCACAATAACCCCACCAGGCCCGCCCCCTACCCTCGTTTGCCAGTATGTGTAGCAGTAGTCCAGTCTGTCCCACACCCCATTCGGCTCTCATACATGTCAACGGCTATTAAAGCTTTGTTCCATCTAACCAGCTCCACTATGCAGCCCACACAGATGCTGTTGGGTATCTGTCTAGCCACCCCAGCCCCTGTCCTAGTTTTCGTGCCCTCCCATGGGGGGTGGTAACCCAAGAGGGAGGAGCCCACTATTTCCCTCCCAGGCATCTCTCAATCCCGGATTATGCATTCTCCAGGTAGTTCTGTGGTTTGACTTGACAGAATTAGACCCCAGTGCCAGCTTCTGCCAGCTGATGCTGTGGCTAAGCCCAAACAACCCTCACCCACTCTAATTTTGTTTGCACCAGTAGGAATAATCAACCCAGCCTGGCTTTTCCCTCATCTGGTCCACATGAGGCGCACAGGTGTTGTAGCCCTGCCCAGTCTGGTCTGCCCCCATCCCAGCTCACGCTCTCCAGTGAGAGTAAGCTGATATTCTTGATGAGCCTGTGCCAGCTGTCTAAAATAATATGCCACAATCTTATTTGATTGCTTTCTTATGAACAGATTTAAATTCCACATTTTTGTCCAGAAAACTTCATAACTAAAAGTATTTTACATTGCCACACATTCACCTTGTCCTTCCTCCTCCCATTCTGTTTGTTTATTTTGTGTGTGTGTGTGTGTGTGTGTGACAGAGGGTCGAATCTTTTGTAAAGTGCAATGCAACATTTTTAAAAGAGAGACATCAGATGAGTTTTCCTCTCTTCTCATTAGCCAGAGCAAAAGATGTGGTCATTACTAACCCATTCATTGGCCCACCCATCCTGTGACAGTCTTGGACCAATCATGATTCCAGCACTGGGAATTAAGAACAACCTAGTCTCCCTGAAGGCAGAGGTCTGTCAACTTCTGGGAGAGTTAACTAACAAGGGGGAAATGACTAAACATGATGAAAATGGCTTTTAGGTAAACAACTAAGAATGCCTGGCACACCTACCCAATATTACAGAGCTGGTTAGTGGAAAACCACTCTCTGATCCCTCTTCCCACATGCATGCTACCTCCTCAGGAGATCAAGGAGTTATTGCTTATAAAATACTTTACAGGCCTCCTGTGGGAAATCTAATATTTATTTGTCCTATAAGATAAAAACAGAAATTCATCTTTTCTTATTTTTCTTTTCAGCTTTTCTTAATCTATGATTCTTCACAGTATGACAATGATAGTCATATATATCCTCAAACAAATATTGCTTGTTTTCTTACAAAACAGCAATAAGTTTGACACAGAACAAGTTCAAGGAATGTAAATAGTATCATTTTAAAACATTTTCCACTCTGTTTTCCTTCATTAAAACTCTACAGAGTTGAAAACTCAAAAGGAATTATAATTCCATCAAGACAAGAAATCAAAATTGTGATTACTTTTATTAAGTTTATCAGGACTACGAGTAATAGTCATCCAAATCTCTCAAGTCTACAAAATTGAGCTGCATATTTTCAAAATACAGAGGTACAGAGAACCATGTTGGCAACCAACAGTAAGTGAAAGAATTAAGAGCTATACTATATGAGAAGATAAAAAAGAATATTACAGAAATTCTTTCCCTGCTTCAGCAATTTAGAAAAAATCAAGCTCCCATTTTTAGAATTTATCACGATTTCTATTTTCCACAACAACTGACCTTGACATTCACTCTTTATTTCTCTGCCATAACCTTTACTAGGACAGACCACAGAATGGTGGCTGTGATTTGCCTAACCTTGTTTCACCCTGAAATAGAGAAAGAGAGAGAGAGAGAGAGAGAGAGAGAAAACACCAAAATGCCAAAGAGGACTATGGGATTACTTTTGTATGGGACCCAAACAATATTTCTACACAGATTTGTTGTATCGCCCGTACAATGAATGGGGTTTTCTTTTTTTTAACGCAGGAGAGATTTCTCCAAACTATTATTCCAGCTATTTTGTTCTTTGGTATTTACCCACATACCCCAAGAGAGGTAGATATGAAAAAACAATATTTGACCATGTAGCTATAGTTACAGGCCACAGACAGTCAAGGGAACAGAAATTTGAAGATGAATGTAATATACAACTTTGCCCTGATTCTGTCTCCCTGTATAAACTCTGCTCACCACTTAAATCTAAGTATTCCCTAGTCCTAGATAATTGACAGGCAGTGGGAGAAAGTAAAATCAAGTAGAAAATGAACACTGAACAGAAAAGCACCTCCTTTCCAAGAAAAATTCCATTTTAGAGTGGAATGATGAAAATGCCCCATTCTTCTGTTTAGATAAATCCCAACTGTGTTTATGCTGATTTCTCCATGGGGAGAAAAAAAAAGATTGTTTCTTTGAAAAATCACTGACACAGAAAGACTCAAGCTCAATTTGGTTTCATCCTGAAGGTTTGAAGTAAAACATTTCTTTGCAAGGATTTATATATAAGACATTCATTAATTAAGTTTCACAATAACACTCTGAAGTGAATACTACTGAATTCATTTAACCAGTGATGAGATTCTGGCAGAGAAACCAAGCAATTAGACTTGATCAGTAAAGCATTTAAAAACCTGGGGAGGGGGGGATCCAGAAGCTCTCAATGTCTCCTTCTCCACATTAAATTACTCTAAGTTTAGAATCAGAAATTCAGCATATAATTGCAGAAGGAAAGGAACTTTGCTATGGTTCAAATAGAATTATAAATATAAGGCAGATAAACTACAAGGAGTGTCAGAATTTCCTTCCTGAAATAGATATGCAATATATGTCACATCTGAAAGAAACAGTCTCTGGAAGTCTGTGAGTACTGTCACCCCTTTCATACAGCTGAACAATGGCCCCGACTCCTTTAGTACTACAGTAACCTCCACTGGCAAAGTCAACACTGCTACTGCACATTTCTGATCTTAACACTCTAAAATAATCTTGCATCTCAAAGGTTTTCCCCCAAGGCAAGCCTAGTCATCCTGGGTAACTATGTACCTATGATTCATCTCTTTCCACATTCCACCAATATCCACATATATTAATTCACTGCTGTTCCCCAGGCCCAGCCATTTTCTTAGTTGGCTCATGCATACTCAGGTCTTAACTATGGTGTTTTGCAATAACGACCATCAACATTATTTTCTAGCCAATCTGTCCCCATATCTACTAGAAGACAATCAATGCCTAATCTTCATTCTCTGGTTCAAGTTACTCATCAATGTGAGTTTTAGGGTGTTCTCCCCAGCTGCTCCCATCCCTTATGTTGACCCTTTACTTAGGCAAGCAAGGTTCTCCAGGTGTACAGGGGCCTTACCCTTTACTACAGTGACACATCCTGCTGACTGCTTTTCATGTCTTCAGGAGCATGTCACCTACCAAGCTCCCATTGATTCCAAATGCTCATATGTTTTGTCTACGCTTGGAAGCCTTGTATCAAACTGCATGCAGGTCCAGTGCAGTAGCCTAGTGGCTAAAGTTCTCACCTTGCATGTGTCAGTATCCCATATAGGTGCTGGTTCTAATCCCGGCAGCCTGCTTCCCAACCAGCTCCCTGCTTGTGGCCTGGGAAAGCAGTCGAGGATGGCCCAAAGCCTTGGGACCCTACACCCATGTGCTAGACCCAGAAGAGGCTCCAGGCTCCTGGCTTTGGATCGGCTCAGCTTTGGCCATTGTGGCCATTTGGGGAGTAACTCAGAGGATGGAGGATCTTCCTCTCTGTTTCTCCTATTTGTATATATGACTTTCCAATGAAAGTAAATAAATCCTTTTAAAAAAAAACTGCATGCATGAATTCAGTATTTATTGGTGCTTCCTAAGCACAAACTACCCTATCTAATAAAGATAATACCAAGATAATTAAATGTGCATCCTGTACCCCCAAGATCTTACATGCATGTTAAACTATAGAAGGGTAAAAGAAATAATCCTAATACACAGAAAGTAGTAAGTCTACTACACTAATGCTGATGAAGTCAGATGGGAAGTCAAAATTAGGAAAAAAAAAATACTTCCCAGAAAGACAGACAGGAGCAAAGTTAGGGAATAAGTGGCTTTTAGGTGTATCTTTGTAGACAGATGCAAGACACAAAGACAGGTATTTTAGGTGTTAAAACAACACCAGAATAAGCATGGAAATGGAAAATCTTCCATGAGTAAATGGAAGATAGAATGAAGCTTAGATTGGCTACAAGGCAAAGAAGAGAGGCTATTTTGGAAAATAAATATGCAGCAAGGAACACAGCATTATAAGAAGATATTAAGGTGTTTAAATGATTGCTTTCAAGTCAGTGAGAGTCAGATCCTAGCAAAAAAAAAATAGTCTGGTATTGGTAATGGCAAAACTAAGAAATTATATCAGGAAACCGTTACAACCAACCCCAAGGAAAGCAGCATTACAAACCAGAATTAGAGCAATGACAGAGGGAATGAGAAGGAAGAAATATGCAAGAGATTATCAAATGAAGAAATGAACACAATTGACAACTGGCTATACCAAATGGCAAGAAAACACTAGGAAGCAGGAAGTTACTCAGGCATTTTATAAAATCTGGTTCAAGGATGTCCCAGACACATGGATGCTCCTTTATTCAGTCAATAATGACTTACTGAATAGCTATAATATACCCAAAATTAAGTTAAATGTCAGAGAAACAGTAACAAATGCAAAACTATATCCTCACCATATGGGAAGCTGCTAACTTGAGGGAAGGAATTATATAAACAAAGTGTTAGAATTCTGTAGTACATGTTGTCTTGGGACGAGGGTGCCACAAGTAGTTGTAGAAGATGTAACTAAAAGATAAGTTGATTTTGGTATTTAAAAAAATCGGAACAAATAAAAACTGGAACTCATTCAGTTTCCTCAGAATATGCATTTCCCATAAACTTCTTAAAAGACTTCATACAAGTATGGATTTCAACTTTTCTGAGCCAAAATAAACTTATTTTTAATTTATTTTTCCCATGAACTATCTTTTCATAAATCTGAACTCTGCTTAAGGTTCCCTTGAACCTAGGAAGTCCAAAGAATGAGTAATCAAGTCACTGTTTAAGGGAATGATCCACAGATACCAGGCTGTGCAAGAGACAGAGATCTGATTGCCCCTCTACTTGCCTGAGTATTAGCCAAGAGTGAAATAAACTTATGGATTATATTGTACTATTTACCTCGCTCTTCATTATTACTCAACTGACATCAAACTGGTATAATATAATGGTATTAGGTATTTGATAAGTGGAGAAGGAATAGGACTGGCAATTTAGAGAAGTGAAAACAACTCTCAACTGAGTCATCAAACCAGACGGCCTCTCTGGCTCTCCAACTGACCAGCTGGGTGAACTTTCACAAATCGTCCTGGTTTTTTTAATTCATAAAATGAGTATTTTAAAAAATGCTTCATTCATAGATTTGTTGTAGATTTTTTAATGTAAATGCAACTTGTAAAATACAAGATATGCCACAGCCATGAAATGTTACAAATTAAATGTGTTTCAACCAAGCTTTCTACAAAGAAGTAACAGGCACACTCATATCAGACTGAAAAAGAGTTGGTTTACAAAGACTATTTATAATGTAGAGGTAGAGTTAAGGGAATAGTGCAGTACTTCAGGCCAAACAACATCAGAAGAGCTATTACCACATTTGAATCCAGAAACAAGAGACAGGAGTCATTGTAATAGTTGAGAAAGAGAAAGCCCTACAGAGCGTAGAATGCTTTCTGCAAGCAAGATAGCAGAGAAAAAGTCCAGGAAATAACTACAACATTCTCCTCCATTCCTGCAATCAGCTTCCAGAAAGCCCATTGACCAGAGCTAACCTGAAACCACAGAAGGAGAGACTATGATGTAATCCATCTAGGTCAGCCTCAGGGGTCAGTGAGTTGGGTGGAGAAGGTATGTGGCTGAACATCAGTGCTTATCTATTCATCAACTTTAGTGAACGTAGAAATTGCCTGGGAAAGGTTGTTGGAAATGATAGACCCAGATCCTGTCCCAGAAATTCTGATTCGGTAGATTGTTCAATACGGAGGCCATTAATGCACGGTTCTACAGAGCTAACCACCCCACTTCATACCCCTAGAGTCTCACACACATGGTGGATTTCATCTTAAGATAAATTTAATTTCTAAATAAGTTAGCAATCCATTTCAAGTTGTTCCATTTCCTATGCGACACTCAGTTTAATCTTTTTTTTTTTCTCTTATCAAGGGAAAGACTAAGTTCAGACTAACCTATCAGCAAAGAAGACATTTGATCCTCTTTCCACACAACTTATATATTCTGAAGACTGAGTAAGCCCCAGTTGCTGGAGACTGGAAGAGCAGACCTTAACAGTCTGAAAAGGAGTGAAATAGTTCCGAATTGACCAGACTGGGAAACAAACTCTGCTAGGGCATTCTGCAAAGCCCCCAGATGCAGGTGTTGCTCTAAGATAACGAGCTCACTAAGGAATCCTGTTCTCTTCCTCCCTCTGGCACATGATGATCTCCTGGCACTCTCAGCCGTTAGTTAGCAGCAGGAATGCAGATGTGACCTTAGACTATTGCCACATCAATAAAGAAATCTGATACCTTAAGAAAACAAAAACTTCTGGGAAGAGCATCTCCCTTTTGCAAGGAGCAAACTTGCCCCTCTGCTTTTATAATCTTTATCTTGCCTCTGTCTCTTCCTGTATCCAGTTGTGCATCATCTCCCACTCCACCCTGGTTGATTCCACGTGGGTTGTGGTATTCAGCAATGTGCATTTTTGTTAGGTCTCATCATCTTGTATAGTTCCAAAGGAACCCTAAGACTTTCTCTGGCTTCTGGCTCCCCACATCAGCACACCAAAGAGACACTGACTACAATGCTACATGTCCTTACTCAGTTGTTTAAAGAAATGATACCAAGCCTCATTCTGCAAGGAAAAGTTTTACAGTTTTTTTTACAACATGCTGTTGTAATGGATATCACTGCATTTTCTCCATTACTGTATCGCCAGTACCAACACACTGAGTAGGTGGTAGTACCTGTTTTATCAAGGTCAATGGCTGCAATTTTGCTGCAGGGCAGAAAGAAAGAAAAAGTGAGATTAAACATGTTCTAAAGTCTGTAAGTGTTTCTACAGACTGAAACATGAGGAAGTATACTTGCATTGGAAATTAAATCCAACAAAAGTTCAAATGAGTTTTTAAAGTTCTATGCAAATGCATTGTTCCTCAGACTGAGTGGGTCTGAGAAAAAAAAACCCCGCAAAATGCAGTCTGTCACTCATCACAGGCTCCCGCCTACTGTTTTGCTTTTCTGAGTCCTCCTTATTCGAACTAACTGGAATTTTTTAAAGAGTGACTAAATTGTGAAGATTTTGCAGCAGTGAAAAGTGGCCTTCTCATTTAAAAGGACGTCAGTGTTTCTCCACACACCCCTAATCATGTTTGTAACTCACAGAACCAGAGCCTATCTACTAGATTACATTGCTTCACCCTGGGAGAGAATTTTTCATTACAGGACAAACTGCACATGTGACACCTGCTTCCTGCTGAAGACATTAAGCCTTCTGCACACACCTACACATATTTCTGGGGCAGGCATCACAGCTGTTTGTAATTTAACTGTAACTGTAACTCCAACTGCAGAACAGAATTAAAATAGAGGCCTTTAAAATTACTAATCATACAGATAATCCTTTCTTGGTAAGACTTCAAAAACAAAATAATGAACAAGGTAGTTATTCAAATTTCCAAAAGCACTGAGGCTAATTTCATAATTTACTGATTATGAATACTATTTTCAGGGATTTTCTCTCACAAAATGAAGCAGCTTATCACCATGGGAAAAGATTCCTTTACTGTACCTTTTTCTCAACTTTTATATTAATCCTATAAAGAGATCATAATTGGTATCTAGACTCATAAGTATGCCCATTTAATCTGACCTTGTAGCCAGTGAATGTGAGTTTTAAACCAAATAGCATTATGTCATTACCTTTAACTCTCTGAAGTTGGCTAATGGTGATTATATATACTCATGTGGCACTAATTATTTTCTGATGGTTTCTCTGTTGATATGGTTGCTTTCAGCTCCCAGTTACAGAGACCTAGCACAAATGGCTAAAAGAATGAAATTATTTGTTTTCTTATCCCAAAGAGTACTAAGTAAAGGAAGCACCAGCGTTGAATAACTCAGATTATAAAAGACCCAGGTTCTTTCCATGTTTATCCTCTTTCATATGAATATCTGGGGACTGGAAGAGTGTGCATCAACTAGAGTTCTCTAAGAATCAGGCCTGTCTCTTCTCTGTGTGTGTGTGTGTGTGTGTGTATATATATATAAGTAAGTATGTAAGTATTAATTTGTGGGAGTCAGAATGCGACTGTGTATACACACACACACACACATATATGTGTGTATATATATATATACATGCATACAATTTTCAGTAACTGGCTATATGTTTTGGGATCTAGCACATCCCAAATCCATACAATAAACTGGTTAGCTGGAAACTGCCAAAGTCTGCAAGCAGATTTTTTTCTTCTGCAGGAAATCCTCAGTTTTGCTAGAAGAGCTTTTAAACTGATTGGATGAGGCACACTCAGTTATCAAAGATAATGTTTACTTAAAGCTAACTGATGGTAATGACAATCAGACCTATAAGGATGCTTCAGAAAGTTTTGTGGAGGAGATCAGGCATTTAGCCTAGAAGATACTTATGTCCCATATAAAGGTACCTGGTTCAATTTCCAGCAATTGCTCCAACTCCTCACTCCAGCTTCCTGCCAGTGCAGACACTTGAAGGCACCAGTGATGGGCTCAAGCAACTTGAGTTGCTGTCAGCTACATGGGAGGGTTGTATTTCAATACCAGTTCCTTTCTTCTAACTAACACACACGCAGTCCCAGCCATTGTGGGTTTTGGGGAACTCAAGAATGGGATCTCTCTGTCCCTCTATGTCACTCTGCTTCTCAAATAAATTTTTGGATGCAATTAAAACAAAATTGATGGCTTTTTTCATAATACATATCTTCCATGATTTTTAATCTCTTTAAATGAGTGGATTTCAAATATTTTCATGACACACACCACAGGAAACTTTTAAGAAGGAGAGATACAGACAGGAATTGTGTATCTGTTGGTTTACTCCTCAAATGCCCACAACAACCAGAGCTGAATCATGCTAACCCCAGGACCTTGGAACTCAACCCAGGTCTCCCAGGTAGATGGCAGGGAATCAGGAATCTCAGGGTGCACATTAGCAAGATGCTGCAATCTGAATTGGATCAGAGACTTAAATGAAGACACTCTGACATGGGTTGCCAGCATCCTAAAAGTCTTACTATTTATTCAAATATCCACCCTTAAACTTGTCTATTAATCTCATTTTCTGTGAACTGTTTGAAGCAATCTAGTATGAAGCCTTGTATACCTTCAGAGTAACATTTATATTCATGCTAAATCGAATAACTGGAGACCACAGACAACCCAAGTTAGACAAGTAAATCAAGTAACACAAAAAACTAATAATTCAAGTTTCTTCCTAAACTCTACATGAAATCAGTCCCTTACAGGAAGAATGAGATCAAACTTGGCTCAAATCAATTGAATTTTAGTTGAGCAATGTAAGGCAGATATACATGTTGGAACCAAATTTGGGCTGTGCCATATGGATAAGGGATAATGTAGGATAGGTTAAAAGAGGTATCAAAAACACAAGAAAGAACTTGGAAAATTTTTGAGTGAACAAACAAGTCAATGAATGATCGTTGACAAATGCTGAACACAATGAATGCTGGTAATTTTCTCTAAATATATGACCGCAAGATATAATTTGTATGTATGTCATATGCATGAAGCATGATTATTATTTGAACAATACCACATCAAATCTTTGCCACACATTGCTAAATGCTAAATGAATACTAACTGTGCTCTATGGGCTGGATCAAAAAAGATGAATATCATTCTAAATGTATAAACTAAGTTCCTACATTAAACATAAAGCTATCTTAGAAATAAACTCCTAATTCTAAAACACATCAATTTTTGATAAAAATAAGACTATAGTTTAGAGAAATCTCCCAGGAAAGTAGAGAACCTCACCTTGCTACTATGAATTGCTCCAGAGAATATCAAGATATGTTGAGGGAGGGAGGAATGATACTTCTCTCATTGCACCTGTTACAGAAGTCTTTGTTTAGCTGAGCTGCTCATGTTTTGTTTTGACCAACAGTTTGAGTTCATGTGACATGTGATAGTGCAACAAAATGGAAAAATATATAGAATAATTAGAAGGCTGATTTATCTCAAACACATTGATGATATGTACATATCATCATCAATTTTATTATACCTAGCATTTACTCTTGTTTGCTCATTTCTTTAATAATTCACTTTATTTTAATTTTTTCAGAAAAACAAATCTTTTACCTGGTCAAGAGGATACTGATTTGTTCCAAGTGGTTAAAATGCAACTTTATGTATTAAAAAATGTTACTGCAAAGCTGTGAGGTACTCCCATGACTAAAAGGAAATCTGTGACTAGTTCCTTCTTTAAAACACCTTGAAAACCACATACCATCCAACCTTCTTTCTGGCCAACTTGCTTCTATATCCTAGACACAGTCATTTACTCTAAGATATAGGTGGTTCCCTCTCATGAAAAAAATAAAAAGAAAATGTTAAAGGTTTCAAGGTACCTATTTTCCGCGTCGGTTTTTTTCCACTAAAATAAGATATTATTTATAGAAACTATGCAATTTTCCATTTCATTCCTAAATTTATCAACACATATTGACTGCTTAAGTTAGTAAGATATCCACACTGTATCAATTAGTGTTGTAACCCAAATATTTTAGCAAATTATATCCTTCCACCAACCTGTTTTCTGACTGTTCACTTGATCTCTTGCAATAGAATGACTTTAGTGGCAGCTTACCCAGTTGTTCTGCCCAGATAAGCTGTGCTGAAGAGGAAACTCTTGCTTTAGCTCACTATGCCTTACTTAAAATAACAACAGTTTAAGCGCAGACATGATTTGAGATGAAGCATACACAAGGCGGCATGTCGCTAATAAACACATACTAATATGTACACATGAAACATACTGATAGTAAACAATTACATGGTGCTTATGATGATTACTTGGAGGCTTAAATAATAAATATAAAATGTAATCAGGAGAGTTATGTTGAGAAAACTTCTAATTGCATATAAACAATTCAAAATGGAAAAACTGCTAACTTTTTGAAACGTTTATTAGTGAATAAATACAAGAGTAAGTCAGCATATAAATATCTCTATTATGCTGAAATGAGGTAGAACAGCGGCAGGTACGGATTTTCAGGAGAGTGGTTTGAACACAACTTTCTCTCCTGTGACTACCTGAAAAGCTTTCCCAGAAAGGCTTTTTCAGAAGTGTTAACTAAGTAACATTTTAATGAGATCTGAGAAGCTGCTGACCTGAAAGCAAAACAAGAGCTGAGAAAATCCATACAGGACCAGGGAGTATCTGTGGGCAGGTTGAAACAGAAGTGGTGTCACAGAGGAAGGAAAGAGTGAGAGAAACTCAAGAGCCAGGCATATTTAGAAGTATGTAACGCAGTACAATTTCAACTTCTGGGTTCCTGTCAAAGGAAGCATGCCATCCAGAAATTATCCCTCAGAAATCTGAGCATGTGGAGGAAATTAAAATCCTTAATTTCTGGGCCCGACGCAATAGCGTAGTGGTTACAGTCCTACCTTCGCACACTCTAGGATCCCATATGGGCCCCGGATCTAACCCCAGCGGCCCCGCTTCCCATCCAGCTCCCTGCTTCTGGCCTGGGAAACCAGTCTAGGACAGCCCAGCTCCAGCCGTTGCGGCCGCCTGGGGAGTGAACCATCGGATGGAAGTTCTTCCTCTCTGTCTCTCCTCCTCTGTATATCTGTCTTTCCAATAAAAATCAATAAATCTTTTTTAAAATCCTTAATTTCCTTTTTGAGAACAAAATAAACAGAGTGCTAAAATACAGTCTATATTTCCCAGTTGGCAGATACAGGCAAAAAGCAGACTCTTAAGAGTTGCCGATACTGGGCCCAGCATGGTAGCCTAGTAGCTAAAGTCCTCATCTTGCAAATACCAGGATCCCATATGGGCACCAGTTCTAATCCCGGCAGCTCCACTTCCCATCCAGCTCCCTGCTTGTGGCCTGGGAAGGCAGTCGAGGATGGCCCAAAGACTTGGGACCCTGCACCCACGTGGAAAACCCAGAAGAGGCTCCTTGATCCTGGCTTTGGATCGGCTCAGCTCCGTCCACTGTGGCCACTTGGGGAGTGATTCAGAGAATGGAAGATCTTCCTCTCGTGTCTCCTCCTCTCTGTATATCTGACTTTCCAATACAATAAATAAATAAGTAAACCCTTTTCAAAAATTGCTGATACTGAAAGAACTGATTTTTGGAGACGTTTGAAGACTAATGACATTTCCTTGTCATTTTCCAAACCTGAAGTGAACAAAAAGGCAATGCTGGAGGATTAGGACATATGTTTTAATTTACTAGATTTAAAGAAAAGAGTAAATTTTTTATGGTAATATGTTCTATACAAACAGAAGTTTAAACTATTTGATCTCTAAAATATGAGATAGGGCGTTTACAAATGTGGTGGAAAGTAGGCCCTGCAGTAGGGCCTTAGGATCCTGCACCTCCGTGGGAGACCTGGAGGAAGTTCCTGGTTCCTGGCTTCAGATCAAATCAGCGCAGCACTGGCCGTTGTGGTCACTTGGGGAGTGAATCATTGGACGGAACTCTGTCTCTCCTTCTCTCTGTATATCTGACTTTCCAATAAAAAAGTAAATAATTCTTTAAAAAAACACAAAAGTTGGTGTACCTTCAGATTTTCACTTTTGATATGAAATTATCAAAGATATTATGAATAGGAGTTTGACCCTTAAAAAAAATCCCAAGTCTATCTCTGTAGGTGTTATGTAATGTTCTATTATTGGGAGAACTTGAGATAATATGCGTATTTTCTAAACTAGAAAGTATCATCTAAGTATAAGCTTTAATTATACTGTATGGTTATAACAGGTTATATAATCATAGAAAATTGTTAACTATAATTAACCATTTCTAGAACTTACTTTCAATTTGTTTCATCAATTTGTTATTTAATTGTTTTAATTTAACCTAGTGCTATGGAGTATCCTTTTACTCTGCCTTCAACATAACATTAAGGCAAATATTTGAGTAAATTTAGTGCAAAAGTTTTTTTTTTTAAGATTTATTATTATTGGAAAGCCAGATATACAGAAAGGATATTCATATATTGCCCAAGTGCAAAAGTTGCCCAAGTGCAAAAGTTGACATGGAGAATATATGAGGGGTCTTCTAAAGAAAAGTTCATGGAAATGTATACCATAAAAAGCTATGCAGAGGGCCCGGCGGCGTGGCCTAGCGGCTAAAGTCCTCGTCTTGAACGCCCCGGGATCCCATATGGGCGCCGGTTCTAATCCCGGCAGCTCCACTTCCCATCCAGCTCCCTGCTTGTGGCCTGGGAAAGCAGTCGAGGACAGCCCAATGCATTGGGACACTGCACCCGCGTGGGAGACCCGGAAGAGGTTCCAGGTTCCCGGCTTCGGATCGGCGCATACCGGCCCGTTGCAGCTCACTTGGGGAGTGAAATCATCGGATGGAAGATCTTCCTCTCTGTCTCTCCTCCTTTCTGTATATCTGGCTGTAATAAAATGAATAAATCTTTAAAAAAAAAAAAAAAGCTATGCAGAAATTTCAAATTTTTTTTGCTCTTAATTATATATTTTAGCAAATGTATTTGTTTTGATTTTTATTCAAAAGGTATAAAGATAGAGAACGCTCTTTCATTTGCTAGCTTACTCCCCGAATGCCTGCAATAGCTGGAGTTAGGCCAGGGTAAAGCCAGGAGCAAGGGATTCAATGCAGATCTCCATGTGGTTGACAGGTTCACAAGTATTGGAGAAGTCATGTACTGCATCCCCTGGTGCACATTACCAGGCACCTGGAACTGGGACTGGAGTTGAGAGGGGATACAGGCAACAAAAGCAGTATCTTAACCATCGTGCCAAATACCTGCACCATAATCTTAGTGTTTAATTTTTTTCCAACAAGCCTTTTAAGTCTCTTCACATTTTCAGTGTGGAGACATTAAAAGGCAGACATTTGAGGAAAAGCCTCTGAGAGTCTGGCATTGAAGTTCAGGCTTCTCACTTCCTGATAACCACTTCATCACTACCAGCTTCCCCTCATGTCCTCAAGGAGCCTACATAGACACATTGTTCACTGACAGCAGTGCCTCCATCAGACTCTAGATGAGGTCATGACCAATTTATTTTTAGATTCTTGGTAAAATAAAAGAGGAAAAAAATGCCACATTTCGTTAGCAAGTTACCATATATTTTAAATGCCTACCTTAACGAATCAATGTATAAGGACTAAACACACATGAACAGTTACAATGGCTTAATGAACAGTCTTTTTATCATTAAGAATGTGAAAGCTCTAAACTGTTTGAAAGCCACTGGTGCTTCTACCCTGTAGGGGCTTTTAGTTCACAGAGTTGTCTACTATTGCTTCCCAGGAATTCACTACCTACTTACTGAGGTTGTGCTTATGCAACTGAACCACTGTTCATTACTGTCTTCAACGTGACAATATGAGTTGTCATTTCGTAACCAGGAAAGCTCCACTGCCTCCTGCCCCACTACCAGCTTCTGGAACTTCTTTCAAATTGGCACTCTCATTCTGAAATGTCTTTGTGTGTGTCAAAATCCTAGAGTGGAGAAACTGATTCTAAATTAGGTAATCTCTAAAACAATCTCGTGGACTAGAAAAAAAGATGGTATTGCAGTTTTCCATATGTTGGCAATAAGATCTTACTCCAGTCTTCATACATAACATTTAGCATGCTAATGGAAGTAAAAACACATTACTGTCTAGGAGAGGGAAAGAGGAAGAGGATAGGGTGGATGGAAAGGGAGAAGAAGAACAAATGAAAAGGAGAGAGAGAGACGACATAGTCCATGTGGCTTCCTGAAAACTTCCATGTTGAGAAGACATACTCTACACAAATCTTAGTTCCTGATCGCACATTGTAAGGCCTTAGCATACTGGCAGATTCTTTGACATAATGAAGTTCTACCCCAACCTGGAATTCACTCTGCATGCCCTATATAATTGTCTGTCTCACCATCAATTCAAAGCAACTGAAAGTGAACTGAGATTAAATTCTGAAAAACAAGCCTCATCACAATAGAAAATCCAATTAACTTTAGATACAGTGGCTGCATACTAGCAGTAGCACTGTAATTTTGCCTTCAATGAAAATGGTTTAGCTGTTCATTAGGTAGCATGTCAAAAATTAAACAATGCCAATTATTTTCCTTGTTCTGATATCTAGTGTTATCTGGGGAATTGCATTAGAAGGATGATTATTGATATACAATTCAACTATATGCAGTTCCGGGAACCTCTGCTTTTTCTCGTTTTATCTTTTCTTGTATGTCCTGGTGTGACAGAAAATAATTATCTCTGGGGAGTCTAGAATGAACTCCTGTACAATGATTTAGAGATTGCAAAATGATGATGTTGATAATGTTGATGTCATTTTTAGCTTTCCTAAGTGAAAAGTGACACTAAACAGCGGTATTATCATGCTTAATGTCTCAGCTTCTCTGTGACAGAAGTAATGAAAATGACTGCCTCCCCTGCTTAAAGCAGGGAAATTGAGAAGCTGTATGGGTTACTGAAATTTTCAAGTGGAATTTTTGGTAGAGCTGGAAGCAAAAGCCAGTTCTTTCCCTCAAGATAAGTGATCAGTCTTCAGACTGTCCTTTCTCAAATATGCTGCGCCCTGTATTTCTACAACAGCTCTGTGTTATTTTTTAGTTTGACTTAGTGGCAGTCAATAAAAAGTACTGATTTTTTTTTGACCACAAAATTGTGAAGGATAGAAATATGATTGAGACACAATCCCTGGGCCTGGTGCGGTAGCCTTGTGGCTAAATTTTTGCCTTACATGTGCCAGGATCCCATATGGGCCCCGGTTTGTGTCTCGGCTGCTCTACTTCCCATCCAGCTCCCAGCTTGTGGCCTGGGAAAGCAGTAGTGATGGCCTAAAGCCTTCAGACCCTGCACCCACATGGCAGACCCAGAAGAAGCTCCTGGCTTTGGACTGGGTCGGCTCCAGTCATTGCAGCCATCTGGGGAGTGAAGCAGTAGATGTAAGAACTTTCTTTCTGTCTCTCTCTCTCTCTGTAAATCTGTCTATCCAATAAAATCAAATAAATCTTTAAAAAAGACACAGTCACCATTCTCAAAAAAGTTAAAGCAACACCACAAAGCAGATAAGCTAGCTTATTAGACATACATAAGGATTATGTTAAAACCTTTCGAAAATAGATAAAATATAAATTACAGGTGTCTACATATACATCCTTAGAAGTGCAAAAGTGGTATGAAAATTAAAGATTTTTGGTTGGGAGCTAAGGAAAATTAGGGAGGGTAAAGAAGAAAAAAAGAGAGGAAGGCTAGGTTACAATTCCTTCTGTAGTCGCTTTTGATTTGGCCAGCATGCCCTTTTAATGGGACATAAAAGACTTTATAAAAATACAGGTCATGGGCTATACCCCAGACATAGAGTTTCCATGAGTCTATAGCAAGGTCCCCAACCATATATGTTTAACAAGCCTCCTCCAGGCTTACAGTCAAAGCTTTGATCTATATATTGGGATACAGAGCTTTGAGAATGCCCCACCCATCAATGCTAAGGAAAGATGAATGCTGACTTCAAAGGCATGGATAATATAAGGGTTCACAAGTGGTAAATGTTTTAAACACTGTTTTGTATCATGGTATAATAGAATTGGAAGAGGGAGGGAATAAAGAGATATAGGTAATTAACTGATACAGTCTTCTTCCAGCTCAAATGCACTTGGGCACAAACCAATTCTATCGCTTCAGTGAAATAGGACTCCTAGCAGGGCCTCAACTTCCCCTATCTGTCTACTATATTTCCTCTGACCCTAGTAATACGTTTCATCTGGGGCACACACAACTGATCTCATTTTGCATTTATGAATAACTTAAGGCTTTATCTAGGTACTTCCAGTCATTATGTACCTACATTTCCATATAACACCTATAAGGCTTTATTATTTTAGAATTCCAGATATGCATGAGAAAGAAAGCTGTTAATATTAGGTCACTTAGTCAATAACCTCCTTTCCTGCCTAATGTGAGATTGTTCCCCCATCCCTGTTTCTAGTGCTCTGCTGCCTATTTTTAAGCATACTAACTGATGGTGATTCTGCCACTCCCCTCAGGAGACCATTATCCTGGCTTGCCATTTTCAGTGTCAGAGGGCTTTCCCTGGTAATTATCTTCAACTTGTTATTTCTTACTTTTTCCATTATCCTCAGTTATCAATTCCCTTGTAACAACATTACTTCTCTCACATTAGTTATATATTTTTATATAAAAATGAAAATAGACACGAGACAGCTGAATAGTACTCTATAACCATTTTAAGGTGTATAACAGCCAGTTGTATAAAAACGAAAATTGAAATGTCAATGAAGTAGTCACAGAACTTATATTTTCTAACATATTGGTCACTCAGTGCCATGTCAATTAAGTTCATGATATTGTAAATTGTTGCTGAAGTTGTGTAGAGGCTTTTCATTGGAGGGGATGATATTCTGCCAGCTCAACTTTCAGACCAGTGATGGTCTGCCACTGAAACTGTTGAATTTATCTGGACAATAAGATGCTGGACTCTCTGCATGGTCCATGCCCACAATGACAGAATCATGACTGGATATGAACTGTACTACTGTAATAATATGGAGGAATTCAATATGGGGGGAGGCCTTTTTTGGAGGGGTTGAGGGAATCCCAGAGCCTATGAATCTGTGTCATAAAACGAAATAAAAAAAAAGAAAAAATGTTATATATTTTTAGATATTTTCCACAGGCACTGGGCTAGTGGTTACTAGTTTATATATTAATTAATCACATTATTGCAGGATAAAGATGGAGTTAATGGGATCAGTCACTGGATTCTGGCAACACCGCATAGGTTTATGCATGTATCCCTGTGCTTGACTACCTTGATGCTCTCACTCTGAGATCATCCTCCTCTACAAAGCAATATCTCTTCAAGCACAGTGTGTCTAGTTCATATGAAGGTGTCCCAGAAAACGGTCATTCCATTATTTGAAAACTAAGGGTAGAAATACCCAGTTCATTAGAGTTCTGTGAGTGTTAAACAATGTCAGATATGCAAATAATTGAGTCAAAAATCCTAGCTTGTAGTAAACAATGAAGTCATGAGGCATACTTCATGTTAAAATAAATACATAAATACATATATGAAAGTCAAATAAACTTCATTCCATTTTAACATTGTCACTTGCAAGCTGTATGGCCTTCTTGGCACTTACATGCAATTATTTAGTATATAACTTATAACTGTTTATTGTACCAAGAATTCCTAGAGGGAGGTATTGTGTCTTATGCATCTTTATGTTCAGTGCATCAAACTTAAGTTGTTTAACCTTCCTGCACCTCAGCGTCTCCATCTAGGAAATGCAAGGTACACAGCTTACCACTGTGTCAGACACATGTGATGCCTTGACTCACACTTTCTCTGTGCAATTTTTTGCCCCAGCCATTGCTTGCTGCAGCTACTAGATGTGTACAGGAACAGTCTGAAGATAACTCACCTCTGCTGCTCCCTCAAGAACACTGTCATCTCCTACGGGACATCTGCAGCAGTCTCACTGCAAGAAAACAACCTCTTCCTACCCAAGCAGTGGTTTTCACAGAGAAGAGGTGGCTGCCACAAAGGAAAGGGGCCACTGGCTATGGTTATCTGATACAGGCAACACTAGGATATCTGCAATATCCTACATTGCACAGAATTACCTCCCACAGCAATGAACTATCCAGCCCAATGTCAACAGTGCCCCTTTTGAAAAATCCTAAACAAGCAACTCTGAAAAATCCTCATCTGAGGAAGACATACACCCTCTTATTCTGCTTTTACTTTCCCTCCCTGTCTGCACACTGGACCCACCAACAGGTTATTTCTCTGATTTATTTTTTAACATGTTTAGTTGTTACATTATTAATAAATTTTAGACACAGACAGCTCAAATTGCTCGTCCACTACCCAAGTTTCCCAAGTGTTGGGAAGCCCAAAGCCTGGAGCTAGGAACTCAAGTTCTCATGCAGCGGCAGAGGGATTCAGAAACTAAAGTCATCACTGCTACCTCCCAATGTCTCCATTATCAGGAAGAAGCCAAAGCCAGGGACTTCAGCCAGTTACTCTATGGTGGCACAGAGGCATCCACCTAGCTTCCAAACTGCTATACAAAAGAGCCATCCCAATTTTCTCTGACAGCTAAGTTCATACACCAAACAGCTAGTACAATCCTACACTGTTTCCTATTTCTGTGGTGTAAATGCTACAATGACAGAGACATTTTGGTCACAGAATTACTATAGGACATGCATGGTATCTGTTCTGGGGGAAATTAGTACAACTAGAGACTGAAAGACCTGGTTAATACACTTAGCAAACACCAGTAAAACATGTGAATAAGCAGATCCTGAGAGTGCTCTTACACAAGGTTAAAATATAAGACTGGACAGGGGATAATTTATTTATTTATTTTTATTTATTTTTTTTTAAAGATTTATTCATTTTATTACAAAGTCAGATATACAGAGAGGAGAGACAGAGGGGAAGATCCTCCATCCGATGATTCACTCCCCAAGTGAGCCGCAACGGGCCGGTGAGTGCCGATCCGAAGCCAGGAACCAGGAACCTCCTCCAGGTCTCCCACGCGGGTGCAGGGTCCCAATGCATTGGGCCGTCCTCCACTGCTTTCCCAGGCCACAAGCAGGGAGCTGGATGGGAAGTGGAGCTGCCGGGATTAGAACCGGCGCCCATATGGGATCCCGGGGCGTTCAAGGCGAGGACTTTAGCCGCTAGGCCACGCCGCCGGGCCCAGGGGATAATTTATTGACAACTGGAACACCCTCCCATGTTATAGGGTGTAACGTCTTAGCAAGGAAACACAGAATTGGCCCTAATACTGTTCCTCGAAGCTGGGACCTTACCTAAGTACTGGATAAAATCAGGTCTTGGCAGAGTGGTGGGAAATAGATCAAAAGGCTCAGAGATGCAGCAATGTTGTAGTGGATTCATTATGGTATATCAAAGAACCCAGCATTTGGTTATATTGCACAATCGGATTCAAAGGAAGTTCTTTCACTCAGTTGAATATCAATATGTAGTGAGGAGAGTACCTGCACTGTGGATGAGCATGGTTATGGCTGTTCACAGTGGGAGAGGCTATATTGGCTAGTTTCCCTCATACTGATAGAATTTATATGATTCTAAAGTAGAACTGTTTTCACAGAAACAAAGTAGCCACAATTACTAAAACAGCTAGTAAGGTCAGAGTAATAGGATATCTTGACCCATAGGGATCTGTAGTAATTATTCATAAACCATAGGAACCAGAAGAATGGGCAAGCCAGGCAGAGTTTTACTTGGTCTATATAAACAGAAGTTGAGATTTGGCAAGCAAAAACAAGGGTTGCTGTCAACTACCACAGCAGAAAATAGCAATCCGGATGGATATTTCACAGAAGAAATACAAATGGACAAAAATAAGTGAAAATTCCTCAAAATCACTAGTTATCCTGGAAATGCAAATGAAAACCATAATTGGATAACATCTCACTCCAGTTGGAACAGCTGTTATAAAAACATTGCTGGCAAGGATGTGTAGGTACATATAATCTCTATTTTTGGAGGAAGCAGCTCAGCAAATGAATTGTAAGATGTGGTTAATATGGCCAGAAAAAAATGCAGATATTGAGAGACCTCATATTCAGTCATGCTGGAAGATTGGATAATGGACAATTTATTAAAATTGGAACATTTTCTCATGACAACCCTAGTGGGAACGTAAACTAGTACAGCCATTATGGAGAGGAGTATGGAGATTCTTTAAAAAAAATAGAAAAAATATCTAACATATGACCCACCTATTCTTTCTGAGAAATAAAATCAGTATATGAAACCAATACTTGCAATAGAAACTATCATATAAAGAAATGAAGACACATTGTAGTATGGATCTCTAATCCCAAATCAAAGATGAACTCACAACGAAGTTGTTAAATAAATATTGACAATAGGAAGCTGGATTTTCTACCATTGTCTGTACCTATAATGTCATGACACACTTAACTAGCAGAATTATGGATTTATGAATGTTTTTGAAGGACTATACTATTACAAACATATAGGAAAAATCCATGGGGGAAGGGTATTAGGGAGAGAGTGATTAAATTCCTGAACCTATGGAACTGTACCATAAAATACTTAAAACAAAAAAAGATACTTGCACTCTTGTGTTCACTGCAGTACTGTACACAATAGCAAAGATATGCAATCAACATAAGTGGCCATCACCATATGAATGGATAAAGAAACCATGGTGCTATAAAAACAAACTGACATTTGTAGGGGAAAGAAAGAAAAACAAAGAAAGGAAGGAAGAAAGAAAGAAAGAAAGAAAGGAAGGAAGGAAGAAAGAAAGAAAGAAAGAAAGAAAGGAAGAAAAGAAAGAAAGAAAGAAAGAAAGAAAGAAAGAAAGAAAGAAAGAAAGAAAGAAAGAAAGAAAGAAAGAAAAGAAAGGAAACGAAACTGGAGATGATTATGTTAAGTGGAAAAAGCCAGACTCCGAAAGACAAACACACACATGTGTATGGAAATAAAAAATTAACATTGTTGCATATATCTGATCAGAATTTAAAGCAGGGTACTAGAAGATAGGAAGGGTGGAAGGAGGGAAAGCAGGAAGTCTAGATAATAGGCAATTAAACACAATAGGGTAGTTATAACAGGTTCTGGCATTTATCTATACAATGTGGTGAATATGGCATTAAATGATGCACAATACCCCATATAAAGAACTGGAAGAGAGGAGTCAAAGATAAACAAATGAAAGTTGTCTGACAAAATCATTTTATCATTGAAAAGTTGCATGGCATGCCTTAAAAATGTTCAAGTATTACATGTTAATCTAAAATTTAATTTTCAAAATTGAAAATCATCATCACTCACCCAGTTTCTAAACTGAAATCAATTCTCAGACCCAGAGCTCAGTTTCTGATTTGGAGCATGCTGATTAGCAAAGAACGACCCTTTTAAGAAGCATCCTGCGATGCTACTGCAACCAAATGGGAGAGTACTTCAAAAGGTTCATGGCTAGGGGACCAGCACAGTGGCATAGCACGCTAATCATCTACCTGCTAGATGATATGGGTGCTGGTTTGTGACCTGGTTGCTCTACTTCTAATCCAACTCTCTGCCTATGGTCTGGGAAAGCAGCATGGGATGGCTAAAGCCTTTGGGTACCTGCACCCAAGTGGCAGACGGGGAAGAAGTTCCTGGCTCCCAGCTTCGAATCAGCTCAGCTCTGGCTATTACAGCCATTTGGGGAGTGAACAAGAGGATGGAACTCCCTCTGTTTCTCCCTCTCTCTGCAAAATTTGCCTTTCAAATAAATCTAAAAATAAATTCATGGAAAATGGAACTAAAGAGTAAGTTTATTTCCATGCAGGCTGTTTAAAAAATCCATACATAGGTTTTTCATAATAAAATACTTTCAATGGCCTTTTTGAAAATACCTCAGAACACCACATGCACACTGGGAGAGAATACTTAGGTTATCCAAGCACTACTCAACCTAAAACCTGAGCTGCTCCTGACAACAAAGGATTCAAAATGCCATTGCACCCCTTACTTTAAGGAAGGCTTTAAAATTAGTCAGCGAATGGAAACCCAGCCCATGTCCATTTAATAAGATTCCATTGGGTTCAAAGTGCCCAGGCCCTTAGTGAACTCAACATTGAGTCTCTGGCCAATATTAAAAGAGCTCGCAGGTGATTATAAGTTTTAGGGGGACATCCCTGAAACCTGCAATGGTAAATATACCACCACCATTTGAAGAAGAGAAAAGGGGAAAGCCAGAATTAATTTATTCATTTGGCCTCTATAAAACCAGAAGGATCACTGTGAATAAACTGACCCAAACTAAAAATAACCAAGTAGCAACCACAATCATAACTGTTAGACCAGATGTGCTCTTTGGTAAAATGTATTATCACAGTTTCTGGCACTTAATAAGTAATTTTTGATCTGGTGAGTATATTTTTCCTCAATCTTATTAAATAATAAAAATCAAAAGTAGTTTGATATCATCTGGACAGTAGTATTCTGTTAACTCTTTTGCTTTATGTTGTTGTGGTCCTAACTAGCTAGTTTAGAGTCACAAGCTTAGAAGCCACTCCCACCACCTAGCCACAAACACCTCTGAGGTTCTTTCTGTCCACCTGTGATGCTAACCTATCATCACATGGAACCTGAGAGAAGGCAGTATAGTGTTGCTGCATAATCACTCTCCTCACAAGCCCCCATACAGCTCCATGATAAAAAGTGGCTCGCTCTCCTGGTCACATGCTTCCATTGCTCTTGTACTCTCTCAACCTCCCCAGTACCTGCTTGTTCTTTGGCTTCCTGCAGCCTGACTACAAACACAAGTAGCCCCTAACACGGCCCCTGTACGTCTGTATTCCTCACCCTCTGTTTTTGGGTGAGTCAGTGAAGATGCAAATACTAAGATGCTTCGTATTCCTAATTTGTGTACTTTTTAAGAGTTCCAGGAGAGATGAGGCCTAATAGTAATGGAATGTGGACAGAGAAGCCAGGGAAAGGTGAATGCCTACAACTTTGTAAGTGTGTCCAGGTTGCCTACTGCATGTCTCTGAGGATAATTTCTATTGTTGGGGAAGCTGGAACATAGGTCTTCAGTTTTGCAGATGGGTTTCACAGTAATGACCATTTGTTCCCTTCAGGGTTTTGATTCAGACTGGATGGCTACATGGACTTGTCATTTGCTAATTTCTAGTGGGCACTGCCATCACCAAGCTTGGTTAATCAAGACTGCTTAATGCATCCTAGAGTTGTCTGGTGTGAGCTCTCTGGTACCCAGCAACAATGTCACAATGCAGTCTACAGATATAGTCACTGTCTATTGCTGGTTAATCACAAAGACATCATGGTAATTTTGCCTCCTGAGGAAAAGGGCAAGTACTCAGGTCAGACACGCAAATACCAGAGAGTGGGCAAAACCTTCAAGGTTTCAAGGACTTACCATATGGGAGATGTTTTTAAAGAGCCAACGAACTGGAACATGAAGGAAAACTTCCTTTGATATAAATGAAAAATTATTGCATCTATACCTCCTACCACTAAGAAGAAACAAGCACTGCATTTAATAGGCTTGTTTAGACACTAGGGTCAGTATAGACTGCACATAATAATATGCTGTGAGCTGTTTAGTGAGCGACTCAGAAAGCTGCCATTTTCAGGTGTGATGAGTGCTGCCCAAACAAGAGGATCTGGAACAGGTTCAGACTGCAGCATAAGCTGCAGCGACACTCAGGCAGTACAACAGAGAAGGTAGATGAGGCTAGAAGAATCCTTAATAGATGAAGAGACTATATAGAATATCATTAACCCTAGCATTAGGGCTGCAACAGAAACCTCTTGGTTAAATTTTCAAAGGTAGAGAATTGCGGCTGGCACCAAGGCAGAACACATTAAACCATTGCCTGCAGGGCCAGCACATAGTATAGCAGTCTAATCCTCTGCTTGTAGTACTGGCATCCCATATGGCCACTGGTTCATGTCCTGGCCATTACACTTCTGATCCAGGTCCCTGTTTATAATCTTAGAAGGCAGCAAAGGATGGCTCATGTCCTTGGGCCACTGAACCCACAAGGGAGACCTGGAGGAAGCTCCAAGCTCCCGGCTTCAGATAGGTTCAGATCCAGCTATTATGATTATTTGAGGAGTGAAATAACAGATCTCTCTTTCTCTCTCTCTCTCTCACTCTCCCTCTTGCTCTCTCCTTTTCTCTGTAAATCTGCCTTTCAAATAAAAATAAACCAGTCTTTTTAAAAAAAAAATAATAAGAAGAAGAAAAACACTGCCTTCAGCATCAGCATCCCAAGTGGGCACTAGTTTGAGTTCCATCAACTCCACTGTCCAGCCAGCTCACTCCTAATGATCCCGGGAAAGCAACAGAAGATGGCCTAAATACTTGGGCTCCTGGAACCAGATAAAAAGTCCAGATAAAGCTCCTGGCTTCAGTCTGGTCCAGCCCTGACTGCTACAGTGTCACAGGCATTTCAAAAGTGAATCAGCACATTGAAGATTTCTCTGTCTCTGTGTCTACTTCTACCTTTTCCTCTCTACAGCTCTGCATTTCAGATAAATCTGTATTTATCTGTATTTAAAGGGAAAAAAAGGCAGAGATTTAATTACTCTTTCAAAAGAAGTTTCCAGAATGCTGTTGAGCCCCAAGAGGATCTTGGACATCAAGCGTGACTATGCAACCGGAGCTAACTACAATGTGCTATGACTATTAGATAACAAAGGCACAGGAGCAGGCAGAAACAGCAGCAATCCATCGTACGATGCAGCTATGTTGTGAATGTTTTTATCCCCTCCAAATTCATGGGTTTTTTTTTTTGAATCCCCAGTGGAAAATCAGTGAAAGCTGATTGATGGGATTAGGCACTCTTATAGAAGGGTTTGACAACAGGAATTTAGCCTCTTTTTTCCTTCCTCCAAATGAGGATACCACTTTGCTCCACTCTGAGCATACAGCAACATGGCACTACAATGAAAGCGGAAAACATAAGTCACCAGAAAGCTGAACCTACCAGCACCTTAACCTTGGACCTCATAGCTTCATATGTTGTGAGAAAAGAATTTTTGTTCTTAATACATTGTCCAGCCTTGGGTACACTGTTTTTAAGATTTTTTTTATTGGAAAGGCAGATTTACAGAGAGACAGAGAGACAAAGAAAAAGATCTTCCATCTGCTGGTTCACTCCCCTAGTAGCCACAACGGTTGGAGCTGAATCGATCCAATGCCAGGAGCCAGGAGCCTCCTTCGGGTCTCCCACACGGGTGCAGGGTCCCAAGGCTTTACGATATCTTCTGCTGCTGTCTCATATCACAAGCATAGAGCTGGATGGGAAGTGGAGCAGCTGGGCCACAAACTGGCCCCAAATGGGATCCCAGCACATGCAAGTTAGGACTTTAACCATTAGGCTACAATGCCTGGCCAAGCCCTGGGTACACTGTTGTAGCACCACAAACAGGATAGGAAGATAGAACTGGTACCTGGAAGATTGACCGAAGCAGGTTCAAAGAGCACAAGTATGTTGCTTAAGTAGGGGACTCTTGCTTCCCATGTGACATTCTTCTGTGGTAGCTCACACCCATGCTGTCATGGGGACTTTCCTACAATAAGCTTACAGTGGGAGAAGCTACTAGATCTTGGTTCACAGGTAATTTAGTCAGTATATTTGTAATAACAAAATGAATGCCAGCACAATACAGCCCCACTCAAAGGTGGTTCTAACATATAGTAGATAAGGGAAGTTTTCCCAGTGGACAAAACTTGACCAACAAACTTGGTCATACACCAGATAAAAATGGCCTGAAGCAGATATATACACAGATTTCTGAACTCACACATGTCTTTATAAATTGGCAAAAATCCTGAAAGAAGCATATATAAGAGCTTAAGTCTAGGAAAGATCAAAAATAGACTGAGGAACAGAAGGTTAAGCTGCTGCTCGCAATGCCAGTATCCCATACCACAGCATTTATTCAAATTCCAGATGCCACGTTTCTAACTCATACCCCTACATGGGAAAACAACAGAAGATGCCCTATCACCCAGTGGTAGAGAATGAAGATCTGGACTTGTGGCTTCAGCCTGGCCAATTCCTGGCTAGAACAGCCATTTGCGGAATGAACTAGCAGATGGAAGGTCTGCTTCTCTCTGTATCTTCCTCCCTTTCTACCACTCTGCTTCTCAAACAAATAAAAAGTAAATCTAGGTTTATAGGTAAATCTTTGCAGAGAGCCCAAAGCATAGATTGGCATTTGTGTCTTCCTCTAAGGACACCTTAGCATTCTACAGTATTCAGAAACACACTGGACAACCAGGAGGAGAGGACGGCTTGCTCAGTAATGTCAGCTTCTGATCTCAGTCCCATGTGAATGATACGATACCATCTTGGTTGAACGGATGGTACCTATTCATAGCCCAACAGCTTGGGCTCTCTCATTAAGACTAGCACAGCTGCCATCATTGCAGAATCACCAAGCTGTCAGCCACAGAGATTCAATATGATACCTCAACATGGAAACATCTGTGAAAAAAAGCCAATTAATCACCCAATGACATGTTTGCTGCCCTTACATCATAGCAGCACAACAAAAGGGCCTGAGCAGAATTCACACCTACTTTGATTGTAAGTTTGGACCTCCCTAACCAGAGTATTTGCACTACCATCATATGAGGGTTTAAAGAGCAACAGAGAATACCAACAAAACAGGGGACACAGCTTACAGTGAAAAAGGTGACACAATAAATTCATGCACTATGAACCCATATATACCACCAAATACCACATCACTTTGAAGAATCTCACGCAGTAAAATAATAAAATAGCCAATTAATGGAGTTTTTCTGGGAGTGTACTGAGAAAGGCTGGGTGCTATTCTAAAGGATATTGTATATACACAGAGCCAATATCCAATATATGATGGCAATTCCCTAGAACACCTAGGCTGAAAACCAAAGCTTTAGAAATTTTTTCCACCTCATCACAAGTCCTAATCACTTACATTCTGTACATGTTGCATCCCTACATCCTCTGGTTCTGAGGGGTTAGCTTTCCATAATCCTGATCACAGGAGCGAGGCTGTAAAGTGGGAGATGGGGAAAGCTTCTACTAGAGAACACAGGCACAGAGTTGCACTGAATTTAAAGCTATGGCTGCTGTTTTGTCATTCAGAGATTCTCAAACTGATGGACCAGTGGACTATAAGGATGTCATTAACTCTTACAATGGTTGAGAAAGATTGTTAAGTTAGAAGAGACTGAATGTAAAAAAAAAAATTACATTACCACAGTGCCTACCACAGTGCCAGGAAAACACTAAGCATTAAAGCTAATTAGTTCCCTTTCCCTACCTGTTTCTTATTTCATCATGAAACACTACATATATAAAAGAATATATACATAAGTGACAAAAAGGAAACACAAAAGTCTCTCGGGAAAAATGATGCCACTGTGTAATCCATGACCCAGTGATGAATTTGACAAGAGAAAAGAAATTATTTGGAATAAACAAAACTGAAATAAAAAATATCAAAACATAAAATACAGTAAAAAAACAAACAAAAAACAGTGTGGATCAGATTATGGAAGTTACACTTTCCATGCTGGTTTCCTTATATAAAAGAAAACATATGGTATTTGTTCTTTTGTGATTGACTCATTTCACTGAGCATAATGGTCTCTAGTTGGGACTACCTAGTTGTAAATAGTATAATTTCATTCTTCTTAATAGCTGAATACGTGTTGGTTACTCAGTGGTACGTTTTTTTCATGGCGCTGTAATTTGTTGTTGATGTTGTTGATGTTGTTATTGTGGCTGTTCTAACTCATACCAGTTGTTGACCTTGTTTCATGGCTTCTCAATTATGGAAATGTATAGTGATGGAGTACTGGGGTCTACCATATCCAGATGTGGGGGTATAATAGAACATGCATCCCTGCTTCCAGATGAAAAGATGGATTCCCAATGAAACTGTTAGACATGTTTGGACAATGGGATGCTGGACTGTCCGACATTGTCTGTACCAACAATGTCAGGGTACACTTCAATAAGAGACTGATAGAATTATGATTTCTTATGAAGGACTACACCATTGTAGTAAAATGGGGAAAATCTGTCGGGGTGGGAGTTTGGGGGGGAATCCCAGCCTATACGAAACTGTACCACATAATTCAAAATAAAAATATATTTTAGAAAAGTAAACATAAAAAGAACAATGACGGGAAATAGTTATATATTCTCCATGTGGCTCAAGAGCTGCCTGCTTGCTTTTTACATGTATTTAATCTTCATTTTCTACTCAACTATTAAAAAAAACAAAATGCAGTTCTTTGTGGCCAAATGGGCCAAACTGGAAACCTTATGCTAAGGAAAATGAGCCAATCCCAAAAGGTTAAATACCACATGTTTGCCTTAATTTAAGATAAGATGCTGGACTCTATGTTTGGTATACGCTTGCAATGGGGAAATCTCAACTGAACTTGAGCTGTGGTTATGCAATAAGGTGGAGGAATCCACCATGATGGGAGGGTTTGGGGAGGGGTGGGGAGAACCCAAGTATCTATGTAACTGTGTCACATAATACAATGTAATTAATGAAGTTAAATAATAAATAATTAAAAAAAAAAAAGATGATATGATGTTATATATAACATGTTATGTATGTTATATGTTGTGTATAAACTAAAATTGAAGTGTAGGTGAGGTGGTCACAGAAGGTGGTTAAGAACTCGCATTTACTTTTAACATATTGGTTACTCATTACTATGTCAATTAATTCCATAATGATGTAAATTTTTGCTGATGGTATGTTGGAGCTTTTAATTGATCGGGAAGATACTCTGGTGGCTCTGTCTTCAGACCAGAGAGGGTATACCTAAGAAGCCGTTGAACTTGACTGGACAATAAGATGCTGGACTCTATGTTTGGTATATGCTTGCAATGGAGGAATCTCAACTGAACTTGAGCTGTGGTTATGCAACAAGGTGGAGGAATCCACCATGGTGGGAGGGCTTGGGGAGGGGTGGGGAGAATCCAAGTACCTATGAAACTGTGTCACATAATACAGTGTAATTAATGAATTAAAAATAATAAATAAATAAAAAAAAACCAAAAAACCTATGGTCTTGGGCCTGGCGGCGTGGCCTAGCGGCTAAAGTCCTCGCCTTGAATGTCCCAGGATCCCATATGGCTGCCGGTTCTAACCCCAGCAGCTCCACTTCCCATCCAGCTCCCTGTTTGTGGCCTGGGAAAGCAGTCGAGGACGGCCCAATGCATTGGGACACTGCACCTGTGTGGAAGACCCGGAAGAGGTTCCTGGTTGCCGGCTACAGATCGGCGCAGCACCGGCCGTTGTGGCTCACCTGGGGAGTGAAACATCGGATGGAAGATCTTCCCCTCTGTCTCTCCTCCTTTCTGTATATCTGACCTTGTAATAAAATAAATAATTAAAAAAAAACACCTATGGTCTTGTTTTTGTTTGTTGTTGTTGTTGTCCTACATTTTGTTTATTTTCTTCTTTAAATAGGAAGACACTGAGACAAATCACTAGCTATGTGACTTACAGACTCAGGATTATACCTTGCTTTATTTTGTTCTGTTTTATGTTGTTTTCTTCTGAAAACCAGAGAGAAAGGGATCTTCCATGCTCTGGGACACTGCCCAGACATCTACAACTGGGTCTAGCTGAAAGTAGGATCTGGAGAGCTCAGTCCATATCCCCTAGGCAGGTGGCAAGCAGCCTGCTACTTGAGCTGCTCCCTCTCGCGGTGCACCTGAACAGGAAGAGAGTATACACAGCATAGGATTGAAGCCCTAGCACTTTAAAACGAGATACAAGTGTCCCAAGGGACATCCTGCACCAAATACCCTCCCCAGGCTAGTTCTTCTGAAGCTTCAGTTTCTCCTTTTGAAAAGCATCAACACAATGCTTGCCTTTTGCACAGAATCCCCACAGGAATGGGAATACAGGAGAAAAGTCCTGTGAAAGATGTGCTGCACAAATATAACTAATACTGTTGTGACAGTCTTACCTAAAGGAGACTACAAAGGAACATCTACCCAAGAGAAGCATCTTTTATATCATCAATCTCTTGTCTGTTCACATCTGCTAATGCAACAGTTCTGCAGAAAAGATTGGATGGTCCTGGTTTTCTAGCTTTAGCTGTTTTGGGTTTATTTATTTATTTATTTCTTAATTTGAGCCCGGCATGATAGCCTAGTAGCTAAAGTCCTCACCTTGCAAGCACCGGGATCCCATAAGGGCATCAGTTCATATGTTAGCAGCCCTGCTTCCTATCCATCTCCCTGCTTGTGGCCTGGGAAAGCAGTCATGAATAGCCCAAAGCCTTGGGACCCTGAACCCACGTGGGAGACCCATAATAGGCTCCGGTCTCCTGGCTTCAGACTGATGCAAGCTTCATTGTGGTCGCTTGGGGAGTGAATCAATGGATGAAAGATCTTCTTCCTCACTGATTCTCCTCCTCTCCGTATATCTGACTTTCCAATAAAAAATAAATAAAATATTTAAAAATATATATACATATATATATTTCATTTGAGATGGAAAGGTACTGAGTGAGGAGAAATGGAAACGAAAGATTTTCCATCACTTTCCAAATGGCTAAAATGGCCAGAGGAGCTGGTCTGAATCACCAGGAGCCAGGAGTTTCCTCCAGGTCTCTCACCTGGGTGCAGGCCATAGTCCTTTGTCATTTTCTCAGACAATCAGCAGGAAGTTGGATTGGAAGTGGAGCAGACAGACTCATTCCAGCACCCGTATAGGATACCAAGGTGGCAAGAAGAGGCTCAGCCTTCTGTGTCTAGGTGCCAGTCTGCAACATCTTATTTTACCATTAAAAACCATGCTCCAGGCATAGTGCAATAGCCTATTGGCTAAATCCTCACTTTACATCCACCAGGATCCCACATTGGGTGTAGGTCAATGTCCCAGATGCTCCACTTCCCATCCAGCTCTCTGCTTATGGCCTGGGAAAGCAGGAGACCTGGAGGAAGTTACTGACTCCTGGCTTCGGGCCGGCTCAGCTCCAGCCGTTACGGCTACTAGGGGAGTGAACCAAAAGACATAAGTTCTTTCTCTCTGTATCTCCTTCTCTCTCTGTATATTTGTCTTTCCAATAAAAAAGTAACATCTTTTAAAAAAAATGCTGCATACACTTTCTAACTCTTTCTTGCTCCTAGAAACCCTGCACATGAATAAATAGAAAATCTGCTTGAAAGAAAAACTAAAACATACAAATGTTTCCACCGCATATATGGCACTAAATTTTCTTTTTCTTTTTCAAACTGAATTTTTGTTTTATTGACATTCTTTTTTTTTTTATTCATTGATTACATTGTGGCACTAAATTTTCAAAATGGCTCTGTGTGATGGGCAAAATTAATTTTCCTTTATTCTCCTAGCAGTACATCTGGGTCGAGTCTGGCAGAGACGTTTAACAGAACAGAACGAAACTGTATTTTGTGCTTGTGCTGATATGAGGCTGTTGGTCTACATGTCTTCTGGAATGTCCCTGTGCACACTGAACAGACTCTGTGAGCTTGCAGAGGGAAGGAACAATGGTTCGCAGACGGCTGCAGTGGGCAGTGCTGCAACCTGGAGTCCCATCAGCCCTGCTGGGAAGGAAGCCTGTCTGTTTATCAAACTGACAGCAAGACAGCAAAGGGAGCAGCTGAAGCATCCTTTGCCAAGGACAAGCATAATGCAGAAAAATACGTCATTGCTGCTAGTCAATGAATATATTTCTGGTTCAATTGTTGGACCATATCACCAGTCATCTAGAGTAATAGGCAGTAAAGAATGACCAAGAATTACTTCCTCCAAATAAAGCTGAAAATAAGTTTATCTAAAGTGAGTTATTGAGTTGGAGTCAGACTTGCTGGCCTCACATAAGGAATAGTACACTAAGTATCTTGCTTCTATCCTAGATCCTATTAAAGCTTTTTCCTAAGAAAACTGAAGTTATTGTGGCCTTCTTCATATTATATATTAAATTTTTCTGACTTAGTACTTGAACTTCATATCTTGCATATGATTCTTACTATCCTGTCTATTACCATTTGAACAGATAATACAAGACAAACTCACTGTTTGGACAAAATTGATTTAGGCAAATTTTGCAAGACAGCATTGAAAGTTCCTTTTGATTGTTATTATTATTTTTTATGTTATGGTTTTGTAGGTATAGGGATTCTTCCATCCAATTCCTTTTTTCCCCTCCCCACATCCCCCCATATTATCGTTGTAGTATAGTCCTTTAGCAACACAAGTTTAACATTCTGCTGTTTATGTGTATCATAGAACTGTAAGTACAGGCAAAGGTAAAAAATATCCAATATCATATTGTCATAATATATTTAACTTATTGAAAGTCCCCTTTTATTTGGGAGTAAAGATGTGTGCTGCAACATATCTTCACTTTTTGGTATGCTAGTTTCCATTATACAGCTCTTCTATGAAAATATATGCATTGACCCTAAATATTTATTTGTCTTACATTTTGTGTGATGGTTGTCATATATCAGAGAGAACACATAATATTTGTCCTTTTGCTACTGACTTATTTCACTGAGAAAATAGTCTCCAGTTTGAACTATTTATTTACAAATCAGAAAACTTTATTCGTTTTAATGTTTATGTAGTATTCCGTGGAGTACCTGTCACAGTTTATTAATCCATTCCTCTTTTGACAGGCATCTGGGCTGTTTTCATGTCTAATATTGAAGCTTCCAGCACTGCCTCTCCAAAGAGTAGCTTACAATGTGCTTGTAAGCAGGAGAAACAGTTGCACTATTTCTATTTCATATTTCATCATCATTGCAAAAGGTTGTGCTGCATGGGAAAGACAATACTAATACTGAAATACTGAAGGAAAAACAATATCCTGTCCATACAGTGTGCTTTCCTAATATCAAAAACCTCTCATTTAGGAATCTATCTTCATTGAAGTTTTATATTTGGTTATGTGGTTCTTTGGTCAATGCTACCCATACCAGCAAACCTTAAGCCCCATGAGACCACATTATATCTTTATATTACAATTGCTGGTACATAAAAAATTAACATATTTATATTCCGACAGGCTATTAATGGTTTCATTGGTAATGGTCTAGTTATTAGTTACTTATGACGTGCTAAGAATTGGATAATTCAATAAAGAACACAGAGTTCAAGTCTAGTCTTGGGAGGTTTATATCCTGAGATTGCCCTGAGTAACAGAGAAGTACTAACCACCCACACATCCAACCTGACATCCCATATCCACTTCTTTCCCATTTTGCTTATCACTTGTGTGGTAGGAACCCAAGTATCTTAGTCATCATCTGCTATCTTCCAGGGTGCACCTTAGAAGGAAGCTGAATCAGAAGCAGATCAGCTCAGAGTTGAACCAAGCACTCTAACATGAGATGCAAGCATCCCAAGCAGTAGCTCAACTATGAGACAAAGCAAATACTCTACCTGCCATGAACATTTGAAAACCATCTGTTTCCATGAGTTTCAACATTTTAACATCAAAATAAATTTAGCTTTCATTTTTTTCTGTGAACACTTCAAGTTCTCTTGAATTATGTGTGTGTTTGTGTGTGTTCTATTGTCATCCTCACAAGAATGCTAACCTCAAAGAGCAATTTTTCCTGTTTTGGTCATTGATACAGTACCAGTTCTTAAAAATCATACTAATTGGTAACGTGTTCTTTGAAATATTTTTGCATGCATGATATGTCCACTTTCCTTTCCTGGCTATTGTTCAGTACTCTCTCAGTCACTCTACTCAAAATGAATCCACCTCTTTATTGCTTTTTAAAAAGCCAGGCAAATCTGACCCCAGGGCATTAGTGTATGCAGTCCTTTTAGCAGAAAGCTCTTTTAACAAGTTATTCCTTGGCTATTTTCCCTACCTCTTCAGACCCTTGCTCAGTGACCACGTTTTATTGAGATTTTTACCATAGTTTTATTGAGATCTTTCCTGAGGACCCTATTTATGTTTGTTTATTTTAGATAATTTATTTGAAAGGCAGAGTTACAAAGAGAGAGGAAGAGACATACAAGAAAATGAAAGGTCTTCCCAAATGGCCCAAATGGCTAGAGCTGGACCAGCCCAATGCTAGGAATCAGGAGCTTCTTGTAGGTTTCCCACATATGATAACTCTATTTTAAATTTGAACACTTAAACTTCCCCACAATACACACACACTGTTGGAACTCTTCATATTTCTGCCTTGCATTTTTCTCCATGATATTCATCACAGGTTGATATACTATATTAATTATATATAGTATGTCTCTCTCCTTACCTATACACAAACACACCAGAACTCTAAGCTCCCTGCAGGTAGTCATTAATCTTTTTTGCTCACTGACATTTCCCTATTATCTAAGAAATTTTGTCACAGTTGGCACTCAATATTTGTTAAATAAATGAATTATCATAAAAGACATTTTATATACAAAATGCCACATTTCAAAACTCACTGCTTTAATTCAGAAAGTACACACATGATTATAATAAGATGTTTGAATTTCAAATAAGAAGTTGAATATGAAATAAAAATATAAGAAGCAGGTAACTTAGAAAGGTTAAGTAATACAAGGCATACATCTTTGCTTTTTGATGAATGTAGTGTTATGGTTTAGGCTGTTGATAAATTTTGGCTTGAAATCTCTAAGCAGTTGTTTGCTATCATGTGCTATTTTTGTAAGCAACAATCAAAACACACACACACACACAAGCCTCATGTATAATGTTGCCTCTGGTGCTCAGGGAAAATGAGAGGAAATGACTTTTAAATGGCCACGGAAAGTATTCATGATTTATTAGTTCAATGAAACAAAGGATCAGGCACCTAGTTGACAAAGCACACAGAGCCAACCGTAACCAGGTACAGTCCGAACACAGAGACTCATTGACTAGATACCTTCAGTTACCACTTTGTGATTGTGAATGGCCCTGAGAATCAGAAACCTCAGAGAACACTGAGCTCTCCCCCTTCCTCTGCCATCAACTAGGAACAGGAAATTCACAGGGAATGATTTTCTCTATGTGAAAAGCAATTCAAGGTAGCCATTCTCCCTTGCACCCAGGCCTCCTGAGTATGATGTGGAAGTGGTTGACTGCTGTCATTGCGATCAAAATAGAATCACAGTACTTGAGAGCACAAAGAGACTTTCATAATTGTGCTCCCAGGCCACAGCATTTTACAATGAAGAAAACAATACTAAAGTCAAAGTTACCCAGCTATTGTTGGGAATACCCCAAGCAGTCTCAAGCTATCTGAAGCCCTGTCCCTGTGTCCCAGTGAGGCCTCCAGACCAAGCACTTATGTCAACCCAAATTAATGCTTGTACTCAAATCTAGAGAACAGACATGTAAATGCACAGAAAATATCAATGTCTTCCTAGAGAAAAATAAATAAACAAAAATTGAAAGTGGCCCCCAATCTCAAGCCCCAATAGCTTCTGGTCACATTTACATCCTTGTATTTTATGGTCTTTATATTTTCCATCTTAATATAAATATTAGCAGCATTTCTTGGCCAGTTACTATGTATCAGGCCTGTCCTAAGTGATGTATTTATTTAACCTTCACAATCACCCTGTGACATAAGTATGACTGGCTCCATTTAATACAGGAAAGGATGGGAGTTCAGGATATTTGCTCAAAGAGTAACTTGGTCAAAGTCAGGCAGCCTGGGTGTGGCCATGTTAGTCCTCAATATCCACCCAGTGAGCCAGTAAGCCTCTGAAGCTGGGGTTGTTTCTACTGCTCCACTCTTCATGCCCGACACTTTCCTCAAGAATGAAACTCCTCAAGAATGAAAGGCACACACTTCAAATGCTTTATTTATGAAGATAGCTCATTATATCCCAATTCAATCATCTTATTTTGATAAACATAAAATGAGACCATTAATATTGAAACAACAAACTTGATTGCAACCATTTAGATGACTTCATTTTCAACCTGAGCAGGGTCTTCAGGAATAAGGAGCTAGGTTCAACTACTGAAGATCTTCACCTCACACAGTGCAAACCACAGTGATGGTCTTGTCCACTGCCTGATAAGTATGTCTTTCCAAACAGCAAATCTGCAAATTTGTAGAGAAAATCTGGCTGCAGCAGGCAGACATAGTGGCTCCTATTGGAATGAACAGTCAGAGCTGTGAGGAGATTCCACTGTGTTCCTTCACAGAGATGGCACAGGTGAATCATCAGGGCTTGGCTTGGAAATGCAACCAGGATTCAAAACACAGCCTCTCCCTGGAAAGCAGCCCTGGGATTGGCAGAAATACTTTCACTCCTTCAGCTATCTCATTCCTGGCTTCTACCCCTTGCCCTCATATCCAGGCAAGATTTCTTCTTAGGCTCTTTGTCAGTCAGAGCATATGGCTTACATAGGTTCGCTGGCCCTGGAAGCTTCCAGATGCTTTCCAGAAGTGTAGTCAAAAGCCAGAGGGGGGCTGTCATTCATCCCTCTGGAATCCAAGACATCAGAGTGCAGGGATAAGACTTTCCAAGCTCCACCCTCTAAGCTCTGCTTATCATCTACATTCTCTTTTCTAAAAGAAAAAAATATAGGATGTAGGGTTAGAGGAGAAAGAACTCCTTGGGTCTGCTCTTTATCCATTGTCCAATCACTCCGGCGACCACCAGTCTTTATTTTTTAAAAACATTAAACATGTAAACACCATTGCTTCATTTTTCTTTGTAGAAGATAATGCTCCATTATAAAGTCTTGTTTGCTGCTTCCAAATGAAACATATTTAGTTTTAACTTAACACTAAGACGTGAGAATGTGCGAAGTGGGTTTTGCCTTTCTTGCTCTGGTTACCCTGTTCATTTTGCTGCTTTCCCACTTACAGAGCATGATGAAACAACTATCACCTTTTCTCTTGACTAGCTAGCTAGCTCTTTCTTCTGAAAATGTGAATCACAACTCCAAGAAGCTCCTTGGTAGATCTACCTACGGGGAAACCCTCCAATGGTTCACTGGAATGGTCCTGCTAAAGATTTTCATATAATTTTCCTGTTGTCCGATTCTCAGAAGCCACAGTCTCCTCAATTCCCTCAACTAGCTTACACAATTTAATTTGTTCCAGGAGACTTCCTTTTTAATAGTTTTCTTTTTGACTTGTCTTATTTCTATTAGCTATGCTCAAATGTATACATAGATATACTCACTATTGTTTCTTAAAAGTGAAATGTTTTTGTAAATCCTGGATATTAATCCAGGATTCTGCTGTGCAGAAGCTTTTTGGTTTGATGTAGTCCCATTGTTTATTTTGACTTTCACAACCTGTGCTTTTGGTGACTTTTCTAAGAAGTACTTCCCTATTCCTGTATCTTGGAGAGTATTCCTATGTTTTCCTCTAATAGTTTGATGGTTTCTGGATGCAGATTTAGGTCCTTGATCAGTTTAGAGCTGATTTTTGCATAAGGTGACAGGTGAGGGGTGGTCTTGCTTCTTATATCTGCAAGCTGCTATCCAATTGCCCCAACAGCATTTGTTGAAGAGACCATACTTCCTCTCCGGACTATTTTCAGGACTCTCTGCCACTGTCCATAAGTACAGTGTCAAGATACATTAAATACCAGAATGATGGACTATTTATGAGGGAGTATACTATTGTAAAAATATAAGGAAATCAGTGGAGTGTTGAGGATTTGAGGAGGGAGGAAGGGAAACCATGGAGCCTATGGAAGTGTATCATAAAATAATAAAATAAATAATTTTTTTAAAAAAGAGGTGAAAATGTCTTACAGGTATTACCATACTGTACAATTATACATATATAAATATGGGTATGTATATACCCATGCATAGTACAGGTATGGCAAATTTAGTACAATCAATCCTCTGACATCAATGATAGCAGATGCATCATTGCTTTGAAGAATTCAAGATGATATTTTTTGGAACATTTTTGGAACTTCAAACACAGATGATAGTCATGTTACAGAAAATAAAATATTACTCCCATATTAACTGGGAGAATGATATAAGTTTACTAAGCTTAGTTCACTGTAGCTCAGCATAATTGATCCTCCTTTTCCTTGCTTGGTTTTTTCAACAAATTAAAGTGCTTTGTTACATGTGATCATGTTTATCAACTTTTTTCTCAGTTGTTTAGAACATGGGTGTCTATGTTCCTGTTTCCTGTTTTTAATTACAGAAATTTAAATATACATAGAAGCTTTAAGAGCGAAAAATACTTGTTAATGCTCTATTCTCTACGTCTTTCTGGAACTCATTTTATCACTGAACAATACTTAAAAATTTATGGTGCAAAAAGGATCCTTCTCATTAGAGAGGTAGTGAGTCACAAAGAACTCATGCATGTTGTTCCACAGTCATTAATTACAAACAGAATTCAAAAGTCATATTATTGTCTGCTATGGATGTGGTTTATCCCCTGAAGGTTCCTGTGATAGAAGTGTGGTCCATGCAGCAGCAGTATGGACGAGCCAGAATCTCTAAGAGAAGGGCCCCACTAGAAAAATAATGAAGCTATGAGATCCTACACACAAGAATGGATTAGGGTTGTTTCTGGGGAGTTGGTCACGTCTGCAAGAAGTACACCAGTTCCTGTGAGGGTGGGCTGTCATAAAAAGGGCCTGGCTCCTACCTAATCTCTTGTATCCTTGTTCACATGTGTGCCCTTTCTGGACTACGTTGATTTCCTTTCTGCTTTTTCACTCTTTTGGGAAGTAGCAATAGTACTTGCATCCTGCTGTCTGGACATGCCAAACATCAAAATTATGAGCCAAATTAACCTCATTACTTCATAAGTTCCCAATATCAAGTACTCTGTTAAAGCAATCCAAAGTGGGCTAAGATATTGTCGTTAGTTGGGGGTTTTTTCCTCCATATTAGGATAATAGAAAACTGTGGCAAACTTGAGCCAAAAATTATTCATGGAAAATTAGCTTTAATTACAAAAGTTTATATTTGATACTATATTCAATATGTCATAGTGTTCAATGCTAAGAAAAAGCAAAATATTCTTCCATGTGGCTATATCCCATTTTAATGCAAATAACTCATATTCCTCAAGACACAAGTGGGCCAAAACCTAACTTTGCTTATAAAGTATGCAGTGTCCCCATACTTTGTTTGGCTTTATGAGGCCATGAAAGCTCTGGAAGATTTCAACTGTGACACCTGCATGCTCTACTTAGTCATAACGCAGCATATGTTACCAGTAAACACATTTAGGAAAGTCATCGCTCCACAGGCTACCTAAGCTCTGTCCTATGTAACTAATTCACTTTCGAGAATCATTGTGCTGAGAATAGAGAATACAGAAAACACAGAAGAGAACTTACAATGCATCCAGTCTTAACATACTGAATCAATCTGCAAACATCCTTGAGAAGCGTTTTAAAGTAAGACAATATCACAGGATCAAGAAACATAAAGGAAGACAAGACAAACCACTGTGGTAACTATAAATAATATGACTTAGGTCAAACAATAAGAATGTGATTATAATTCAGAAAAATCACACCAAAAAGGTCTTTGCTCATCTTGGACACTGAGATGTAACGTTTCCTCCTGTGCTCTCCAGGACTTCTGTAATTCAAGGGCAAGTGTTACACATTTTAGATTCCACTTTTCTCTCTTATTTAGCAGTGGTTATGCAATACATATCATGTGAAAATAATTGATCAAAATTAACTATGTCTACTATAAATTAAGTTCTGTTCTCATAGAAAATTTCCACTGAAATGTTTTTAATCACATCCTATAATATGACTTCAGAACACATAACACTTCCATTTTTAAGAAAAGAAAAACTGCGTAACAGCAAACATTGAAAGAGAATCTCATTAAAATGATAGCATATTTTGGAAACTCTTACTAACTCATTTGTTACACTGACAACAAAGTATGACAGATATCAAAGACCAGATATAAAATTTCCAAATGCTGCAAAGGGAAGTGACAGTAGAGAAGAAATTTGTGAAAAGTCACATATTGGATAACTATGAAAGAGGATTTTGTGAGGAAAAAAAGTTTTCTCTGGAACAGGCTAAGCTGTGAGGTTCCCCAACCCTCCTTATACCCACTGGTTGGGGCTGATGGATTCTCAATAGAACCTCTCAGAGACATGTCCCATGACTTTGGCTGGCTTAATGGAATAGAAGCAGGAGTTCACAGTTGCACAGAGAGGGATACAACTGGGAAAGAAATGCATTTCTCTCCAACACCGGGACAAAGAGTATTTCCAAGCAACTTAATGGAGAAATGGAGACTTCATGACAAGTCAGGTGGCAGATAAGCGACAGGGAAATCTGATTGACAGAGCAACCTACCAAGGTGAAATGAGAGACACAGCAATGAGAGACTGAGAGCAGAAAGGGCATCAGAGGGCTCTCGGCAAGCATTTGTGCTCTGCATCTGAAGCATGTATCATCAATTCCCATAACTCGCTAACGCAGACACTGGAGCAGACACAGGCCTTTGTGTCAGACTGGCATCTCTGCTGGTCTTTCAGCTGTGGAGCCCCTCTCATGCCAAAGGCTAAGTCAGCATAGCAGACCTGGCAGAGAAAGACTTCTTTATGGAAAAACGAAACAAACTCTGATGGTAACAGAATTTGGATAGACACCAAAGGGTGAAATCCTCGAGTGTCAGAAAAGTAACCAAAGTCGAAGAAGTGAACAAAAGCTTAAGCCAAAGTCGCTTTGGTTTTTACCCTTCATAACTATAAAGCCTAGTGAGAACAGTGGTTCAAAACATCACTTTGTATGCAGAGGAACAACACAGGCTGACAGAACATATTCCATAGGCAACCACACTAGGATGCAATGAAGCAACAGTCCCAAAGTGGTAAAGGGAAGGAACTATGCACTACTTAAATTATGTTAGGAGAAGGTCAGTAGGAAGACTGAAGAAGTTTCTTAGTCACAGCTGCTTTCTTAAAAAAGATTAAATAGTATTAATCAACAAAAATACTGGGAAAACTAGAAAAAACAGTAGATGCAGAAAATGATGATGAGAAAAAGAAGCTGGTAAACATGTTGATAAATCTAAATAAACATTGTAATGTAAAACAATGATAACATTTACTAATTTGAGGGATTCAGTTCAAGAAAAACTAAAGCATTACACAATAATTTGGATTTAGGAAAGAATAATCATTCTAAATTCTGATATTGATCAGGAGGAAGAGAGGTCTTGATTTCACTTTGTAAATTGTGTTAAGTTAGACATACATTTTAGAAACTTACATAACTACTATGAGGAACAAAAATTAAATGTACAAGCAAAAATTCTTTTGGAGGAAATAAAGTAAAATATAGTAAACTCTATTTAAAAAGCAAACAAGGGCCCATGTTATGGCATTACAAGCTAAGACTCCACCTGTGACACTGATAACCCATATGGGCACTGGTTGGAGTCCCAGCTGTTCCACTTCTGATCCAACTCCTTGATAATGTGCCTTTGGAAAGCAGTGGAAGATGATCCAAGTGCTTGAGACCCTGAACACACGTGGGAGACCCAGATGAAGCTCTGCTTGCCTGGCCCAGTCCTGGCTGCTTCAACCATTTGGGTGATGAACCAGCAGACAGAAGACTCTCTGTTTCTCTTCTTTTCTCTATAATTGTGTCTTTCAGATAAATAAAAAATAAATCTTAAAAAAACAAAAAACAAATTGAAAACTACAAATAAGCATTAATATAATAATCATCATTAAATAAATGTTGTAATCATCACAAATTAAATTTGTTTAAAAAGAGACTATTGATTAATTTTCTTTTTTTTTTTTTACTTTAAGGGATACACACAAAACATGATACAATGGCTAAACAAATATTAGTCATTTAACTGTTGATCAAACAACAGTTACAAATTCAGGTTATAGAGTTTTAAGCCAATTAGCATTGATAAGAAAGAACAACTCAAAAGGAAAATAATCATAAGAATAATTTTGTTTTCCTCCCTATCTCCCTCCTTTTCTCTTGCTGTCTCTTTCCTATTAGTCTGCTTCTCAAATACATGAAATAAAAATGTAAATATTAAAACTTGGAAACTAGACAACAATTATTATACATCAAAATCTGGTAATATTTATAAAGTAAATACTTTCTAATTACATGATTTAATGAGAAAGATTGGAAATAAATGAGCCAAAGACTTCACTGGAGATTCATGGGGAAAGAGATAAAGCCAAAGAAAGCAGAAGAAAAGATGCAACAAGAATAACTGCTAAAATAAACAAGATAAAAATATATCCGGGGGGAGGGAGGGGATAAGGGAAATGCCAGGAACCTATGGAATTTATCATAAAATGATAATAATAATAAAATGTAAAATATATCTATATCTCCTAATCAATAGAAATGAAGAGACCACAAAATATTTCACCTTGCTTCATTGTGATAAAGGATAAAGCTGACTTCATTCCTCATCTGCTGCTAGTGTAGACTACAAACCATCATGATCCCACAGCAATACAATACCAGCTGCATATGAAAGTTAAATTTTATAATATTCACAATAAAAAAGTAAGAATGGGTAAAATCATTTTAATATAACTTTATTTAACCTCACATATGAAAAATATTATCATTTCAACACAAAATATTAAAAAGTACTGAAATTACACACTTTTTCCATGTTAAGTGTTTAAATCTGGTTTATATTTGTACCACATCTCAGTTCTGACTAACTATATTTCAGTTGTTCAATGGCCACAAGTTACTGGCTGGTATTTATCAAATTGCACAGAACAAATCTGTGCTCAAATGGCATGCCATTTACATTCAGAATTCTCTGGCCTTTGCAGTCACCTTTTCATCACATTTGTTTCTTAATTTGGCCTTTGGGACAGGATAAAGACTTGTGTATCCACTGTTGTTCCATCTGAATCCTAGGTCCTGTCGGCTGATGGCAAATATTCACTTAGTTATTTTCTGTTAACTTAAAATATTTGCTTGTTTGTTTATAAGAGAGAGAGATCTACCACGTACTGGTTAACTTTCCAAAGACCCACAAGAGCCAGGGGTGAACCAGGCTAAAACTACAAGCCAGGAACTCCATCCTTATCTCCTCTATGGGTGACAGAGGCCCAAGATTTGGGGACATCTCCTTCTGCCTCAACAGGGAGCTGCATTGGAAGTGAGGTAGCCAGAACTCAAACGCACTTTGATATGGTATTTTAGCATCGTAAGCAGCAGTTTAATTCACCATACCACAATACCAGTCCATTACTGTCAATTTCTAACTCAGTCTTTTCTTGAGTAAGATGCACTGGCATTAATTTAGCAAAGTTCTGATGGCCACATATTCAATGGCAGCTCAAAGAATACCCACTTAATTTTCATATTGGTGTTTTCACAACACATTTTCCACGGACATCTCTATTCCCTAGGAATTCCATGTTGAAATAATGAAACAGCAGAGATGGACTTGAAGATAAATTGCTTTAATTATTAGGCAGATTGTGAGGCTCACTGTTTGAAATATCAGGTCAGTGCCGTGCTCAGCATTGGCAGTGGTTTAGTGATACTACAGGCGCTCCTGTTGAGACCAACTATTAATGAAACACTTTTGTTTGTGATTAGTTTTTATCTGTGCGATTTGTTCTCTCCTTCAATAGATGAGAAGTGGTTTCTAAATTTCTTGACAGAGAATATTATTCCCCAACATTGTGAAGTTTGCTGCTGTTCACCATTTTACTTTAAGAGTAGCACTGTTGCTAATTACAATAGAAATAACAAAGTATACTTTTCTAGTTCTTAAAATTGACATAATAAAGTTTCATAAATACCTATCAATTCTTGCAAATTTAACATTTTATGGAAGATTACAGAAGAGAATGTGTTGGTTCCACCTGCCAGCATATGAACTTCTGGAATTTCAGCATCATTGCTTACAAGTTACATGTCTAAACTTCAGTTTCAAAACAAGAAAGTTAGGGGCAGGTGTTTGGTACACAGTTACAGATGCCTGGTTCTCAGCCCAGCTACTCTGCTTCTGATTCAACTTCTAGCTAATGCACCTGAAAAGCATCAGAGTACTTGGTCTCTGATAGCCTTGTGGGAGGGAGACCCAGACTGAGATTCAACCTCCTAATTTCAACCTGGCCCAGCCCCTGCCTAGCATGAATTCTCTTTTTAAGCATTTTATATAAGGTGAAAATCACTAGAAAAAGAAACATTTCAATAGGGGTATAGTAGAGCTGCAAAGAGGACAACATAAAACACAAAACAACATATAAGGTGGAAAATACAGTGCCCAGCACTTAGAACATTAACCAGGTCATCTCTGTGTTCCTAATTCCCTTAGAAAAATTTAGGAGCATTAAAAGAGTGACTATCTGATAGCATTTCTGAAGTTCTGAAGATAATTCCTTCCAAAAGAAATTCCAGTTGACCTGCTTCTCTTTACTATACTTTTTTTTAATTGGAAATGCATATGAGATTTATGGAAAGAAGAAGACAAAGAGATCTTCCATCTCTGGTTCACTCCCCCAAATGTTCACAATGGCTGGAACTGAGTTAATCCAAAGTCAGGAGCCAGGAGTTTCTTCTGGGTCTTCCCATGGGTACAGGGTTCCAAGAACTTCGGCTATCATCTACTGCCCTCCCGGGCCACAAGCAGGGAGCTGGATAGTGGAGCAGTCAGAGCACGATTTGGTACCCATATGGGATTCCAGCACTTGCAAGGTGAGGATTTAGCCACGACACTGTGCCCTCTCTACAACTTTCATGAGAAAGTTGTATATGAATACCCTCTCTTCCTTTCTATATATTTATTGCACATTTCCTTCTAGATATTTATTATACAACCACGCTGATGTTCTTATTGGGAAATTCCTCCCAAGAGATGTCATTACCAACCTTAATCTGTCTGTCAAGCCAGATTAAGGTTCTCTAAATCTACTTGACTTCAGTTAGTGCAGTAATCCAGTTTCAATGTTATTTTCCCTGATATTATTGTTCTGAATCAGAAGACATGGCAAGACCAAGATTCTAGGTTGTTTTTATTGATCAAATGACTTTTTATGCTGGTTTTCTTGGGAAAAGGTGAGGCTGATTCTGAACTGGGAAAAGGGAATAATAGCGTTTATGGAAGTAATGCACCTTGATAGGAGTTTCAGGGCATTTCTCCTTTCTTCCATTTGCTATGAGGATGAAGGTCACCTTTAGACAATAACCTGTTGAGATATGCAATTCTCCAATAATTTGCCATTTTAAGTATCATGTCCATTAAAACTGTACATATCATACCCAAGTTTTAATCAACTGACTGTGCTCTATAAAACTAGGAAAATTTTTGCAATTTTCCAGTGATTCTTCTTTAATGCTAAAAAATCTATTTTTGAAAATATTAATAGTTTAGAGTAATTAATATGTGCCAAACACTGTTTTGTTTTACGTAAATAATGATATCAATAATCATAATAGTTGTACAAGGTGAATATAAGTTGTTGTTAGTTCCATTTTATAGATAAAAAGAATCAGACACCAAGGGGTTAAAAACTCATCCCCAAAAATCTCTCTTAAGTGCTTACAGTTCCCAGATGGAGAAGTTGAAATCTGAATGTAGATGTCATCCCAGAGCCTAAGCCTTTAGCCATCATGACATATTTGGCCTCTCTCTCTCTCTCTCTCTCCCTTCCCCTTTTCTGTCTGTCTGTCTGTCTCTCTCTCTCTCTTCCCCCTTCTCTTCACCTCCAACCTCACCCTGCCCTCTCTTGAACACACACAACTAACTTTAAGAAAGCTTTTGTGCATTAACAAGCAAATCTGTCACATTTTAGCATATCTCTAGAACCAAAAATATCTAAATAATTTAATCCTGATTTATTCTAGTTTCAGAAACCATATGCCTTATAAACCACCAGAGAATAGAAATAAGGATATCAAATGATTATGAAAATCAACTGAAAGGTCACTGTAGCTTCCGTTTTATTTGGCTATAGGGTTAGCATACTCTTGTTTGTGAATTAGGAAGCATTTTCTTCCTTTCGCTACATTTACCTCACTGTAAAATGGTAATGAAAAGATATGTTGCTTTGGATGATGTTTATTATTTCTTTTTTTCAGTTGAGCAGGAAATCATTATCTAAGTCCAGGCTTGCATATGTGCTATACACAAAACAATTTATCTACCAAAGTTCATGGGCAGTTGGATTGGGAAAAAACACATTAATTATCATTCAAGTGGAAATGCCCCCATAGACAATACCATTTAATTAACAGAGAGGCTAGTATTGGAAATGAGTACTTTGAGGTGAGGCACAGAGCAATGTGTGAGGCAAACCTTCAGGTGATTTAAGGATATTATTGGTGGCTAAACAGTTTAAAAAAAAAAGATAAATATATCTCTACTTCCTAAACTCTTTGTAAACATAAAAAGACTCTTTAGAACACAGGGCTCTGAGCCTGGTTCCTTGCCTGTATTAGCAGCTCATCACTTACAAACAGGAAGCTGGTCTGTTCTACAAGAACATCAATTCCTTCAGAGGTTGAAAAAACCCCAAACTCCAAAAAGATGAGAGCTAAAATCACTTCATGTACCAGAGTTCCTTTGTCTTCAAAAACCCTTGAAATTTGTAGCCCTGCCAAGGTTATAAATAGAAGTGATATGGCAGCAGTGAATTGATCATTCAGCTAAATGTGCTTGGCCCATTTGGGATGGCCTTACAAAGTAGGGTGGCAGCTGGGCCGTGGGAACTGCTCTGCCATGTCGCTGCTGCTGCTGCTGTTGCTGCTCTGCCAAATGCCTTTCCATCTCGGTTTTCTACACTGAGAAAAACCAGAGGATATTTTCTTACAGCATTCAGAAAATAAAGTTACAGCCCAAGGCTGTTGTCTGGAGCAGCCTGAGGGGGACTAGAGGGGGCTGCAATGAAATCACCTACACCCACAGACTTCGAAAATCAGGTAAAACCCAGAATTTTGGAACCCAGGTGGGTATTACAAGTGGGACTCAGTGAGCTGTTGAAATGCTTCTCAGATTTTGTGTTATAAATCTTGAAAATATTACTGTCAATAAGACAGGACAAATGTTGTATCTAGGGACAAGAAGGTAAAGGGAGCGAAGGAGATCAATAGAGATTCTCATTTCAGAACATGGTATTTCATTACAAAACAAGCTCATTTTCAATCTCTGCTTTCCCGTATTCTTCCCACTTTCAGCATTTCTTAACTTTAACAGTCCCTGGGTTCTTAATTTAACTATATTCCATGAATAGAGAATGTACAAGTATATATATAAAACCTTTATAATATACCCTCAATACTACACTGTGAAATAAAAGTGAGGAGAGTGGCAGGTAGAAGAGTGTATGACACAAACTCTGTTGCCTTTGGCCAGATGATTCATTGACTACGCAGGCCTTTTTCTCTGGTTTTACCTACCATCCCCATGGCAGCCTCTAGGCAGGATCTCAACTTTGGCAAACACTTTTCCCATGTTCCAGTAGACACCCTTTCAAGCAAGGTTTTCAAAATTCTAAGATTTAATAAAAATAAACACTGAAAATACACTCATACTACCAAAAAAATAACCTGTCTTCTCCTAATATTTTTTCTACCGGATTGCTTTTTTCTCTTTAATTTTTATCTGTCATTATTTGAAAGGCAAGGGCATAGTGAGAGAGAGAGAGAGAGAGTCCTCTATTCTCTGGTTCATTCCCCAAATGCCTACAACAGCTAGGGCTGGGCCAAGTCAATGTTAGGTTCCTAGAACTTAATATGGTTATCCCACATGACAGGAAGTGACAAGGACTTAGGCATTTGAGCCATCTTCTGCCTTCACCCATAATACACATTAGTAGGTAACCTAATTTGAAGCAAAGTAGCTGGGACTTGAATCAAGCAGTCCAATAGAGTCTATGGGCATCATAAGCTACTATAAGCCACTATACCAAAAGCCTACCACTTAGCAGGACAATCTTGGTTTCAAAGAGAATCTTACACAAAGCCCTAACACACAATGCCAAAAATCCTGGTGCTGTATTAGTAAATGTAGAGAAGAGAAATCTCTCTTAATTCTACTTTCATACTGACATACTATATACAAAGAAGACCTCCTCTGAGGCCTTCTATGGAGACCCTAGGGAAGTTCTGAGCATTATTTGAAAACAAACTAGAGACCTCCTGGTGACAAATAAAGAATTGATACATATCCTGACCAGAACCTCCCCACTAAACCCCTAAAACTCCAGACACATCAACCCGTCCTTCGAAACCAAAACCAGGACAACGTTCCTTTCTCCTGCCTCACCATTGCTGATCTAATATGAATGTTTGTTCCTTCCGTTAGTGACAGGGAAGGAACATTACCTTTCAGCTACACTTGGGTTCCTGGTATGTGTGTGACCTGTCCCACATATAGGTTCATAATATAACACCCGCTCAATATGATGATTTCAGTATGTATATAACAGTCAAGTAATAGAGAAGAGATGACTACAAAGCAGAACAGCCTAAATCCACTGTAAAGATCATAATGCTTTAAGGGAGACAACAAATGTCTACACATGAAGGAACCTGACTTGAAACAGAAAGCAAAACAAGGCAATATAAAAAAGAGGTTCCTAAACCAAAAAAGAACAAATTACTAAAACTGTAAGTGTTGTGGGTAAAGCTGGCAGGTGTGGTCAATGAGTTTAGACTTCAGATGGACTCTGAAGGGGAGATTTGGGTGGAAAAAAGTAAAGGGTAGTCACAATAATCATTTGGGAATCTAAGGTACATTTTTTCAGAAAGAATGTTTCTAAAGAATATAAAGCCAAGTAGATGTAAGCTATACTCTGAAAAACAAACTTCTAAGAAGAAACTTAAGTTACTTTAGATCCTTGGCAGAGGAGATATTTTCCTGCAAGCAGGATGTAGGTGGAGCTTCTGGACTCACTTGCAGCACCTCTAATTTGAGCAAGCTCTAATCTCAGTATGATGAGATTTCTTTCCAAGGCATAGTGGGAAAAAAATATGGAAATCCTGCTAGTTTTCCTTCCAGTTCATTGCAATAACAATTTTAAAACACTAGCCAATATATCTTCCTTCCTTTAATTCTCTGTACTTTCATTTCAACTGATCTATGTTCATTTCTTGAGAGACATATGACTACAGAAAGTAGAAAAGGAAGTATTTTCCTGATTTTTCACCTTTGAAAGCCTGAAGGAAACATTAAAAGACAGTGAGATGATTCTTAAGAAGTTGTCCTTATCCATACCTCTAGGTCTACCTCTCTATCCACTTAAAGCTAGAAAAAGATTCCTCAGGCTTAGGGAAGGGGTGGGAGAATAGATGGATGAGAAATGAGAAAAAGGTCCTTAAAGAGAGTATTTGTCCTAATGAAATCTTGGAACAAGTGTAGAACCAAATTCAAAGTCTACCCGGGAGCGGGGGTGGAATACAACATGGTTGTTTAGCAGGTAAAGCCATTGCCCATGATGCTGGTGTCCCATAAGGGTGCTGGTTAGAATCTCGACTACCTCCACTTCCCATCCATCTTCCCACTGCTGGTCTAGGAAAAGCAGCAGAAGATGATCCAAGAATTTGGATCACTGTTACCTATGTGGGAGACATGGACGAAATTCCTGGCTGTTGTGGCCATCTGGGCAGTAGATCAGCAGATAGAAGATCTTTTTCTTCTTTCTGTATCTCCATCTTCTTCTCTGCCCGTAACTCTTTCAAATAAATAAACAAAACCAAAACCAAATCACACCAAACCAAACCAAAACATCTGATTTCTGCATTCACTCAAACAAGCATGTATGTCAGGGACTATGCTACTTCTACTCTTCCTTCCTATCAGTAACTAAACAACCTAAACAACCTAAACAAACTAAACAAACTAAACAACCTAAACCTTTTTCACTGGGAGCTGGCTTTCTTCACAACTGCATAGCACTAAGAGGAAGGAAAACATTGGGAACAGACTTCCCCTTCTCGAGTTTCCTTGAATGAGAGGCAAGTATGTTTAATTCCAACTTGAAGCCTTGATATCTAAACTATTTCATCATCTATGAATCAAACTATAAAGCAATAGTTAATTGAGCAGACTTTGGAATAAGAAAAGTCTTGACTTGGAACTTCAGCAACTTTACTTACATGCTGCATGATCTTAGCCGAATTTCCAAACTTCCGTTTCTCAGCTTCCTTATGTTAAAAAAAAAAAGGAGGGGGTGTAACACCCACCTCATTCAGTTGTCATGAAGATTAAGTGAGATGTTGCTGAAGCATTTGTCAAGGGGCATGGCTTATGGCACATAGACATTGCTGGTTATTATTATCCATAGCAGCACTTAATATCAGACTCTTCACATTATTCTTTTCAATAAATGTTTTCTGGCTAGTGGAATTGTCACCAGATTTTAACAGCACTAAAAGTCAGCTGGATCCGTGGCCACACCTAAGCAAGGATGGGACCAAGAAATTGCCCTCTGGTTGATGCCACCTGAGGCCTGAGTACTTGTCCCTCTGAACAGATTCTTCCAGGCTTTGCTAATGAAATTTAAAGAATGTCAGGCTGCAGGCCTCTGCTGATAAAGAGAGGAAACAAGAAGACTCCCAGAGAAGTGGCCACAGTAGGCATTCAAAACCTCCAGCATTCTTAGCTCCTGCTTATCTTGGCTGGAGTCTTTGTTAAGATTAAAAGCGGGGGAGCGAGGAAGAAGAGGAAAAAAAAGAAAAAGAAAAAATGGGGGGCAAGCAAAAGTAATCTTGCGAAAACCAGCGTTTCAGTAAGCTATATAGATGCTTCCTGGCTCCCCGCATTATGAGAATAACCTTTAAACTATTTCCATTTCTGATCTCCGCTGGAAACAGGAAATGCATACGGTACAGTATTAAACAAAAACAAAGGGACCAAAAGATAAACTAAATTGTCCCAGGGTTCAGAAGAGGTTTATGCTAAGTGTTAGAAAGTTCAGCTTTAGTGAATCCTCCCCCACTTTCTGCCATTCCAGAAATTCCTTTTAGGGCAGAAGGGGTGGGGGGGGCGGGGAGTGAAACACTAGGCAAAATTGCGCAGCACTGCCATCTTCAGGATCAATGGGGAAAATTTCTCTGGGTCAGTTAGATAAACTGTCTTCCTAACACTTCATTTAAATATAATCAGATGGTTAAAAATTCGACAGCAGACAGCCTGGAACAGATTTTTCCACTGTTTCCAATGTTTAAAGAGTCAGCAGACACAGCTTTTTTGTGGTGTATGCACATTTAAAAAAAATATTTGCTGATTGAAAAGCCATTTACAATAAATAGGAAAGTTTAAATAGCTCCAAATGGATTGCCAAATGATGGGAGTAGCATAGACACAAACATATTGTTCTGAAAAAAAATATTCCTTGAAAAGAAAAGTACGAATTGAATGATTTCGAAGTGCTGTTTGAACAGATGGTGTGATTAACAACTAGTGTGTTAGCCATCTCAGGAGCTTACCAAGAAGTAAACAAATGCAAGGGGGAAGTTGCTTCATTCCCCCAAAGAGTGTTCAGTTAATTTCATTATGAAAATTTGGAAGTCTTCACAATGGAAATTGAATATCCCTATAGATTACTGGAAATCAGGAGTGAAGGGTATTTTTGGAGACAGATCACATCAACACAAATGTCCCTGCTCCTCACTTGGTCCAGATGGAGAGGGAGAAGTTTATGCTGTCATCCTCTAAGAGGGCCACGTTCTCATCCTGTCAGTAGTGCCAGCTAGTCTGGGCACTATCTTTAACAGTAAGAATCAGATGGGCTGTACAGCTGTGTTTCGAAAACCTTAATGTACCTGGGGATTTCATTAAAATGCAAATTCTAACCCACAGGCCCAGGGTATCTGCTCACGAGTAATGCTGATGCTACTGTCTGCAAACCACAGTTTTACTACTACGGCTCTGAATGCCTTCCAGTGATAACTTTACCACATCTGACATGTGAGCTGCTACTCAGAAGAATATAAAAAGACCAAGTGTCCACGTTCCCAGAGTGTAGAACTTAAATGTGCATGAATTGAAGCGTATAATGAACATGTCAAATATAAAATTGATTTTTAGAAGCAAGTCAATAATTTATTTAATTGCACAATTAACAGTGAAAACCGACTTTTATGAACAGGTGAGGAGACTGTCCTATGTGCTGGCTGTGAAAACCTAACAGATGTGGATGAGATGAGAGGGGTGGTTGGGATATTAAGTAATCAACTGACAGACATTCAGCATGTTCAAAGCTGATCATGAGACTACTCTTAAGAGAGGCACTGTCAAAAGAATGAAAAAACTGGGAGAAAATATTTGGAAACACCTACTTATAAAGCACTTGTGTTGAGAATACGGGAAGAAAGCTCAAAACTCAATAGTATGTGGACACCAACGTCTGAAAATAGGTAAAAGACATGCACAGACATTAGCCAGGGGGAGATAAGGATGGCAAATAAAAGATGCTCAAGATCATTAGTCTCCAGGGAGATTTAGATGAAAATGATGATGAAATACCTATTACAAGGGCTAAAATTTAAAAGTATCACCAACCCAGGAGCTGATGGATGAGGTTGTAGAGAAACTGGATCACTCATACACTGCTGATGGAAATGTATGTAATGCATAATGTAAAATATTATGATACTCATAAAAGGACGAAAAGTCAAAATGTTTTAGAAAGCAAACAGAGGGTAAGTATGTGATGTTATGGCATGCCAGGTTTAATCTCTAATTATAACATCAGCAGCTTACAATTCTTAACAAATATCAGCACCAACTCAAGTCTCACTTTAGATCCAACTGCCTATTAATGTTCCTGGAAAAGCATCAAAAGATGGGCCAAGTCTTTGAGCCACTGCACCCATGTGGGAGACCCAGAGAAAGCTCAGGGCTCCTGACTTTGGCCTGGCCCAGCCCTGGCTATAGTGGCCATTTGGGTAGTGAAATGACAGATGGAAGATTCTCTCTCTCTCTCTCTCAGCAGATGGAAGATTCTGTCTCCCAGCAGATGGAAGATTCTCTAATTCTGCCTTTGAGATAAGTAAAAATAAATCTTTAAAAAAAGAAGAAATAATAGAAACAAGCATACTGAGAAGTAAAGTTACATTATATTATGTGATCCTACTCATGAAGAAAGTAGGACTCCCATTTTGAAACATGTAAATATTCTCATACAGCACAATACTAGATGTTCTACCACTATTCATACCTAGCACATCATGGTACAGTTAAACAGCAGAAAGGTAATCTGGTAACTGTTACTACGCTACTGTAATCATTTGGGGAATAATTGCAGCAGTGGGGGAACAGAGAGGAGGAGGGAGAGTGGGAGTGAAAAACCCCTATCCCTAGAAAAATGTATTGTGGCAAATAATAAATATATTTAAATAAATAAATAAGCACAGGGATTATCAGGAGTGAGAGTAGGAGTACACAGTGAGTTCTTTGGGATAACTTTAGTGTTCACAACCTGATTTTCAGTGGTGGCTATACAAACATGATACTACAAAATATATATATATATATTGTCTCTATTTTCTGGCACACAACTCCCATAATCGTTGAAATCTCTAAAATAAGTGTATTTTTGTGTGTTAGTGAGTTATCTTGGAGCCAGTCACACTAGGCAAGTTTGGAGAGTTTGGACTTTTCAGTTCCACCCCCTAATCTCTAGAGAGATGAGAGGGTCTGAAGGTTAAGTTCATCACCAATGGCCCAGATTATATTCACTCATACATATGTAACAAATCCCTCAGGAAAAAAAAAAGCCAAAAGGGCAAGGTACAGAGAGCTTCTGGTTAGACCAGCATTGCTCCATTGTCTCCTCTGCAGGAAGTATCCTTACAATATTCCGGTAACACTAAGAAAATGTTGCCCTGGTTGCTTGTGTTGCTCAAGCACATTAGTTGAGTCTGAGAATGTAGGTGGTTACAGGAGCTCCAATTCACAGCCTGTCAGAAGCACAGGTATAGCTACCTGGGGCTTGCAATTGGCACTGGAAGGTGAGCGGCAGTCTTGGGGATTGAGGCCCCCAACTTGTGGAACCTCATGCTATCTCTATTAGTGGAGTAGAAGTGAATTAGAAGACACCAGGCTGCTTGCTCGCTGGTGGAAATTCTTGCACATCTTGAAATCACCAAAATCTCCTGTATAATTGCTATGCTGTGAGAGTAGAGCCCAAAGGGAATTTCCCCCCAGCAACATGTGTAACATCTAAAGAACTGAGGTGTTTAACTCGGTGGTTAAGACTCCACATGAGATACCTGCATCAAAATGCCTGGCTTGACTCCCAGCTCCACTCCTGAATCCAGCACCCTGCAGCAGGTGATACTCAGGTGTTTGGGTCCCTGTGACACACATGAGAGACTGATACTGAGCTCTTGTAGCTTGGCTTCAGCCTGACTGTTACGGGGTGCAGCCGGTGACAGCCAGCACCCATTGACAGTGGGCAAGTGAAATTTAGCTGTGTCCCCTATCCTCTGTCCTGAAGGTGGGTCCTAACAGCAATGAAATGATAATTCCATCCTCAACCACTTCCAACAGGTCCTAATTTAGCCAGGATATTGGATGCAGATAAATCCAATTAGTTTTGGTGTTTTTAGCTACAAGCCCAGTTCCTGTTCCTGCCTATCCCAAGAACACTAATCAACTCATTAGCCCACAACACTTAGGTATTCACTCCTACCCACCTGTGACTAACCTATCAACTGAGAGGGAAGGGTATTGCATTGTCGTGTAACCACTCCCCTCACGAACTCCTTTAAAAGGCCCATGAAGCAGGGGCCCAGGCTCTCTTTCTGGCCAGGTGCTTCCGTTACTTTGGCACCTGCACTCTTGGCTGACCCAGGACATGCAATCCCTGAGTATGCTCCCTGTGCACTGCTTAGATGGAACAATGGATATAATAATGTTGTTTCTGGTTTGTGTGCTGTCAGGAGTTCCAGGAGGGGTGAGGCCTAGCGGTATTGGAATGTGGGCAGAGAAGCCAGGGAAAGGTAAATGTCTGCAGCTTTGTGTGTTCAGGTTATTCATTGCATGTCTCTTAGGATAACTTATATTGTTAGAGAAGCTGGGACATAGGTCTTCAGCTTAATGGATGAACTTAAGGATAATGATCATTTGTTCCTTTTGGGATTATGTTTGGTTGGATTATGATTGGTTGGATTGCCTTATGGATTTGTGATTTGCTATTGTGCTCTATTATCACCAAGCATCTTAATAAACCTTAGACATGTCTGGTGTGATCTCGCTCGCACCCTGCAATATGACCTTCAGTTGTTATGCAGCAGCTTGGAAGTGAACCATCACATAGGAGATTCTCATTCTCTCTTTGTACTTTATTTCAATCTTTTAAAAACTTTGACAAACATTGGACAGTTCATTTTAAAAATCCTAAATAGATGTGAAAAGTTTTAGATAGCCTGTTAAAACAACTTTTTCCTAACCACCACTATAATACTTCAAACAGTGAATTCTGGTGTCCAGCTGCCATTGTGTCTTTTCACATAGCATGAGATATTCCTACACTTTAGTGATAATAGCTTATCCTTTTAAACTTACACAACTTTTTCCTTTTCTAATCATTTATAAGATGTCAGATATGTCTTCTCCTGCAAATTAAGGTCCAGTCCTCAGCACATGTCAGCAGTGAGTCTAAGAGACCAACTCACCATTGTCAAGGTCCTGCCCTACAAGAAACTTAGCATTCTTTATAAAAACAACGTTAAGTCCATTGAGAATCCCCTGGTTGTACCTCCCCCCAAAAATGGAACAGAAGCATATACTAACAATTCCCGGAAATGAAAGAAAGAGAGAGAAAAAAGAAAAATTGAGAGAGACAGAAAATGGAAGGAAGGGAAGCATACTGGGAAGGAAGGTATAAGACCAAACAGATAAATAACTGCAGTAAGAGATCTGGCCACATTAGAACTTTAACAACTGTAAGTTAAGACTAGATGTCATTTTTGTACCCATCAGCTTTGGCTAGTTTCAGCAAAAAGAATGGTACAGAGTATTGCCATGGGTGTAGGAAAGTGGGGCATGGGTGTATCTGTTTTGCCATTCATGAGGCCAGTTTGGCAGCATGTAGTAAGTCTTAAAAATGTGCAACTCTTTTGGTTTGGTAATTTTACTTCGAGATTTATCCTAAGAAATAAGCAGGGATGTTTGGCTTAGCATTGTTTTTAGTACTGAGACATCAAGTTCCAGGGCTCTAAAATCCCTTCCTGTGAATGGCTAAAATTAGGTTATTATTCTCTCGTATGCCAGACACTGCACAGAGCTTAATGTTATGTTTTCAGAATATGATTCAGAAATGTACATGATCAATACACATAAAGAAAATACTGGAAGCCAAATATTGAGCTGATTTTAAAGTAAACCATTTGTTTAAGTTCTGTAACAATATGTCCACATACTAAAAAGGTAGATTATAGCTACATAAACCACTGTGCAGATAATAGCTACATTAATAACTGCATTAATACTGACAGGACCTGTATTTTTTACATGAAAAGATTTGAATTCCTAAAGTTTTTCAGTGAGAAATACAAACTACAAAGTAATACTATCTGATTTTAATTCCAAATTTACAAAATGTGAATGTATATGTGGGAGAAAATCTATAAGAATATACTGAAGTTATTTCTGGGTAATGGGATCATAACTGATTTTTCTTTTGTTCTTCATAGTTTTTTGTTTTTCTAGTTCTCTTTTCAAACAGGTTATATTACCTTCATAACTGAAAAAGCATCCAACAAAACTAAACTATTTCTAGAAACAACCAACAGATGAATCAGAAACACTTTTTATTATATTAACATTGTTGTCTTTCTCTACAGAAAGATTATGTCTCTCAGGGCTTCAGAATCCCATCTGTCACCACAAATTTCACAGGCCTACCAGGGGTTTTTGATACCACCTTAATACATTCAGGAGTACTGGCACAGTGGTTCATTGCACGGCTGACAGGATGTTTTGAAAATAGCTAGATCTGCAATCCAGTCGAAGAGTGTGGATCCCATTCACTTCCAGGGATCTTGTAGAAACTTCTGTAGCTCACTCCAGGAATTTCTTTGTTTTGATCTATATTCATTTGTTTATTTTGAAAGTTAGAGTTACAAAGAGAGTGAGAAAGAGGGAGAGACAAAGATTTTCCATTTCCTGGTTTACTCCTTAGCTGGCCACAATGGCTTTGGGCCAGGCCAAAGGTAGAAGCCAGGAGTTTCATCAAGTTCTACTAAGTGGGTTATGGGGCCAAAACACTTGGGCCATCTCCCACTGCTTTCCCAGCCACAAGCAGGATGCTGGATCAAACATGGAGCATATGGGACACAAACCAATGCTCATATGAAATACTGGCATCATGGAGGATTTACCCTTAATGTCACATTAGCTTCCAGTATTAATTTTTTTAATTGAACTCTGTTACTTTAGAGAAAAAGAGGAGAGTGCTCACATCTGCTGCTTCATTCTTCAGATGTCCATAACAGCCAAGGAGTCAAAACTGGGAGCCAGAAACAAAATCCAAGTCTCCCATGTGGGTGGACAACTCCTTGAGCCAATGCCTGCTTCCTTCCAGAGTCTGCATTGGTAAGAAGTTAGAATCAGGAGGTAGAACCAAGTATTCTACTAAGCCTGCTTCTCCAGTGTAAATCTGGAAATCGAATTCAGTCAGAGCATCTTATCTGGAAATCTTCTTCTGACACAAAAGGCTACAGAACCCTTTTCAAGCAGTTTTCCTCAGCACTGGGTTAATTAGGATTTTAAAGTTTTTTTTTTGAGGTAATAGAAAGCTGGGCAGAAAAAAAAGAGAGATCTGTCTTTTCTGAATTCTTTATACATGCTGTTCAAATTTATTCAGGGAAGAAAACAATAAATGAATTCATTGAATCTACCTCATATCTTTGATTCATACATATACATTTTCCATATCAACATAAATTGCAGTTTTGATTTATTTAAAATTACTGATTTCAGGAAATTTTACAATGTCCTTCTAGAATTATACATTTGGTCACTTAATTTCCATTTCACCTTTGAAATCTGGACATTTTGATTTATCTTAGGCCAAACAATGTTCATGTGTTGCATTAATGTCTTCAGTCAGCCTTTAGACTTCTTAAAAAGTTGTTTTAGTTTACATTATTCAAGCCAAGTTCGTCTGATGAGGGCTTAAATTCTATTTAGAGCAATGGTTTTTATTTTATTCTATCTACTAAAATGATGGCCTTAATTGCGTTTTGGTTCCCTAAGTATCATATAGGAATACCCGACTTTTTCATGATACAAACATTCTAAGCCACTTGAAATTCTTCTACTCTGTTAAAATTAGTCATTTGTCTCATCCTAAAACCTCATCTCTGTACTTCATCCTGAATTAATTAACCTGACAACTGAGATGTAGATAATTGAAGTTTTTAATTTCTTACCTGACCTAAACTAACTTTTCAGCTTCCTCAGTTTCATTGGGATACTGATTATCAGTACCCTGATTAGACACTTTTTTCTATTTTTATTATTTTTAATTTTTTATAATTATGGAATGTATGCTGACAGAAACTTCAAGAGAATACTTGCTTAGAAAAAAATCTGATGTAATTTCTAATTATATTTTCTTTCACAAAAGTGACATAAGTTCCTGAACTCTAGCCTAGATATACCATTTGTTACCTATCTTTCTCCAATTACATCAAGACCACTTATTTCACACCACACCATCCCCTCCCCCACATTCCACTAAGCATTCCATTTCATTCAGTTAATGGTTTCCGCATTTTTATATTTTGACCTGACTTCTCTGTCAGTTCCCACAAATGTCAAATAGCTTTGTACTAATAAATTGGACACTGTTTTCTTTAAATAAATCATTGACTTCCCTTCAATGGCTTGCATGAAATTCCCTCCAATGTCCTAGCAATGTCCTAGCTCTTCTTATCTGATGGATTTCCTTTGTGATTTAGAAAGTGTTTAATCAAGTTAAAAAATGTGAAGTCAGTTCCCTGGTGTTCAAAAATATCCTTGTTAATAATAATAGTAACTGCTATCTATCAGCTATGTACCAGTCATGTTTGAGATATTATGTCATCATCAAACACAAATGGAGGGGAAGGAATTTTTACTTCAGTTTTACAGGTGAAGAAACTGAAACTCAGGTTCCTCTAAGTGATTTGCTAAGGCAAGTTCAGCTACTGACATGCCAGAACTCGGATTCAAAATACAAAAACATCCGAAGCTATCTTTCCTTTATGCCATGGGGTGTGTGTGTGTGTGTGTGTGTGTGTGTGTGTGTGTGTATGAGAGGGAGAGAGAAAGAGAGAGCGAGCGAGAGAGAGTATCTAAAGCTTCCACCCAGTGCAGGTGCCCATGGCTACCCATCTGGCCCATGGGAAACCATTGCAGGATCTACATAGCTGTAGACTCCTGGATTCTCACTTACAATATCAACCTATGCAAAATGAAACGGGCATGGGACTACCCCTGTGTAAACCTTCTCTCCCACCACAATTATTTGGCCTTTACTCCAAGTCCTTTAAAGGTCCTACTAAATTCATTGCATTTTTTTCTAAAGAATTAAGTCTTTATAAAGTCTTATTTGGATGCTTAAGCTAACAGTGCTTTTTCCCGCTTTCCAAACAAACCTGGCAATGATTAATTACTTTTCCAGTATGACAGCAAATCAGTGTACCATAAAGCAGTTTGTCAGATGATGCAAAGAATGCCCATTATTTTCTTGGGGAAGTGCACACCTGGGCTTCCTGTGTAGATCAGTGAGAGAACCCAGCCTCGCAGCCCTTCTTTTGTTCTAGAGGAGAAAAGCTGATCTGGTGATTACTCACCGCATGTCTCCAGCTTTGCCATTCCCTTGGGCACTAACTTATTTTCTGGCATTTGAAAAGATAACTTCCCTGGGGTTTAACTGCAATTAGAGGAACAGGTTGGAGAGAACAGTGAATTACATCTCAAGAAAAAAAATTAATGTAGGGGAGGAGAGCTAGGTGGCAAGAAGAAAAAAGTTATTAATTTCCAAAATACATTTTACAGAAAGCTAATTATTTATACTTGGCATTCCTTCTGTTATTTGGCTTATGCCAGTCAATTTTATTTACCACTTTCTAAATTAATCACAAAAATCAAACTGCTTGGCATGTCTACTCCTTCTCCAAATCAACCCGGCAGCCTCCTGCTGACAGTGTTGACAAGCCAGACGTTACAGGTTATGAAATGCTGACCTACCTGGATTCCAGACATAGGCATCTGTTCTTTTGCACAACCAATCCCTGCATCCTCAACCTCCAAGTCTTTTGGGAACACTGGGTTCTCCAAAAATAGCTTTTGAGACTATTCTATTAAGCCATGCTTTTTTTTTTAAACTAAATAACTCATTTTTATTATTTTTAAAATTGGTGTGGTAAAACAAACTTTTTTAACACATCAAAAATTAAAACCAAACTCACTAACCAAGCACCTTAAAATTAGAGTCAGTCATGGACTGAATCTTCATTCACTCTTCAAGGTTCTAAATTATCAACGGCTACCTGCTAGATTCTTGTGATTCTGGAAATGATGCTTCTGGAAGTGGTGTTCCTTCATTTCCTCGGTGTCTCATATTTCACACTTAGTTTTACTGTTTTATCTTTGTTTGAAAGGCAGAGGGCAGAGAGATCTGATACCCATTTGCTCACTTCCCAAATATCTGCAGCAGCTGGGTTGAGCCAGCCTGAGGCCTAGAGCCAGAACTCTCACATGGATTTATGAACCTATCTCCTTGAGTTCACCTGCTGCATTCTAGGGTGTGTGCATTAGCAGGAAGCTGGAATCATAAGTCAGAGTCAGGACTTTAGGTCAGGGATGCCAATAAAAGATCTGAACATCTTCGCAGCACCTTAATCACTGCACAAAATGCCCATTCCTCATACTTACTTTCTACAAGTTCATTATGCTTTTTTTATTATTAGTGAATCACTTAAAAATTTCTTTGAAACAAAGGAGGACATAAGCAAATTAATTAGATGTCTGGAAAAGATCTTTGACCAGGAGTTAAATTTTGCCATTACTTAGCAGTAGGATTTGGAGCAACTCACTTGACTATTATGAATCTCAGTTTACTCATCTGCAAAATTATAGCATTATTAGGAAATGATCTCTAAGGATTTTGCCCCTCATTCTGACCTGAATCACAAAAACAGACAAAATTTGGGGGGAATATCTCAAATGCAATGAATGTACATTTCTGTCCTGCAGAGGTTGCAAAAGTATCAATCACACTCCTTAATCTTCTTCAGGAATGATCTTGATTACAAGTCAAATTCCTTTGTTTTTATTTTTTACAATTTTATTTTTCACGATACAGGTCCATAGGCTCATGGATTTCCCCTTTTACCCTCCCCACTTCTTCTCTCCCTACTCCCAACATTGTTTCTTCCTATATTATTATAATAGTATAATACTTCAGTAATAGTCACAAGTCCATGATTCTGCTATTTGAGTGTATCATGACATTGTAGATCTAGACAACAGTAGGAAATCCAGCATCCTATTGTCAAGATATGTTTAAGACTTTCATTGGGAATCTTTCTTTTGTTTGGGAGTAGAGATGCATACTGCATTATATCTTCACTTACCAGTGTGCTAGTCTCCATTATAGAGTTCCTCTACATGAATATATGTATATACTAACTAAATCACGTCACTTTGGCATAAAAGTTACTTTCAATTGAAGGCAGTTTGGATATAGTAAATTCTGAAAAGCTCTCTACATGCCTGCTTTCTGTCTACACGCAAGGTATAAATTCACCTCTTCTAATATTACCAGGAAGACAAAATAACTTATTTCTATAGATAGCATCAACAAATCTGCATAAACAGCCCTTACTAAAAAAAAACCTTTGTGTTCTATTAATTTCCCTCACGTATTTACTTTCTCACAATTTACTGATACTGGAAATCCAAACCTTTTACAGTATCTTGTCACTTCTTCACAAATTATATCTGTTTATTAAAATGGCATATAAGCTCTTAGACATAATTGCTTGTTTTCTTTCTTCTGCTTTTTAGGAAACTTTCATGCACATATTAAGGTGAAACATTAAAATAAAATGAAACTTGCATATATTTTCTCCTGTTAATTTGTCTCTTACCAGTTTAATTTATAGTGCTCCAGCGATCAAAACTTAGGGGACAAAAAAGGGAATTTTTCTTCCCTTTCACACAATAACTAGAGTATTTTTTATCCCTTTCCACTAGCCAGTATCTATTTCCAAACTGTAGTTTCTTCTTTTTTTATTCTTTATAGGCGTGCATGTGTGTGTACGCGCATGCGTGTGTGTGTCTGTGTGTGCGCACGTGCATTACAAGATATTTCATTCACATTATGCCAATCTGCTTGGAAAGTGAAAGTATAATCATATTGGTCCGATGACAGCTTTGTTTTAACACTCATTCCCACTCAGCCTTTTTTCTTCTAGTCAAGCCAAATGTTTTTCTACTTGTTCAACATTCCGCATGATTATCTCCTGACTGGCCTTTTATTGCTACAATATGCATGACTCAAGGATTTCTTTGATAACTGTGTGTAATCTTTAGTTATCAAAGTACTTCAGGAAGAAATAGGATTAAAAGAAACATATATTGGTACAAAACTGTTTTGAAATTCACACATAATTTCTTTATGACATGAATTTTCCATGTACCTGTCAAAGATTTGAAGTAAAAAGGAGTATCACCAAGCACAGCCAGGGCATAGAGTGTCTGGCCCAGCAGCTAAGATGTTCCTTGAGATATCTGTAGCTCATACCAGAGTGCATCAATTCCAGTACTTGGGTCCCTGACATCCACCTGAAAGACATAAACTGAGTTCCACGCTCCTGCCTTCAGCCTGACACAGCCTGACTGTGACAAGGATCTGGGGACTGAGTCAGTGGTTGGAAAATCAGTATGTCTCTACGCTTTTCAAATAGAAATACATATGTAGGTAGATAGATAGCTGTCTACTTGAAAAAAAAAAAGGTAAAATCAGGAATTCCAACTCACCATCCCTTCATAAAAGGAAGATAGTAACCAAAAGATAGTGATGATTACACAACAATATGTGTGTAATTATTGCCAATGCATTGTACACTTTAAAATGTAAAACTTTGTTATTTATGTACATAATGACATAATAAACTTTTAAAAAGATGAATTCAAACAGCAACGTGACACAGAGAGACAGAGAGAGGAAGAAAGAGAGGGATGTTTCATTCACCAGTTTATTCCCCAAATGCCTTGGGCTAGGCCAAGCCAACACCAAGAACTTGGAATTCTATCTGATTCTCCCACATGGATGGCAAGGATACAAGTATTGGATCATCTCTGTAACATTCCCAAGAACATTATCAGGAAACTGGCTCAGAGGCAGAGTAGCCATGACTCATGTTACCACTTTGATACAGGACGCAGACTTGTCCACGGGAGGCTTAACCTACTATGCCACAGCACCTACTCACACACACACACAAAATTAAGGATATAAGAGGTTTTTTTTTATGGTATCAACTAGTAAGCTGACAAAGAAAGTAATTTCAAAATCAACTTTCACAGAACTCTGGAATCTGGCGGTGGGGGAGGGGGAGTACAATAACCAGGGCAAACTGAACAAGAGGGTAAGAATATGGTGGTAGTTTTGGTTGCTTATCTACCATCCCCTATTCCCCAGACCAGCAGTGTCCAGAAAGGTTGTCATTCATACTCCTGATGTATGTAGCTAGTGCTGAAGGGGATGATACAGATCTTATTCTTAAAGAACTGTAGTTATCTCTTACTTCTGCCAAGGCTCCCTGAAGGTTAATCATTGGAACAACAGCCAGGAGCCCTGAGCGGTCCTCAGAAACAGAAGAACAGTAAACTTCCTTCAGGTCTCAAGAGAGGAGCTTTCTCTGGCCCTTATTTAGTTCCAACTTTGGCTCCCCATCCTCTCTTGCAATGACCATCAGGGTCGCCCCGAAGCCACCACACCAAAAAAAATTGGATTGGCTAGACAGAGAACAACAAGGAAAGCTTAGTACCAGACAGGAAAGGGTTAGACTGGACTCACATATACCTTACTAGGTAGGACACAAACCTTACTAGGTAGGACACAAACATAAGTTACTACTCACTAAGGTATTGAAGATTTCTCTACACACCCCTCCGAAAACTGTTCAGCACCTCAACATTGACATATGCCTTGTTAGAGTTATAAGCCAACATGGACTATCCCAAAATACACCAAGTTTAGAAAAATTATGCTTCAATACTAGAAACTACTAAATACAAAAATGAAAATAGACACTAGACACCTGAATATAGCCATTGTTTCTTTTTCTCTCTCTTTTTTTATTATTAATTACATTGCATTATGTGATATAGTTTTATAGCCATTATAAGCCTCAGCTCCTCAGCCAGTTCTGTGTATGAACTAAAATTGAAAGGTCAATGAAGTAATCACAGGATGTGGTTAAGAACCTGCATTTTCCAACATATTGGTCACTCAGTACCATGTCAATTAATTCCATAAGGTTGTAAACAGTTGTTGATGTTGTGTTGGGGCTTTTAATTGGTCGGGATGATATTCTACCAGCTCTGCCTTCAGACCAGAGACGGTCTCCCCAAGAAACTGTTGAATTTATCTGGACAATAAGATGCTGGACATTATGCAAACTACATGCTTGCTGTGAAAGAATTATGATTGGATTTGAACTGTAATACTGCAATTAGGTGGAGGAATCCACCATGGGGGAGGGTACAAGTAGGGGTTAGGGGAATCCCAGAGCCTATGAAACTGTGTTATAAAATCAAATGTAATTGGGCCCAGAGCGATGGCATAGTGGTTAAGGTCCTCGCCTTGCACGCCTGGGATACCATATGGGCACCGGTTCTAATCCCCACTTCCCATCCAGCTCCCTGCCTGTGGCCTGGGAAAGCAGCTGAGGACGGCCCAAAGCCTTGGGACCCTGCACCCATGTGGGAGACCCGGAAGAGGCTCCTGGCTTCGGTTTGGCTCAGCTCTAGCCGTTGCGGCCTCTTGGGGAGTGAATCAGTGGACAGAAGATCTTCCTCTCTGTCTCTCCTCTCTGTGTATCTGCCTTTCCAATGAAAATACATAAATCTTTTCATAAAATCAAACGTAATTTAAAAAAATAGAAAAAAATAAAGTGTACTCCAAAAAAAAAGTAAAATGGCATGAAAGTGAAAAAGATAAACCAAAGACTGCAAGATAATATTTGCACATTATATATCTGATCAAGTCTAACATCCAAAATATATAAAAGCTCCTACAATTCACTAAGACAAACAATCCAACTAAAGAATGGGTAAAGGACTTGAATAGACCCTCCTCCAAAGAAGATACACAAATGACCAACAAGCACATGCAAAGGTTTTCAAAATCACTAATTATTTGAGGAAAGCAAATCAAAACCGCAATGAGACACTTCATACCCATTAGGATGGCTATTTATTTTTAAGGGAGAATGATAAGCACTGGTGGGGGTTGTGGTTAACTTTGAACTCTTCCACATTGCTACCAAGAATGTAAATAGTCCTGCAATTGTGAAAAACAGTTGGTCTGCTCCTCAAACAGAATTATCAGAGGACATGGAAATGTTTTCCCTAATTATACATTCAAAGAATCAAAAGCCAAACCTTCTACACAAGTGTACATAGCAACAGTACTCTTTAAAAAAAAAGATTTATTTATTTTTATTGAAAGGACAGATAAACAGATTTCACACTATCACATGAATGAACATCAAAAATTTTATGCTAACTGAAAAAAAATGAGGCATACGAGGTCATGTGTTAGATGATTCCATTTATATAAAACATCTAAAATGAGTAAATTCTAAGGGACTGCAGATAAGTGGTTGCCAGGAGTTGAGAGTAAGGGAAAACAGTGAGGGACTGTTTAATGGGATTTCTTTCCGGTGACAACTATTTTAAAATGAGATGGAGGTAAAGGTTGTATAACACTGTGAATGAATTAATATGTATTCTTTAAAATGGTTGGTTTTATGGTATACAGATCACACCTCAATTACAAAAAACTGAGGTAGTTCTCCATTGCCTGCAGAGTACAGCTTTCACTTAATCTGATATTGACCACTTTTTACTCCCTGACCTTGTCTCTTTCCAACCTCTTCTCTTCCACACCTCAGACCCACCAGGAACATGCTGGTGACTGCTTGAAATTTCCATGCTGTCATTCACTGCCACACCTTTATACAAGAGATATTCTTTCCATTTCTTTATGAGCTACATTAACTTATAATTTCTCAAGCTGATTTACCCAGTCTGGAACTTATTTCTTCATTGCCTCCACATCTTACTCCCTCACTCTAGCTGGGGAATAAAATTTTTACTTATTTCTTTCATCTCTTTTGAAAAACTTATTTTACTTATATACAGTGAACAACATCACATATTTCACAATTTAGATTTATCAGCATAGTTATACTTTCCACCCTGTCCTGCTTCCTGCCTGCATTCCCCACTGAAGGGGTATAAATTTCTAGCCGTAGCAGTCTTTTCATATTGCATTTGTCACACTGTCTTCTAATTATCTCCCCCTCCAAACCGTGAGATTCTCTAGAGCAGAAATGGTGCCTTTCGTTTCTATTAATAACTTCTGGCAGTAGTCCTGGCTCAGAACACATGCTAGTGAACTGTTGAATTGTTAAACTGGATCTCAACTATATCCAGCATGATTTTTACGATATGCTTCATTGTTTGAGCATCAGTCTGCTTTGGTTTCTTTACCACGGATCACAATAGGAATGATTCAGTTCATTTGTAGGGTGTCTGATTCTGTCCTAGCAGAACAGGTGTCTTTTGGATAAACAGCTAGGCATTCATATCCTTTATTTGTTGGATCAGGAATGTTATCTTTATTCAAAGGTGTAGGAGGGAGTGACAAAAGCCCCTTGAAGGCAATAGAACAGAGTGCAAGTTTCTCTTGCAACATACGTGTGCAACCTTAGCCAAGCCCCTAAGTTCTATGGGATTTATTTCCCTTATTTATAAAATGGGAATTAAAAATACTATTCTGACTTATTCATGCAATATTTAAGGATTAAAATGAAATAAAACAATGTATCACATAAAGGCACTATTACGTTTAAATGTACTCAAATCTTTTCAAACCATTTGTAATAGAAATTTAAGAACTGGTTTTCTCAAATGGCTGATAATTTTTATAGACTGTAAATAAGTAAATAAAAAGTCTAGGTTGGCATAGAAGTAGGAATGATTGAATATTCACTTCCATCACTTCCCAAAAGAAGCATTACTGAGATTTGTTTTTAGAAGTCGTAATATTGTGGGGCGTTTCTATCTCTGTTTTGTGTATATGAGTAACTGATGCAGTTGGGACAAGCCATAGGATCTGGTTAATCCTGCTCTTCTGCTGCCTTTCAGTGACTTCATTGTTGGAAATGATACTGTGTTGAAAGAGCTATGACCATAATCATCACACCATGAATATTGCCTCAACTATAGCTAAAATAATGCTTTATTTTTAATTAAAAATTGTCATTAAAATGCTCCCTCACTTGAAATTAGAATAAAACATTTGTAGAATGGAACTGTTAGTCTTCTTCTATTATAAAGACATTGTTTTGTGTTTTAAAATTTTACTTGGGCCCGGCACAGTGGCCTAGCGGCTAAAGTCCTCACCTTGAAAGCTCCCAGAATCCCATACGGCCGTCAGTTCTAATCCTGGCAGCCCCATTTCCCATCCAGCTCCCTGCTTGTGGCCTGGGAAAGCAGTCAAGGACGGCCCAAAATCTTGGGACCCTGTAGCCATGTGGGAGACCGGGAAGAAGTTCCTGGATCCTGGCTTCAGATCAGCACAGCACTGGCCGTTGCGGTCACTTGGGGAGTGAATCACTGGATGGAAGATCTTCTCTCTGTCTCTCCTCTCTGTACATCTGACTTTGCAATAAAAATAAAATGAAATCTTTAAAAACATTTTTTTTCTCAGTGGCCTGATATTGTAATATTTCAAGTAGAGTTGCTGCCTGTCATACTGGCAACCCATCTGTGTAGTGGTTAGTGTCCAGTTGCTCCAGTTCCAATCCTACCTCCTTCTTATGTCCTGGAAAAAGCTGCAAAGGATATTCCAACTGTTTGGGCCCTTGATAACCTATGTGGGGACCTGGAAGAAGCTCTTTGCTCCTTGATTTTAGCTTTCGGCTCCTAGCTTCAGTCTGGCCAATCCCTAACCACTGTAGTCATCTGTCTTTCCTTAACTCTCAAATAAATAAGTACTTTTTTAAAAACTACTCAGACATTGGAAGGACTCTATAATTTCCATTTTGTAATTCCCTCTAGTGATAATGTAAGTGACACTTTAACCTGTTCAGCACTAAAAAAAGTGGTCAAAAGATTGACTATCTTTTTCACCTACAGCCAGTAATGCTTTTTTTTCCCATTAGTGACAAAACCATAACTATAGCAATATGGACAAAAAAGGGCAATAGTTAAGTAGTTAATTAAAGCTCCTTTTAAAAAAAATATTTATTTATTTTTATTGCAGAGTCAGATATATAGAGAGGAGGAGAGACAGAGAGGAAGATCTTCCATATGATGATTCACTCTCCAAGTGAGCCACAGTGGCCGGAGCTAAGCTGATCTGAAGCCAGGATCCAGGAGCTCTTTCTGGGTCTCCCATACAGCTGCAGGGTTCCGGGGCTTTGGGCCATCCTCAGCTGCTTTCCCAGGCCACAAGCAGGGAGCTGGATGGGAAGCAAGGCTGCCAAGATTAGAACTGGTGGCCATATGGTATCCCGGGCGCTTTCAAGGTGAGGACTTTAGCCACTAGGCCACAGCACCAGGCCCAAGCTCCTTTTGAATTTACTTGCAATTACATAAAACCTAGATCCAGTTTTTAAAAATTATTTTCTTTAAAAGTGTATTTATTTCTTTTGAAGGCACAGATGGAGAGACAGAAAGATTGTGTGCACATTTCCATCCTTAGAGTCACTGACTAAACAGCCACAGTAGTCAGGGCTTGGCTAGGTCAAGCCAAAGACACTACCCTGGAACTCCAGGTTCCCGCATTTCCTGTGGCCAGGACACAAACATTTGAGCCATAATCTGCTAGCTCCCCAGGTCCATTTGCAGGAAGAGAGATAAAAAACAGAGTAGCCAGGACTCAAGCAGGCACTATGATATGGGATAGTGGCATCAAAAGAGAAGACTACGGCTCAGCACAACAGCTCAATGGCTAAATCCTTGCCTTGAATGCCTGGGATAACTAACATAAGGGTGCCAGTTCGTGTCTTGGCTGCTCTACTTCCCATCCAGCTCCATGTAGGAATGAAAGCTGAAATCCCAACTTACTCTTTGCTCCTGATTGAGTTTACAGCTAATGTGCCTGGGAGGCAGCAGACAGTGGCCCAAGTAGTTGGATTCTTGCCACTAACTGGGATACCCGAATGGAGCTCTGGATCCTGGATATGGGCTGATCTAACCATTAGCTGTTACAGGCATTAAGGAATGAATCAGTGAATGGAAGATTTTCTCCATTTTTCTCTCTCTCTCCCTCTCTGTGTGTCACTTTGCCTTTCAAATAAATATTCTATAAAATAATTAAATTAATAATTAAATTAATCTTTAATATTTATTAAAATAAATATATTTTCATATTTTATATAATATTAGATATGTAATATGAAGTCTATAATATCTAATAGATACATAATAGAAATATAAATCTCTAAATAAATTTTTAAAAAAGATTTATTCATTTTTTATTACAGCCAGATATACACAGAGGAGAAACAGAGAGGAAGATCTTCCATCCGATGATTCACTCCCCAAGTGAGCCGCAACAGGCCGGTGCACGCCGATCTGAAGCCGGGAACCTGGAACCTCTTCCGGGTCTCCCACGTGGGTGCAGTGTCCCAATGCATTGGGCCGTCCTCAACTGCTTTCCCAGGCCACAAGCAGGGAGCTGGATGGGAAGTGGAGCTGCCGGGATTAGAACCTGCGCCCATATGGGATCCTGGGGCTTTCAAGGCGAGGACTTTAGCCGCTAGGCCACGCCGCTGGGCCCTCTAAATAAATTTTTAAAAAATAACTAAATAAATCTTTTAAAAATAACTAATTAAATGTTCAACTCGAAAATTTGGTCAATAAGGAAGCCCTTCCCAAGTGGTCCCAGGTTTTTTGTCTTTAACCCCACCCCAATCCATCAGAGCCATTAACACTCCAGAACTTGACTTTACCAGGCCTTACCTTATGCAAAACCCTACTCTTTCTTTCTGAATTAATTCTCTTGTGAACCCTTTGCTTTCCCAGACATGGTGTTTTTTAAAGCATTCATCACAGTTCCTTGGAGAATTTGCCAACTTTTTATGTCTTGTATATTTATATTTCTTGGACTTAAAAACTATCCAGCATTGTGTATGGGTTCAGATATGTTTGTGGAACAGATTAGTCTCTTGCTCCTCTTCTACCCAGTAACTGGAATCCTAGTTCCTTTGAAATACTCACATAGGGGACCAACAAGTGTTTTTGTGCTACCTTAACAACAGCATCAACTGTAGAGAATATACTATCTATCTAGTGAAGGTCATGATATAGGACCTTGTTGTCAGTTAATTTGTATCAAAGAAGAATGATAGACAAGAAGTTTAAAAAAGTATTATGTGCATTTATGTTCTACTCACAGATGGTAGAAATAAAGCAAATAAAATAAATATAATACCACCCTCTATGCTTTAAAATTCTTCAGCGGAATTGCTTTCTGAGGATTCAATACAGAAGGAAAGGGATAAAGTGTCTGATGTGCTGTAAGTTGCATTTTCTAGAAGAGCCTGTACATTCCCAGCTGCATGGCCCTGGTGTGTCCTCACTGAAGGGTTGCTCTGGTTGGTTTGGGCTTCCAATTCCTCATCCATTTTCTGCTCAACTCCCTGCCCCAAAGGATAATGAAATTCCTGTGTCACAGGACTGCCTTGCCCTCTGGCTTCCAGAGAGGTGCAAGCCCATGAGTCCCCAGCAATGTGAGAGACTGGTATCTTCTTCCCCTTTGCCCTCCCCACCCAGGGTTCTGGCAGGGGCTCCACATGGCCAGCTCTGCCCAGATTTGGCATTCCATTTTTGGCTGATTACTCCTTCTGTTTCCTGGAGGTAGCCAGACTCATAGAGAGTTAACCTGCCCACAACTGACAAAACATGTAAGAGATGCGATACCTGGGTGCTCTTGTATTTCTTGCTCTTATATGTCTTCCTTTAAGCAGTTCCTGTGCTAGTACCAAGAATACTAAAGGGAGATTAAAAAGACTAAGAAAAGCAATAGCTAGGAATGTCAGATATTAGACTATGGGCTTTTGCCAGTCTCACAAAGATCAGAAGCTTTAGGAGAACAACAGACAATTCTTCCTGATGATTGCTTTAAATACTGACAATTAGGCTTCACTCAGGGCATGACTCAACTAACTCCTACAACTGACCTCCCCCAAAAAGATCTTGTCACGTCTTTACTTCAATTCAATAAACCTGTCCTAATCAGCTCCTATAGTCTACTAGTGTAAAAAAAAAAAAAAGAAAGAAAGAAAGAAAGAAAAAGAAGAAATAAGTGAGTATCTAGGAGGGTTGTACCTACGTGGCAGCTATATAAGACTTTACTTCTTTTCTTTTGGATCCTCTGGAGATTATTATGATGCAGAACTGTTTCTCAAAAAGATTTCTCAACTCTTGCCAGTAAAAGGAGCTCACTTGATTTCTGTTCCTTTTTCAAAATGGCTTGAGTTTCCTCATTACTGGCACCATCTCAAGCCACCCGCCTCCCCCCGTCTAGTCGTTGAATGCTCATGACAGATCTCACACACATGGGGATAATGTTGTCTGCCACTTAGAGAAAGCCAGATTCTTCTGGAAGTTAAAGGCAGTGATTTCCAGAAAACACTTTCAGATGTTTGGGGTTTAACGCAACATAGGATGTGCAATGCCAGGTAGCACCAATGTTCATTTTTTAAGCTTCCCTTATGTTACCATCATAGGTAAAAGGCCCAAAGCACTGCCTTATGTTACTTTGCCTTTGCCCAAAACACTGCCTTATGTTACTTTGCCTTTCTGTTTGCCTACATCTCTATACAACATTCCTAAAGACTCTAGACTTTTCCAAACCCATTAAAAAAAAAAATAGCCAGCAACAAAAGAAAGATTAAAAAAAGAAAGGCCTCGGGCAACTGCATTCAGGTACGAGCTAAGAATTTAATTTGAGGCTCGAAGTAATGAGGCTTACGGGAATTCCAAACGTAGCCCATTACAACATGCTTGAACATTCCTTTGTACAAATGGCCTTCTTGTTACATGAAAATAACGGCTTTGGCTACAAATGATATCTGTAATAGCAAGTGTTTTCTGAGCCATAAACCCTTGTTTTACCAAAGTAAATAGCTGTCCTCAGTTCTAAGCACCTGAAAACCTGATTTCAGGCACTTTGGTTTTCTGCAAAAACTTTGGAGACCATAATCCCCCACCTGCCTCAGAGGATTCAAAGACATTATTTACTTAGCCTTCCATCTACCTGGAGTTTGTCACTGACAGTGTTGTTAGTGTAACAGAGGGAAAAAAAAAAAACCAGCACCATCTTGCCCATGGGGAACACGTGAGGTATCAACAGCCCTCCAATGTGAGCCCATGTAGACCATGCAAGAAACACAGCTCCCAACACTGTTTTGAGTGGCCAAAAAAGAATGCAACCCATACAAGTTTATTTCATCCTCTGTTTAGTATTTCCAGAAAAGGAACCTGTAATAAAGGTGTGATCAAAACAAATTTGAGTTTAGCCCACCACCACCTCAGACATCGTGGTGGGTAAAGGTATACGTGTTTATGATTATGAAGACCATGTATTGTCTTGGAATCCATAGTATTGTCTTTCATCAATTTTATTGTAAGTTAACTAAGCAGTTATTGAGAATATAGAGCAACATCTACTGAATCCTATAGCAAACATTAATAGAGGAATAGAACTAACTAACCTAATATGGTTCCTAACCTCAAGCTTGTCACTTGGCAGGAAAAAACATTAAATCATAGGGTTTGGGGAAATAATTAAGTGTCTGCAAATAGAAAATAACTTAATACAGGTTGACTTCATTGAAACTAGGGTAGACTGCCATGTTAAAATCAAGGACGAGATAGAAATCATAAAAATGCTGTTTGTCATCTGATTATTTGGTAGTGTAACTTGTGTCTCACAGGAAAAAAACCTGTATCTGAGAAAGTTATACCCCAGTCACTCCAGAAAGCTTGCTAGAATGCTTAATTTAGATAAATGGAATACTGAGCTCGAGGAAGGACATGATTCTTCCTTCTCATTTTAAAAAAATACTTTCTTCAGAGCCCAATGTCTTTAAAATCTTCCACAGCTAATAAGGTAAATTTCCAAAGCTGTTTCAAGGGCCTCCTACATATATGAAACTCAGTTTCATGAGGCATGCCACCCAAAAAGACCTATGGCAATGGTTCCCTTTAGGCGTCAATTTTAACTATATAAAGGAATACCTAACAGAACTGGCCAAGCATCACTTCTGGAAGTGATGGAAGAGCCAAAAATCTTAATTTCAGTGAGTACCCCAGGTAACTACTGTACACTTGGCACCAACAGTTTGAGAACCACTAGGACCTATCCTGATTTTTGTGGGGGAGGGTAATGTACCTCTTCTTGGCAATAATAATCATCTGTTCTAGTTACACTCTACATTTTAGCAGTTCTTAGTCCTGAACTCATGGATGTCTATAGCATCCCTGAATGGGCTTCAAGACATAATAAAAGGCTCTCCAGAACATATAGGCAAAATGATGAATAAATGTATACTTCTTTCAAGGTTAATAATGCATGGATATTTTCAGATTATCAAAAAGATACGGGACAGAGAACAACTAGCTCATTAATTTTGGAGACTGATATTAAATATTATTATTAATAGATATTTACCACTGAATTTGAATTTCCTCCTGAGTTGATACACAAGTAGACATTAAGCAGCCTGAGCAATAGCATTTTCAGGGCAAGTAATAAAAAGAATCAGCATTTTTGGAGGATCCTGGGTGATTTCAATGCACTATGAACATACTCAGTCCTAACAACAATTATAACCACTATTGAGTGGAATGTAACATTATTTCCATTTAGGTTTCTAAAAACAATAATGATAATAAAGGCTAATGAGTATTCAACACTATCACATTTTATTCTAAATACTTTTATATAATTATTCATTTCATTTTTATAACACCTTTGTAAAGTGGGTTACCCCAATTCTACAGATGAAGAGAGACTGAGGACCTCCTCCATAAAAATCAACTGAGGGCAGGAGGAGGCTTGTACCCCAACCCTGAAGACTCTCGGATCCTCACCGAGGACTATCAGTATGGGCACCAAGGACTACATCCCAACTGCCAAGGAGACCATGGGGAATTGGAGTGCCTTCAGAGACCAAGAATTCTGAAGTCACTCATCCCCGTTTGGATCTACCACATGGGATGGAAGAAGTCCAAACCTTCCTTGCAAGATCCAAGGTCATTGGAACAACAGTCAGGAACCCTGAGTGGTCTGCAGAAACAGAAGAACAGTAAACTTCCTTCAGGACTAGGGAGAGGAGCTATCTCTGGTCCTTACTTAGTTCCAACTTTGGATACTCACCCTCTCTTGCAATGACCATCCGGGCCACTCCAGAGTGCCCCGCCCCCTCCCAAAAAAGCAAACAAACAAACAAAAAATTAGAATAGATAGAGAACAACAAGGAAAGCTTAGAACCAGACAGGAAACCGTCAGCGTGGATCCACATATACCTTACTAGGTAGGACACAAAGATTAATTACTCCTCACTAGGGTATTGAAGATTTCTCTGCACACCCCTCCTAAATCTGTTCTGCACCTCAACATTGACATATGCCTTGTTAGAGTTATAGGCCAACATGGACTTTCCTAAAATCTGCCAAGTTCAGCAAAATTATGCTTCAACACTATAAACTGCTAAATACTAAAATGAAAATAGACATGAGATAGTTGAATAGTACCCTATAGCCATTTTAAGGTGTATAGCAGCCGGTTCTGTGTATGAACTAAAATTGAAAGGTCAATGAAGTAATCACAGGATGTGGTTAAGAACTTGGATTTTTTAACATATTGATTACTCAACACCATGTCAATTAATTCCATAAGGTTGTAAACAGTTGTTGATGTTGTGTTGGGGCTTTTAATTGGTCGGGATGATATTCTACCAGCTCTGCCTTCAGACCAGAGATGGTCTCCCCAAGAAACTGTTGAATTTATCTGGATAATAAGATGCTGGACTCTATGCTTGCTATATGTTTGCAAAGAAAGAAATCTTGACTGAATTTGAACTGTAATACTGCAACAAGGTGGAGGAATCCACCATGGAGGAAGGGCATGGGGAGAGGTTGGGGGAATCCCAGAACCAATGAAACTGTGCCACATAATGCAACGTAATTAATAAAAAAAATTGTATCTCTGAAACAACAACAAAAATCAACTGAGGGATCCTAAAATTTAGTTTTATGGGGTATAATAACACCAAAGAACAGCTGCAATGGTTAATCTTAGGTATCAAATTTAACTGGATAAAGAAATATCTAGAGAATTGTATCCCTGATACAGGCTAAACTTCTTTGGTTTCATTATGTATGCTGCTTTAAGCACTATTTTATACAGGAGAAATCTAAGGTATGGAGAAGTTAACTAACTTGCATAGTCACCCAGTTAGCAGGAATCTGGGGTTGAACTCTAGGCTGGCTACAAAGTCCACATCCAGCCATGCTCTGTCCCAGCTTACTAGAACATTGACGATACCACATACCTAATTCTCTGTGCTGTCTGCCTCTATTCTAACAGGGTCCTGTTCTTTCCTCATTTTCAAGCTGTGGTTGTATCACAGGTTTCAGAGCATGGCTTTCACATTTCCACACACTTCTGCATGCCCAACCAGTCCTGCACAGGAATCCTGGCTGACAGCTTGCCAGGCCACCCTTAGCTCTGTTCCGGTTCCCAGACCACACAAGGTCACACCAAGTCACTCAGGGATGTCAGAGCTCTCAGATGTCTTTTATGATCACAGGCACAATAGTACCCAACAGCTTTACTTGCTGGCAGGAGAACCGGGCAGTATCACATTTCAAATATTGCCTCTGTGTAATGTTCTGAGACCATTCAGAGCTCAGTTAAAAAAAACACAGTCACGACTCTCCTCCAGGCTGGGGCTGTTGATTTTGTTAGGTGAGATCACTTGAGGAATATAGAACACAGGAGGACAAAGAGTGGCAAAGAGGAAAAACAATAGATGGATATAGCGGGTCAACCAAAAGTCACCAAGTAGTGGAGGAACTGACTGGTTACACTGTTCTACTCAGTTTAAACTTATGGTTTAAGAGCTTAAGGAATTAATCAATTTCTATTCATTTTATTTTTTTCAACCATAAAATGTTTGCTTGCACAATGGCTTTTAATTCAGTGTGTATATGCATATATGTGTGTATGTGCATAAAAGAGGTTAAACTACAACTCTCTTTAGAAATCTGACAGTAATCTATGTTCCCCTGCTTAGCCCGCACACCAACACTAAACACACATGCATGCACACCGTACAAAGCTTTTGTGTTCAGTGAGCACATTTGTATGCCTAACCATTGATGTATGCTGGGCTTTTAATGTTATGCAAGATTTTTTCCTTCCTTTACTCACCACTGAGTGACTGTGCTGATTCAACATTTTATAGATGCATCAATTTTCCTTTAGAAGCTGCACCGAGAATGTGTGACGCCCTGGGCCAGTTTCTTATTGAAATTAGATGACATAAATTGGACCCATCTCACATTTCAGTGATAGGCTGCCCCCTAGTGAAAATTTTCAGCTAAACATTCAACCTACAAATTTACTCTGGCAAGAAACAACTGCAGACAATAAAAATTGCCCTTCACTTGCATAGGATGTGACAGCATTGTGTAATTTATTCCCTAGCCTAATTTCTGCACATGTGACTTTCCCTGAAGTTTTTGCAGGTAACTCAATATCTCTGTTTTAAAATTATATACACAAAAATACAAAATGTATGCTCTCCCATGCAAATAAAATATATCTTCATGAGCTAAATGTTACTGATGGCTACCTAGTACCACCTGTGGTGAGCTATGCCTTCATATTTCCAATTATTTCATTTGTCTATTTCTTGGTATTTTTTCCATCTGGGAAAACTGCACAAATAAATGACTGAGCCTGTCAGCATTCTAAGCACACCAAAGATCAATGCGTCTATGTGTAGTGGAAGTTGCATATTTATCTTCATACAGGTGTATGCGGTAAGTCATTTAAAGCATTTTGCATAGTCCCTTACATGGAAAACACTAAAAACAGTCATTCTAGATTTCATTATTTTAGACAAAATCTCATCTTGAATATTAAACAATATTGCTTCTAAGTTTTGCTTATAAGTTTTTTGCTTATAAGTTATTTCTATATTGTTGAAAAGAGGTAAAATCCTTCTCATGACAGTTAAACAGTCTGTCCATAAAAATTTAATATTTAGAAGGTTGAAACAGCACTAAAGTTGTCCACCTTTTTTTTTCCTCCATCTTGCACCACTCCCATCCATCTCAAAACAATAGTAGGGATAACACATTGGTTGGGTTAACCTTTTTTAAAAATACAGGATTTAAATTAAGGTGAAAAATTAAGGACTTAAAGCAACATTTACAGCATCTGGATGTTCCAAAACTCATTCTTACTTGTTTTTCAGCTAGTTAACTTTGTATGGATGCCATCCAAGGTTAAAATCAGAGGCTGCTCCGTGGCCTAGTGGCTAATGTCCTCGCCTTGATCCCATATGGCCGCTGGTTCTAATCCCGGCAGCTCTACTTCCTCTCTATCTCTCCTCCTCTCAGTATATCTGACTTTGTAATAAAAATAAAATAAATCTTTAAAAAAAAAATCAGAGGCTGCTCTTTATTCCATTTGGGTGATTCCTGCTTAGATTTTAGGCTTGCTAGAATCAAAATTCTCTCCTTATGTCCATAATGAATACATTCCATTTGGTAGACAAATGAGGGATAATTTACATGAAAGTCACAATGTTGTCATGTTAGGCATCAATACTTTATTGATAATGAGACTTAGCTTAGAGAAGTTGAATCACTATCCCAAGGATACACAGCTCATTAATAGCCATCAGAATTCAAACCTAAGCCAATTGAGGCTGCTCCGTGTTCCTTCTCATCAGTGTTGATTCATATCCTGCCTTGGTTCACTGTTTATTCAGTCTTAGAGATCTAGACTGTGTTGTTCTCATTTTAGAGCATTACATCAAGAAGGAACAAAGGCAAGGCAGTACATACAAAGGTCAGCACCTTACTACTAAGCCTGTCCAAATGTTCTAAATTAAGGGAAGCTGCTCTCATTGACCCCTGGAAAGGCTGAATGAGAGCTGTCCCTGAGGAAGTGAGAACACCAGCAGTCTGCTCAGTGACTGCCTCCCAAGGTTGTACCCTTCTTCCAAGTCATGAATAAGTTATGAAGGTGAAACTTCTCTGCTTACACAGAGACTCTCCTGTAACGGAAAAAGACGACTTGTTAAGAGCAAAAGGTGTTTTTAGAAACAACAAAGAAAGTACCCTTTGCGGGATTACTGCACTGTGAGAATTCTAAAAAGCTACTCTAATGACAATCTCCACAAACTTTCATTCAGAATTGGGTAACAAATTTCATAGCTGAGGGCATATTAGTAACATTTTTCTCTCAGTTATTAAACTGCATGATTATCTGGTTTGGTTGGGGTTTTGATCTCCTACCAGCACTCTTGAAGATAATAACAAAGAGTCCTTGATTCCTGAAAGTTTTGAGATCTTGCTAGAATGCATAATCTGTACTTCTATAAAAATTTTCTGTGAGAAAAATTCTGAATTAATGTGTAAGAGTCATCAATTTGTGGTCAACTAAGTAATTGCTCAACAAATACTGACTTGCCCATTAGAGGGACATACATTCCTGCACTGCTGCTGCTGAGTTCCCCATGTGGACTACTGTGGCCAAAGGAATGTGGGTGGAAGAACGAGGGCCAGTTCTGAGTCTAGCTGTGTCATGAGTCTCTGCTTATCTTTCTTTTCTTTTCTTTATGATTTATTTTCTTTTATTGTAAAGTTGGATACATATAGAGAAGGAGAGACAGAGAGGAAGATCTTCTGTCCACTGATTCACTCCCCAAGTGGCCGCAACAGTCAGAGCTGAGCCAATCTGAAGCCAGGAGCCAGGAGTCTCTTCTGGGTCTTCCACACAGGTGCAGGGTCCCAAGACTTTGGGCTGTCCTCAACTGCTTTCTCAGGCCACAAGCGGGGAGCTGGATGGGAAGGAGGGCAGCTGGGATATGAACCGGAGCCCTTATGGGATCCCCAGTGTGTGCAAAATGAGGACTTCAGCCGCTAGGCCACCACGCCAGGTCTTGCTTAGCTTTCTTAACGCCCCATCTCTGCCTCCAAAGTTACTGTTCCATCTAACCAACTCAACCATCCAGCCCTCACGGATGTTGTTGAGTGCCTCTCTGTCTAGCCACCTCAGCCCCCGTCCTAGTTTTCATGCCCTCCTGCAGGAACCCACTTTTTCCCTCCCAGGTCTCTCTCAGTCCTGGTTTATACACTCTTTAGGTGGTTCTGTGATTTGACTTGACAGAATTAGTCCCCAGTGCCAGCTTCTGCCAGCTTCTGCCAGCTGATGCTGTGGGCAAGCCCAAACATCCCTCACCCGCTCTAATTTATGCTTGCACCCACAGGAATAATCAGCCCAGCCTGGCTTTTCCCTGATCCAGTCCACATTCAGCGCACAGGTGTCGCAGCCTTGCTTAGTCTGGTCTGTCCCCATCCCAGCCCACGCTCTCCAGTGGGAGTAGCTGTCCGGCGAGGGGACCAGCCCCTTAATCCCCCTGCCAGCTCTGTCCCTCCCTTCCTGGATCTCACGTGTGCTGGTTGGGTGCTGCAGTCAAATCCAGTACAGGCAACCTCACCCTGGGATTCCATAATGTGTACTGGTTTTGTCGCAACCAAACCCGGCTCAACCCACACTCTGTTCTGGTGTTCGGATTTGCCAGTGGATGACATGAACTGATTCAGCCTGGTCTGCCCCTGACCCATGCCGAATGTGTGCCAGTGGGAAACTTTCCATGGCCTATTCTGGGCTGTTTCCTATCTTGCTTCTTGCGCTTTAATACCCATTGACAAGTACAAGAGCCAAATGGGATGGGGGACAGACTGGTCTACTGCTACACATACTGGCAAACCAGGGTAGGGGGTGGGCCTGATGGGGGTTATTGTGGGTCGCCCCGACTAGGCTGCAGCTCCCACTGGTTGATGTAAGGGCCAAGTATGTGCTGGGCAGAACCAGACTGGACTGCAACACCCATTGGTTCCAGTGCAACTCGGGACTGAAAAACAGAACCAACCCAGCAATTGCAACCACCAGCTGATCGTGGTGATGGACTTTGCCGGGCCCTGTGCTCGCTAGAACATACAAGAATCTGGTCTGGGAATACCTCAAGGTTTCTTTGGAGATCTCCCCAAGAAAAGACAGAAGACCGAACAGGTCAATCATTCATCTCAGCTATATGTTGGCAGCGAAATATGAGGCAAACGGTGACTTTTTGATGGACCATATCAATCAGTGGACGACCTCATCGAGCGAAACTGGCAGCGATTCATAACTGGAGAACTATTAAAATCACTTGAGCAAATATCTCAGAGCATGCCCCACATCCGGGACTTGGGGTGGGCGGGAAACCGGGTGGGGCTTCTCCCTCAATATCCCCCTTTACCTCAGATACATGATGGAAACAATATGGACGTAATAGTATTACCCACTTCCCTATACCCCCTGAACCTTTTTTTTAACCGAAATTAACTATGTAAAGATTGTCAACAACAATACAATAAAATAAAATAAAAAAAAAACTTAAAAAAAAAACACAAAGTTACTGTTCCAAGAAGATCTGCTAAGACAATCCTGAATCCAATCCACAGTTTTGTGCACAGTCCAATTAAACACACTTAGATTGACAAAGTTTCAGTTGAGCAGCAAAGAGAGATAATTGTTCATACTTGTACACCATTTAGTTTAGGGGTGGTTCATTAGGTGATGTTATTGTGGCAAGATCTGGCCAATACAAAGCCTAATAAGACTGAGCAAAATTTACATCCTAGTGGATATCACATTGTACAAGTAACGTATCACCTCTCACACGGCAGAGAAGCATATACATTGGCCAGTCCTTTCACAGAAACCACAGTGAAGAATGAGAGAAAACCAAAACTGGCTTCTAAGTTACCAGAAGAGATACTCCATAGTCAGTGCACTAATACCTGCATCTTTCTTCACAGGAGAAACTCATTGAGAGTCTGTTTACTATTATTCTAACAGATTTTGTTATTTTATATTTTCTAACAGGCAGGGGAAAATTTCTGGAAGCAAATTTGCTAATAACAGGAAAAGCTGAAAGTATCAACAAATGAAGAGAAAGAAAAATCACATAAGAACAACGAAAGAATTCAAAATTATACAGCTTCATGATTTGTAGCAAATAAAAAGCAAATGTTGATGAGTTGGGAAAAAAATTGCTTCAAGAATTACTCTGAGTAGTTTTGGGGTTAGCATTTAATCTAGCAGCTAAACTAGCAATTAGGACACATGCATCCCCTATGGGGATCCTGGCTTCAAATTCCTGCTACAACCAGGGAGCAGCAATGAGAGCCTAAGTAAAAGGATTCTTCACACCCACATGGGAGATCTAGATTGCACATCCTGTGCCCAACTTTGGCCTGGGCCTAGTCCCAGTCCAGACTTGGATATTTTGGAGAATGAATCAGTAGATAAAGACTTGGGCATGCTTCCTCTTTCCCTCTGCCTCTGTCTGCATGTATGTGTCTTTGTCTCTTTCTGCCTCTGAAATAAATAACATGTATACTTCAAAAATCATGGCTCTAAGTGTGTTTGGATCATGCCTATTTTGAAAACGTATAAAAGCTATGAATTCTCTCTTCAAAAAATGTATGTGAGTAAAACCCCATAAAATCTTCCACATAATTTTAGAAAATTCAGAAACTCTCAAACTCTGATTGATAAATACAGGGTCACAAACCTCTATTTTAAGATAAGAGATAATATTAGTTTTAGGACTGGTATAATTTATTTACCTGAAATGTTTATTTCTGTGAAACAGCTTGTTCCTGTGAAATATAATTCCAGATGGATGAAGTGTCTTGGAATTCATAAAACTGCAAGAGATCTTTCCCAATCACTATTCCTTTACTACCTAGACTGGACCCACCAAGATTAATGATCTTCACATCTCCCAAGACTCCATTACTTTCTGTAGTGGTCCATTTCCACATATCTCAACTTTGTGTTTATGAACTTGGAGTTTATGTGAACTTTGTAATTATACCATTTTTCTACATGCTTATTATAACCTTAGCCTTAATGTCACTAGTTCATTACTTATTGGAAAAATATCCATTAGATCCATTTTCATTTTGGTGCTATAATCATTAACTTTTACCACATCTGCTCCTTAACTTTAATTGTATTAGTAAAATATGAGGCATCCATCTTGCTTTTGCTCAAGGAGACCCTTAATACAGGGTAGTTAGTAAGTTTCTCATCTCAGGACCCTGTACATTTATTTCAAAAACCCCATAGTCCCTCATCTTAAAAAAAAAAAAAGCTTTAAAGTGACAGTAATTGTTACAGATATCACAACAGCTCTGTGTTCCGCAGCTTCAATCAGTACTTCAAGGGTGTTGCAGCCTGGCCCAGCCCAGCCCATCCTCCAATTCCAGCTCACACTGGTGGGGGCTACAGTTTAGCCCAGCCCTGCCAGCCCCTAGTTCCAGCCTTAATGTGAACTGGCTGGTGTTGTGGCCTGACCCGGCTTGTCCATCACCTCATTCTTGTCCTCAGATCCGCCAGCAGGTGGTATGAATTGGTGCAGCCTGGCTTGGCCCCAGACCTGAGCCATATGTATGCAGGTAGATACTATAACCTGGCCTGGTCTGAGCTACTCTTAAGTTAGCCGGCGGGACATGCAATTCCACAGGGTTAGGCCCACATATCCCCACAGAATCTACCTGCAGACCTTGTTGAGTTTGGTATAATAGTCAAAAATAACTTGGGCATTTACCTGAAAAGTCTATTACATATTCCTCTTTTCCACCTATATTTCTGTGTGAGATGACACAAACAGATCACAATATATTGAATGAAGAAACAATTGCAAGAATCCATCTATCTTTCATTAAGCCAAATATGAAAGAAATTTGAAGAAATGAAACTTTAATATTACTCATTAATTTTTTTAGTTTGCAAAATACAGTGATTTTCAAAATCACATATATATGTTGCGATGTAATATTTAGTTTTTAGTAAATAATATAATTCAAAGTCCTCAATTCCAATTTTCAACATGTTAATTATTAACAGATATAATACACACACACAAACACAAAACTGTTGAGACCTTGATAATTTCTAAGAATGTAACAGCTCCAAAAATGAAAAAGGCTGAGAACTATTGCTCTAGGCTGATCACCTGAAACAAACGGGAATACTACAAAAAAACAAAACAACAACAAAAAAAACATGGCAAATGAAGAAGATAGCTATGATAATTCCAAGAAGGCAGGGGTTAGGAGAGAGGGAGGGTGCAAAAGTTCTAGAAGGCAGAAACAGTATCAGAAGTACACGAGCAGCAGATCCACCAACAGCCCTGCTGATTAAACAGAAAATGTGTGATCAACGGGAAATTGTAAAACCTGTGAAATAACTCAGTTCCTCTCACTTCAGCTGAACAAATGTTCACTCCAGTCCTGTTAAGAGCAGAGAATATTAAGATGAAGCAGGACTGTCTTTGCCCTCAAGAGGATTCCAACTCAGGTTGGATGAAGGGTATGCTCCACTAAAAGCAGAATGATGTGAAATACGGGTGGACAGCAGAAGGAATTAATTCTGACAGGAAGAGTGCCATGTAACCTCACTACAGTCAAGGTCTCTAAATTTCAACTGTGGGCCAAACAAAAATATGCCATCACTGCTGCATAAGCCTCCTCCATGTGGTGAGGCCGGCCACTAGGTTGGTTTTAAAAGACTCACATTAGTTCTCATAAAATTTAGCAGAGCATAGGGCCCAGCACGGTAGCCTAGTGGCTAAAGTCCTTGCCTTGAACGTGCCAGGATCCCATATGGGCACCAGTTCTTTTTTTTTTCTTTTTCATTTTTCATTATATTTTTGACAATCTTTACATAGTTAATTAGGGTAAAAAGGTTCAAGGGCTATAGGAAAGTGGGTAAGACTATTATTTCCATATTGTTTCCATCATGCATCTGAGGTAAAGGGGAATATTGAGGGATAAGTCCCACCCAGTTTCCCACCCACCCCAGGTCCCGGATGTGGGGCATGCTCTGAGATACTTGCTCAAGTGGTTTCGATAGTTCACCAGTTATGAATCGCTGCCAATCTTGCCACTCCAAGCATGATGAGGTCGTTGGAGAATCCACTGGTTGACATAGTCCATCCCAGCTGCCCTCCTTCCCATCCAGCTCCCCGCTTGTGGCCTGAGAAAGCAGTTGAGGACAGCCCAAAGCCTTGGGATCCTGTACCCATGTGGGAGACCCAGAAGAGACTCCAGGCTCCTGGCTTCAGATTGGCTCAGCTCTGACTGTTGCAGCCACTTGGGGAGTGAATTAGTGGACAGAAGATCTTCCTCTCTGTCTCTCCTCCTCTCCATATATCTGACTTTACAATAAAACTACATGTCTTTAAAAAAATTAGCAGAGCACAAAAATATCTTTCATTTTCTCTCTCTGCAATAATATTTTTTAATTTTTATTTTTCAGGACACAGTTGCTTCAGCTCATTTCCCCTTCTGCCACCATCCCTTCCCCACACCATTTTCCCCTGCAATAGTATACTCCTTCAACAACAGTCACAAGTCCATCATTCTGCTATTTGAATGTATCATGACATTGTAGATACAGAAACTGGTAGAAATTCCAGCTTTCTATTGTTAACATATATTTAATAGCTTCATTTGGGAGTAGAGATGCATATTACAATGTATTTTCATTTAGAAGTATACGTTCCTACATTACACAGTCCCTTTAGATGAATATATATGTATATACATGTTTACCAATATGTCTATAGATCTTGTATTTTGCATCAAGGTTGCCTTATATCAGGGAGAAGAGATGATATTTATCTTTTGGGATAAGCTTATTTCACTGAAATAATCTAGTATACACAAATAACTCTGCTGGGCCCCCAATAGTCTTTTGATTGAATCTTTTGATTTTTATATATAGAATCACGTCATCTTTCCCAATTTGAATTGCTTATTTTTTTTCTTCTTCTTGCCTAATATTTCTAGTGAGGACTTCCAATATTATGTTGAGTAGCAGTAGTGAAACTGGACCTCCTTGGGCCCAAGGCAGTAGCCTAGTATCTAAAGTCCTTGCTTTAACGCACTGGGATCCCATATGGGTTCCAGTTCATGTCCCAGTGGCCCCACTTCCCATCCAGCTCTCTTCTTGTGGCCTGGGAAAGCAGTCAAGGACGGCCCAAAGCCTTGGTACCCCGCACCCACATGGAAGACCTGGAAGAAGTTCCTGGCTCCTGGCTTGGGATCAACTCTGCTCCAGCAGTTGCGGCTTCTTGGGGAATGAACCAGTAGACAAAAGATCTTTCATCTCTGTCTCCTTCTCTATATCTGTCTTTGCAATAAAAATAAATCTTTAAAAATATATATAGTGGACATCCTTGTCTAGTTCCAGAATTTAGTGGAAAAGCTTCCATTCTCTACCCATTTATTATGATGCTGGCATTGGTTGTTTCTTTTTGGGTTATTTTGTGTGTGTGTATATATTACTTTGACTGTGTTATATATAGATACTCTTTCTATGCCTATCTTATTTAGGGTTTTAATATAAAATGGTGCTGGATTTTGTCAAATGTCTTCTCTGCATTTATTGAGATGATCGTATGGCTTTTATTTTCCAACTTGTTGGTGTGGTGTATCACATTTATCAGTTTGTATGTTAACCCATCACTGCATGCCAGGGATAAACCCCAGCTGGTCAAGTGAATGACCTGTCTGATGCATTGTTGGATTCCATCAGCTAGTATTTTCTTGAGGATTTTTGCATCTATGTTCACCAGGAATATTGGTCTGTATTTCACTCTGTTGTATATCTATCTGGCTTTGGCATTAGGATGATGTGGACTTCACAGAAAGAGTTCGGAAAGATCGTCTCCTGCTCTAGTGCTTTGAATAGTTTGTGGAGAACTGCAGTAAGTTCTTCTTGAAACATTTGGTAGAATTCAGCAGTGAAGCCATCCAGTCCAGGGCTTTTCTTGGTTGACAGGGACTTCATTACTGATTCAATCTCCATCCTGGTTATAGGTCTATTCTCATTATTGCCTCATGATTCAATTTGGTAGATTGTATGTTTCCAAAAATCTATCCACTTCTTGTGGGTCTTCTGATCTTTTATTTGCGTAAAATTGTAATAGTTCCTGATTATTATATGTATGTCTAAGGTATCTTTTGTTATGTTTAGGCCCTAGACATAACAAATAAATCATAAATTATTCTTTAGCTCACTAAAGCATAGTTTGTGCTAGGAACTTCAAGCAGTCATCTGACAAAACACATGTATTTTGCACAGCTTTTTTCATCTCTGATTCCATTGGTTTGTATCTTCTCCCTCCTTTTTTTTTTTTTTTTTCTTTTTGATAAGTTGGGCTAATGGGGAATCTCTTTTGTCCATTTACTCAAAGAACCAGCTCTTTGATTAACTGATCTTATGTATTATTCTTTTGGTCTCTACTTGGTTTATTTCCTCCCTTATTTTGGAGATTTCTTTTTTCCTGTTAATCTTGGGATTTTTTTTGTTGTTGTCTTTCTAGCTCCTTCAAATGTGTGGAGAGCTCATTTACCTGGTGCTTTTCTAATTTCTTGACTTAAGCATTGATTGAAATTAACTTTCCTCTTAATACTGCTTTGATTATGTCCCATAAGTTTTGTTTTTTTTAAGATTTATTTATTTTATTACAAAGTCAGATATACAGAGAGGAGGAGAGACAGAGAGGAAGATCCTCCGTCCGATGATTCACTCCCCAAGTGAGTCGCAACAGGCCGGTGCGCGCTGATCCAAAGCCGGGAATCTGGAACCTCTTCCAGGTCTCCCACACAGGTGCAGTGTCCCAATGCATTGGGCCGTCCTCAACTGCTTTCCCAGGCCACAAGCAGGGAGCTGGATGGGAAGTGGAGCTGCCAGGATTAGAACCGGTGCCCATTTGGGATCCCGGGGCATTCAAGGCGAAGACTTTAGCCGCTAGGCCACGCCGCCGGGCCCCCCATAAGTTTTGATATGTTATCTTGATTCCTTCATTCATTTCAAGCACTTTTTAAATCTACTCCTTGATTTTGCCTTTAACCCATTGTTCATTTAAAAGCATATTGCTCAGTTTCCAAGTATTTGCATATCTTCAGGGGTATTTTGACTTGTTAGTATCCAGTTTCACTACAAGATGGTATGAGAAGATGTGTGGTATAATTTCCATTTTAAAAAATTTGCTGAGGCTTGTTTTGTAGCCTATAATATCATCAGTCCTAAAGAAGATTCTACGTATTGATGGGGGAAAAAAGTATTCTGTATCCGTAGGAAGAAAGGAAGAAAGGTATTGTAGATATCAGTTAAGTCCCTTTGTTCTATTGTCTGGGGGAATTTTGTTGTTTCCTTGCTATTTCTGTCTTGTCAATGTGTGCATTGAGGTTAATGAGGTATTAAGGTCCCTAACTATTGTACAGGAGTCTATTTCTCCCATTAAACCCATTAATAATTGTTTTACATAGCTAGATGTTCTGGCATTTGGTGTGTGTACATTTATTATAATGATATCTTGCTGAATGGATCTCTTGATCAATATATGGTATCCTTCATCTCTTTTAATGTAATGCTTTTAATGTCAAATTCTTTATTATCTGATATAAAAATGGCTACACCTCTTGTTTTTCCTTTCCATTAGCTTGGAATATTCTTTTCCATCCTTTCACGTTCAGTTTCTGCATATCTTTGCTGGTGAAATGTGTCTGCTTTAGGCAACAGATAGATGAGTTTTGTTTTTTAATCCTGTTTTGCTATCTATGATGTTTGGGGAGTTTAAGCCATTTACAATTCAGAGTTAATATTGATAGGTAGTGATTTGGTCCTGTCATTTTAACAGTGGGGTTTTCATTGTCTGGCTTAGTCTTCTTTTGCTGTTTCATTCTGAAATTCTGCAAGTTTGTCTTTGGTTCTGGTAGGTGCTATTCTTTTTCTCTGTCAATAGGACATCTGTAAATAACAGTTGTAGGGCATATCTAGTAAGGTGAAGTCTTTGAGCTTTTGTTTGCTGTAGATGTTTCTTTCATTTTCAAAGACAAAAGAAACCTTTGCTAGGTAAATTATTCTGGGCTTATAATTTGTGTCCTTTCAGATAAGGCATATGGTCACTCCCTTCTCTTCTGGCCTCTAAAGTTTTCCTTTGAGAGGTCATCTGTGAGTCTGATTGGGGTTCCTCTATAAATAACTGATTTTTTCTCCCCACAAAACATAGATCTTTCTACTCTGAGTTCCTGGAGAGCCCTCACAGAACTTCACTGCAACCCATCATTCATAGCACACAATGACACCAATTCCCAAAATAACTGCTGCAAGTGGTTGTTTTTCTTTAAATACCCATTAGGATAGGCAGAAAGCCAGTGTATTTGGCTTGGGTAAATAACAGTTTGTTGTAAGAATTGCCCAAGCAGCGTACCTGTTTTCTAGGAAGACCTCAGATGCTGTGAGGTTGGCTGCTGCACAGAATACATTCTCTTAGGATGAGTTACCACATCCCAAGTTGATCTTTCTACATGTATTAGGGTAACCAGCTGCTTTACTTTCTGAAAAAAATGCCTCCCAACTACTTGTTCCACCCAAACTTGGCTATTCTGCTTCTTTTCTAAATGCAGTTAATATTAAAGTCATGAGTGTCATAGACAACTGATTGCATTAAGCTTCATGTTTAGGCTCTAGACATAAGAAATAAATCATAAATTATTCTTTTGTTCACTAAAGCATAGTTTGTGCTAGGAACTTCAATCAGACATCTGACAGAACACATGTATTTTGCACAGTATTACATTTTTTATGTGGAGCTATCCTACCCACTCACCCATACCTCTACCCCTCATTCAAAAATTTTTTTTTCTTGTGCCAACAACATAGTTAAATAAAGAACACATGTCTGTGGCTAATAGTACATTGGAAGAGCACCATAAATATATTTGTACATATGCACATAAGTGTGTGTATATATGTACATAAGCATGTGTGTGTGTATATATATTAGTATTTGATTCTCCAAAGACATGAAGTATGATTCAGTGTATGAAAAGAAATAATTTCTGATAATGACACCCTCTTTAACCTTCAGATGGTGCTCATCTACATGGTTTAAACAGAATGTTAGGTACTAATTCGTTGAATATTACATGATATGCAAGATCATTAAATATATTTTGAATTCTTCAGATTCTGTTTGGGAAAAAATACTTGGTCCAACCAAGAAAGATGCAGTTCAAAAGCTGTAATAAATGATCTTTTGCAAGCAACAGCGTCCTCATCCTTGGTAGGACCATAGGAGAAACTAGTAGTTTACTTCCTCTGGGCTGAGGTGTTACCACAGTAACACTTACTCAGAGTACAATCCAGCAAAGTTTCAGATATATGGGACTCCCTGAGAGGATGTGTAAACACCTAATCATTGAGGAAGTTAGGTGCAAACCATGTTTTATTGCTCATCATTCTCCCTTCAGAATCTAATGTAATTGTATATAGCTCAATTGTCTGTTAAGTGAATGAATGAAAGCAACAATTTTAATGTCAAGGTGACAAATCAGAGCAGATCTTTGAGTGTGATAACTCTGGAAGATCAGAAGGTAAACAGGCAAAATTCTGCTGATGTCTGAACAACGGCGGCATTTCGGTGTTGGGGTGACACTGGCTATCATTGGCTCTCAATTGCAAGATGTGCGTATCTTTTCCCAGCTGTGTCTTCAGGAGCTTTAAGTTGGTGACTTGAAATTGGCCATGGTCTTACATCCTGGGAATTGGCAAACACCATCATAAGTCAGGGTTCTTATTTTCTGATTTTCAGAGAATTATCAGGACATTACTGGATTAACTACTAAACTTGTAAATTTTTTTAAATATTTATTTTATTTTTATTGGAAAGTCAGATATACAGAGAGGAGGAGAGACAGAGAGGAAGATCTTCCATCTGTTGATTCACTCCCCAAGTGGTAGCAACAGTCGACACTAAGCCAATCTGAAACCAAGAGACCAGAGCCTCTTCTGGGTCTCCCACATGGGTGCAGGGTCCCAAGGCTTTGGGCCATCCTGTACTGCTTTTCCATGCCACAGGCAGGGAGCTGGATGGAAGACAGGGCCACCGGGACACAAGCTGGTGCCCATATGGGATCCTGGGATGTTCAAGGTGAAGACTTTAGCTACTAGGCTACTGCACTGGGCACTAAACTTGTAATTGCTCTTTTCTTTCTTTCTTTCTTTCTTTCTTTCTTTCTTTCTTTCTTTCTTTCTGCTTCTATTTTGAATTTTTGAATTTTATGGTACAATTTCGTAGACACTGGGATTTCCCCTGCAAACTCCCACTACCCGACAGATTTTTCCCACATTTCCACAATAGTCTAATCCTTCATAAGAAGTCATGATTCAATCAGTCTGTTATTTAAGTGTGCCCTGACATTGCTGGTACAGATAATGTCAGACAGCCCAGCATCCCATTGTTTAGATATGTCCAACAGTTTCATTGGGAGTCCATCCTTGATTTGGAAGCAGGGATGAATACTGCATTGTATCCCCACATCTAGATATGTTAGTCTCTCTTACTCCATCACTATACATTCCCATAAGTGAGAAGCCATGTGATAAGATCAACAACAGGTATGAATTAGAACAACAATAACAAAATTACAGCACCATGAAAAAACATGCCACTGAGTAACCAATGCATGGTGACAAAAACAAAACACAAAAGTCTCTTAACTCAAATCAAAGCAGGGAGGAACACAAAGCTGGGCCATAGAATTTACAAGGTAATGACAAGGCTTCTAATGCCCCAAGTAATTCTGAAATTCGTTTCCTTCTAAATAGGGGAGCTTATGACTTCAAATGTTTAGTTAGGTTTGGCATCCAGTTCCGGCCTAAATTTGGTGTTACTTCTTGCTACACATTAAGTAGTACTTGCAGCCGTGAAAATTGATGCAGGCATCTAAACTCTGAGGTTTTAATGTTAAGGGGTGATAGATTAAGGGTGACAATTTGATGTAACTGTGTTATCTGAGCTGCGAGCCTGATGGGGGTTTACATCACTGAGGCCACTCTCACAGAACATGGTTCTTATTAGAGGCAGTTCAAGTTCTGCCTACCTGGACTCCAAGATTCCTGGTTCTTAATGAAATTAGTGAGTTAAAGTGATCTATTTTCAAGTGAACAATGTAGTGGCATTTAATATATTCACGTTGTTACACAATGGTCACCCCTGTCTAATTCCAAAATATTTTCCTTACCTCAAAAGGAAACTGCTTTGGTTTAAATATGCCCCAAACTATCCATCAAAGGACTAGTATCAGCTTGGTCCCTGTCTGTTGGTGTTGAAGTGGTATAACCTTTATGAGGTAAGGTCTTGTATAAGGTAACTGGGTCACTGGAGTTGTTTCCCTCAGAAGGGATTAATGTTAGTCTCACAGAACGAGTTAGTACTTAAAGACAGTGAGTTATTGTAGAGTGAACCTATTCCATGCATCTGATCTGCATGTAACCAGTTCACTTTCTATTTCTGCTTCATGTTGTACTTCCTCTAGGAGCATTAACAGGATGCTGGCACCATACACCTGAACTTCCAGAATCCTCTTTTCTTTATAAACTACTCAACTCTAGTGATTTTGATATAAGAGTAAAAAGACTAAAAAGACTAAGGGAGAGGGTGTTGTGGCATAGTTGGTAAAGCTAGCACTTGTAATGTTGGCATTCCATATTTAGAGTTTGGTTTTAGACATGTTAAGCCTGAAATATCATCCAATCAGAACTACTGTTAACTTGTCCTGATGTTTAAGTGAAGACTTGGGCTACAGATACAAGCTTATGAGTTCTATGTATGGAGGAGATCACTGAAACTATAAGAGGGCAGATGAGTCTCACAGATCAACAATGTAGAATATTGACAGACAAAGACCATAACTGGTCTTGAGAGATCAAATATTTATTGTTTGTGTAGAAGAGGGTGAACTAGAGAAAGAGACTGAAACATAGCACTTGCCAACATAAGTGTAAAGCTAGGAATCACAGAGACAGAGATAAATAAAATATTTTTGCAGCAGAAGTCATTAACACAAAAGTCAAAATGTTTATAGATCTGTGAGAATCAAGAACTGATAACCCCAACATGAGCAGCTTCTGGAGAAGAGGCAGGATCCAAACTGAAGTGGGACGAGGAATGAGTGGAAGGTAAGCAGTTCTCCACAAGTACTGTACTAACTACAGCATCACTTCCAGAGTTCATCAAACCCAATCACTCCCAAGCCAACTGATCAGAGTCCATTCTGAGATTTCCTGCCAGATACCCACTCTGAGGCCAGCTCAGTTTAGGCCTCTTTGGAGAAAAGATGGTTAATCCCATGCCCAGATCCATATATCAGAACACTATGTCATGGGGAGAAAGTAATTGTAGAACATGAGAGTATGAAGGGACATTTGATCTAAACATTAATTTAGTCTAAACGGAATCTGGCTTTAAAAGACACCAAATTCCTTTCTCCACTATTCCCAAAAAAACACTGTCAATTAGTATGCCAAAAAGTGCTTAGATAAAAAAAGTATGCATTGATTAACAAACATTTGCAGAACCTTATAACATTATTTTCTGAGAGACAGGCATACATATTAAACAGGATATGGGTCCCTTTTCCTGAAGAATTATTAATCTAGAGAGGAACACAGACAAGTAGACAAGTGGTCATAGCATGAAGCAATAACTGCCCTAAAAATCAATTAAGGAGAGTCATGACCACATCTTGAGATTTCTGGAGAGTCTACCGAGAAGACATTTCTTCAGTGGCATTCTAAAAGGAGAACAGGAAAAAGGAGGATTAAAAATGAAGACCGTGAAAGGCTTTCTAGCTAGAAAATACAGCCAATACAGGGGCGAGGAGGCACAAAACATATACTGCATTGGGGGAAATCAACAGAGTATCAGAAGTTTAGGGAGATGAGTGACTAAAGGAAGGCTTAAGTCAGAGCATGAAAGACATTGCATACTAGTGTGTTCAGCATGCATTTTTGGTTTGAATTATACAAAGATGACCCAAACATCTTTCAAAACACAGAATCAGTGAGTCTTTTTGTTTTCAGCAAGCTTAAGAAATGCTCTGGCTTGGGCCCGGCGGCGTGGCCTAGCGGCTAAAGTCCTCACCTTGAAAGCCCCAGGATCCCATATGGGCGCCGGTTCTGATCCCGGCAGCTCCACTTCCCATCCAGCTCCCTGCTTGTGGCCTGGGAAAGCAGTTGAGGATGGCCCAATGCATTGGGACACTGCACCCACGTGGGAGACCTGGAAGAGGTTCCAGATTCCCGGCTTTGGATCGGCGCGCACCGGCCCATTGTGGCTCACTTGGGGAGTGAATCATCGGACAGAGGATCTTCCTCTCTGTCTCTCCTCCTCTGTATATCTGGCTGTAATAAAATGAATAAATCTTTAAAAAAAAAAAAAAGAAATTCTCTGGCTTGAATATAGTTTGTGTCTTCTTAACAGGTCATTTGTTAGGAATACAGTACCCAAGGTAGCATAACTGGGAGGTAGTGTAGATCATTGGAGAGGCCCAGCAAGGGGCAGGAGTCTTTGGAGGATCTAGGGAAGACCCTCAAAAGAGACTGTAAGAGGAGGCACTCTAGCACAGCAATTTAAACTACTTGTTATAATGCTCACATCCTATACTGGGATGCCTAAATTTGAGTCATTGCTCTTTGCTTCCTGTTAACATGTGTGAGAAGCAGAAGGCGGCTCAGGCACTTAGATTTATGTCATTCATGTGGGAGACCCAGACACTGGCTCCCGGTTTTTGGCTAGGCCCAGCAGCACCTTTTGCTGACATTCTGGGAGTAAGGCAAGAGATATGAGAGAGAATGTGGGACTCTAGTGTCTCTCCAATCGTGGTTCAAGATATATGACGCTCAACCTGACATTTATTCCCACCATAGCCATTCATAATCTACTCTTTACCATCAGGTTTTCACTAGAACCGAGCTGACGCAAGTGCCATGCATTTGAGCCTCCAAAACTTTAAGCAAAATAAACTCTCTCATTCATAAGTGGCCTTTAAAGGGTACTTCATTGCAGTGACCAAAAAAGTGGACTAATCTAAGAGGTTAATGAGTTTTTCAGCATGACTATTTACAGGCTTGTTGATCATCACCAATCTCCCCTCAATTGAGGCATAACTTTGGCCTGAACTGGAATTTATGCCCATTGCAAATGATTCCTTAATATTCTAATCAGCCAGACACAGGTCACACAAACCTGTTTCCGAGTTTTCAGTCAAATCTTCCAAAACTATATGGAGTGATTTATAGTTTTGCATAAAAATATACTAGAGGCCTACTTCACTATGCAAAAGGCTTTATATTCTGAGGACAGGTTACAATTGAAAGACTGTAACCAGGCCAGTAGAAAGACCAAAACTGCATTGAAGAAAAAACTATATATAGTTGCAAAGCAAATGAGTCACAGAAATTCAGACTTTTGAGGCAATTAAAACTCCTGCAGCTGTCCAGAGGAGTTGTCAGTGGTTAGAACCTTAAAAAATGGCCACAGCGATGAGAAATCACCTGGTTCTACTCATGGGATTATTAGAAAGTCCATCAGCCAACCACAATGATTCAGTTTTGTTTTGTTTTGCTTTTCCCTCTTTCCACACAGATTTTAGGCAGTACGAATAAGAAATCAGAGACAAGCCCAAAATGCCTTCTGTTTGCTTGCAACCACTTCCCAAAGGAATAGAAAAGACTTTTAATCTTCCAGGTCTCTTGACTCTCAGATGCTCTGTGTACGTGGGCTAATTTAGATTTGGCTTCTGCTAATGAGAACCTCAAGGCACAGCAGGTAATGACTCATGGACCTGTGTCCCTGGCATCCATGTGGAAGATCTAAATGGATTTCAGGCTCCTGGCCTCAGCCTGGATCAAACTCGGCAGCAAGCTGTCTGCATGTCTATCTGTCTCTTTTCCACCTATCCTTTAAAATTAAATACAAATAAATAAATACAAAAACTAGATATAACATTAAATAGAAAAAGAGAACAGTTCATTTTGACCTCAGGCCAGGTAAACTCTGTATACAGTTAATTATCCTAAAAATGAAGTTGTAAGGATTGGTTGTGATGCAACAACTCAAACTGTTACAAGATACAGTTTGAACATTGGCTGCTCTGCTTCAGATCCAGCTTCTTGTTAATGTGCCTGGGAAGGCAGTGGAATATGGCCCGAGTACTTTGGGCTCAGCCTTATGTGGACAGCAGGATGGAATTTCTGGTTCCTGGGTTTGGGAAGCCCTGGACCTGGCTGGTGCTGCTGTTTGGGGAGTATGCCACCAGATAAAAACTCAATTTCTTTCTCTTTTTCTCTCTCTCTCTTTGAGACAAATCAGTACATTAAAAAAAAAAAAAAAAGACCCTCTAGAATACAGTATCACAGTAAGCACGAGGTATGTACTAGCTATTTTGTATTGGTTTAGACTTCATCATTATTGTTGCTGGTGGTGTCACTATGGTATCACTTCGTACATTTAATATAAACTGTGCACTGGGCTTTATAAACATCATCATTTCCTTTTCACCAATGTGTCACCTGCTCCATTCATTTATTTTAGCCATAAGAGACTTAAAAGCTCCTGAGTTGGAAATCCCGGATGTCGCCTGGAGTCTGAAACACTACACCATACTTTATCTTCCTGGTCTCTGTTCCTGAAGTATTTTTAGTATGAAGCACAATTTGCTGAATGTAATCTGACACACTATCTTATATATTCCAGATGTTTTATATGTGTTAATCACCTCCGCCCCGAGGCCATAAATCCCTTGTAGGCATGGGCCATTGCCCTTCTCAGATGGCAAGCAACAGAAATAAACTCTAATTAGGACAGAAAAAGAACTTATTAAAACATATGACATAATTTGCAGACTCTCCAGGAGAGCTGGAGAAATCAGGCTTAGAGGCTGTACAAAAAACAAGGCCCCAAATCACAACACAAAACTGGTTGGTCCTGGTCCTGTGAACACAAACTGCCAGCAAGCATCACTGGATGCAACCTCTCAACTTGCACCTAGTCATCCCACTGCTGGACACTATCCTACAAATAAAACTACTGTCACACCACCTCAGAGGCTTCTAGTAGCTGTCTCTGTGACTACCACCCTCATCCCTAGGACAAAAATTTGAGTCTCCGAGTTCCTAGTTTCATCAACTTCCACAGAGTGCACCCAGTTGATAGAAACTAATCTCATGCCCAAGTCACAGCTGCAAAGAAGACCAAGAAAGCAAGTAGCTGGCATTTCAAGCTTCTGTGGTAATATGAAGCTTCTGTGGTGATATGAAGACTTCCCAAACAAGTAAGGTATACACAGGGTAGGCAGTCAACCATTATGATGGATGTCTACAACACCCATGACTTGCACTTCTTCAGTATTCCTCTCAGAACTGAGCACCACTGAACAATGCAGACTTGCTCACACTACCACTAACAACTATTAAAGTTTTACATTTGAGACCAACTTAAAAAGCAGATCTCAGATAAGTGGAAAACTAAAATACAGCAATCAACATCATCAAGCTCATTCCGTCAATGTCTCTTTGGCAACGTAACAGTACAACAGTCTATAAATTCGCTGATAGACTGAGAACCAAGACAGAAAAGTTTGGCTACTGCAAATTGCTTTGCTTTTTCTAAGACAGAGTGTTAAAAAAATTAAAAAGAAAGGAAAATGTGCTGCTATATGCATTACTCTAGTGGCTGCTTTCAACCAAAACAGCTGGTCCCTTAACAGTCATTCTCTGTTAAACTGAAAATCTTTCCAACCATATCCCACTGACCTCAAGACAACTGAGATTACAGCTGACAGTGTGTGGCATCTTTACTATCATGCAGCTATGCTCACTCCAAATCCTGTGTAACCCCTCTGTAGTTATGAAGTGCTTGAGGCAAAGAATTCTTTCTTATCCTTTCCTGTATCCTAAATAGCACATGTCCTTATATCCTATCAATGGTACAGCAGGATCACATCTAACTATAGTAGTGGTTTGATCTTGATTATCTCTAAGGCACATGCACACTAAAAAGGATTTGTGAAGAAAAAATGTGATCATGTCAGTGGTACTACAGGAGGCATGCATGTGGGGTGAGGAGGGTGACCATAGGGACACAGGAACTCAGGATTCTACAGGGACAACTGCTTGGCATAATCAACATGTTGATGAGACTCAATCTTCTAAGAAGGGCCCTCAGCACATTGGTACCTGGAAAGTGGTAGAAACAGGGGCAAAGGCTGCAAATATCTAATCCAGGGTACTGAGCCTCCGACCTTGAATTAAAAATTCAATCTGAAATTCAGCCTGTTTGGTGGTAGATCTGGCTGACCAGGTATGAATTCAGTTGTCTCAGGTTCAGGATGTGGTAAGGTGTCACACAAGGACATAGGCAGGGCAAATTTGGCAGAAGCTCAGAAAAAAAAAGTAGGAATGACACTACATAGCCAAGAAATCAGAGCCACAAAAGTGTAACTGCGAATTGAAATTAACACTACATCAAGGTGAGAATAATTCAGCCCTGATTTTGTTTCCCTCATGCTGGCAGACAATTCTACCTAATAATGAGCTGGGAATAGTCCATACCATTTCATTTCTAGCAAACTCCATAGTGCCATAAAGCCTTAACGCACTCAGGCTAATCTGTCTTCCTCTTAACTTTCTGGGCATGATGGTTTTGTTGTTGTTGTTGTTTGTTTTTTCAGTTTTTTGGAATCTCAAAAGTGATTAACTGGCTTTCTTAAATAATCTAGTAGAGTCCTCTTTTGATTTTAAGATATATTCTTTTCTTTAGTATTAAGAACTGATAAATGCAGATTATCAAGTATCTTGATCTCAGGCTAAGGTTCTGTCCTTCATGGTTTGTAAGCTGCTTGTTGAAATGTAAATAGACACAGCAAGGATTGCCACTCTGTGATATGGCTTCCTTGATATGGCCTCGCCACAAATAAGGAGCCTACTACAGTTAGTTGTGACAGGTTGCAATAGCTCCTTTGTTGCCACGCAAAACACAAACAACTCTTCTTATATCATAACCATCTCCAACTATCCTGCCTTCCAGTTCCCACATACTTAGCTATGAGTACATTTGCAAAGATAACTGTATAATAACATCAATCATATACTAACATCAATCATTTCTGGTTTTGGTGGAATGCTTCCTTAGCATCACAGTCAAAGATTTTGTTTTCATGTTCAGATCAAGTTCAAGAAAGAAAATAAATTCTGAATCTCAAACATTCCTGGATTGGCTTGCTGGTGAAAAAAGCAGTCAGAGACAATACCTGGACACTGTCACACTTTTGACATGCTAGGACTATACCTGGAAACACACAAAAGATATATATACATATATATATAAATTTTACTTCTTTTTATTATTATCATCTTATGATACAGTTCCCTAGACCCTGGGATTTCCCTTATCCCCTCCCCAATTCCCTCCACCCTCACTGAGTTCCCATATATCACTACTAACATATAGTTCTTCATACATAGTCATATGTTCATCATTGCGGGCATGGACAATGGCAAAGAGTCCAGCGTCCTATTGTCAAGATATAGTAAACAGTTTCATTGGGAGTCCATCTTTGTCTAGAAGTAGAGATGCTTACTGCATTGTATCCTCCACCCTCCATATACACTCCCTTGTCCATGCCACATATTACTATCTAAGTTTGTATTCTTTCAGAATGAGACCAGTGCAGTCTCAGAATTCTTCTTAGCACAGATCTAAACAATCATCATCAACCAATTGGAACTGATACTCAAATGGGATCTATGTTGCCAGCTGCCCTTAGAGAGTGCTAAATAATGAACTCTACTGGGTCAGATGTTTTAGTGTGCCCATTCTCCCATAATCTAAGCTATTATCTGAGAAATATGCAACAGAGGAGTAAACAAGAGCTCAGCTCAATACTACATTAAGAAAAAGATGGAGGGTAACACTGTGGTATAATGAATTAAGCTGCCACCTGTAGTGCCATTATCTCATACAGGCATTGATTCAAGTCCTGGCTTCTCCATTTCCAATCCAGCTCCCTGCTAATGAGCCTAGGAAGGCAGCAGGGGATGATCCAAGCATTCAAGCCCCTGCATTCATATGGAAAACATGGAGGATGCTCCTGGCTTCTTGTCTTCAGCCTGGCCCAGTCCCAGTCATTGCAGCTGTTTGGGGAGGGGTCAACAGATGGAAGACCATTCTCTTCTATAACTTTGCTCTTCAAGAAAAAAAATAGAATAAAACTAAAAAAAAAAAAAAAAGATTATGAACCAAGTGCCCAATCTTTAAAGTGCATATGATCATCTGGGGATTTATTAAAATTCAGGTGCATTTTCACTAAGTATGGAATTTATTCCCTGACTCTTAACTTCTTTTTGTTAGTTTATCTCTTTATGTTGCATTTTGAGAAATTCAGGGGAGCTGTTAATATAGTGCAATAGTTCAATACAAGGTCCAGCCTTAGATTCAAAACTAGGTGTATGACTTTTGGTAAACTTCTTATCCCCTCTTTCCTCAATGAGAATCAAGAGACTCCACCTCATACAATGTGCGCAAAGATTAAAAGTGAATATAAATACTAAATGTTTAAAACAATGTGGTATTCAATAAACATTTAATAAATATGAGAAGACTTCAAAAAGTATACGGAAAATGGAGTTAAAAGATAAAATTAAAATGTAAGCCTCATGTAAGTTTCATCATGTTACTTGTGAACAATGATACCAGCCAATCAGTCCATCTTTAAAGAACTGAGAGTTCTGGGAATTTAACCATCTCCATGCAATCTTTCTTTTTTTCCTTTGTGAACAGAATAAAAACCAGTGTATTTCTCAAGATTTTTCAAAATTAGGAAACAAAAAACCTAGAAGGAGCCAATTAAGGACTGCAAGGAGTATGCTTAATGATTTCCGACAGTAAGTCTCATAAAATTGTCTTTGTTTGATGAGAGGAATGAACAGGAATTTTGTATGCTGGTAAAAGATTCTGGTGAAGTTCCCCATCATTTTTCTGATAAATTTTTAGTTAATTTTTCCAAAACATTTTTCTAGTAACAAAATGTTAGTGTCCTTTAGCATCCTAAAAACCTGTTGGCACTCCCTCTGCTCTTGCTCTGGAACCTTTGCTCTGAATGAATTCTCCACTTCTGAGCAGCCATTGCCTTGACTGTGCTTTGTCTTTAGGATAATACTGGTGAAATCATGTTTAACTTTCTAGTACAGCTATTCAAAGAATGCTTCAGAACCTTAATTCTAATTATTCCATAAAAATTCCTATTTCTATAATTATGCATCTATAGCTGTAAGGAGTTATTCGAATACCCTTCCCTGGACCTGGCGCCATTTCTTCTTCCTCACAGGTCATGAAGTTTGTGCCAGTCCAGCCATCCACCAATTAGATGCAACCTGGCATTCCACCTAAGAATCCCACCCCCAATCTTCCAGCCCCTTCCCCAACCCCACCCACTCACCAATCATCCCTAGGCATTCACCTACAGGCACCAATCCCCTGGGAGCCTGCCCTCAATCCCTCCCAATCCCCACCCCCCACACCTGGCAGACAAAAAGGCCCCCAGGTGCCGCTCTCTCTCTTGCTCTTCTTTGCTCTCCCCTCTTCCTCCGGTCTCCCTTCCCCCCCTCCCCTTCCCCTCCACCCTGTTCCTGCCCCGCTGGAATAAACCTCCTAAGATACCTCATTGCGTCTGGTGTTTTCAGCTCACGGTAAAGAACCAGGTTGTGGGAATTAGCTGCACGTAATAATAAAATAATATTGTAATATCCTAAGAACTAGAATTCCCATCTTTTTAAATAACTAACAATAGCTATCTATATTTGTGTAAGTGGAGACTACAAACCTTTACCTTTGAGTTTACAAAAGTATATTTAAAATTTTTTGATCATATAAAATTACTCTCTGTTCTTTGCTTCTTTGGACATCAGTTATTTCTTCTATTGCATTTCCCCATATGTATGAAGGACTTCAGTTATTAACATATTTTTTTCAGAAAATTTCCCAAGGTTTTTTTAGGTATTATGATTTACAAACACAAACTTTGTTCAGGTTCTCATGCCAGTACACAGGCCTTCCTCACATAGCTCTAGTGAATATCTTTCCATGAGGTATAGTTCCAGACCCCTTTTCCGTACACACTGCATACCTCTAGCCCTTGGCATTTAATAATGCTGTCCTTGCTTTGCCTCCTATCCTCAGGCTGTCTGCTCAGCTCTGACCTCAGGTAATTCTGTTTGTAGACTGGCAGAGCAGTTTCACCTTGCTCTCACACACACGGACATTCTTGGACCCTGTCCTTAGGTTTTCCAGGTTCAGACTTTTTTCAAATGTTCTGGTTCCTACCTGGCACTTGTTTCTTCTGCAAGATCTTCAGCTCTTCTCAACCCTTATTCACACATGCTTCCTTTGACTCCATCCTCACCATTAAAATTACACTTAATGAAAAGATATTCTGCACTGGGGACACTAAGGAACAGGTTTGTCTTCCCCATCTACTTCTTTTTTAAAAAAAAAAAAAAAAAGATTTATTTATTTTTATTGGAAAGGCAGATATACAGAGAGCAGGAGAGACAGAGAAGATCTTCTGTCCGACGGTTTACTCCAAGCAGCTGCAACAGTCAGAGCTGAGCCAATCCGAAACCAGGAGCCTGGAGCCTCTTCCAGGTCTCCCACACAGGTGCAGGGTCCCAAGGCTTTGGGCTGTCCTCGATTGCTTTCCTAGGCCACAAGCAGGGAGCCGGATGGGAAGTGGGGCTCCCGGGATTAGAACTGGCAACCATATGGGATCCCAGTGCGTTCAAAGCGAGGACTTTAACCGCTACACTATCATACCAGGCCCCCATCTACGTCTATAGCACAAAGTTGCAGCAGCTTTCAAACCTTTCATTCCACAGTCTTTTAAAAACCCACAATCTCTTCAAGCCTTTCATTTCCTCCACAACCATTCTTGCAAAAACACCAATATCAGAAGCTTTCTGAGCCTAAGCAATACCAATCACCTGGAATAACACAAGTTTGAATTGAAGAATGGAGAAGGGATAACAGAATTGTCAGAAAGTGCAGATTACCACATTCATACAAATTCTAACTCTATGAACCCGTTATCCTTTTCTATGTTTTTCTTCTTATAATTGCAAAATATTATCCCCAATAAGATACATTTTAGATGTAATGCACACATTAATCATCATGACAATCTCATAGTAAAGACATTTCTCCTCTTATATAGTATGAATTGTTCTTAGAACTTTTTCTTCTTACAATCATATATGCCCTTATATTTACATATTTCTTACATTTCACAAACATTTCTTCTTCCAGCCATATATACATACATACAAACACACAAGTTATTTCTCAAGATGAAATAAATTATGTGCTAAAATTTCCTCCTTGTTCCATGATTCATTTCCCTCTATTCCATATGCTCTCTGCCTACATAAATACCTTTAGCCTGTTCATTAATCCCCTACTAAATGTATTCAATTCTTCCCTCTGTTCCTTTTTTCCAACACTCCATTTGCTTTTTAGAAGTTTAGCTCTAACCTTATGCTCTCTGTCTCTCTAGCCCCACAGTGATTGTCACTATCTTTCTGTGTTTCTCTTTCCTCAAAGTCTTGTAAAATATAACATACTGCAAAGCAGTGGTATTCCTGGGATTTAGCATTTGGGATGGCAGATGGGGTGGTAACAAATCTGCCTGTGGGGGTTGGGTACATCCCCTAGCTCTCCCAACCCACTGCATACATTTGGATTTAAAAATATTAATGATAGCAGAATTTAAAACACAGTAATGTGTCATTTAGTCTATTTATTTAGGAGCAGTTGAGAAAACAAACTTACTGATTCTTAGTCCAACATAACTAACCTATAGCTAAACAAAATCCCTTTGATTAGTACATTGGTATGAGCGATACAGCTTTTGTGGCCTCACTGAAACTCAGCCAATGGTAAAGACAGCATTGGCAAAGGGATAGTTACAGTACAAGAAGCTGAGGTTGGCTGTCTCCCATGTTTCATTTAGACTCTCTCCTTGAGTCCTGATTGTCCCTCACTCTTTTTACCCTACCTAGTCACAGATTCATTTCTTAGTGAGACCAAAACCATTGCTGTTTAATCACTGTATTATAATTACTCCCTTCTGCATATTCACCAACTAGATTTTAAACTCTTAAGAAGATGGACTACAAGATCTGTTCCCTGGATTGTCACTGTACACACAAGAAGGAAAGGCACTCATGTTGATTCTCCTATCTAGAAGTACAGACATCTCATGGGTATATTCTAATCTGGTTAACCCCACAATCTATGTAGATGTCAGTATGGTAATGGATAAAGATTAAGTTATTTTATGTAAATCACAAAGCTTGTAGGGAATCCTGGACACAAACTCCAATCTTTACGATTGTAAAGGATATGCTCATTATACCACACTGTGACCCGCAAAGTTGGATACATGATGGGTGATGAATCAAAGAAACAAGTAAGCCTGGACCCAAGGTCACTGAATTTCTGCCAGCTTGATTTCCTCAACTAGGAAAATATAAAGTGTGACTACTTAATAGAAGATGCTAAAAAAAGGAGGGTTCTGTGAAAAGAACAACATTGAGCTCTAAATTAAAATTTCAACATCATAACTGGAAAAAAGCAGAAAAAAAAAAAGACTGACAGCAACAATTTGCCTTCCACCACCCGAAGCCATATTCATTACGTTATCACAACTGACAATTGATTGAATTGAAACACGGAAACTAAGAGAGGACTGGGTCAATATCAAATGTGCTGTTATCATTCATCTAGAATTACAACAAAAACTCTTTAAAAACTGCATACTCTGTTCAGTCATCCATAATTCTTCAAATACTAATGGAAACTGTGTACCAGAAAGAAACCATTATTATCAATTAACCAGTATTGATTATCTATCAGGATACTGCACTGTGCAATTGGGTTTTCCAGAGTAGAAAAGCAGACTTCAATTCCAGACACCTTTGTGATGTAACCATAGTGAAGGTGGAGAATTACATCAAGCACTGCAGATGGGACAGAATATCCTACTTACAATTCAAAATTGCACTAATGCTTTTCTAAATGGAAAACAGCTAGATAAATTAGTTTGAAAGGACATATAAAGTTGAAGTTATAGAGAGCTAAATTTTGATTAACAAATCTTTCCATTGTGCCTGACCACTTCTTAAGCAACTTATTGAACACTAAAGAAACACACATAAGTCTTTGATTAACAAAAAAAAAAAAAAAAAGAAAAGAAAGAAAGAAAGGAAAAGCCTTTTCATTATGTTCTATTTCTTCTGAAGAATCCCTGAGGAGTTCTTCTAAAGTTTAGGCAAATCAGCATACACAAATACATCCACTTGCAATCTCCTTGGAAACTGGAATTGCTGGCAAGTTCAGCCAGCATGCAGGAAACTGTTTTCTTCAGGTTCACTTGAAAAGAGGAAAATATTGTGAAAAATTCAAAGAAAGGTATGTGTTGAGCTACAGAGTTTGATGTGCTATCCTCTAGGGGCCTACGTTTCCATGCACCAGAAGCACTGCTGCTTTATGCCAAGTGCACTGCTGTGCCATCAAAATGAAATAAGCCAAAGAAAACTGCTAATAAAATGGATACCATTTACAAAGCACTTAGCAGGTGCAGGTCCTACACCAAACATTCTGCTTGCATAATTTCATAATTCTCAAAAACATTCTAGGAATTAGGCTTTTTTTTTTAACCTCATTTTACACAATAGGAAATGGAGGATCAGAGAAGTTAGGAAATCACCTATGGTAACACAGTTAACAGCAAAGCACAAGGAACCACAGCATCTGTTATCTGAACACAATTCTACATTTTTAGGGTCGCAACTCTGTTGTCAATAGACCACCTTGGTTCTCCTCCCATCCTGGGTTCAATGATATGCAAACACCAAGCTTCATATGGTATTATCTGTTTTCAAAAAAAACAATTTTGCATTTATTTGTTTAATTGAAAGAAAGTGAGAACAAGTGAGCTCCCATCCACTGATAGTTATCTCGGGGTTAGACCAAAGCTTTGTCCAGAAACTCAACCTGAGTTTCACACATGAGTAGCAGGGATTCAACCAGTTCAGTCATCGCCTACTGCTTCCCAGGCCAGAAACTGGATCAGAAGCAGATATGAGACACAAACCTAGGCATTCCAAAACAGGATGAAGGCACCCCTAAGAGCATCTTGACCACTGCGCAAATGCCCACCCCACCCCTAGGATCTTCTTTTGAAATTGGAACCATGACTTTTGCAGCAAACACATAACTACTAACATAAAGATATACAAGCTATTCCTACTAACAGGTCATTTATTTACCTATTCTTTATGACTCACTTCTGCAACAATGTAAACTACAAGGAAAAGAAAAACAAAATAAGGAAAGTAAATTACTTATGTTTTACCTCTGGATGGACAAAAAGATGAAGAGGCATACTGACTCACTCATGCACACACAAATGGGAAACACATATTTGTTTTGACAACCTATTATAATACAAAAATATTTATGAATGTAAGCTGCGGCAAAGTATATCCATCTTCTAAAAGCACACACATTCCGCCAAAGGCTGCTTAGATTTGGAGAAGGTGAGAAACCCCCTCAAAATTAATTTCCCTCAGGCTAAGGGGTTGCATTAAGAGGGAAGTCCTCATTCTGATAACAGATTGTCCAGCTTTCTTATAATGTTGTTCTAACACAGAATACTGTAAATTTTTCACATCTACTGTTAAGTGACCACCCTTTATTTTGAGAGTTGAGCTGGCAGAACTGAAGTGCCTTGGTAGCTGCAGAGATGAAACTCAACTGAACAAACAGATTCTTAATGATTTTTAGATGGGAGAACTTGGACATAGTTCAGATTTTAAAAATTCATTTAAATGTGTGATTGAATACTGCTCATTACCCTCTCAGTGGTCTATTATGTATTCAGCTCTTTATTGTATAATATTGTTGAGAGTGGAAAATAAGAGAGGTGCAATATTACAAACTCTTATTACAGAAGAACAGCAGCTTTGTTTATGTCATAAATAATAGTCAATAAATGTATATAACAAGTTAATTTTTCACAGCAATCTATATACAAAACATGAAATATGCTGGTTTGTTCTTTAGTTCAAATTTCCTGAGACAAATAAATACTGCTGCACAGTAATCATACTGAAATCTTGGAGTAGACAAAAAACTTGCAGACCTGGTTTTAGGTTGTTTAACACAGGCTGATGACAGACTAATTTCCTATGAAATTGTTCACTATTTCTCTGACCTCATTTCAAACACTCCCGTCCCTTCTCTTACTCTGCCATTTGGATGTCCCAAAGCGTATTTCCATGCCAGGCACACTGCATTTGCTAACTCATCCGAAATCCTGTTAGCCAGGAGAGCCAAATGGCCTGAAACTCTTACTTTTTTTTCAAGTGTTTGCTCAAATGTTATATTTTATATTCACTGCATCATTCTCTACCCTAACCTTCTTAATTATTTTCTTCCTATTTGTGCCAATTAATATATTGTACATATATACACATGGCTCTTGGCTCCTAGCTTCGGATCAGCTCAACTCCAGTCATTGGGGCATTGGGGTGTGAACTAGCAGACAGAAGATCTTTCTATCTGTGTCTCCTTCTCTCTGAAAATCTGACTTTTCTTTAAAAAAAAAAAAAGTCAGTTTAGAGCTAGGTGAACAGTAGGGTAGTTACTTCCCACACATTAGTCTATAAAAGAGGACTTAAATATCAGTGAAGATGTAATGTGATGTTAAGAACCCTGCTCAATAAGTCTTGCAAATGCTTAGGGGATATTCTTTAATAAACTACATGAAGTTGGGGCAGGTTAGGATTCATTCTCCTTCCCAGAGGTGTTAGTTAAGGTGAACTGTGAGGAGCATAGTACAACTAACTATAGTCAATTTTTTCCTTTGCTAATTGGAAGTAACATAATGAACTTTAAAAACATGGGCAATAAACTTATCACAAACCTTCCAACTATTACTTAGATGTCAAGATTTTGTTTTCTGTTTTGTATTCCCACCAAATTTGTCATTGCAGAGATATTAATAACATAGGCTGGACAAAAACAAATGTATAAAATCCAGGAGCTTCCAAAAAGCAACACTCAGTCAGCAACTGACTTTGAAAAATACTCTGAGGAACAGAAGGATTAATGAGTGATGCATTCAGATTCAGGAAGCTGGAACTATCATCTCCTGGAAGGTGAGTGATCAGGTGAGAAGCACAAGGCCATGTGTCTCACAGCGGTTGGAGAGAATGTTAATAACAGAGGTTACCGCAGAAGAGGTCATTCCTAGCTAAAGTTGTCAGTAAAGGCTCCATGGAACCAATGACATTTGAACAGGTATTGAACAGAAATCATGTCAATAAGTACAACTAGAGGTGAGGGGGAGAAGTGGGCTAGGGTACCTTTAGCAAAGGAAGGGCTAGATTTATGCAGGGTAGAGAAAGTTATCGAGCAATATCAAGACACTCAAAGCACTTGTGTGAGAACAATGGGAAATTTAAAAAATGAAAAGAAAACATGTTATATATGGTCCTTGACTGTCATGTAATGATACTGATTTTATTAAACAGGCATGGAACCATCATCAAAAATACTTTTGAGGATCAGGTGTTCCAACGTAGCAGTTAACGCACTGCTTTGAATGCAGGCATGCCATATACAAATGCCTGAGCTTCAATTTCCACTCTAAAGCAAGTGATTATCTATGTACTTAGGTTCTGACCACCTGTGTTGAATTCCTTGTTCAGCCCTGGCTGTTGCCACTAATTGGGCAGTTTTAAGAAAATAAGGCTGAATAAACACAAGACAATCAGAACTGATTACGAAGATTACTACCACAGTGGTGTGAAAGATGTATTAGAAGGCATGGGACGCTAGATACTCAATGATAACTGAAACAGTACAGAAAACAAAAATACGAATTTTATTGAGGAAGCAGTTGTGTGAAAAGTGCAAAGTCAGGATAATTTCAAAGAAAACTCAATAAGATATAGCAACATATCAGGATAGAGAACTAGAGAAAGAGCAGACATCAGAGATGAGTTTGAAGTTGAAATATGATAATACAAAATAGTAATATCATTGAAAAAATTTGGAGTGTTAGGAGGAAGATTACATTTAACAGGGGAAAAAATAATTACTATAGCTTACAAATGTTAAAATTCAAGAACTAGCATTACACAAAGATGCTGAGAAGGAAAGGTCATGATTGGAATACAAATGCTATAAAATCACTCCCATGGAGAAAGTAATTAGAGTCACAGAAATTTATGACATCACTAAAGGAGGGAGAGAATGCCCTAAAGATACAGAAATATTCAAAATTAATGAATGGTAGAAAAGCAGAAGTCAATCAAGATGACCAAGACCAAAATAAAGTGACTTGATTAGATTTAAAAGGTTAGAAGGGTTCTGAAGTAAACTGAATCAAAGGGGAAGAGGGTTCTCAAGGCAGGGCTGTTACACCAGTTCAAATTTCAAAAATGTGTTACCCAGGCACAAACATTACATTGAGTATTTAGGAAGCCATTGTTGTAGAGGGCATAGAGGCCAAATGGGACAGAGATGAAACAAATTTAAAATGAGTAAGAGGGCCTGGCGGCGTGGCCTAGTGGCTAAAGTCCTCGCCTTGAAAGCCCCGGGATCCCATATGGGCGCCGGTTCTAATCCCGGCAGCTCCACTTCCCATCCAGCTCCCTGCTTGTGGCCTAGGAAAGCAGTCGAGGACGGCCCAATGCACTGGGACCCTGCACCCGCGTGGGAGACCTGGAAGAGGTTCCTGGTTCCCGGCATCGGATTGGCGCGCATCGGTCCATTGCGGCTCACTTGGGGAGTGAAACATCGGATGGAAGATCTTCCTCTCTGTCTCTCCTCCTCTCTGTATATCCGGCTTTCCAATAATAATAAAATCTTTAAAAAAAAAAAAATGAGTAAGAACTGCCCATGAATTTTCCAAGAAGTTGGAACATAAAATATCAAAAGGCCACACAGAAGAGGAGGTAGAATTGAAAGAGGCTGACATATTTAGGTATTAGTTGCTCTTTCTTTTCCAGAATAAATGGGAATATCTGAGTCAATATTTACTTAGTGCCCAGGCAGGGCCAGTGTTGTTGTTGGCAAGATCCAGAGATGATTACAAGTTGATACTCTCAATTTATTCCCAATCAGTAAGCAATTCAGTGGCGCAAATCAAAAGGGAAACATTGCTCGACACAGTGCACCAAGGAGTGCAATCCAGGTAAGAAGATGGCTGTGGGTACATGGCGGAGTCCAGAAGAGGAGATGGTGAGGCTGAAAGGCCTCCTAAATGGGTGACACTTGATGATTCCTAAAGATGCACTCAAAGTTAGGACGGCATATTCAAGCAAAGAGAGATTATACAGGTTTTCCGCAAAGACAAAGAATCCTACTTGAGATAAAAATAGTGTGATGACATGGGTGGCAAATAAGGGCAGCTTGGTTTTGTGTGAGGAGGCTAAAGGAAAGGAAACAAAAATGGATGTGGAGGCAGGACAATTAATCAAGTGCAAAGAAACAAGGACTCAAGTACAAATGCATTGCTTGTAATTAAATAGTACCTATTCACACCTTACTCACCTATTACTCCTTTACAGATTTCAGACATGGTACTCAAAAAAAAGTTAACTCCTATCACTACATGAATGATATCCGCTGAAACTCTGAGATGATGAAGTTCACTGTGCTATCAAGTACAGCAATCACCACCCACATGCAGTGGGGTAACCATTTTAAGCACTAGTTCCATCGGTTTAAAGAATGACACTGAGGTGGAGGCAAGATGGCAGCATAGGGTGCACATGTTTGGGATGATGGAGAATCATTAGACAGGGTGAGGCACAAGCAGATTACAGGAAAAGACAGGGATCAGGCAGTTGACAGGGCAGTACATGGAGACCCCCCCGGACACAGGGAAGCAGTGGTGATGGCAGAGCAGTGTTGCAGTGAACAGAAAACCCACCAGCAGCTGGTGAGCAGTGATCCAGGATCCAGCAGCAGCCAGGGATCCAGCAGCAGCAGCCACAGCTTGGCTCTTGTGGCAGCCAAGTGGGAGCTGAGGTTCATACAGGTAGCTTGAGAGGCGAATGCAAACTATGAACTGCCGATTTTGTTGAACAGTTTGGTCCAGAAAAGAGCAGAAGAAGAGCAGCAGACTCCAAGAAGTGAACGGTGGCAGGACAGAACTCACAGCATGGAGACCAGACACTGTCTTGTGTGATGGGACAGAGTGCAGAGTTGAGTAAATAGCCTGGAGTGGGCTTGTTTCTGGATGATTGCACTGAACTGATCCCACAGGGTGGGCAGCACCAGCTTCACATCCTACTGGGTCTGTGTGGTCCCCGGATCTAATGACTGAGAGCCCCAGATCTATGTAGGTGCCCCATCGGGCGCCATCTTGCACAGAGGGACAAGGGCTCAGAGGTTAGGAGGAGCACTGGAAAACTGCAAATGCATTCAATCAGTAGTGCTCAGATACCATTTTCATGGAACCAGGCACCAGTAAACTGAAGGGAGGACAGCTGGGCTGTACAAAAGCTAGGCTGGGAACAAAATCAATTCCAGCTTAGAGCATTGCTCAGGCTCCTCAGAAAAAACCAGTTCCATCATGGCATCCTATAGAAGCCACCCAAAATAACTCCAGGTGGCACTCAGACTTAACATCAAATACATGTTGACAATATCAGCATCGACAAGCCAGTTATTTAGGACAGCTGGCATCTTCCTAATCCAGGACACTGATTGAACATAAAAATCAAAGTGTAGACCTGTAGGTAATAAATCCTAGAAACCTGCACTAAGGAGAAGAATCTGCCAACCAGAATTGCAATGACAAAAGGTAAAAGACAATGGCACTGTGAATGTTACTGAAGACTCCATAGCAAAGGAGCAAAAGCCTCTACCACTCTCAGAGTTTACTGAGAAAGACATTGAAAAAATGGGGAAGACATGAAAAAACACCAAAGATTAGAGGACTGGATCAAAAAACAAAACCCATGTATCTGCTGCTTACAGGAGACACATCTCACCAACAAAGATCAGAAGAAACTGAAAGTGAAAAGATGGAAAAAGATAGTCCAATATAATGGTGAGGAAGAATGTGCAGGTGTAGCCATTCTTATATCAGATGATACAGACTTTGATGTAAAAACACATTAAAAGAGATGAAGAAGGATCCATTCATCAAGAAGAGAGCACCATAATAAATGTATATGCACCAAATACCAAGGCATCTAGTTATGTGAAACAAATATTAATGGATTTAAAGGGAGAAATAGACTTCAATACAATAATAGTTGAGGACATTCACACTCCATTAGCATCAATGAACAGATTAATGAGACAGAAACTCAGCAAAGAAACAACAGAATTCACCCAAACACTAGAGCAAATAGACTTAGTTGATATCAACAAAACCTTTCATCCTACAGAGAATACACTTTTTGTTTCATCAGTATACGGAATCTTCTCCACAACTGACTGGCCAAAAAACAAGCCTCAGCAAATTTTAAAAAACTGAAATTATGTCATGCATCTTCTCAGACCATCATGGAGTAAAACTAGAGACCAAGAAGTCAAAACACCAACAAAGACTTGCAAACACATGAAGACTGAATAATATGATACTAAATGAGCGATGGGTTAAAGAGGAAATCAAAGGGGAAATTTAATAATGGCTCGAAACAAATGAAGGCATCAACACAACATATCAAAACTTATGGGACACAACCAAGGCAATGTTAAAAGGAAAATTCATCTCAATCAATGCTTATGTTAAGAAATTAGAAAGTCACCAAGTAAATGAGCTAACCTAACAGTTGAAGGAACTACAAAAACAATAGTAAAGCAATCTCAAGATTAGTAGGAAAAAAGAAATAATCAAAATAATGGAGGAAACAAGCCAAACAGAGACCAAGATAACCAGAGATAGATTAGTGAATCAAAGAGCAGGTTCTTTGAAAAAAAATCAGCAAAATAGACTCCCCACTAACCCAACTAACCAAAAAAAGGAGGGAGAAGATACACATCAATAGCATCAGAGATGAGAAAAGAAATATAACAACAGATACCTTAGACATACAGAGAATTATTAGGAACTATTACAAGCAACCATATGTGAACAAATCAGAAGACCTAGAACAGATGGACAGATTTTTGGACACATACAATCCACCAAAATTGAATCAGGAAGCAATTAGCAATCTAAATAGACCTATAACATGGACTGAGATTGAATTGGTAATTAAAGCCCTCCCAAGAAAAGTCTTGGACCAGACAGCTTCACTCACTGCTGAATTCTACCAAATGTTGCAAGAGGAACTTACCCCAATCCTCCACAAGTTCCACTGTCACCACTACTCTTCAATATAGTATTGGAAGTCCTTGCCAGAGTTATCAGGCTAGAAAAGGGAATTAAAGGAATACAAATTGAAAGAAGGGACTGAAACTATCTCTATTCGCAGAAGACATGATTCTCTACATAGGAGAACCAAAAGACTCAGTCAAGAGACTATTGAAACTTACAAGAGACTTTGGCAGTGTAGCAGGATACAAAATTAATGAACACAAATTGATGACATTAGTACACACAAATAACTCCATGGCTGAAAAAGAAATTGTAAGTGCAGTCTCCTTTAAGATAGCAGAGAGGAATCTTAAATACTTAGGAATTAAGCTAACTAAATATATGGAAGACATCTATGATGAAAACTATAAAACATTTTAAAAAGAAATAGAATAAGACATTGAAAAGTGGAGAAACTTACCATGTTCCTGGATTGGCAGGATCAACATCATCAAAATGTCCAGATTCCATATTACCAAAAGTTATATACAGATTCAACACAATCCCAATCAAAATCCCAACAACATTCTTCTCAAAATTAGAAAAGAAGATACAAAAGTTCATCTGGAAACACAAGAGACCATGAATAGCCAAAGCTATCCTGAAAAATAAAAATCAAGCTGGAAGAATCACAATTTCATACCTCAAGACATACTACAGAGCAGTCTGGCAAAGGTACAAAAACAGAGAAGATCAATGGAACAGAATAGAAGCACCACAACGAAGCCCACACATGTATAGTTAACTAATCTTTGACAAGAAAACTGAAAACAATCCAGGGGAAAAGCCTGGTCTCTTCAACAAATGCTGTTGGGACAACTGGATAGCAGCTTGCAGATGTAAAAAGCAAGACACCCCCCCCCCCACCTGTCACATTATACAAGAATCAGCTCTAAATGGTTCAAGGACCTAAATATACACCCAGAAACCATCAAACTGTTAAAGGACAACATAGGAAACACTCTCCAAGAAATAGGAATGGGAAAAGTCTTCTTACAAAAACACCCAAAGCACAGGCAGGCAAAGACAAAACAAGCAAATGGGACTACGTCAAGCTAAAAAGCTTCTGTACAGCAAGGGAAATAATTAACAAAGTGAAAAAGCAACCAACAGAATGGGAGAACATTTTTGCACATGATACAAATGATAGGGGACTGATATCCAGGATTTACAAAGAGCTTCATAAACCCAGATACAGTTGAAAAAAACTTTGTGAAAAAAATGGGTAAAGGAAATGAATAGACATTTTTCAAAAGAAAAGATTCAAATGTCTAACAGACATATGAAAAGATGCTCACGCTCCCTAGTCATCAGGGAGATACAAATGAAAACCACATTGAAGTATCACCTAACACTAGTGAGACTGGACGGCATTCAGAACTCTACTAACACCTGCTGGTGTGGATGTGGGGAGAAAGCTACTCTCCTTCACTGCTGGTTAGAGTGAAGGTTAGTACCACCACTACGGAAATCAGTATGGAGAGTGCTTAGAGAATTACAAATAAACCTGCCATATGACTGAGCTATCCTGCTCCTACGAACATAAACAAAGGAAATGAAAACTGCATATGAGGAAGGGATCTGATCAGCACAATCTACAATAGCAAAGACATGGAAACAATCCAGATGCCCAATCAAAGAGGAGTGGTTAAAGAAACTGTGGTTAAAGGAGCAGTTAAAGAAACATCTACTCCATGGAATATTACTCAGCCATTAAAAAGAATGAAATTATATCATTTGCAACTAGATGGTCCCAACTAGAGACCATTATGCTCAGGGAAATAAGTCAATCCCAAAAGGTCAAATACCATATGTTCTCTCTAATATAAGGAAACCATCATGCAAATTGTAGGTTCAATAATGCTTTCCATACTGTTTTTGCTGTATGCCATGTGTTTTCAGGTATTTGATTTCATTTTCATTTCTTCCAAATACTTTCTTTTCTCTTGTCGAATTCATTGCTGGCTTATAATCACACAGTGGCATCATTTTACCCAAGAGACTTTTATGTTTTGTTTTTGTCACCCATGCGTTGGTTACTCAGTGGCATGTTTTTTCATGGTGCTGTAATTTTGTTATTGTTGTTGTTCTAATTCATACCTGTTGTTGATCTTATTTCATGGCTTCTCATTTATGGGAATGTATAGTGATGGAGTAATAGAGACTACCATATCCAGATGTGGGGATACAATGCATATATATCCCTGCTTCCAAATCAAGGATGGACTCCCAGTGAAACTGCTGGACATATCTAAACAATGGGATGATGGACTGTCTGACAATGTCTGTACCAGAAATGCCAGGGTACACTTAAATAACGGACTGATGGAATTATGACTCCTTATGAAGGACTATGCTATTGTAACAATATGAGGAAAATCAGTCAGGGGGTGAGAATACAGGGGAGGGGTGGGATTCCTGACTGTACAGAATTGTACCATAAAATTTAAAATTGCAAATAAAAAAGTACCCAGTCCAGTAGCCTAGCAGCTAAAGTCCTTGCCTTACATGTACCAGGATCCCATCTAGGCATTGGTTCTAATCCTGGCAGCCCCACTTCCCTTCCAGCTCCCTACTTGTGACCTGGGAAAGCAGTACAGGATGGCTCAAAGACTTGGGCCCTGCACCCACATAGGAGACCCAGAAGAGGCTCTGGTCTCCTGGTTTCAGATAGGTTCAGCTCTGGCCATTGCAGCCACTTGGGAATTGAATCAATGGATGTAGAATCTTCCTCTCTGTCTCTCCTCCTCTCTGTATGTCTGAATTTGCAATTAAAAAAAAATAAATCTTTAAAGAAAAAAATTTCAAACAAAAAAATTTTTTTTAAAGAATGTCACTGAGTTTTCATCACTCCTCCCTACTTCCCACCCAAAGGATGCTTGTTCTAAAGTACTACAAAAGAAGTCCAAGCAAATAAAGACATGGCTGGAACTTTTAGGAAATAAGCTGTATTTGTTGATCCTGTTGATCAATGATAGCACTGAGAAAAGACATTCTCACAATTCCTTTGTCTCCAGAAGAGTTTTCAATATCCAGTAAGACAGTTATTAGACAAACAGCAGGCAAGTGGCATCTCCTCAAGAGAACAGACCTGAGGTTATTCCAGTTTTCTGCTGAAGTGGGTCAGCTGAAAGCCATTAAGAATGGCTGGAGCCCTCAGTGAAACCAAGGTCTGTTATGTATATGAATTCATAAGCCCTGATAATGCCTGATGACAACTGAGTAATTCACATCAGAGTTACTGTAATGACAAATATCACAATCTATGTACCTGCACAGAATTCAGATAGCCTAACAATATTGATAAAACACAAAGGGAGAGGGGAGAGAGGTTCTCCATGAATAATGCATTTCCTTTGTGGAAATAGAAGAAACAAATAGATCATAAATGGGCTTAATGCAATTAGGGTCCATGGTGGAACAGGGGCCAGCAGCAGCTCCTGCCAGCAGGGCTACCAGCAAGGAAGTTGCTATGAAGAGTGAGAGGGGAAGGAGTTTGCAGCAGAATAATCTGGGCTTGTGTTTTCTTTGCAATATTTCAAAGCTACTTTCTTGAATCCAAGATTGGTTGTGTTGTTATCTCTCTGTTTTTGAACAAAATACCCTCAAGGTGAAAAAAAATCATATTCCTGAGAATCTATGAAAACATATTATCACTTTTGAAAAGCTTAGTTAAGATGGTAGTGTGGCTAAACGAAGGATAAAGCAGTTTAAATAAAAGAACAGGAAGTAATTAAGCAAAGAAAAAATAATTTTGAGCACTGCCGAGAATACAGACATGCCAAAAGTTTCAAGTGGTAGCTTGCTTTATGTCATAAAACCTGTGGTATAAAGCAAGCATTCCTTGATCCTTTCTACAATGCATGCTTGCAATTCAGTGAAAGATTCCATTATTTGGTATAATTCTGTGTTTTTAGTGTATATGTACAGGACGATATGCCTTGTGTTGTCAATAATCACATCACAATCTTGCTACATGGATTTTGTTTTCTGATGTATAAAATAGTTGCCAGTTTTAAAGTCCATCAGAACTAGACTTAAACTGTACTTCCTTCTGGCTACGGAATCCTGAGTGAGTCACTTTACTTCACTGAGCTTCAACTGCCTGCAACAATAATGCACACAGAATGTCCTAGAACTGAACATAATGAGGTTATGAAAAAGGACTGTCTGGGTCCCAGCAAGAGTTTCATAAACGCCCATTTCTCCCTCAGCATGTAGCAGGCACATATATTCTGATGCAAGGAATCAGACTGCACAGAAGCCCTTGTTGCTAATGGCTGACCTGAGTCTAGAAATAAAAGCCAAGCACTCAGCTTTAGGTATCCTTTGCCCATAAACCCACATTTGTCCTGGTGGCTCATTCAGGTCTTTGGGACAAATTAGAGAAGAACCTTGTGGCCAGCAATCAAGGAGCAGCTGCTGACTCAGGGTCCACATCAATTCTGCCCGAGGCTGCTAGGACTCAGGCCCTGGAACCCACCTGACTCTATTCCACCAGACATTCAGATACTGCTGCACGTGTTGAATTCTCAACTGGTCAGCTAAGCTTATTTCCATCTACAACAAAGAACACTGCCTGCTCCATCAGATTTTAGGTTATGATTTTTATGCACCACTTTTCACAGCTTGGAATAATCAAAAGAAAAATAAGCATCTTTTAGGCAAGCAAATTGAGATTGATGATAGGGATAGAGTAGTGATGGGTAGACAGTAGTCAAGGTTGATGACGGGTAACACAAAGTTTGACATTGGTCAAAGAAGGTTGGACACAGCCTGGATCAAAACTAACCTGGGTGTTACTGAAGCCAAGCAGGACATGAGCTGAAGTGCACTGGCAGCATAGCAAACTGAGGACAGGGAGCTCCTGGGTTTTTGTTAGAAAGGTTGACATAAAGGTTGTAAGTCTAAACTAATTTTAGAGCCACAAGATTTCTAAATGAGTTCAGATTCATCTCAGGACCCTCCAGATCCTAGAGGAACCACAGCCTTTTTGTTCCATGTCTAGTTCTTACTAAGTTACAAGTATTCTGTGTCTCTGGCTCCACTCAATGAGGAAGAACAATCTTCTAGGCTGGTAAAAGCCCACAAAGAAAAATTACCTCTTCTTAGAACCATAACATTATACTTAGAAAACTGATGAGAATTCAACTCCCTCTCCTCCCCAAGAGCTCCCTCTCCTGAGTGAAAAGTTCATCATCAGGCCTAAGTCCTAAAATACTAACAAAACAGCAGGAATTTGTTAAGAATTGACTAATGCACACAAAGGAACTTACAGAATAAACAAGAGAATATTTGCAAAGCAAATATTCAGAAATACACAGGAAGCAGAGTCCTTGAACACACAAGGGTACTAAAACTCAGCCATCAGGTGTCTGTGGCCATGATGTTATAACATGAGGACCAGTCCTGATTTTAGAATATTGCCCCCAACAAGCACAGTTGTCAGTGCCAGATTCCAAAGAAGAAATTCCATTGTTCTGATTCTTGGGAATGAAACCCAGTGCTCACATAATAATTCCACTAAGACAGTTTTATTGTAGAACACAATTTACTTGTGGGCTTTGGAATTCACTTAGAGATAAAAAGATTTATTTATAATCATCCAGGAGCTGTTTGCCATTGCCAAGCTGGGCATGAATAATTTTCAAAAGCTTCCAAGAAGATCACCACCTCCACCACAAAATAAACCTCCTCCCACTACCCATCTTATCTAGAAAATTACTAAGAATTTGAATCTCATAGTGATCCAGTAAGTTAGATGACGGGGCAGACCAGATCCATGCCCCCTTCTAGTGAAGCTCTTTTGGAAGACACATGTAATTTCGCAGATGGTCTTCCAACCTCAACAAGACCTGAGAATTTCTACAACTCTTGAGTTTCCTGTAAGAAAGCACACACTGTAGGGTGGGCATTTGGCACAGTAGTTAGGACACCACTTAAGACATCCACAACCCACATTAGAGTACATGGATGCGACTTCCAGTTCTATTAATGATTACATCTTCTTGTTAATGTGAACCCTGTGAGGCAGTAGTTGGCACCTGTAATCCACATGGGAGACCTGGATTATATTCCTAGCTCTTTGTTGCAGTCTAGCCCAGCCTGTCACCAGCATATGGGAAATTAATCAGCAGATAGGAGCTTTTATCAGTACCTCTCTCTCTGATAATAAAATGCATTTTTAAAAAATATACTAAGAAAAAGGAAAGCCACATTCCTATGAAACAAATAGCTAAAGACATATCATACCATCTCTCTATCTCAAGGGAACTGGAAGAAAAGGTTATTTTTAAATGTGGGAACAAGACAACAACAAACTGCAGCCCAGACACTCTAGCTCCCTCCCAGACGTCAGTGCCTGCAGTGGTCTTCCTAGTCCTGGCTGCAGACGAGGGCTAAATTACAATAACAGAAACACCTGTTGGCTCTAATGCTGGTACTCTAATCCCAGGCAGGCTTTTATCTCAGAAGCACTGGCTCTTACTTCTGCTAAAGCAGGTGTCATGAATGGATATATCAGAGTAATCTCCAAAAAGGATTAAAATGAAAACCTTTGGATTACTCCAGGGTATCTCTGTCACCCTGTCATCTGCATTCTGCAATACTTTATTCTTTTCCCTTCTTTCACTGCTTGGCTCTTTACCCTTCTTTGCTCTAGGAATTAAGGTTAATTTGCAGGGGACAGGATGGCACAGCGTGGCTGCATTTCAAATACTTAAAGAAGACATCAGCTTGTTCCTACTCATTTCTTTCCCACAGAGATCTCTTTCCAGCAACAGCTCAATTCCATTTCTTGTATTTACTAACTGTGATTACTTCACATTCTTTTTAGGTCTTTTTTCATTCAAGTGTGTTCTAAAATACCCTCAATGAGCCTTAAGAGTACTACAAATCAATATGTCAAATGTTTCTCTCCACATGGGGTTTCATGTAATATACATGCAAAATATGCAAGCCTCACTGTCTGAATATTATTTCTCTTCAAGTCACATCAAAAGCAGTCATAAACACAATTGACAATTCCTGGATCACAATTTTCCTGAAAAATCTTTTGTTTTAGAAATGAAAGGTTAATCCAGTCAGCTGTTTATCTCTGAAGTGGATTATTAACTTTTACCAAAGTTTGGCCCAATATCTCTGTCCTTACATCTCTTAGCCTTGCCTTTTTTTTCCACTTTATTTTCTTCTTGAAAATTACAGAGATGGTTATTTATTTATAACACATGGCGAGTCTTAATCTGGCATCATCACTGCTGGTAGATTGCTTCCTTTTAGCATGAGATACGGCAGCTTGCACTTACTACAGTGAATAAAGCAATCATTTTTATGCCTATCCACATAAGCTGAAGCTCACATTTTTAAGTGTTATCATACATATTTCTTTCTCAGAATAACAAATGAAAACATGACAACTTGTTTTGGAAGTACAAGAAAAAGATTTTCAACAAATCACCAAAGTTAGCACCCTTGTTATCTTGGACATTTGTATGTGCTTCATGGAAGAGGAGTACAGAAGAGAAATAATTGTCTGCCTAATATCTTTCTATCAATTTATAACAAAGCACAAACTGAATCCTTTTTTGCTTATTTATTTATTTATTGGAAAGGCAGATTTACAGAGACAAGAAAAGTTAGAAAGACCTTCATCTGCTGGTTCACTTCCCAAGTGACTACAACTGTTGCAGCTGAGCCAATCCGAAGCCAGGAGCCTCTTCTGTGTCTCCCATGCAGGTGCAGCGTCCCAAAGCTTTGGGCCATCCTTGACTGCTTTCCCACGCCACAAGCAGGGAGCTGGATGGGAAGTGGAGCAACAGGAACACAAACCAGCACCAATATGGGATCCTGGCCCATTGAAGCTGCATATTTAGCCACTGAGCCATCAAGTCAGGCCCCTAAATTCTTTTTTAAAAGCAAGCATCTCTGAATTCTAATATACCTCAGATGCTGAACCATGAGAAAGGGCAAGAAGGATTGCTGAAGTCAATATTAGAGGAATATATCAGATGCATCATAGTGATGCTGTCACCTTTTCCCATCAGACTGATTCTAGAAGCTGATATGGATCGTGGGTAAAGCAGCTGCCTCCAACAGTGGCATCCCATTTGGGCACCAGTTCTTGCACTGGATGCTCCACTTCCAAACCTCACTCCCTGATACTGGCCTGGAAAAAGCAGGGAAGATGGCCCAACTGCTTGGACCTCTCCCACCAAGTAGGAGACCAGAAGAAGCTCCTGGTTCCTGGCATCAACCTGACCCAGCCCTGACCATTGTGGCCATCTGTCATCTGGAGAGTGAACCAGCAGAAGATATCTGTCTCTTCCTTTCTTTCCAATAAATAAGTGGTTAAAAATTGAGAGGGGGAGGGGGACACTATTGCGTAGTGAGTAAAACCACTGCCTGGAATGCTGGTATCCCATGTGGGCACAACTTCAAGTTCTAGTTGCTGCACTTCCAATCCAGGTCCCTGCTAATGTGTATCTAAGAAAGCAAAAGACGGCCCAAACACCTGTGCCCCTGTGCCCAGACAGGAGACCCCGAAAGCCCATCTTGGCTTCAGATGGGCACAGCTCTAGTACTGTGGCCATTTGGGGAGTGAACCACTAGAGGGAAGATTTTGCTGTCTCTTCCTCTCTGTGTTAACTCTGCCTTTCAAATAAAGAAATCTTAAGGAAAAAAAAAATACTTTCTCTAGTTAAGAAGCTTCTTCAGTGACACTTAACGCCCTTATTTTAGGGGCCTGATTCATATAATAGTTCTTTGAAAGTTAGAGGCTGAGTCTGAAAGATAGCCAGGAGAGACAGACTCGCCTTGGCTGGCACCCACTTGCCACATGTCATTGAGAATAAACTTCTGGAGCTTGACAAAGGAGAAAGTTCCTGTTAGTCAAGAAAAGTACAGTCTTTGATTAGACACTAACAGCCACAACACAAAAGAAAAATATTTTTTCCATTATTTGTGTAATGTGAGGAGTTGTGTAACTTCCACACAAAGGGTCCCACTGCTAGTGTGCAATACATTTTTCCCAAGGCAGGAGACACTTCATATAGCAATACACCATTCTATGAGCAAACGCAGTGTATCCCTAGAGCCATTTTGATTTTTCTCCAAACAATTGATATTTTGAAAGTGTAACAGACACAACTTCAACCCTCTCTGTCTGTAATTTTTTGACATTTTGATCCTGGCTACAAAATCCACAATTAGACCCCAAATACAGACCTTGCTCTAGCTGTAGTCTCCCTCCATTCTGAAAAAGCCTTTTCTTACTAATTCTAGACTGACAGACAGGAAACTGCTGAGATTTCCTCCGTGACATTAAAGGTCCTAGCATGTGATGGCTGCCCTCCTTTGCCCAGATATGATGTTCACGGCTGACACAGTGACACCTCCATAGACTGACTGTATTGTTTCTTACTCTGAAACGTCAGATTCTTCACATTTCCAAGAGAAATGCCCCCTCGTGTGGTGAAGACGGAATACTGCAACCATAGCTTCCAACAGATATGTTTTAGACTGCATGCTAATTCCTATAGCTGATCCACCATTAAGACGCACTAAGTTTCTTGCCATGAGGATTGAATTTCCTCTAACTGTCCCAAATTTTCAAACACAGGGCAAACCGTATAAAACTGACAAATGCAACCATCTTTTACCTACAGAATGGCATTCACCTAGTTTGAGGCAGTAAATAAAGATAGGCAGTCAGGAAGAACTCTTAACAAAAACCCTGTGGATGCCAAGCAAGAATAGAAATCCTTTACATTTGAGGAATCATATTAATGAATTTAAAACATAATACTTTTCTCAACCCTAAATCCTAGGTACTTTTCCAACTGCTCACATAATTTTCTCAGGTTCCTTGGTTGGTTGGCAATTGATAATAAAGACCAGAATCAGAAAGTTGGGCTTTCCTAGGTCTATCATTTACTTGTTCATGAGCATTAGGCAAATAAGTAACAAAATTATCTCCACCTGAGGAAAAGCAGTTGGCAATTAATGCTGATCTGGCTAATGTATCTAATGTAAAGCAAATAAAGTTGCCATTAAATGAAGTGCCATAATTCTTCTCATGGATACACTGATTTTGTAAGTATCCTAGTCACTTGTTTTTTATATTCGTGTATGTATTTTATGCCTTTGAAAGGCAGAAAGACAAAGGGAGAGAGAAAGAGAGTCCCCAACTTCTGGTTCACTCAAGTCCCTGTAAGCTGCGCTGGGCCAAGTGGAAACCAGAAGCCAGCAACTCCCTCCATTTCCTCCATGTGGGGGGCAGGAACTCAGCTACTCACACCACTAGACCTGCCACTACCACCTATTAAAATTAAACAGGAATGGAGTGTGGTGCCAGGACTCAAACTCAGTCACTCCAGTCTGGAAAGTGAGCATGTCATAATGGTAGCTTTGCCACTATGCCAAACACCTGCTCCCATTCAGGTTTTTTAATATGTGAAATTAGAAAGTGTGTTATGAATTATGTGGAGTTATCTCTTTCAGCAATGTTAATTCATCATGCTAGCCAAATTTTAAAATAAATGTTACATTTAATTTTCAACATGCAAAATCCTGACTGGCTGATGTTGTTCCAGGGGCACCAGGAGCACCTTCAGAACATAGCAGTTTGAAAGACACCCGAGCAGGATCCAAGCAGCTGCAGGGTCACGGCCCTCACTGTGACCTCCAGGAGCTAAAATCCAGTTAGTTACAGCTGAAGACAAAATGAGAACATAAATAAACCCATCTACAGAACCAGAGAGAAATGAAGGAAACAGCATCGGGAGATTGTGGAGTTTGCTCTTGGTGCCCTTTTGCCCTTCCCCATACAGACATGCACACACACCCCTGATCAGCCACGGAATGGCCTGGTTATTTCAACTCTGACTTCCCCCATTTGTTTCTTTAAAATTTGTTTCTTTAAAAATGCCCATCAATAGAAGACTGGATAAGAAAGCTATGGTTCATCTACTCTATGGAATACTACTCAGCTATTAAAAAAAAACGAAATGCAGTTCTTTGTGCTCAAATAGGCCCGACTGGAATCCATCATGCTAAGAGAAATGAACCAATCCCAAAAGGTTAAATACCACATGTTTGCCTTAATCTGAGATGAAAAGATGACAACTTGGAAGATAGCACCTGTATATTGTAATATTAGTGCAATTTCTACAACCTGTATCCAATGCAATAAGATAATGCAATATAATCTATAAACCAACAATTAATGTCAGAATACTTAAGATCTACATCGAAAAACTGTAAAACCTACTATACCCTCAATACGCTATGTTAACCTGTAATGGGGAGGGAGTGCGGGGAAATCTTTCAGGACCATAAAAAAAAAAAAAGAGTGAGAAAACAGTACAATATAGCCTATCAAGATCAAATCTGGTAATTCATAGACAACAGACTCAAAGCGGCACTAAACAACAATAAAACTACTATACCAATGCATGAGGGGGAAATCGGGTGCGATCCTGACAACCTCTTAACAGGAGGTCATGTGCGTGGAGCAGGGGGGCACTTCAGAGTTGAGCAGGTGGTAAGGAGGAAGCTTGGATCCCAACCATGAAGACTCTCAGACCTTCACCACAAACTATTAATACGAGCAACAAGGACTATATCCCAACAGCCAAGGAGGCCACAGGGAATTGGATGCCCTCGGAAGCCGAGTACTCTGAGGTCACCCACCCCCAACCGGAGCTTCCCCAGGGGATGGAAGAAGTCCAAACACTACCGTGCAGAAACCAACGTCATCGGAAAGACAACCAGAAGCCCTGAGCGGTCCGCAGAAACAGAAGAACAATAAATGTCCTTCGGGACCAGGGAGGAGAGCTTTCTCTGGTCCGAGCCTGGCTCCACCTCTAGACCCCCACCCTCCCTCGCAATGACCATCGGGATCGCTCTGAAAACCCCTCACAGCAAACAATCATACGAACTAAAAAAACCTAAAATAGACAAACAACAGAAAGTAGAGCTTGAAATCTGACAGGAAAGAGCTGACGTGGATTGCCTCATGCCTCGCTGGGTGGGACACAAAGATTAGTTACTACTCACCATGGTGTTGAGGATTTTCCTGCACACCCCCCCAAAAAAAAATGTTCTGCACCTTAATTGTCGACCAATGTCTTGTTAGAGTTACAAGCCAGTCTAGATTATCCTAAAATCTGCCAAGATCAGCAAAATTATACTTCAACACAACAAATGGCTAAATACTAAAATGAAATAGACACGAGACAGCTGAATGGTACCTTATAGCCATTTTAAGGTATATAACAGCCAGTCCTGTATATAAACTGTTGGTTATTTAAAAAGTTTGTAGAGTTCTAGTCCATACGATATTATGATATTACGATATTATTACGCGCAGCTAATTCCCACAACCTGGTTCTTTACCGTGAGCTGAAACACACCAGACGCAACGAGGTATCTTAGGAGGTTTATTCCAACGGGGCAGAACGGGTAGAGGTGGTGAAAATCAGGAGGAGAAAAGGGAAGGGGAGAGAGAGAGGGATAAGAGCAGGGTAAGAGAGGGAGGGATAAGAGCCGGGATAAGAACGGGGTAGGAGTAGGATAAGAGCGGGATAAGAGCGGGATAAGAGCAGGGTAAGAGCGGGGTAAGAGAGGGAGGGATAAGCGAGAGAGCAGAGAGACAGACCAGAGAAGGGATGAGAGAGAGAAGAGAGCGAGCCCGCACCTGGGGGGGGGGGGGGCCTTTTTGTCTGCCAGGTGTAGGGGGTGGGGATTGGGAGGGATTGAGGCCAGGCCCCCAGGGGATTGGCGCCTGCAGGTGAATGCCTAGGGATGATTGGCGAGTGGGCGGGGTTGGGAGGGGGCTGGAAGATTGGGAGGTGGGATTCTCAGGTGGAAAGCCAGGTTACATCTGATTGGTGGGTAGCTAGGCCAGCGGGAGTTTCGTGAGCTGTGAGGAAGAAGGAATGGTACCGTCCAGGGAAGGATATTGGAATAACTCCTTACATTTCTCCCTTTTGTTATATATAAAGGAAGAGGGGCATTGTTCTCTGGCTTCTAGGAGCTGGTCTCTCTTGGCAGTGGTTGCAGCCTGGTGGGAAGAATTGGAGACGGAGGGACGCTTCTAGTCCTGCAAAAGAAACTGGTTAATGGTTTGATTAAAAAAATTTTACATTTCAGTGGCTGGGAATGGAGGGAAGAGTTATTAAGAGTCCTTATTGAAAAGCTGGCTTGAGTTGATTGGCTCAAGGCCATCCACAGACTTCGGTGACACCTCGGAACAGCACCCAAGAGCCCCGGGTGGTTCTCACAGCGGAAGGGAAACTGTAAGTTTCCATCTGGACACTGCCTTCTTTGTCCTAGCTAGCTTTGGCTTCTTCCCTCTCTTACAGTGACCATCAGGGTCTCTCAGGAGCCCCAGATTAGCTTAGGTGACAGATTAATCTAGAAGCTCAGAAAAGAAGCATTCCTAGGGAAAACTTGGTTAACCTGTAATTGTTCAGCTTGCCTCAATGACCAGGCTCCTGATAGACATGTTTGCTATCTCCCTCTTCAGTTTTTGCTAGACTTCACTGAGGTAGGATACCCTCACTGCCCTAAGGCAGACTTCATGTCTTGCTCATGATTTGCCAAGTTATTTGTGATTTCTCAGCTTACCTATTTAAGATTCTTGTGTTCAGTTGCCAGTACATAACTTATTAGCCTATAAGTTAGCAGATTGCTTGTCTCTGCCTTAAAGTGTATAAAGTTCTGTAAGATCTTATTGGAATACTATAAACTGCTGGGTTATTGTACATGAAAACTAGTTAAAATCTTGTGCCATCTACAATGTGACTACTAATCCTGTAACAGAATGTTTTAAGTACTGTGCTTTATGTTCCAGGCTGTCTTCCTGAAACTCTTAGGGCTTGCAACGATTGGTAAAGTATAATTGTTAATTGTTAAATCTAGCACTTGCCTGCTTCCTAGCTAGATTCAAAGTTACTATAAACATCAAATGCAATAATTGTTAAGTTACTCAAGGAGTCAGCTTGCATTTACCTGTCTTGTGATGGGTTTGTATTCTGATGCCACACACTAATCCTTTCATTGTTTCAGATAACAATTCCATACAACCCAAAAGGTTTCATGTGTTCTATTGCACTCATTGGGTATGTTTCAAAATTTTGGATTTGAAGTAGTTATAAATCTAGTCCATCATTTTAAACTAATGCTTACTCTGACAAAGTTTGAAACCTGACAATTCTTTTATATCTAAGCTTGAAAAGCCGAAGTATTCCAGCTGGGTTTTTAACTGAACTCATGACCTGCTAGGTTGGGAAAGATTATAATTCTGATTTGTTTTGTTATCTAGACTTCAACAAAGAGAAACCTTCAAGTGCCAGGCAGTACTTCAGACATCTGATGACTTCTACTTCTACCAGGAACCTCTAGAACCCCCTACTCCTGCAGTTACTCAACAACGCCCCCTTTCAGCTCGAAGAAGCTCGAGCGGTCATCGTTCCTTTATCCCTGTTCACTCCTCTGTTTGGAAATGTGAGGAGTTAGATAGGATGATAGGTAGCCAGGGTCTCTGGTTCCTGGTGAAGTTACCCTGTCTATGCTGACTATTCAGGAGTAATAAAGAGTTGAGTACAAGAAGGCCTGGCTAAGAGAAAATCAACTCAAGCCAGCTTTTCAATAAGGACTCTTAATAACCCTTCCCTCCATTCCCAGCCACTGAAATGTAAAATTTTTTAAATCAAACCATTAACCAGTTTCTTTTGCAGGACTAGAAGCGTCCCTCCGTCTCCAATTCTTCCCACCAGGCTGCAACCACTGCCAAGAGAGACCAGCTCCTAGAAGCCAGAGAACAATGCCCCTCTTCCTTCATATATAACAAAAGGGAGAAACGTAAGGAGTTGTTCCAATATCCTTCCCTGGACGGTGCCATTCCTTCTTCCTCACAGCTCACGAAACTCCCGCTGGCCTAGCTACCCACCAATCAGATGTAACCTGGCTTTCCACCTGAGAATCCCACCTCCCAATCTTCCAGCCCCCTCCCAACCCCGCCCACTCGCCAATCATCCCTAGGCATTCACCTGCAGGCGCCAATCCCCTGGGGGCCTGGCCTCAATCCCTCCCAATCCCCACCCCCTACACCTGGCAGACAAAAAGGCCCCCCAGGTGAGGCTCTCTCTCTCTTCTCTCTCTTGCTTTTCTTTGCTCTCTCGTCTTCCTCCGGCCTCCCTTCCCCCCTCCCCTTCCCCTTCCCCTCCACCCTGTTCCTGCTCTGTTGGAATAAACCTCCTAAGATACCTCGTTGCGTCTGGTGTTTCAGCTCACGGTAAAGAACCAGGTTGTGAGAATTAGCTGCGCGTAATAATATCGTAATATCGTATGAACTAGAACTCTCAACTTTTTAAATAACTAACATAAACTAAAATTGAAATGTCAATGAGTTATTCATAGGTTGTGGTTAGGACTTGCTTTTTTTTTTTTTTTTTTTTTTAACATACTGGTTATTCAAAACCATGTCAATTCCATAATGTTGCAAATTGCTGTTGATGTTATATTGGGACTTTTAATTGACTGGGATGATATTCGACCAGCTCTAACTTCGGACCAGAAATGGTCTCCCCAAGAAACTGTTCAACCCATCTGGACAATAAGTAGCTGGACTCTATGCTTGGTATACGTTTGCAAGGAAAGAATCTTGATTGAATTTGAACTGTAATACTGCAACAAGGCGGAGGAATCCACCAGGGGCGAGGGGAATGGGGAGGGGTGGGGGGATTCCCAGAGCCTATGAAACTGTCACATAATGCAAAATAATTAATAAAAAAAAATGAACGGATCTGAGTCAGCTCAGTGCTTCTGTATTTAGATCTGTGCTCCTTGATCTTGCTCTTTCCACCATAAAACATTACTACCGCAGGTATCCTGTACAAACTCTGTCTGTATTTTACACATACTGACTGTGGGTGTTTGTGCTTTCTGCTTTTGTTTTTTGCCACCCAAGGACTTCATTCTGGCCTCCAGGGAGAATGTTGTAAATACAAGATTCTTCCTGGTTTAAAACCAAATGGATGATGGGATTTGCATGACAGTTGCAAGCCAGAGAGGGACACTGGTTGGAGGAGCCAAGTAAGGCTTAAATCAAAGGAACTTGTTTCTTCATGCTGAGCTGACTGCAATTCTAAGAGTGACAAAATTCTAAGAGTGAAAAAACAAGTTGCTCCAGAAAACCTGTAAAGAAGCAAGAGGCTGGTGAAACCTGAGAGTGTTCTATCATCTTGCAGACACAGCAGCAGCAGAGACAAGAGCATGTTTCAGCTGGGGAAATGACAGAAGGTCAGTGCTCCAGACTTTGAAGGCAGCATTTTAACAGATGTTAGAAAATACTGGATGGATCAGAAGGTGAGGTGAAACCAGGAAGAAAAAGTGCTCATTTAAATTCAGAATAGATGTCTGACACTGATGATGAAATAAGAAAATCACAAAATCTGAAGAGCCATGGAATACCTATTCTGACGTAACTGGGTTTTTTTTCAGCACTTCCTTTGATTGTTTTTATGATACAGTTTCATAGGCGCTAGGATTCACCCCCCCCCCCAATGTCCTAACTATTTTAATCTATCTTTTCTCACAGGATTTTGTTTTCAAAACTCACTATCTTTGAGATACTAGATATCCGAATTGTGAAACAATTTGCAACACAATTACTTTTAAAAAGGTGAGTTATTACAAATATTCTGGGCCCTATGTGGTAGCCTAGTAGCTAAAGTCCTTGCCTAGTATGCGTCAGGATCCCATAAGGGTTCTGGGTCATGTCCCAGCAGTCCCACTTCCCATCTAGCTCCTTGCTGTTGGCATGTGTAAGCAGTCAAGGACAACCCAAAGCCTTGGGTTCCTGCACCCACATGGGAGACCAGGAAGAAGCTCCTGGCTTCAGATTGGCTCAGCTCTGGCCGTGTGGCCACTTGGGGAGTGAACCAACAAACAGAAGATCTTCCTCTCTGTCTCTCCTCCTCTCTGTATATCTAACTTTCCACTAAAAATAAATAAAGCTTTAAAACAATAATAACAAAATACTCTACATAGAGGCCGGCTCCATGGTATACCACATTAAGCCCCTGCATGCATTTCCAGCATCTCACATGGGTGCTGGTTTGAATCATGGCTGCTCTACTTTACATCTAGAGGTATGCTAATGTGCCTGGGAAAGGAGCAAAGGATGGCCCAAGTCCTGGCTCCCCTGCACTCACGTGGGAGACCTAGAACAAGTTCCTGGCTCCTGGCTTCCTACCAGCCCTGTTCCTACTGCCGTGGCCACTGGGGGAGTTAACCAGCACATAGACAATCTTTCTGTCTCTCCTTCTCTCTTTGTAACTGCTTCTCAAATAAAAATACATAAAATACAAATATGAGTGAAAAAATAGAATATAAAATAAAAACAAGGGGACAGCAGAGTGTTAAGGAGAAGAACAGCTACTTAGTGACCATATGGGTTTGAGTCACTTGCTTGTCCTATGGCCTTGAGAGATACTAAGTTAGCTCCTAAATAGAACATCTGTGAAGATTCCTCTTAATAGATTGCCATAAACATCAACTGAACTAACACAGGCCTCACACACGGGTGTCAATCAGCAACTTGTATTGTTTCATCTGCTCAACTGAAAACAGATCTGTACCTTTCACGTGAGTATTTAAAAACTGAAGCATTGCTTACAGTAACGTATTCAATAATCATATTCAATCATGCAGGGACCTATCATGTGCTCTCTTTTGTATTTGTCCTTTTGCCCCAAATGCCAACCCCCCAATCATCACTTCAATACTTAAGCTCAAAATGTCACCTGCTTCAATTGACTCTTTGCTCAGTTAAACCAAAATCCTCCCATCCTTTCAACTCCCAAAATAAGTTCTGTTTATAACATGATTAGGATGTCAAAATTGGGTTGGACACTGTGGCACAGTGGATTAAGCTCCCTGTTAATGGGCCTGGGAGGCAGCAGATGAGTGCTCAAGTGCATGAGTTCCTGTCACACACTTGCAGACCTGAATGGAATTCTGGCTCCTAGAATCCACCTAGCCAAGTGCCAGTAGGGGACCATTTGGGGAATGGACCAGTGGGTGGAAACTCTCGATTCTCTCATTCTGTCTCTCTCCCTATTTTTCAAATAAATTAATGAATTTTTAAATATATATATATCTTTAAATTCTACTTTATAATTTGTACCTTAAGGATAGGAACTTTGTTTCATTTCTCTATGCTACCCACATGCACCACACACACACACACACACACAAACTCAACATAATGGATTCTTAGTAAATATTTGTTGAAGCTATGAATTAATGTTAAAGACTAGACCCAAAAGCCAAATGTGACATTAGCAAATAAAAACAAAAAGAAACAGGAAGTTTTAATTTACACAATGGTGAAAGCAAATAAATAAATATATAGAATTTCATTTTTTGTCATTGTTCATCCCTAAAACCTTAAATTTAAATCTTTAGGAAAAAACTTCTCTTACACTATCATTTTAAAAAAAAAAAAAAACACCCTCTATAGTTATCATCAATTTAGGAGCCACATGGATGTTTTTGAAGGGGCTATTCCATGGAGCACTAGGCAGCATCTTAAAACATACCAACTTGAGCTTTACTGAAGGTTTACAGAATGTCTGCACAACAGCCAGAACAGTTTTCTGGATCTCCTACTCTATTACTAATAATCACTGTATCTTTGTTGTGCTCCTGCCTCAGATGAGGAAATTCTGTGATAAAAGAAACACATACGTCAAATGTAATAGCAGAAAGTGAAGAGAAGCCAGGAAGAGAGAGTGACTATGTGGAGCATTTGTTTTTCAGACCCTATGATGTTTTAAGCACATACCTAATGCTTTTTACACATGCTGAATATCCAGGCTAATTAAAAAGCCCATACAGCTCTTGTTAAAATCTGTTCAAATTTTTTGGAGCACCTGTTATAACAGAATGCCCACAGACTTGATAGTTAAGAGCCAAGACACCTGCTACCTTATGTCTCACAGTATGTTCAGTTTTATACTGTTAGCAAAAAAATAAACACTTTTTGACATTTAGCAATCTTATGCAAGTGATATGAAATTATCAGGAAGAAGTGATAATTAACCCTTCCTGAGCAGCTCTGGGACTCCATACCCCCTTCTTTACTTGGAAATGACTATCTAACATTGTCCGATGAAGTAATCCCTTCTTTAATCATCCCTCATCATGCAAGGTTTTCTAAAGACTCCAAGCATCCTTTTTGGAAGTTTAAAGCAGCGAATTTCCTATTTCCAAGAACTTTTTGGTGAGTTTAGTTGGATACATACATTTATGTGGCGGCCAATTTCCAGATCAGCTTCTCAGCGGGCCCTTTGATGAAGGACATCACAGTTTTGACTTTTGTCAGCCGTTTACAGAATTTCAACACAGGCTTGATAAAACTATTCCTAGGAATAGTTTTATCAGAACCTCACCGAAAAATGCATTCACTTTTGGAGGAAAAACAAGAATGTTCTACAGTTAAGAATTTTAAAAGTCCACATATACAAAGATACTTCAAAATTTTCATGGAAAAACTGGAATTAAAAGATAAACTTAGGCGCTATCTTTGTGTCACAGTGGGTTAAGCCACCACCTGTGACACCAACACCCCATATGAGCTGAGATTCCAATCCTGGCTACTTGCATTCCAGCTTCCAGGTAATTTGCATAAAGGAGCAGGTAATGGCCTAACAGTGTGGGCTGCTGTCACCCACTGGAGAGACTTGGATGGAAGAACTCTATCTGCTGCTCTGTAACTCTGCTTTCAGATAATCAAATGAATAACCCTTTTTAAAAATATGTATTTGGTGCCAAAAATTTAAATCTAAGCAGCTTTTCTATGATGTACATTTCCCATGAAGCTTCTGAAGACCATCAGTAGTATGTACATATGAGCATTCAAGCATATCTTTTAAAACACAATTTATAGTTGATAAGCACATTTTACAAAGGTGATGTTAAAGTGGTTTTCAAGACACGTTCTTAACAGCTGTCATTTTATCTATAGTTGTTAAGTCCCTGGAGATTATAAAAGCAAAAAATTGTCGGCCGAGAATAACATACCCAGCAAAGCTTTCTTTTGTCTTTGCAAATGAAATCAAATTCTTCCCTAGTAAAGAAAAGTTAAAAGAATATGCTTCTTCCAAACCTGCCCTACAAATGATACTTGAAGATGTTCTCTTGACAGAGGAGAAATGGCACCCACCAAAACCTAAGGCAAATGTGAAGAATGTCCCAGTAAAATAACGTAAGACTACATCAATTAGCAACCCTTTGCTAAATTGACAGAACCAAATTATCACCTATTTATATTAACCTTGAACATAAATGGATTAAATTCATCAATCAATATCAGATCAGCAGACTGGGTTAAAAAAAAACATGTATTTGCTGCCTACAGGAGACATATCTCACCAACAAAGGTAAGCGGAAACTCTATCTCTTGGATTTTGACTTTTTGTTTCTAGTTTCACTTCTTCAAAAAGTTTTTCTCATTAAATTCTTCACTGACTCATAGATCATACAGTAGCATTTTCTTCAAGAAGGTTCTTGTTTTTCTTTTTCATTTCTTCAGTGACACATTAGCCATTCAGTAGCATGTTATTTAACTTAATGCATTTTTAATTTGTTACTTCCTGTTGTTTATTTTGTTTCATGGCTTTTCATTTAAGGGGATGTACAGTAACTGTGTGATGGAACCTATCACCCAGATATGAGGATACAAAGCAGTATGCATCTCTACTTCCAGATCAGAGATGGACCCCCAAAGAAACTGTTTTTTTGGGGGGAACTAGAATTAACCCAATCAACTGACTCCTTTTATTATTATTATTTCTTTATTTTTATTGGAAAGTCAGATACACAAAGAGGAGGAGAGACAGAGAGGAATACCTTCCGTCTGATGATTCACTCCCCAAGTGACCGCAACAGCCAGTGCTGTGCCAATCCAAAGCCAGGAGGCAGGAATTCTTCTGGGTCTCCCACATTGGTGCAGGGTCCCAATGCATTGGGCCTTCCTCGACTGCTTTCCCAGGCCATAAACAGGAAGCTGGATGGGAAGTAGGACTGTTGGGTTAGAACCGGCGCCCATATGGGATCCTGGAACTTGCAAGGCAAGGACTTCAATCACTAGGCTACCACGTTGGGTCCAATGAAACTGTAAACTGTATCTTGACAATAGGATGCTGGACTCTTTGTCATTGTCCATACCAGCAATGATGAACATGTGACTGTTTATGAAGAATTATACGATAGTAATAATATAGGGAAACTCAATGGGGGAGGGATGCTTGGGAGGAGGAAAGAGAAATCCCAGGGCCTATGGAACTATATCATAAAATGATAATAATAAAGTATAAAAATAATTTTAAAAACAGATATTTTCTTAACAGCTACCATTTTATTTATACTGGTTAATCCCTTGAGATCTGAAACAATATCTTAGTCAGACAACTGCACGAACAAATACTATACTTTGATCAAACAAAATGAAACAAAACCTCAGTTATTATAGTTTTCATGCAGTTTAAGATTTAACTCATATAGATGACGTTTCTATTGAGAAAATCAAATAAGTCCAGTAATGAACTTATACATATATAGAACAATTTAAATGTAAGAACATGATTTCCAGGATTTTCTGTATAGCAACACATTTGAAACAACATAAATATCCCATAATAGGAACTAGATGAATAAATTATGACTAATCATAATGTGATAGAATATTATGTAGCTACTTAGTGAATAAAGCAGCTCTTTGTGCAATAATACAAAACAATCTCCAAGACATGCTGTTAAATGAAAAACACAAAGTGTCAGAGCAAATAACCAACACACACATGCATAAGTAAACATTCCTAGCAATATAGGTTATCTTTGACCTATCTTTGAGAGGCAAAATTCAAGAACTAGGGGACAGAAATTGAAAAAACACTCATTTTAATAAAAGAAAACTATTTTATAACTTTAGTTATTTTTATTACATACATGTATTTATTAAATACTATTATTAAATATATTTTAAGATGCAAATTAAAATAAAGCATAAAATTTGAGAGGAAAATATGCATTATAAGCATCTTTTAATATAAACATAAAATCCTACAGTGCTTCAAAATTTCCAGACTGTTACTTGGTTAACTCTAAATCACTATTTAACAATGTAAATCACAATTTAATGTCTAATTATCATGCTGAAAACACCTCTGGATTGTTGAATGTGTATAGCTGTATTCAAATACAAGCTGTTTTGATTTTAAGCCAACATACTAGAACTAGGAGTGATTTTATTACATAATTAGAAGACAACCTAAAATATAATTTTCTTTGATTTCTTTTAAGATAGTGGAAAGCAGTTTTAAGTGTTTGAGATAATAGACATTTCCATCCCTGTACATCAGTTAAAAGAAAGAGAGATTCCTTTTGTATTAGCCACAAAAAAAATCTCTAATGAAAAATGCATTTTGTTTTAAACCTGGGGATCTTGAAGCCCATTTCTCCAAATACATAAAAATGGATTATCAAACTGCTTCTGGAGTTGCAACCGCAGAGCCAAACGGGGTGTATAGCCACATAAATCCTAACACCTGAGGACAGGCCCTACCCTGGGAATGTGATCAAACAGATGGTTTCTCTTTAGACTATCTTTCTCCCCTTTATGGGAGAAGGATCTAATTTTTCAGAAACACAGTTTCCCATCCTCAAAGTCCTGTATCAGCCATCTTCCCCAAAACATCACACTAAATCTCTAAAATTACAGTATGCCTGCATTAAGTGTTCATTTACATTTTAAAAGAGAACACAGAATTATAACGGGAATTAGCACATGGGGTAAATTCTGATGAAGGAAAACAGCCTTCAGTAGCAAATTAAGATGGTGAATCAGAGACTCAGCCTGAGGAAGACTGACAGGAATCGAAACCCAATCACCACACTGGTTAGCCTCCTAGTCTTCGTCCATGCTGGACTTCCTGCAAGGACTCACAAGACAGCCTCATGCAAGTAGCAATAGCGTGTTAGTGTTTAGTAATGCTCATAAACCAGTCCAAGATGGGATCCTATTTCCCAGGTCCCTTGTGGGTTGGGGCCAAGTGACTATTCCAGCCAGTGTGTTGTAAAAAAAGGTGACAGATACGACTTCTCGGCCAGATTATTTACTTGCTCTAGGTTAATATGAGACCCTGAAGAGCTCTCTTAGTCTCAGCCATGGAGACCAATGATCTTCCAATGGCAAATGTTCTGTCAACTGGGACCTGAAGGAGGTAATAAACATTCACAAGAACAAGAAATAAACCTACACTGTCTTACGACACTAACACTTGGAGGTTATTTGTTACCACGATATAGCTCAGCCTGTCGATATCAATATCTATGAGGGAAAGCATGAACATAGACAAATGGCTCAGAGTAGCCTTCAGGTTTACAAAGGGCATAAAACTACTACTTTATCACAACTGTTAAGCTTGACATTTGTTTTCCATTCTAATTTTTTTATAGAATATATTCTATTTGTTCATTAAGGTCTCTCTCAAACATAAGTTCTGACTACCACCCTGAAATTAAACAATTAGAAGCCTAAGAAAATAAGACACAATATCCCTCTCATTTTCTTTTTCTCCCTTTCCTGTTACAGCTTGATGAGAAATTTTTGTTTCAAAAAATAAAAGCCTCAGAAGTGAACATCTGAACAATGTAGCACAGCAAGATATTTTATTGAAGTGCCATGTACAGAACCCCAGCTGTATGTGAAAAAATTTGTGAAATTCCATGCCATTTTAATAACCCTCATTTTGCCACACTGATCCTACTATGGCAAAAGTCACAAACACACTTAGAGTAAGTTATAGTCACAGATAGTTTCAGAAAAACAGAATCTGATTCTATGAACATCACAATCCCACATTTGGATGGTACTTTTCAATCTGAGACGTGCTTTCCTCAAATTGGTCTTTCCCAGTCTCTTTATCATGCAAGAGATTCTTGCTGTTATTTACAGACCCACAAAATCACACTGTACATTTCCCAGGGCATGTTCTCATAAGTCTGTATTACAGGCCTGGCCACTGGAGCCCAGTGAGTCTAAGTGATTAATTTACCAACATCTCATAGGCAGTTAAGTGACAGGATCAAGAGTCAAAACCCAATTTTCTAATTCTAGGACAAAGCCCATTACCTAATGATTGTTGAATGAATCAGTAAATGTATTGAATGGGTACAGATGTTATTTTTAGCTCTGCACTGACCTTTCATTCTCAAGAGAACGCACATTTAATTTCTGAGCTCACTGTGAAAGCCTTGAATCGAGATTCAACCTGCCCCATTTGTGGAACCTAGAGCAACATTACAAGTGGGAGAGCACATACCATAATTTCAATTATTTGAAAAGCAAAAAGCAGAGTCTGGCGCAGTAGCCTAGTGGCTAAAGTTCTCGCCTTGAACTACTGGGATCCCATATGGGTGCCAGTTCTAATCCCAGCTGCTCCACTTCCCTTCCAGATCCCTGCCTGTGGCCTGGGAATGCAGCAGAGGACAGCCCAAAGCCTTGGAACCCTGCACCTGGAAGAGGCTCTTGGCTCCTGGCTTCAGATCAGCTCAGCTCCAGCTGTTGCAGCCGCTTGGGGAGTGAACCAGCAGTTGGAAGTTCTTTCCCTCTCTCCTCTCTCTTGTAAACCTGACTTTCTAAATAAATAAATCTTAAAGAAAAAAGAGCCAAAACAACCTATCAAGCAGTTAGCTATAATATGTTCTATCCTTTCACCTTCATAGATACATCTTCTTCTTGATAAAATTTGTTTCAAGCTTGTAAAAAGCTCTGATTTTTACACAACTGAAAGTCAACAAGATACTAAAATTAAATCAATTTATTTTTATCATGCATGTCTGTTGTCCAATGACATCTGGATAACAAATAAAAGCATGTAATTTAAATTATACATTTATTCCATAAAATTCGCCTTTCCTGCTTTATTGGTAAGTGTAACTAATAATGTTGTTAGAATGCAGAAGATTTTCTCATATTTTGTTCCTTATTAACATAAATGAAAAAATCATGAGAGATTCTTGTCGCAAATCTGGAACTTTTGAAGTCTAGTTCTTAAAATGTATAAAGATGGATTATCAGACTGCTCTGGACTTGCAATTGCATGGCCAAACAGGGTTTATAGCCCTTTACATCATTACACCTGAGGTCAGGCCCTGCCCTGTGGAATGTGATCAAGCAGATGATCTTTCTCCCCTGAATTGGTGGTGTCCCCATGTTAAGTGTCCATGGTATAAGTCAGCCAGGGCAGAGGAGCTGTAGGTGAATTGTGCCTTAGCAGGTATAGATTCGAAAGATATTGTGGAATTCTTGACCTGTGTGTGGCAGAGAGCCTTGAGATCTACTCCAAAGAGGTGTTTTTGAGCATAGTGATATCTGCCTTGAAGGTGGTCTATACTGGTCCTTTTTAAAGGAACCAACTGGCGATTCCTTCCCAGGTCAGGGTAGGGGATTGGGGTTAGGTAGGGTTGGGTTGAGAGATTGACATCAGAAATGCAAGTGGGAAAAAAATCCCCTTTGCTCCAAGAGATGCAGGTAGATAGAGGGCCGGTTGGGATGAAGAGATTGTCGCTTTGGATGGTTTCTGGGATCCTTCATTGATTAATGAACTTTCTAAGGTCCATATCCTGGAGCAATAGTCAAGAACTCATGCTACCATGTAGGCAGGAAGGGAGATAATTCTGACCGTTCCAGGCAAATGGTACTTACTACCCAATCCTGGGCTAGGACAGCTGGAACACAGCGCCACTCTCTAGTGGATATGCACAACAAATAGGGATGCCAAGCTTTAAGCTGGCAATCATACTGTTTGCTAAAGCATATGTGTTTGGAGTATATAGGTATTTTACAAAAGAAAAACTAAATATGTTTTTTTTTTCAGGGTTCAGTGATCAAATCGATCCCCATTCTTTGGGATCCATTCCAGGAGTGACTCAAGGAGGATGGAAGGTGACTGACCCATTCATAGAAACAGCCCAACAAAAGGAGAGACATGGTCTAACAAAGGGGTAAGAAGCGAGTTCTGCTTTAAACGGGGCTTCCTCCTCACTAAACGGGAATCAACGGCACTGGCTTGGCTGGGAAGAAGTTTGATATTTCCCAATTAAGAAGGAAGGCTCAGGAGAAAGGGACAAAACCTGTATTTTCCCTTGAGGTGCCAAATCCTTCAGGCCCAGGAACACTCCATGTAAAGTGGTCTGCTAAGGTGAGGGACAGAAGGGTTTTGTCCTTTGTGAAGGAGGAAGGGAGTTCATTAAGATGGAATGGAGGGAAGTGTAGTCCTCTCTCCTGACCACAAAGGGTACTGGGTGTGTACAAACAAGGGTCTTCACATTCCACCAGGGAATTTCCCTGACCAGAAATTGTCAACTGCCCTTGCATAGCCAAACCAGTTCCTAAGAACCAGAGAGGCTGGGGAGAGGAAAGGGTTGAGAGAGAACAGAGGAACAATAGTGTGTGAAGTCTCCTGGACAAGCTGCCACTGTCTATTGCACCACACAGTGGAGGACGGGGCTCAGTGACCACAGAAGTTGCCATCTAGGCCACCAAAATGGCAAGGAAGGAAAGAAAACTGCAGCTAACATCTCAGGTAGTGAAAGAATTCACCAGAGCAGTCATATACAGTGGACAGAGGCAGATTTATTCAACGCACTGCAAGAGAGCAGCAGGCAGACAGGCAGAACAGCTAGAGGCTGCTTGCTGCAATGCAAGAGGTATACTTGTAGCTGCACTTCCCTATCACTAGGGCGAGGCATCTTGTGGTCCAAGGGGTTTTCCCAGTTAGGTAATTTGCCTCTCTGGGTGGAGCTGGGGTGTTTGTACTGCCCTGAGCTAGGGACTTTCCAGCCACCAAGCACCCCTGAGCAACCCTCTACCATCATCAGTAGTAGCAGTGCATTTTCCGTGCTTTCCAACACACAAACACAAAAAGCTTCATTTCTTTCACTCACAAATAAAAATTCAGCCCAAAATAAACAGTAGGATCACTGCCTTTTAGTCTTCAAAACTCTGTAGCAATGGGGTTCATTCCAAGTATTTATGTATATATTCATTCATTTGGCCCCGGCACACCGAGGCATGCAGCACAACTCCTAAAAGCAGCAAGGGGCTATTTGGATAGTTTGAGAGTAAGCCATTGGTGAGCAAAAGGAATAAGGAAGAGAAGGAAAAGTAAAGAGTTAACTGGAGAAGAAAAACAAAACAATGAAAAGCATGGAGCCTTGAGGAATTGTGAGGAGAGGAATTCCAAAGAGTTCGCAAGGAGTTAGCCTCAGGAAGGAACAGCAACACATCTTCATTTGTAATATGAGGTAACAGAATGATGAGAATGCAAATAATTTACAGGTTTATTAATTGTATTTCGGGAAATGTCTCTCTGGTGACCTCAATTTTCCCCCCATGAAATAGGAAGTGAAATCATCTGCTGATCGTGAGGATAGACACGGTGAGATCCAGCATTTGAAGAGAAGAGAGGACATTTGGAGTAGTAATAGAGAACAGGGGAGACGACAAGCCAGGGTTGCAGGTCTAAATGACTGTACTATGGTTCAGCACACACAATGTGGCTGTGTGGTTTCCTTCATAATTCTCAGATACGCTTTCCGAATGTAGGAAAGACAGACAGCTGCACGGGGTTTTGCAAGGCTGTTGGCAACGAAAGGAAGAAGTTTGAAGATGTTGACAAGACAGAAGATAAAGTGATAAAACATAACGTCTAGACTCTGTTGAGAAGGAAGTCAGATGGGGGAAACTGGAAGAGAGGAAATGGGGTGTACCTGGAGACATGGGTGAGACTACAGACTGGGTGGGTAGGAGTGGCATGAAATGAAGGTTAAAAGGCCGTATAACTATTGCCAGAGAGAAGTAAACAGTACAGATTTGAATGTAATATTTCAGAAGTTGGCAATTCTCACATCAGGGTGTACCATGGGAGGCTTTTCACCATTAGTGAAAGCCAAGAGAGACATGACAATGAAGAATTGAAGAGGCTTTTTAATGGTGTTCAGAAGAAAGCAACACAGACAGTGCAGCCTGAATAGCAGAAAATTATTTCTTTATACCTCTGGAGGCTTGAACGCCAAGAACAAAGTGCCAACAAGGGTGCTGCTTCTAAAGCCTCTCCTCTTGACTTGCAGCCCATGTTGTTCCTATACCTTCAAATTGTCTTTCATCTGTGTGTGTTGTCGCTGACCTAATCTCCTCTTATAATGACACGAGTCTTATTAGATTATCTGACACTTAGCCTTAATTCTTTAAAGTCTGTATCTGCAAATACAGTAATACTGTGGCATTTTAGTTAGCATAGGATTTTTTTTAATGCTTCTTTATACTTTCTACCATCTCAGAAATTCACCACAGTCACTGACAGTTTGGTGTCTTGAAGGGTCATTCAGTCACAATAAGAATTCACTCACCTAATTATTAAGCAGTTTTCCTCTTTATGGACACTTTGGGCTTTGGGGCTTGGAGAACATTTAGGACACAATACATGTGATAATTTCTTTCTGTATACACTCAACTCTATTCAATTTGGGCTCAGATTAATAAACAAACTCATGAGACACAAAAATTTTCACCCAGCTTTAATTTTGCATGATTAAAAAAAGAAGAACCAGAGCAAGCAGCACCACAGTAAACAAAGTAACAGAACAGCAGAAATGTCACAACTCCCATGCATAGTTCAATGTCCTGAGCCCAACCCTTGGGCCATACATGACAATGCTCACAAGTGAAGCTGACACAGATCCTCTTAGCTCCAGGACACACTAGCTTGAGGTATGTAAAGGGGACACCTACAACTTTTACACCCAGCCAGCCATGCAATCCCCAAAAAGCTCAGAACTCAGGCCCACTTTCTGGTGCAGCTTCATCTCATCAATACTGGTCGCTTAGTTATCGATTAATAATCCCAACAATGAGGTACAAGTATCAGGTTTGGCATTACAGAAAGACGTGCATTTATTTTAGATCTGGAATAGGGAACTTATTCCAATTCACTGAGTTGTATTATAGTTAGGATAGGATCAACTGGCAAATCCTCAGGCATTCTGTGGCAAAAATGACCAAGGAGATATTAAATTTTTCTTCAAACCTACAAAACCAACTAGAAAGACAAATTTCAGGAGTGGGTGTTTGGCACAATAGTTAATCCACCACTTGGGATGCCTGCATCCCATATCAGAGGGCCTGGTTCAAGTCAGGGCTCCTCTGCTTTCAATTTTAACTCCGTTTTACTGTGCACACTGGCTGCCAACAGATAATGGCTCAAGTACTTGTGTTCCTGCCACCCACCTAAGGGCTGAGTCAGAGTTTCAGTTCTGGCCTAGTTCAGGCCCAGCTGTTGAAGACATTTGAGCTATGAACCAGTGGGGAGATATCTCTTTTCTGTCTGTAGCTCAGTTTTTAAATTTCAAAATACACAAAAATAAAGCAAGCATCAGATACTCAAAAGTTCACTTAATTTATATAAAGAACTTTCTACTTTTCAACAAACACATCTTTTATAAAACAGAGAGAATTTCAATTCCTCAACTCTCTTTTCTCTAAAAATTCTCTTTTCTCTCTCTCTATACATAGACTCTTTAACCCCAAATTATTTCATGTTGCTCAGTGTTCTAACAAATTATCTTCTAGAAATGTAGCAATCAGAGTAACATTTAAAGAAATCTCATTGATTGGGAAACCTATCAAAAATTAGATATATCATTCACTGATAATTCATTTCTGTTTTGTGGATAGTATATAAATAAATACATTGTCCATGATATGGATATACATATATACACATACATATGCCACCTAAATATTTTTTTAATTCTTTAGGAAAACTTTATTATGCCTTTAAAATCCTTAGTATTTTGACATATTTCATTGCTAAATAAAACTGTTTTACTTTAAACCCAGAAAACTAATTGGTATTAGATACTAAAAGTTCTTGTAAGTTGTTGAAAGTGTTAGTTCTGGGAATAGCGTTTTATATTTTTCATATTGATTTGCCTTTGAGACAAACTGCAATAAGAAAGCAGGTGATAAGCCTTTGTTAATGCCTCTGGGAGAAAATGCTGTAGCTACAGACTACTGTTGATAAACAGATTTTGAATTAATTAGTTCTGCATAATTAGGTGAGCTATCAAGTCTCTGAAATAAAATACAACTGGTCTTATATTGCTTTATATGTAAAAAAGAAATGGGGAAACTTGTTTTAAAATTTACATCTTTTAGAGGACAGCACTAATTCTTAAAGCAGTGATTAACAATTTTAAATGATACATGCCCCAAATTTATTAAATATTTATTCTCAGAATTATTAAATGAGGTGAGAGATTTGCTTTTTATACGTTGTTACCATTAGTGACACCATTAGTGACAGAACTGGGACTTAAGTGTGCCACTATTCCTACTTTATATTCCTAGATAATTATAGTTTTTTACCAGAAAATACCAAAGTGAAGATGTTAAGAAAAATAGTCTAATGCTGAAAAGGCAGAGGTTTTAGCAACATATCTGAAAGAATTTTACCCACATGTTTGCAATAATAATGACAACAGATATTAAAGAAATCATAGGTAAAATGGCTAAAAATTAAATAACATCGAAAACCCCACAAATATTTCAAGAGACATAAAGAAAGCTTCAAAAATGGAGAAATCCACTAGGAAAAGAGATAAGATTCAATTTGGGGGCTGGCATTGTAGGCAGAGGGTGGATATGCTCCCTGAGACACCATCAGCATCCCATAAGAATGCCAGTTCCAGTCCTAGATGCTACATTTCCAATACAGCTCCCTGTTAATGTACCTGGGAAAGCAGCAGAAGATGGCTCAAGTACATGGGCCCCTGCACTTACATTGGAGACCCAGATGGAGTTCTAGGCTCCTGGCTTCAGCCTGACCCAATCCCAATGATTATGGCCATTTGGGAATGAAGTAGCAGATGGTTCCTTCTCTAGCTCCATCTTTCTCATTCTTTCTGTAATCCTGCCTTTCAAATAACTGAGTAAATTTTAAACATAAGCTTCAATTTTGGTAGAGAATCTAGTTATTACCAACTATATATATATGTATATATATATGTATATACATGTATATACATGTATATGTATATACATGTATGTATACATACATGTATGTATATATATGCATATATATGTGTATATATGTTATACACACACAATTTGATTCAATCAAACATTCAGCTCTGTTTGGGGGCCATAATTGGCCGATTTTTGAAGAAATTATCTAGGATAATAAACATGAAGATATAGAAAGTATTCAAAAGAAAATGTATAAGTTAATTTGCCCTACTAGAAACTGATATATATTATAAAGCTATGACAATTTGAAATGTGTTGCTGGCTAATTTAAGTATAGGTAGATCAATGAAACAGACTATATGCCCAAAAGAAAGCCTATGAGAATTTACCCTAAGAATGTAATCCAAAGCAACCCATCCAAAAATATTTATTTTAGCATTTTACTATAATAAAATCTTTAGATCTTTAGAAATATTTAGAAATCCCTGAAATAGCCAACATTTAAAAGCACAGCTTTGATTAATAACTGTATGAGAAAGCATTCATAAAAGTCAGCTGAAAATTAAGTGATTGATGTCTATGTATTTGTTAATATACTTTTGCATGCATATATTTGTATTGATTTATTTTATATACAGGTACTTATTAAGATGCCTATACCTAGGTCCAATGCTGACTCCTAACTCTAGCTTCCTTCCAGTGCAGATTCTGGAGCAAATGAAGTAACTGGGTCCTGCTACCATGCAGGACAACTGAGTTTTGTTCTGGCTCCTGGCTTCAGTTCTGATTCAACCCTGAGTTGGACATTTAAAGTAAACTAACAGATGGGATCTCACTCTGTCTCTCAAATAAATACTTTTTGTAACGGGGTACTGTAAGAACCACCAAACAACTGAACAAGAGCATTATAAAAAGACTATTAAAGGACTGTACTACTATGATATATAGAGAAAAATGGGGAGGAAGGAGGACAAGGAGAAGAAGGGAACTGTTATACCCACAAAAAATATATCATGGAAAATATTAATAATAATAATAATAATAAATAAAAAGATATTCAACAGGGCTGGTGCAGTGGCACAGCAAGCTTATCCTCCAACTGAAACATCAGCACACCACATGGGAATCACTACTGATCCAGTTTCCTGCTGCTGCCAGGATAGGAGTGGAGGATGGCTCAGATTCTTGGGACTCTGTACCTACTTGGGAGACCCGGAGAAGCCTCTGGCTCCTGGCTTTGGATCAGCTCAGCTCCAGCCATTGAAGGCACTTGGGGATAGAAGCAGAGGCTGGAAGACCTCGCTCTGTGTCTCTCCTCTTTATAAACTCTATCTTTAAAATAAAATAAATAAATCTTTTTTAAAAAAGATATATGCCAAGGTAGGGCAATAATAATTTGCTGGTCTAGTTCTGACTGCTATACAATTAAAAAGGACTTTTTGAACGTTCATGCAAAATGTTTTATTTCAACTTTTGCATCAAAATACACTTCTCTTTTAATTACATTTTCAGTGAACTTTTAAAAAAAGATTTATTTATTTTTATTGCAAAATCAGATATACAGAGAGGAGGAGAGACAGAGAGGAAGATCATCCATCTGATGATTCATTCCCCAAGTGGTCGCAACAGCTGGAGTTGAGCCAACCCAAAGCCAGGAGCCAGGAGCCAGGAGCTTCTTCCAGGTCTCCCACGCAGGTACAGGGTCCCAAGGCTTTGCGCTGTCCTTGACTGCTTTGCCAGGCCACAAGCAGGGAGCTGGATGGGAATAGGCTGTTGGGATTAGAACCGGCGCGCACATGTGTTCCTGGGCGTGCAAGGCAAGGACTTTAACTGCTACGCTATTGCACCAGGCCCTCAGTGAACTTTTGAAGTAAACTCATACAATAAGCTTAGTGTTTTATTTCTCTTCCCGAAAAAAATCTACCTTTTTATACTAGAATACAAATTCTCAGAATAAAACCTGTTTACAATACATCTTTGGATAATTTTATAGGTATCTGGCTATAATTAACAGAGATCCCCAACTGAAACTCATCTGAACAATAAGGAAATTTATAATCCCACATTAAAAACTCAACAGCTTGAAGTGGCAAGTGGAATGATCAATGGCTCAAGTTGGCCAAAGGGAGCCCAAGTCCTTTCCCTAACTCCCCCTTAGGCATTGCTATTTGTTCCTAGGCCGGTTTCTTTCATGAAAACAAGAAATCTACAGTAAATTTACTTATCAAAAATGTCAACACTAGTAAAACAGACCATCTTTTCTTCTGTTTCTTCCTTAGAAGCAGCAAAACCTTTCACAGTAGCCCAGATTACTTAAAGCTTCTTGATCAGCACTGGCTCATATGAACACTTGACCAGCACTGGCTCATATGAACACTCACGAACCAACTGTCAAAGGGAAGGGCATGGACATAGTTATCACTAAATCCAGCTTCATACATTTCAGCTTTCCCTGAAGCACTTGGAGGATGGCTACTGCTTACAACGTAACTCTGCTGTGGAAAAGGAAGCGTAGGGTGGAGTAATGTCTGCACATGAAGATCGAATAGGCAGTCTTTTCAGTTCCAATCCTCCATGTTGATGACATGAGAAGAGGCTTCTTTTCTCATTAAAGACAGTAACAGACACTGTGACAGATGCTAGTGACATAATAGAACCAATGCCTCTCCTCAAAGTGTTGACAGTTCTGAGAAACTATGCAAGTAAAGAGGAGATTACAACATAAAGTATTACATCATAGTACCAGAGAAGCTTTTAGGATTGGAGCACTCATACCCTTTATTCCCAGTGAAGACCACATGAATGCACTAGTAAGTTGAAAAGGAGCCAGTCTTGTGGCAGTAGAAAATAAGGCAAATCCTGGAAATTAGCAAGCATTAAGAGTGGCAACATAAGCAAGATACAGATCCTATAGGGCCTTAGAGGTCATGCTAAGGGGGTTTTATTTCAACCTGAAGGTGACAAGATTTCAATAAGAGGTTATAAACTTTAAAAAGTAACATCATCCGGTTTCCTTTTTTGAACATCTACTCTATTTACAGACTGGAGAGTGGATTTTAGAGGGTCAGATCTAAATTTAGAAAACCATTGGCTGTTTTCATAGTGATCCATGTCAGAAATCCACAAATTATAGAACGAGTCAAATTTATAGCATAGGCAACTAAATAGATACTAAAACTACATACAGAGTTTAACTTAAGATATTGGGAGTTTGAATTGCTTTTTGGACATCAACATGGTAACATGCAGAAAATATAAAACTGAGCTTCTTATGATATTATCAACACTATTAAACTGACATTAAACATCCCCATGGAAATTTTAGCAAATAATATTAATTTCCAGATATGCCTGAATAAAAGCATTTTTTTTCTTCCTAGCTCTGACATGATTTGAGTGATACGATGAGAAAAAGTCACAGCAAACTGTTTTACATGCTGACAACTTAAACTAATAGATATTTTTAGATGTTGTGTAAGAAAAGAGCCCTGGGCTAAAAATGATATTGACATTTAAAAGCTCTCTGTAAACTCCATAAATGCATAGCCTCAGACACCAAGGCTAGTTGTTTAAAATGTTTAATTTCTAAACTTGATGCTTTTCCAACTTACTTTCTGTCTTGGGACTCAGGCAATCACCCTTCTACACTTTCAGTCTGTTTATTCTTTCGCATTGGACCCCAAGAGCCTCACAGCAACAGGGTTCCAGGTATCTGGGACAAATCTATCCTTTTTAAAATGTTCTTTTGTCTCTCTTTGCTCAAGCTCCTATAGACAGCAGAAAGTTCAGCTTGTAGGTTCCAACTGAGGCAAACGTCCCTCTCTCTGAAATACACGGATGTATCCTGCTAATGGTACACCCAAAATGTAGTTTCAAAACTATGCTTGCTGTGCATACTTATGTTATAAATGTTCATTGTGGAAAATACAGAAGACTACAAAGGAAATAAAGTTGAATCATAATGCTATTTCTAAGAGGTAACAACAGTTCTCATTTTGCTTCATTATAGTCAACTCTTAAACTCATACAGGCCACTGACCTCTGAAATACAAATGCAATTTTTTAAAGATTTATTTATCTTTATTTCAAAGCCAAATATACAAGAGAGGAGGAGAGACAGAGAGGAATATTTGCCATCCACTGATTCATTCCCCAAATAGCCTCAACAGCTAGAGCTCAGCTTATCCAAAGCCAGGAGCCAGGAGCTTTATCTGGGTCTCTCACGTGGGTGCAGGGTCCTAAGGCTTTGGGCCATCCTTGACTACTTTCCCAGGCCCCAGGCAGGGAGCTACATGGAAAGCAGGGCCTCCAGGATTAGATCCGGTGCCCATATGGGTCCTGACATATGCAAAGTGAGGACTTCAGCCGCTAGGCTACCCGGCCCACAAACGCAATATTAAAACTGGTTATTTTTTACCTCATTAAAGAAGATGACTTGCAATGCTTTTCTACCCAGATTCAGTGAAAGTTACAGGTCACATCTCTCACCAATTAAGTCACTATTCCAAATAAGAGAAACCAGTAACCATGTTGTTGTTGCTGCTGTTAAAAGATTTACTTAGCTACTTCAAAGCCAGAGTGACAAAGAGAAAAAGAGAGACAGGCCTTCCATCTGCTGGTTCACAACCTGAATGATCAGCATAGCCAGCACTGTACCAGGAGCTTTATCCAGGTCTCTCATGGGCTGGAGGAGCTAAGCACATGGGTCATTCTATAATTGCTTTTCCCAGCCATAATCAGGGAGCTGGATTGGAAATGCAGCAGTAGTCTGAACACAAACCAGTGCCGTTATGGAATTCCAGCATCTTGGGTAGTGGTTTTACTTGCTATGCCACAACATCTACCCCTGGCATATGTAGCCAAAGCTGAGACACAATAATAATTAACTCATGTAATTATAACATGCACTTGGGTTTATTGTGCTCATTTGACCAATGCAGAGCCAGAAATCACAGGAATGAATGAACGTTTCCCTCAAAGAGACCCCAATCTCTGGCTCTGCCCTTCTTCATGGGCTCTAGGCTATTGTGTTTGTAATACCAGTCCTGAGGTTATCCCAGAGATTTGATAAGCCTCTTAATAGAGTCTTTGGCATTTTTCTCAGCCTACTGCTAAGGCATTTAGCTCAGAATTCCTGAGGACTCAGAATCACTACTTCCCCTGAGAAGCTGAAGTCAGCTGAGGTCGATGGATATAAATTGCCACAAATCTTTTGAGTTATTTTAGATCTATGAATCCCTTAGGAAAAGTCAAGTCCCATAAGAAAAATCTGGGACCAAGCGGCTGGGAGGATGGCTGTGGGCTAGAGAAAGAGGAAGAAACAGGGAAGAGCCTCTAGCCCCTCTAGTCTCTTCTCCCACAATTGTTTGATACAGACAATGAAAAATTTCTGTGTCTTATATGTCAGATATATGGTTCCATAAAAACACAGCTTCACAATGTTAGAATGATTCCCTTGGCAAAAAGCTAAGCACGAGCTTTAGCCTTTCTGCTTTGGCACCTATACTTTCTCCTTGGGTTACATAGATGTCAGAATATAAAACAAAGTTGTTTGAGTTGTCCTGTTATGGTTTTTTTCTCATGACCAATTTATAAATATCTCCATGATTTCTGTCCAAATGGCCTGCCATATTCAAAGCCAGGATTTTAAAATGTCATGGAATTTTTTTAATATAGAATGACTAGAGTTACACCTACACATTTAGGAAGTAGATAAATGTTGTTTGTATGCTGTGCGTTGAGCATATTAAATACAATCATTGTCAAGCAAAACTTCCATCTGAATTTTGTATAACAAGTTTCTAAATGTGCCCACATAGGCTCCCTCTCTTCCTACTGAATCATGACAACACAGGTAGCTAAAAATCATTATTTCATTCTATCCCTTTGTCTCAGGCAATAGGAATCTTCACAAAAATGACGTCTAAAGAGCAACAGTTTCAGGGCTGGTGTTGTAGCCTAGTAGGTTAAGCTGTCACCTGTAGTTCCAGCATCCCATATGGGTTTGCTTCTCAGCTGTTCCACTTAGGAGACATCTCTCTGCTAGTGTGCTTGGGAAAGCAACAAAGGACTAAGTGCTTTGGCTGGAAGAAGCTCCTGGTTCCTGGGTTCAGCATCCCCCAGCCTGGGCCGCTGCAGCCATCTGGGGAGTGAACCAGTGGATAGAAAATCTCTCTGTGTGTATAACTCTGCCTTTCAAATAAATAAATTAAAAAATAACAGCTCCCAACATTTCTAGCTCAAACCCAATAGCTCTCTGTGTCTTGTATTTCATCATTCCTAGCTTTGTTTTCAGTCTGAAGGTGTTGCAATGGGTTTTCTCGCTTCGTCCCTTAGGACTATAGCTCATACTTACTCTGAGTCATCTGGTCATGCAGACCACCTTAGTCCAGTGCCTGACAATTTACCTACCATGCCTGGGTGTGACGCTGCATTATTTCTGGGTCTACATGTGCTTCCATGTTTATGATTCAATGCAATTACAGCTCAGTGCAGATCTCAACATGGAAAGAAGTTTGCACGGTCTGTTTACAAGTAATAATGCCATATGCTTCGCTAAGAAAAAATATGCTAATTATCAAAGAAGAAATGAGATAAGAAAACATGGAATTGCTGCAGACCTACTAAGTAAACAAATATTTCTGTGCAGTACAAAAATAGTGTGGTGAATCCATCCCCTTGTGTTTTCAGCTAAATCTTCTCAGATTGTGGTCAGAAAGCAAAAAAAAGAACCATCTTCTAAGAAGTATGTGTGATATAGAGAGACTGATAAATTTTACATTTTATGTTTAAACTGCCACAACCCCTTGTTTGGGTCCTTGTTTACTTATGAGATTATGAAACTAGATATCAAACTGCAAAGGCTGTGTACAATAACTACCTGGATTAACAAATTACAACAGACCAAATAAAAGCAGATTTCTCTCAAATACTTTATGGTACTTGAACTTGCTGCTCTCTTCCAAGGTTTCTTCATACCAGCACTTGTTTCTGGTGGAAAATGTCAAGTGCAGTCAATCATTTGTCCTCAAAATAACTGCTGCTGCTTGACTTCAACTCTTCTTCATTCACTTTCAGCTTGCTTGTGAATACAGATAAAGTTTTGACTAAGAATATAAGTAAGTAAAAAGAAACCATACGGCTTTTTTATCCAACACACATTGGCAGCAAATTCCAGCACAGTGGGGTGTATCTTAAAGCAGTTTTCATTTAAAGACACCTTCCTTCATGTACATTCTACCCAAAGCTCTCCTCTCTTCAAAAACAAGGGTGCACATGGAACTTTCCTGAAAAGAAACTCAGGCAAAATGACAAATCAACCATTTGTAACTCAGTATATCTACAATTTAGAATCTGTATTATCAGTTTACAACAGGGGCAATCTCCCAGTCCTGTCACAATGAAAGCAAACAGACACGTACATTTTATATCCCCATTTTGTTGACACAGGAGAAGCAAGAAAAAAGCAAACCAGTAGCAAATGGCTACTTCCCAAAGCAAAACCTTCAAGGGGCTAACTCCACTCCTCAACCCTTCATCCTAACATTACAACAGCTCAAATAACAAACATATCCCATTTATTCATGGGGTTTCCTAGAGCACATACAGCACTTTTCAACTCTTTAGGTCTCAATATTTATCCAAGAAGTAGTCATGAAGACAAATAATGTTGGAACCATTAGATCTGCATTCAAATCTTGCTTATTTTATAGCACAGATAAGGCTAAGCTCACTTTCTTTACTTTCAAAACAGATCATTCTGCAGTTGCAGTATGATTCCTCACTAATTATTTCTCACTTATTATTATTATTATTATTAATATTTCTCACTAATTATTCTCCTCAATCAAGAGAAAGGACATTATATCACCAATCTCTTTCTCCAATCATATGTTGAGTGTTAGAAAAAATGAACATGTCTTGTCTCTGTGTTGGCAAATTCAACACAAGCATACAGAGTTTCTCACATTGAGCCTGAATGCTCAGTGACACAATAGGAAATGAAGCACAAAAGTAGATCATTAAGACAGAGAAAAATCTGATTTTACACAAGAATAGAGTAGTGGAGTAGGTCATCCAGCAAGGCCATCTTAAATTAGAGCAGAGAACCAGAGTTCTCAGATACTCTGATTTGTGGAGTCATTACCAAACCCATACTTTAGGTAAGCATCTATTTGCTGGTTAGATGGTTGGAAGAAAAAGAAACAGAGACCTTAAGAAGTCTGACTTCTCATTCTCTACAGTCCTCAAATCTCAAATCTTTTTGTGGTCAGAAGTTACTCTCCATAACCCTCAGTCCCAGTCACCTATAGGGTAGCTCTATAATTGTCTCTTTTACAGATGAAAACTGTGGTAGAAATAGAGAGGTCCAAAAAGGTTTAATATTCTAACTATGCTCTAAGTTGTGCTTATATGGGCTGTTAACTACTGTATTACCTTTGCATACTAGTGTCTGGAACATAGTAGATAGTCCAATAAGTATGTTTGAATCAAGTCATTAATTAATTATTGAATGAACAAATTACCATGGTGCTTTAGTCCACTGAGGTTTGTAAATGGATAAATATGTTACGGTATAATCATACAAAGGAATGCTACTCAGCAACAAAGACAACAAAAACATACATCTGTATTTGCAACAAAATGTCTTGAACTTCATATAAATGAAATAATTCAGTCTGTGCTCTGGTTTCTTTTGTTTAACACGGTGATTTTGAGATCTTTCCAGGGAATATTAGAGTCCTTCTGCGAACGTGCACAACTGAATGTGCACATCTCTTTACAACCCATGTGGATGTGTGGTCTGGCCTCAGTGCGCATGCTGCATGACTGAACCACCTACATTTTCTGATTCCTATGCAAAGAAGCCATCAACATCTCAGAGTAATGATCAAAATGTGAAGGACACACCCATTGGCAGTGAATGGAAGTGTTTTGCCTCATGCAAGGGATCCATCAGAAACTGCACATTATCAGAAACCTGAAATGGGGAGCTGGATGCTTGAACCCAGCCCCTCCAGACATGGGATAAATGCATCCCAATCAATATCATGGCTAGGCAAAATTCCTGACCTGATTGTTGACTTCAAAGCTACCAATACTTAGGCTTCCTTTTCCTTGACTATTCATTTGAAAGTCCTCAAGGCATATGAGTTCTCCAAGATGAAGAAAGTAGGCAGACTGTGGTCAGTGTGTAGGTTCCTGATCACCTTGAATGATTCTGTATTTCTAACTAGTGCTTCGTTTACAATGTAAAAGGAAACAGATTTTATTTCCCTACTTCCAGCTTCCATTTTTCTATCCTAGAATATCACTTATGAAGCACAATAGACATGTACATATAATTTTCTAAAGAAAAAGAAAGAAGGGTCATTTTCCTGTAACATCCAACAACTCAAAGGTTTGCACAATAACCCAAAGATTATCAATGTGTACGTAGACATGACTTTTCAATAAACTCTTTATGATGTCTACATTCTAGATGTTTTCTACATTCTGAATTAGTAGTTATCACATCTTTGTACCCATACCAGTGAACTCAGTTTAAAATGCTGGCCTCTGTAACTGTGTTACTTAGTTATCATTACACAGAAAATATCTACAAAGGAACATTTATTATTATCTATTTTCTGCTTAAGCTGACATTTTAGGTCACTGACAAATTTTTATTATACTAGTAAACATCTCCTTTTGCAAATGGGTATTCCAGAAGAGAATGCCACATCCAGAATTAAATATTTTATAGCTATCAAATATATTTCTTATTTGGATAACTACCAAAAGGAGAACAATTCCTACAGGTTCCACTGCAGCAAACTGGCAGAAAACCAAACCATGGACCAAGAGTAGGTCATTTAAGCCCCTTTTTAAATTAGAAAGCTGTTTTTCTTGTAATGGGGATAAAGGAAATTCCTAATGTAAATTTTGCAAGATTTGTTAAAAAATATCAAGCAGGGCTGAGGGATTTTTAAAAAATAGCTAAGCTTAATGAAATAATGCATACAAAACATGTAGAGAGAACTTAGTTGCCATTGCCATCTGGAAGGAAAACTAGGGAGGTCAAAGATATGTAAAACGTACAGAAGTATACATGACATGATGGGAAAAAGAGTTGCTCCTTTTGCAAAAGCTGTTCATTTTATTAGCAATAAATTCCAGACTTTTTACTGGAGGCTTCATTGATTATTGTTTAATATAAGCATACAATGCAAGGATATAAGTATAAAGATGGTTTTGAGCAGTGAACTGCAGGGGAAATGTTGAAGTTTTAAAATAACTCTAAATAGGAAATATAAATAAGAAATTTATTTTGACATCTAAAGCTAATTTCATAATATGAAATAATATAAAATTCACATGTTGTAAATACTGCCCAGATTTTTATGGCCCTAATACAATAAGATTAAGAGTAGTCTATCATTGTTTATCCTTTGTGATCAGTTGTTTATCCCGTGTTAAACAAATATTGTGGGAAGAATAGATTGGAACAGGCTTCAAAACTATTCCTTGGAAGCTCATCAACAGAAACACAGATAGACAGCAGAGCCCAGAACTTGGACAGATAAAAATCCAACAGGAAAATCAAAAGAAAACTGACTAGAATTTTAAATCTTCAACAATGAATAGACTCATGAAATTACTCATATAAATGCAAACCTGATGCTGCAGAAAATAACTCTGGATTTTTGTTTCCAAAAAATAAATATATCAACTTGTCTTTCCAAGGAGATCCTTAATGATACATGTGCCAGAGTAATGTATGCATATATATATATATATATATATATATATATATATATATATATATATAATGTGTGTGTTTTATATATAGTCTTTTTTGAAAAAAGCACGAGAAGAAAAAAACCATGAAGAACATATAACATATGGCATTCCCTATCGCCTCAGCTGGTGTTTGCCATTTCCTGCTTGTAACTTTCTTAATTTTACATCTTCTGCTCAATTTCAATATACTAGACATTTTAATCAGATTTGCAAGTTGGCCTTCCCGTTTCTTTATTTACTGCCCCTGCTCCTGTTAATCTTTTCAGCTATATGACAAGGCTTATTTGATTTAAAGAACGAATAATTGCAATTCCTAGGGTGTCTTCATGAATAACCAATAATGTGCTCACTGATGATAGCTGTCTGTGTAAGCCATAATCAGCAAAGCCATATTCATATTCGTATATACAAAATAAAATAAAATAAAGAACTATTATAATATTTTAATCAACTTAAAAGGACTGATATATATGAAGTTAATGAGAGCCTAAATATCTAAATAGCATTGCAGGTGGTCTAAGGAACAAAAAATCATTAAGAGTCTTTCAGGCATTGCCCTTCAAACTTGTATCAGGTTTTCCCTCACTTCTAGCCCTCACCAAAACCCAGCCTATGATCTGATGAAGCAGATCTCTTTAGAAAGTCAAGAAAACACAACTGATCATTGTTGCCTAGGATGAAATCTTTCCAAATTCATTAACTAAGATTTCAGAAAACTATGATCTTGTCCTTAACTGATAAAATATTGCCTTTTAAATTTCAAAGCCAAAAGTGGGAGCAGGCCAAACTCCAGTTCTCCACTTCACAATTCTGAGTTCAATTCTCAGCTCTGGTTCCTGACTCTGGTTTCCCAACAGTGTACATTCTGTAGGCACCAGTGATGGTTCAAGTAATTGGGCTCCTGCTGTCACATGGGAAACTTGATGCATTTGGGAAATGAATCAATGGATGGTAATGTTCTCACAGGATCTCTCTCTCTCTCTGTCGTGTGTGTGTGTGTGTGTGTGTGTTTGTGTGCGTGCTTTCTCTCTCTCTCTCTCTGTCTCTCTCTTGTGTGTGCGTGTGTGTGTGTGTGTTTGAATGTATTTGTCTGCCTTTCTTTCTGACCCTCAAATAAACAAAAAAAAAATTTAAATGAACTCAGATAAGGTTTTTTTTCCAAAAAAAGTGATGGCAGCTCCACAGACTCTAAAATAAATGCCCACCTTTTCTCAAACAGAAATCCGTTTTGAGAAAAAATTCACAATTCAGGGCAATGAAATATTCACAATTCGGGACAATTTCCCATTCCAGGCTTCTCAGTGCAGTCCTAAGAATGCTATAGTTTCAAGAGATTTTGTAGTTTGCTTCATCATTTAACTCCATATCCGAAGACTCTCTCAGAAATATTCCCAGTAGATGCAGAGTATCCTGACAAAAACACATTTTTTATTCACATTCTAGCAGCAATGGCTAAGACTGGGAAGCATCAGTTAAAAAACCAAGGTGACTAGCCAGGGTTCAATGTGGACATCTCAGATGTTAAAGTATGCCTAATGGACCTTAAGGTAATGTGTAAAGTATGCAGAGATTCCATCATATTTTCTCAGCTTTACTAACTAAAGTTGTTATAAGGGAGTTGAAACTGTCTATTGCCATAAATTTCTTGTCATATTATTTCAAGTTCATTCAAGAACCCTTCCGGTACACATCGTCACAAGTTTGTCTAAAGTATGACTTAATGGCTTCTTCATGGGTCCTTTTCCCGGTGACAGTGTATAAGTTTCACTGAATTTTTTTTCTTTTTTTTTTAATTATTTATTATTTAACTTCATTAATTACATTGTATTATGTGACACAGTTACATAGATACTTGGGTTCTCCCCACCCCTCCCCAAACCCTCCCACCATGGTGGATTCCTCCACCTTGTTGCATAACCACAGCTCAAGTTCAGTTGAGATTCCCCCATTGCAAGCGTATACCAAACATAGAGTCCAGCATCTTATTGTCCAGTCAAGTTCAACGGCTTCTTAGGTATACCCTCTCTGGTCTGAAGACAGAGCCAGCAGAGTATCATCCCAGTCAATTGAAAGCTCCAACATACCATCAGCAAAAATTTACATCATTATGGAATTAATTGACATAGTAATGAGTAACCAAAATGGTAAAAGTAAATGCGAGTTCCCAGCCACCTTCTGTGACCACCTCACCTATACTTCAACTTTAGTTTATACACAACATATAACATTCAAAACATAACATATTATACATAACATCATATCATCTTAAATTAAGGCAAACATGTGGTATTTAACCTTTTGGGATTGGCTCATTTCCCTTAGCATTATGGTTTCCAGTTTGGCCCATTTGGCCACAAAGAACTGCATTTTGTTTTTTTTTAATAGCTGAGTAGTATTCCATGGAGTAGATGAACCATAGCTTTCTTATCCAATCCTCTGTTGATGGGCATTTTGGTTGCTTCCATGTTTTTGCAATTACTGATTGTGCTGCTATGAGCATAAGAGTGCATGTTGGTTTCTCATAAAACAAGTGTTCTGGATATATTCCTAGGAGTGCTATTGCTGGATCATACGGTATGTTGAATTTGAGTTGTTTGAATATTCTCCATACTGATTTCCATAGAGGCTGTACCAGCCTGCAGCCCCACCAGCAGTGGAGTAGGGATCCCTTTTCCCCGCAACCTCGCCAACAAGTGTTGTTGGTGCTTTTATTCATGTGGGCCAGTCTTACTGGCGTTAGGTGGTACCTCATTGATGTTTTAATTTGGATTTCCCTTATTGCCAGGGAACTTGAGCATTTTTTCATATGTTTATTTGCCATTTGGGTTTGTTCCTTTGTGAAGTGTTTGCCCATTTCCCGTGCCCATTTCTTGAGTGGCTTGTTTGTTTTGACATTTTGGTTGTTTTGTAGCTCTTTGTATATTCTGGAGATCAGCCCTCTATCACCTATGTCGTGTGCGAAGATCTTCTCCCATTCTGTGGGTTGCCTTTTTACTTCGTTCATTGTTTCTCTAGCTGTACAGAAGCTTCTTAGTTTGATGAGGTCCCAATTGTTTATTTTGGTCTTGATTTCTACTGCATTTGGAGTCTTTTTTAGGAAGTGAGGGCCTACCCCTAAGTGTTCCAGTGTGTTTCCAACATTTTCTTCCAAAAGTTTGAAGGTTTCTGGATGTAGGTTTAGATCTGTTATCCATTTAGATCTGATCTTAGTGTATGGTGAGAGATGTGGATCTATTTTTTTGTTTCTGCAGGCTATTAACCAGTTGTCCCAACAGCATTTATTGAACAGACCTTCCCATTTGCCTGGATTGTCGTTTGTCTTTTTGTCAAAGATTATTTGGCTATATCTGTGTGGGTTTCCTTCTGGTGTTTCTATTCTGCTCCATTGATCTTCCTCTCTATCTTTGTGCCAGTACCAGGCTGTTTTGATAACCACTGCCCTATAGTATGTCCAGAGGTCCGGAACTGTGATTCACCCTGCTAACTTCCTGTTCTTCAGGGTGGTTCTAGCTATCCGTGGTTTTTTGTGATTCCAGATGAACCTTTGGACCATTGTTTCCAGTTCCATGAAGAATGTTTTGGGCAATTTGATTGGGATTGCGTTGAATGTATATATTGCTTTTGGCAGTATAGACATTTTAATGATATTGATTTTATCTATCCAGGAGCATGGGATGTTACTCCATCTTTTGAGGTCTTGTTCAATTTCTTTTTTAAGTAGTTTGTAGTTTTCTTCAAATAAGTCTCCTACATTTTTGGTTAGATTTATTCCCAGATATTTCATACTTTTCTCTGTTATTTTGAATGGTATCTTGCTGGTTAAGTCTTTTTCCATCTTGGGGCTGTTCGCATACACTATGGCTGTTGATTTTTGTTCATTAATTTTGTACCCTGCCACTCTACCAAACTCTCATACAAGTTCTAGCAGTCTCTATATTGAGTCTCTTGGCTCTTCTACATAAAGAATCATATCATCTGCATATAATGAGAGTTTGACTTCTTCGCTCCCATTTGGACTCCTCTGATTTCTTTTTCTTGTCTTATGGCCTCAGTGAGTACCTCTAGGACTATGTTGAATAGTAGTGGAGAAAGTGGACATCCCTGTCTTGTTCCAGATCTCAGTGGGAAGGGTTCCAGCTTTTCTCCATTCAGTATGATGCTGGCGTTGGGTTTTTCATATATGGCTTTAATTATGTTGTGGATTTTTCCATCTATGCCTACCTTGGTTAGGGTTTTTAGTAGGAAGTGGTGTTGGATTTTGTCGAAAACTTTTTCTGCATCTATTGATACTATCATGTGATTCTTGTTTTTCAGTTTTTGGATGTGGTGTATCACATTTATGGATTTCCGAATGTTGAACCATCCCTGCATTCCAGGGATGAATCCTACTTGATCTGGATGAACGATCTGTCTGATGTGTTTTTGAATTCTGTTGGCTAGGATTTTGTTGAGAATCTTAGCATCAATGTTCATCAAAGAGATAGGTCTGTAGTTTTCCTTCTCTGTTAGTTCTCTGTCTGGTTTTGGGATTAAGGTAATGTTGGCTTCATAGAATGAGTTTGGAAGGGTTGCCTCTTCTTCTATTGTTTTGAAGAGTTTGTATAGGATTGGGGTCAGTTCTGTTCGGAATGTTTTATAGAATTCTGTAGTGAAGCCGTCTGGGCCTGGGCTTTTCTTTGTTGGGAGGTCTTTAATCACTGATTCAATCTCTATTTCAGTTATGGGTTTGTTCAGGTCGTTTGTTGCCTCTGGGCTAAGTTTTGGCAGGTGGTAGAAGTCTAAGAACTTTTCCATTTCTTGGTGATCTTCTGATTTGTTGGAGTACAGTGCTTTGTAGTAATTTCTAATTATGGCCTTAATGGATGCGGTGTCTGTTGTTATGTTGCCTTTTTCATCTTTGATGCTGTTAATTCTTGCCTTCTCTTGTTTTTTCTTTGTCAGTCGGGCCAGTGGGGTGTCTATCTTGTTTATCTTCTCAAAAAACCAGCTTTTTGATTCATTGATTTTGTGTATGGTTTTTTTTTATTTCTATCTGGTTGATTTCCTCCCTTGTTTTGATGATTTCTTGTTTCCTATTGTGTGTGGGGCTCTTCTGCTGTTGTTTTTCCAATTCCTGGAGGTGTGTGTTTAGTTCCTGTATTTGGCGCCTCTCTTGGGCCTTGACATGAGCTCCAATTGCGATGAGTTTACCCCGTAGCACTGCTTTGGCAGTGTCCCACAAATTTTGGAATGTTGTGTCAGAGTTTTCATTGGTTTCCATAAATTTTTTGATCTCATCTTTAATTTCTTCTCTGATCCATTATTCGTTTAATAGCATATTGTTCAGCCTCCAAGAGTTTCTGTATTTCCTGGGGCATTTTGAATTGCTGATTTCCAGCTTCATTCCGTGGTGGTCTGAGAGGGTACATGGTATGATTCCTATCTTTTTGAAGTTATTTAGGTTTGCTTTGTGTCCTATCATGTGGTCGATCCTGGAGAAGGTGCCATGCACTGCTGAAAAAAATGTATAATCTGTGGCCTTAGGGTAAAAAATTCTGTAAATGTCAACCAAGTCCAGTTGTTCTATTGTTTGTATGAGCTCTGTTGTTTCTTTGTTGAGTTTTTGTTTTGTTGATCTGTCTATTGTTGTTAGAGGGGTGTTAAGATCACCCACTCTTATTGTGTGCATATCTATGTCTCCCCTTAAGTCCATGAGTAATTGCTTCACGTAGCTAGGTGCGTTTGAATTTGGTGCATATATGTTCACAATGGCAATTACTTCCTGATGGATCAGTCCCTTCACCAATATATAATGTCCTTCCCTGTCCTTTTTGATGTGTGTCAGATTGAAGTCCACATCATCTGAAATTAAGACAGCTACCCCAGCCTTTTTTTCTCGTCCATTGGCATGAAATATCTGTTTCCAACCTTTCACTTTCAGCTTCTTCGAATCTCTTCTGGTTAGATGTGTCTCTTGTAGGCAACAGATAGTTGGGTGCTGTTTGATAATCCATTCTGTTAATCTATGTCTTTTGATTGGTGAGTTCAGGCCATTTGTGTTAAGAGTTAAAATTGAGAGGTTGTGATTTTACCCTGCCATACTTGTTTTGTGGGTGTTGATATCTGTGTAATTGCCCTTCCTTGTGTGGACTTTAATGGGGAGATCTTCCTGTTTGCCATCTTTGCTTATGATTCACCTCCTTTTTTTCTGGATTTAGTGCATTTCTAAGGAGATTTTGTAGAGCTGGTTTTGTGCTGGCATATTCTTCTAATTTCTCTTTGCTGTGAAAGTATTTGATTTCGTTCTCAAATACGAATGGGATCTTTGCTGGGTACAATATTCTTGGTTGACAGTTGTTCTGATTCAGGATTTGGAAGATCTTTGTCCATTCTCTTCTTGCTTGTAAAGTCTCTTCAGAGAAGTCAGCAGTGATCCTGATTGGTTTTCCCCGGTATGTGATCTTTTCTCTGCTTCGTACTTGTCTTAGGATTCTTTCTTTGTCTTCGTTGGAGTGGAACTTGAGCACCATATGTCTGGGTGAGGATCGCTTTGGGTCATATCTGCTGGGAGTCCTCTGACCGTCCTGGATTTGGGCTGGGTTCATGTTCCAAGTGTTTTGAAAGTTTTCCTGTATAATTTCGTCGAGCACCATTTGCATTCTTGACTCTTTTTCCGCTCCTTCAGGAAGGCCAATAATCCTAATATTTGATTTTCTGAGGTTGTCTTTCATTTCTTGTATGGTCTTACTGGCTTTGTTCAGACTTGTCTCCAGCTGTTTAATGAACTGGGTATGTTCGTTTTGTGTGTCTTCCGTTTCAGAGATCCTCTCTTCTGCTGTATTTGTTCTGTTGGTTAGGCTCTCAATTTTGTGCTCTAAGTCAAGGATTTTACTTTTCATTTGTTGTATTTCTGAGGCTATGTGGTTCTTGAATTCCTTGAAGTCCTCCCAATTCTTCTCATTATCTCTGACATATTTTAACATTATTTTTTTTTGAATTCCTTGTCTGGTAGATCTTCTATGTCTTCATCTCGCATCTCCGAAATAGACATTAGCTTTTGATCCTTTATTGGTAGGGTGTTGGCACTCTCATCTGGATCATTACCTTTTCTGGTATTTCTTCCCATTTTGTTTGTTAGTGTTTCTTTTTTGAGAGACCTAGGCACCAGTGTGCTGAGGGGTCTCCAAGCACTATCCTGTAGAGATCGGAGTCTGCAGGCATGGAGTAGCAGGGTGTGGGAATTTTCAAGGCACTTTTGGTGCGTCTCCAGAACACTGGACCTCAGGGCGCCACTTCCAGGGCCCAGCGGATTCAAAGCGCACTCTCAGCTCATCCCCTACAGGTATGCTACCACAGGGCATGGGGGAGTGAAGGCACTCTCTGTGCGCGCCCCCTGTGCGCGCGATCACAGGGCTCGGAGGATTCTAGGTGCTTTCTCGGTGTGTCCCCAGTGCCAGGGACTGCAGGGCGTGGAGGTTCCAGGTGCTCTCTGGGAACGCCTCCTGCACGCGGGTCCGCAGTGCTCTCCTGGTTCGTCTCCCAAGCACGGGACTATAGGGCGTGGGGTGTTCCAGGTGCTCTCTGGAAGCGCCTCCTGCGCAGGCCCGCCCACCCCAGCGCTTGCAGGGGACCGACCGCCCCAGCGCTAGCACGGGACTGCCCAGCCCAGAGGCGTGCTTGGGTTCCTGTGGGATAGCACCGCCCAGCTGAGTGCCAGACCGCAAAGGCACGGGGGAGTATTCAGTGTGCATTTTGCCTTTCTCCCAGACACAGTTTTGGCAGTTTCAAGGCACTCTCCCGGTGTCTCTAGACGCTGGAGTCTCGGAGGGGGAGGGGCGGGGAGACGAGCACCAATTGTGTTCAGGCTCTGTGCATGCCCCTGGGGGGCCAACTCCCGAAGCCTCCAACCCACCACTGTCCCCACCCAACTCACTCAAACCTCAGGTTCTTGCAGTCTGCCTCTTCCTCTGGTGGGAACCCTCGCCGCGGGTGCGTCTCCCGGCTACTACGTCCGTTGCTGGTCCCGGCGGGTGTAGGCGGATGGAACCTGGAGGCTGGTGCAGGTCCCGGTGGGGCTTGGCGACCAGGGTGGGCGGATGCCAGCGGGTCCCGATGACTCAGGGTCCTGGTGTCCGCAGCGGGCGCAGGTCCTGGCGGGTCCTGGTGACCAGGGTGAGCAGATGCCAGCGGGTCCCAATCACCGCCGGTCCTCACGGCCACAGCGTCTGCGGGTCGGTCTGCGGGTCGGTCTGTGGGTCGGTCGGCGGCTTTCAGCGTCTGCACTCAAAGGTGACTCAGCAGGTCAGGAGTGGAAAGTCGTCTTCCCTGCCCTTTGTTTCTTTTTTCCCTGGTTGCTCTTCCGAGTTGTGTGGATTTTTTTGGTTCCACACTGTCCAGGGAACTTCACGTTCTTCTCCCTGTAGTTCTATGCTGCTCCACTTACGCTTTTGTCGCGTTCTAGCCCTCTCTGTCTGTGAGCTCTCTCACAGTCTTCCTCCTATGTCGGCCATCTTGCGAGTCTCCTTCACTGAATTTTTTAAACTCCGTTTTACTAAGTATTTAAGAGGCAGAGAGAGACGAGCAAAAGTAGATTTCCCATCCACTGATACAGTCCCTACATACCAACAAAGGCCAAGGCTAAACAGGCTAAATCCAGGAGCCAAGAATTCCATCCAAGTCTCCCACATGGGTGGTATAAATGTGACTACTTGAACCATCACCAATATATCTAAGGTCTGTATTGGCAGGAAGCTGGAGTCAGGCACTAGAACCAGAAATCAAACCCAGGCACTATGATATGCAATGTGGGCATCTTAATAAGTGTTTTAGTCACTAAGCCAAATGCCCTAACCAAGCCTGAATGACTCTTCAGGATACTGCTAGAGGATTCTCTAAACACTCCAGGTGGTCAGTTTCAATGTAGAATTGTCAGTAGCCATTTACTATTCACCATAAAACTCTTGATACAAAAATTCACAAGCCAAAAGCATGAGTTCATGCACACAGAATCATGATTCCAATAAACAAATAAAAACCACAAGATAATCAGGCAGAAGGAAGAAAAAAGCACTATAACTAGAAACAGAGAACTGTGATCCAGTCCATTCCTTGCCTTGGAATTAATTAAGTAAAATATAAAGTATTGATAAAATCTTCACTTCAAAGCCATGAAAATGACTGTTGCTTTTTACTATTTCCAAAGTGTCAAACAATATTAACAAACTTCATCAGGTATAAAAATAAAAACTTTTTGAGGATCATAAATATTCATTTTAGATTTTAAAAATTTACTGCTAAAAAAGAACACTCAGTACTTTATGCTAATGTAAATTTAATTTCTCTAAAAAACAAAAAATTCAAAATTAAAACATCTCAGAATCTCACATGGATCACCAATTCCAAAATTGGTAGAGGTGTTAGAATGGAATTTTAAGTCAAGAAAAATCTTAAACTCTGTAAGAAATCATGTCTAAATAAAGGCTAAATACAAGAATTTGCATTAGCAAATTAAATGGGCACAAGCATAAAAATTACACAGTTAAAGAAGGCCAAGACTTAGCTTGTCTTCACATAAAATTTCACATTTCCATTTCCTGCATTCATGCCTTATCCTGGTCTACAGCATTAATAGGAAATCAAGGCCTAAGGCAATTAGGTACCACCATCTGTAAATCACCCAGAAATGATTGAATGTAGCATTAAAACACTGACAAGAAGCAAGCTCTTATGCTGAGAATTTACAGCATTCAGAAAGGAAAAAAAAGTGAAGCCAGATGTCAAAATATGTATCTAGTGACTCATAAAAATTTCATTGCCCCAAAGTAAAAAGAAAAAAATTATAGTTAAGCAACATTTTCAGCAGATGCCCCTAAAATAATTCTAACTCTAAAATAATTCTTCAAATTTTCTTGAGTATTTTCTATCCATTAGATATCTCCTATTTTACTCATATTGTCTTACCTATTCACCTACAAAATCTGAAGTATATTCAAGAGTTGAAGAAATAAGTATCAAATTGATTTTACTCTGCCTATCTTTCTCTAACTCAAATCTGTTCCAGAAATGCAGTCAAATGGGGTACGCTGGTGGATGAAATAAGAGAAGGAATGGATCCATTTTAGTCATATTCCTTTCCTCTACCTTTCTGAAAGGCAATCCACAAAATATATACTTCCTACATACGAGGTTTTCATAATCTCAGGAAGAAATAGCATTGAGTTCTTCACAGTAAAGAAGCTGAAGAAAACTCTAGGCATGAGAAGAACCTCCCCCTTTCTCACTCCCAACATACCTTGGAGACTGTATTCAAGTGAAAGGGCAAAGGCCAGATTTGTCTGCAGAAATGTTTGGTTACTTGGTGTGACACCAACAGAACCTAACTCCAATTCTCCACAACCCCACCACTACCTACTTCACACTTCCACCTTCAGTGCTAGTAGTCTCTTTATGTATTTCACATTTTGATCCCTGCAGGTGAAGATCTGTCTTCATCCACTTAACGAAACTCAACGTTGCATAGGAGTTTAAGTCCACCCATTCAAGGCACGTGGCCATTAAACAGATTCTGTAAGGCATTTCTCTCTAGCTGTTCCCGCATCATAAAATAAATACAAATACTTTTTTTAAAAAAGCCCAAGTCCCATCTTTTATTTGCTGAATGAAAAGATCCAAGGACAAGGGAGCAGAGTTTTAGTTAGATAAATCTGTTGAGCAACTACAGTTACAAATTATTTCCTTATTGCTGGAGACACCAGCTCCAGCTGAGTCCAGAGCTCGAGAAGGGTGCATGGATGAGGCGCGAAGACAGAAAGAAAGGAGAGACGGACCACTAGGATTCCTTGATCATTGTGGACCCCGCGAGAAAGCTGTCCGCTTTATTTATACAGAAGCAGTACGAAGTTTTCTTTTAGGGGCATTTTGACATAGCTTCAGGGGGGCACAATTTACAACTTCTTGAGAAATGATTGAGGAAGGATTCCACATTCCTTGCTTATCTTGGCTTGCCAGTCTTCATCTGCTCTCCTCAGGTCTGGGCTATAACCTAGGCGCCGTCTGTGACAACCAGACCCCTACCTTGAATTACATATGAGTTAAAAGGTCTGGGGCCTTGGTTTATGGGGATTGGGGTTATTGACATTAGTTGGCCATTAGGTCTGTAAGCTCACACATTCTGTTAACCAAACAAGTAAAGCAAGAGTTATAACGGTGGAAAGAATTGCAGTTAGCAATGAGCTAAGTTACTCTATTTAAGTTTCAACTCTACAATGGATAAGTGAGTGTTTCCAAAGACAATTCTACAAATTGTTTCACAAGGCATTATCCATTCCAACGTTGCAGCCAAGAATTTCTCAGTAGACAACACATCTTATGCAGTAATACACTCCTACTACAATTCTTATTCTACAACTTATCTATCACTAAATGGGAGAAATACATCAAGAGAGAAAAAACATGAAAATCTAAGACAAAAAGTTTTAAACATTACATTCCTCTACAACTGCAGGCTCTACAACTTCATAAGTGAGCAAACAATAATCAAAAGTATATCTTTATGATGTTAATGAAATCACCCTATATTTCCTCTAGCTAAAAAATTATAAAAACAGCTAAAGCAACTATATTTTCTATGTTCTAAAGAGTTGCAAGGACAGGTTAACCCTTAAGGTCACTGTAACTATATTTTTTGCCTTAGCAGGATAGCCTTTAGGGTCATAGTAACATGATAGCTTTTAGGGTCCTAGGAGCTATATTTTTTGTCATGGCAGTTTTAACCCATACTCCCATCATTTCCATTAGTTTGTAAAATTCTTATCAAGCCATTTCCCAGAAAGCATGATGAATTTCTGGGCCAGATTCTATGGCAATGGGTAGGCACACAATAAGGTGTCCAGAAACAGCATGGGCTTAATCATACTCCTGTGTGCAGTTAAAGGCCCACTCACCAAGACATTATCAGTAACATTAACTCTCAAGTTCATGTTGGTTGCAAAAGTCATCTCACAGGGGCAAACAATGCCTCAATAGATTACGAAATTCTTAGTGGGGTGGTTGAGTGTCCATGTGAAAAGGGCTGAAACTGTGTCAAGGTGGTCAGAGAGAAATCTACCAGGCCCTGCCAAAGAGCTGGAAGCTCCCCCAGGCCCTGACAAGCAGGGGAGCTGTTCTCTTCACACCTTTGCATTATTCACACCCACTGCACGGACCCCAGCACCTTATTATGTGTAATTGTGAAGAACTTATAATTTTTTGAATAACAATGTAAGAAACTTCTCTCCTCAGGCAAATTCTAGTGCTGGGACTGGAGCTAAAGACTTGCCTGCCTCTCAGCCCTGGGCTGGTTTGACAGTGTTACAGAGAGCCTTGTCAAAACTCAAAGGGATGTATTACAAAAACTAGTCTCTACTTCTTCTGCTTCTTGCCATATGTTCCATTCCCTGCTGACTTGATACTGAGGAAATTTTCCATCTCTATGTCCATGTGAAAGCTAAAACTACCTTCTCAGGTGCTGCAGCTGTCATTAACAATATCTGCTGATGGGATGAAATAGATTTTTCTTCAGAAACTGAAAAGAAAGCTGGTGTGCAGAAATGACATGTTATGAAATGATGAAGCATAACATCTGGCTCAGAAGTGAGTCATATAGGTCCCATGAATGAAACAAACAGGAAGCTTCTTTATTAAAAAAAAAACAACAAAGTTCAATTACTGGGTTATTTTTTACTTTATAAAATCCTATTAATTTGTCAATTTACCATTACAATGGATTTGACCGGTGGTTTGGCTGAATTAACAGAAATAACTGTAATTTCAACACAGCAGAGATTAATCTACACAACTGACTATGGAAATTTAACAGCTGTAAGTTAAAAAAATATCATTTCGGAACTAAATCAAAACTCTTCAACAGTTTACACCTTTCAAAGCATTTGCTCATAAACAATCTCAATGAAACTATAAAGAGACCCTTCTGAAAGGTGATAATAAACCCATATGATAGATGAAGAAACACAGCCTCCTGCCACACGACTTGCTGCAACTTACTCCATTAGGAACAGAGCCTGTGCAGATCCTAGATATTTCAAATCAAAGGCCAATGTTCAAATTCTGAGGATCTTCAAGTTTTAAATGACATGAAAAAGCTTAAAAAAAGAAACTTAACCAACATAAACCCAGTCATAATTCTGGGAAAACAAGTGACTGAACATGAAGAAATGCAGGAAAGAAAATAAATGTGAGAATCATCTAGTTCTGGTTGCCAAAGCTAGAAACTTGACAGTTTTCAAACTGAGTCTTAAGGTACTGCTGGTACGTAAACATCTACAAATGATTCCCAGGCCCATCAGGAGCTAGCTGTCAAAGTCACAGATGTAGGGCAGAAACAGAAGAATGAGACTACCTTATGGTTGTGTAGCACTTTACACAGATACACAGATGAGATGAGACATGTTTCCCTGCCAAAGGAATACTAAGGCATGGGAATGTTTGGAAAAGAACATACGAAGTTGAGCTTTCAGAACTTCAGCAAGAGTGATGCTTCCAGAAGGTCAATCATCATGGCGGGTAGAACTGAGGTCCAAAACAAACATTCCACTCAGAAGCAACTTTAAAGGCATAATATATTAGACATTATTTGATTCTTTCACAGTAAACTCAGCACCCAAATTTAAGTCATGGTAAAATGAGGGAACATGTCTCCTAACTGTCAAGAAGATCTTAATGTCCTAAAGGATTAAATTCATTAATTGCAGATAAGGGGAAACTGACAGTGAACGCACCAGTGCTATCTCTATTAAAACATATGGGGATGAAATTAGATGTGGAATGATTCCCTCTTCCTACATAATTCCTTGCTATTTAGGAATGACATTTAATTAAAACTGTGCCATGGAATTAATAGCAGACTGTAAATTTCTTTTTGGTATGAATCACATTATTTCACTTCCTTCCAGCCTCTAAATTTTATTAGTTTTTCAGTGCTGCTTCAATGGATGAAAGAACTTGTTCAAAAAGTTATGCATCCCTATACTTCTTGTAATATTTCTTGTAGGAAATAAATGATAGGAAGAATATAATTTAATTATATACATATATATATATTCCATTTCAAGAAAAAATAGTAAAATTCAAAACAGCAAGATTAATAATAATGGGTGATCATTTTTCTTCACTAATTACTAACTATTTATCAAATAATAACCTTATTTCATAAATAATTAGAGATGTTAGGATGCAAAGATGAGAAATGTAGGCCCTTCCCTCAAGAGGTTGCTATGGAAAGAGAAGAAATTCAATGCTATGTGAAAATAAGGTATTCAAGGGCACAGAAGAGAAACAATCAAGGCAAAAAACTGTCAGGGTTAATAAACTTAAGTACTTCCCTAAGGAATCTGTTTATGGACAAGAGGAACCATATACAAGTTTTAAACAGCAACCAAATATGTAAATTATACTTTGTAAACAATAGCACTTCAGCAATGGCGAACAATACTGCTTGAAAGGTTCAGCATCAGATAGAGAGAAACAATACAGAACACTGCTGGTAGTTCACATTCAAATGATCAAGGGGAGCAGAAATACAGCTTAGTGAATATGACCCCCGCATTTCACGTTACAGTCCCTGAACTTAATTCAAAGCTCTAGCACCTGATTCCAGCTTTCCGCCAATGCAAATACTGAGACACCACAGTAGTGTTCAAGTAACTGGGTTCCTGTCACCCACATGGAAGACCTGGATTATATTCCTGGCCGCTAGCTGATTCTAGCCCAGCCTTGGCCACTGCAATCACTTTGATGAGCCAACAGATAAAAGGTCATTCTCCTTCTCTCTGCCCCTCTCTCTTCCTCCCTCTCTACTTCTTTCCTCTTCCCCTACCTCTCTCTCCCTCTCAAGTAATTTCTTAATTTTGTGCCCTGGGTGTGTGTGTGTATGTGTGTGTGTGTGTGTATACCATCTTCCCTAAAGCAGGGAAGATCACAGTTAAGAACAGGTAGAGAGTGGACAGCAGAATATAATCAAAGTATCCTCTTGAGTGGATTCACATACTGCTTCAGGGAAATCTCTGTCCAAAATAAATTCTCAGCTAGAAATTTCATCCATTTTTTAGTGGATAGGGAGAAGATAGTCTAAAATAAGTTACTTTGATTTGCAAAATCCAGGGTTTGCTTGAGAAGCCGAACTTCTCAAGAGTCAAACAGAGAAAACTACAGCTTACTTTCACAGGAATCATAAGACCGTTAACTATGGGAAAGCCCTTATCCTAGAAAGGAAGACTTCCTCTGCAAGTTGGGAGATGTGAGCAGTAGAGGAAACAGGAAAAGGTTTTTAAGACATTCTCTAAAGAGAACAAATAAATGGTCAGTTAACATATAAAAAGAGGTTTGACATCTCTAATCCTCCCCTCATTATCCAAAAAAACAAACCAAAAAAAAAAAAAACAACAAATAATAAGTGTTAGCAAGAATATGAGAAATTGGAATCCCTACGCATGATGGGGATTGTACAATGTGGAAAACAGTACATAGGTTCCTTAAAATTAAAATCAAAATTACCACATGACCCAGCAATCCCATTTCCATGTATATAACCAAAATAATTGAAAGTAACACCTTGAGGCGCTGTTTTATATATATATATATATATATAATTATTTTTGACAACATTGACATAATTAGGGTAAAAAGGTTCAAGCGCTACAAGAAGATGGACAAGACAATCAGTTTCATATTGTTTCCTTAATATATCTGATGTAGAAGGAGATTCTAACGGAGAAGCCCCACCCAGTCTCCCATCCACCCCAGGTCCCAGATGTGGGGCATGCTCCGAGGGTCTTGCTGTCTTCAACAGTTCTGAATTGCTGCCACTCTCACCACTCCAAGCACGATGAGGTTGCTGGAAAATCCACTGATTGACATAGTCCATCATATAGTCTCCGTTTGCCCAGTATTTTCACTGCCAACATACAGCTGAGGTGGTTGATTGACTTGCTCTGTCCTCTGTCTTTTGATGGTTAGGGTTTTGAGTCCGAAAGCTCAATTGGGGGAATCCCCAAAGAAACTTTGTCTGAGGTGTTCCCAGACCAGATTCTTGTATGTACTAGCAAGCACAGGGCCCGGCACAGTCCATCGCCCCATCAGCTGGTGGCTGCAATTGCTGGGTTGGTTCTGTTTCCATCCCTGTCTTCCACTGGAACCAATGGATATTTGCGGTCCAGTCTGGTTCTGCCCAGCACATACTCAGCCCTCGCATAAACCAGTGGGAGCTGCAGCCTAGTTAGAGCGACCCACAATAACCCCCACCAGGCCCGCCCCCTACCCTGGTTTGCCAGTATGTGTGGTAGACTAGTCCAGTCTGTCCCACATCCCCTTCTGCTCTCATACATGTCAATGGGTATTAAAACCTTGTTCCATCTAACCAGCTCAACTGTCCAGCCTTCACGGATGTTGTTGGGTGTCTCTGTCTAGCCACCCCAGCCCCTGTCCTAGTTTTCGTGCCCTCCCGTGGGGGGTGGTAACCCAAGAGGGAGAAGCCCACTATTTCCCTCCTAGGCCACTCCCACTCCCAGATTATGCACTCTCCAGGTGGTTCTGTGGTTTGACTTGACAGAATCAGACCCCAGTGCCAGCTTCTGCCAGCTGATGCTGTGGCTAAGCCCCAACAACCCTCACCCACTCTAATTGTAGATTGCACCAGTAGAAATAATCAGCCCAGCCTGTTTTTCCCTGATCTAGTCCACATGAGGTGCACTGGTGCTGTAGTCCTGCCTAGTCTGGTCTACCCTCACCCCAGCTCATGCTCTCCAGTGGGAGTAGCTGTTTAGCAAGGGAACCACCCCTTATTCCCCTGCCGGTTCTGCTCCCTCCCTTCCTGGTTCTCATGTGTGCTGGTTGGGTGCTGCGGTCACATATGGCACAGGCAACCTCACCTTGGCATTCCGTGTTGTGTACTGCTTTTGTCGCAACCGAACCTGGCTCAACCCACACTCTGTTCTGGCATTCGGATTTGCCAGTGGATGATGTGAACTGATTCAGCCTGGTCTGCCCCCGACCCATGCCAAATGTATGCCAGTGGGATACTTTCCATGACCTCTTGGCTGTTTCCTTCCATGCTTCTTGCACTTACCTGCAGGGTCTGTGTCCTGCCAGAGGAGTTGCCCAGGCTCCTCCATCAGAACCCCTCCAAGTGAGGCGGTATTTGTATAACAATATTCCACTTACACTCAACAAGTGGAAACAAACCAAGAGTCTAGCAATGGATGGATAAACAAAATGTAGCAAATTCATATAATGCAATACTATTGATTTTTTTAAAAAAAAATTATTTATTGGGCCTGGCAGCGTGGCCTAGCAGCTAAAGTCCTCGCCTTGAAAGCCCTGGGATCCCATATGGGTGCCGGTGCTAATCCCGGCAGCTCCACTTCCCATCCAGCTCCCTGCTTGTGGCCTGGGAAAGCAGTCGAGGACGGCCCAATGCATTGGGACCTTGCACCCGCGTGGGAGACCCGGAAGAGGTTCCAGGTTCCCGGCTTTGGAATGGCGTGCATCGGCCCGTTGCGGCTCACTTGGGGAGTGAATCATCGGATGGAAGATCTTCCTCTCTGTCTCTCCTCCTCTCTGTATATCCGGCTTTCCAATAATAATAAAATCTTAAAAAAAATTATTTATTTTTATTGCAAAATCAGATATACAGAGAGGAGGAGAGACAGAGAAGAAGATCTTCCATCCAATGATTCACTCCCCAAGTGGCCACAACAGCCAGTGCTGTGCCAATCCAGGTCTCGCTTCCTCCAGGTCTCACACACGGTTGCAGGTTCCCAAGGCTTTGGGCCGTCCTCAATTGCTTTCCCAGACCAGAAGCAGGGAGCTGGATGAGAAATGGAGCTGCCGGGATTAGAACCAGAGTCCATATGGGATGAGAAGTGGAGCTGCTGGGATTAGAACCAGCGCCCATATGGGATCCCTGCGCTTTCAAGGCAAGGACTTTAGCAGCTAGGCCACTGCGCCAGGCCTGGCATACTATTTATCTTAAACGAGAAAAAAAATCCTGCCATGTGTACAACATGAATGAACAAAGAAAATTATGTTAAGTGAAATAAGTCACAATAAAAAAAATACTCCATGATTCCACTTATATACCTTCACAGTAAAGTCCATTTAAGTACACTGTGGTTACAAAGGTCTGGAGGAAGGTAGGAAAGGGAGTTGTGTTTTTTTTTAACTTTATAATTTATTTTATTTTAGATGAGGTTTACAAAGTTGATCATGGTGGGAAGGAATCTAGGGTAAAGTAAAAGTGGATGTGATCATTGTTTCTGAATTTTCTATTTCTTCTTCCTGTTTCTGGGGGAAAGGTGAAGATAAGCAGAGAAGCCATACCCAGCCTTCCAACCGCCCCAGTACCCAGGGATGGCCACCCGATATCAACTCATGGTCCTGATATGCTGCACATTCTGAGGCTTCTATCCAGGTGGTTGTGGTAGTTCTGAAATGTCAATCTCACTGGTCCGATGTCAACTGACTGACACAGTTGACCTAATAGTCTCTATTCACCCAGATACTTGCTGTCATCATTTGGCTGGGGGCAGCTGTCCAATTTGTTCTGTTCTTCCTTTGCTATGGTACTAGATGGTCTCTGCAGGCTCCAACGGCTGCCATATCCTCCACATGCCTCTGGGCCAGCCATCCATTGCTCCATCTTTTCCACTGAAGAGGAACAATTCTCATGGGCGGTCTAAAAGACAAGGGCCAAGCAACCTGGGCCCTACCAGATTCTCTGCCCCTGGGGCTCACAGACTTGGCACCCACTGAACCAGCAAGCCTAAGGACCCAGGGAAGGGGAATTTTTTTAATGGGCATAGAGTTATAGATTTGCAAGATGAGAAAGTTCTGCAGATCTGCTTCACAACATGAATATGCTTAATAATACTGAAAATCATATTTAACATGTTTAAGGTGGAAAAAAATTAAGAAGAAACAGAGGGGTAAGAGAGCAAATCAAATGTGCTCACCTCTCCCTTTATTCCTTAGGATTAAACTTAGGATGTCTAAGTGGCAGAGATACCCAGTCTTATTGAGGACAACAGGATCTCAAAACTGGAGCTCTTCTTACAGTCTGACTGCCAGGCGCTCAGAGAAATCCACATTAGTATGGGCATTTTTCTGACAAGGCACTTCAGCACTAGAGGAGAAACAACTAAATGAAGTGCGTGACCACCCAGTCCTAAGACAGAAATAAACTTTCTAGGATCAACATGTGACTAGGGAGATACCAGAAAAGGATATGAGAGGTTAACCAAGAATATGGGTAAGATATCTTTGTTTTAAATTTATTTACTTTTATTGGACAGGCAGATCAGATCTACAGACAGAAGCAGAGACAGAAAGATCTTCCATCTGCTGGTTCACTTCCCAAAAGGTCACAAGAGCTGAACCGATCTGATGCCCGGAGCCAGAAATCTCTGTATCTCCCACACTGGTGCAGGATCCCAAGGCATTGGGCCATTCTCTACTGTTTTCCCAGGCCACAAGCAGAGAGCTAGATAGAAATGGAGCAGCGAAGACATGAACTGATGCCAATATGGGATCCTGGAACTTGCAAGATGAGGATTTAGCCAATAAGCCATTGTGTTGGGCCCAAGATACCTTCTTTAGCAGAGAACTACCACATAATTGCTATGCCAGAGATCCCAGCCAGATTTGCCTCACAGTTACTAACAAGGTAAAAGTTCTGTGGGCAGAAAACAATGTTCTACCATAGTTCCTGGGACAAAGAAATCTCAAGGGCTCCTTTAGCAAGAATGTCAAATACAGCACAGGGGAAAGTACCCCTCTCCCTTGAGGTAAGGATAATTAATGCCTCACCTCACTTGGATGTCATCTGGAGAAGAAAGGTGAATGGAGAAAGGGGAAAAGAGGGACACATTCAGATCTTGCCATACCTGAAGCTTCTATAATCTAGGAAGCCCTGTTCAGAAAAAACACTCCTAAATGGTAACAACCCCTCCCAGACCTTCAAGACTTGGAGGCAACTGAAGGGCCCAGAAACATCAGCTTCCCATAAATTTACCTATGATAAGAGACTCAGAAAAATAGTAGTTTTTGAAGAGAAACTGTTTTGAACTTGCAGAGGCAAAGAGGCACATTATTGGCACAGCCAGTGCAATCTGCCATCAGCGGGAAAATACATGATTCTTAGTATATAAATTTCTGCCATTTGTTGCCTTTTCTATGTTCTGAGATTTAGATATCACTTTGCAAATTGCATACAAAGAACCAAGCTGCTCAAAGTCACATTTGAGTCTTACAGCTTGTTGAATTTAACCTAATGCATGTTCATAACAATAAGAGAAGAAAACCATTTGTTCAGCAGTACATGTGATCACCAGCTCTCTAACTTACCAAGACTATTCTTTACTTTTCCTGGAATCACAATAGACACACTAAACTAAAGCAACTCTACGACAGCAAGTTCTTCGAGGGAACATGAGATCTCTCCTTTTCCAACCACATGGTTTTAAAACTAGATATTTAAATATGCACTCAAACCAAAAGAAAATTTCTTGAATGCAGGAACAGACATGTGAATCCAGCTGTCTTTTATTAAGTCAGACATTTAAAAACTTGCAAAATGTAAAATAATACTACTCTCCTCATTATTTATTTTAAATAATTATTTACACATGAATATACCATATATAAATTAATAATTCTATTGATCACAACAATAAAACCATCCAGTCATTTTTCAATAAATTAACAAATTTGTTTACATGTCTATAATTTCCCATATACTAAAAAAATCCAAGTTCTTTCAGGGCCTCAACAATTGTTAAAACTGTAAAGATGTCTGAAGATCAGAAAGTTTGAGAACTGCTTTATTAGAACCAAAGTATTGTCATATACTAAGGTTTATTCCAAAAAAATCAATGATAAAATACTCTTCTGCTTTTTTTTTAGGATTTATTCATTTTATTACAGCCAGATATACACAGAGGAGGACAGACAGAGAGGAAGATCTTTCGTCCGATGATTCACTCCCCAAGTGAGCCACAACGGGCCGATGCACGCCATTCCAAAGCCAGGAACCTGGAACCTCTTCCGGGTCTCCCACACAGGTGCAGGGTCCCAATGCATTGGGCCGTCCTCGACTGCTTTCCCAGGCCACAAGCAGGGAGCTGGATGGGAAGTGGAGCTGCCGGGACTAGCACCGACGCCCATTTGGGATCCCGGGGCTTTCAAGGCGAGGACTTTAGCCGCTAGGCCACGCCGTCGGGCCCCTCTTCTGCTTTTACAGTGTGTAGTATTCAGTAGCGATCAAGCAACACATAAACACCACAAATAACATAAAAGGCATATTAATGGTGCCCATTTCTCAAAAACAAAGTCTCTCCTGTCTTGTTCAAATTATCTTTACCCAGTTTCTCTCTCTCCTTCTCTCCTTCCCCTGTTTTCTTCAAACACTCTAAAAGGTTTATATTTCTTTGCTCGGTTATCTAATTTGTTTCTTTTCTACAGTTGCCACTCTTCATTGCTTGTTACCAATATCCCCTTGAACGCTGGTTTCTTGCAAAGACCTAACAGCATGTCTTCTTCAGTGCTCTTTCTCCAGTGCCTAAGCAAAAGCCTCCCATGTACTTGGAGCTTAATTAATACTTATTGATTCACTAAAGGACCTAATAAAATTTCTTAAATATTTGCTTCCAGAACTATAAAAATAAGAAACTGAGAAGTCTTAAAAATGTGGTATTTGCCCTCCTTTTCTGACATTATCAAAACATGCCTTGAATATTAAAAAAACCACTGATGTTTTCATGGTTTTCCTGTACAGCACCATCATCTTGCCCACAGCCAATCTCACTTAGATCTCCAACTATGAATATTTTCTGCTAGCAAAATATAACACCCAAGGAAAAAGATGTAGCCTTAAGGAAACCTGAGAATGTACTTATAATTGATAGAACTTACTTATCTCTGACCAAATTTTCTGCTGGTTCTGTCTAAATTTGTTCCTATAACAGTAGTTCAGTCTCCAATTTTGACCAGCATGTCAGAAAGATTCAAAGTTAAACACACTCATACACACACACACACACATACACACACACACACAGGAATGAACCGGACTATGACAAGTATGCACTCCATCAAAAGAACAGATGTGTACCAAATAAAAGATTTCTTAGTCTTTTTTAGTCAAGCAAAGGGCATTCATTATGCGTTTACAAGGAATATACATTACTGTGTATGCAAATAGCACTTCCTCTAGCAGAGGTCTGAATCCTGTCTATAACCAGCTATTGAAAACATCTGTTTCAGTCATTAAATCGCATCTGAGATTGAACAGATGTGAACACTGTAACTACTACAAATGATACTATAGATAGCACTATGTATATTTTCCCTGGTCAACAGCACTACATTGTAGAAATCACTACGTTTTATATGATGGCATTTCTATTTGTAAAACATAGACAACAATACCTGTCCTAGGCACTCACTGTAAAATGATACTGTAAAAATAGATAAAATTAGTGATGGCAATGCTCTTTGTTTGAAAGGGCTATTTAAATCCCAAGTACTATTATTAGGACTTTCTGCAGTTCTAGGCTAATGGACTATGCAACAACAGATGGGGCCTGGAAGACGTCTGATGTTATTGATATTTTCTTTGGATGTTTTTCCCTTCTTCCTACTTTTCTTATTTATTCTTTATTAAAAATGCTAGTTTTTATCTACATAATAAGAAAAATCAATCAGCTTATGTGTCTGAGGACTGAATTTGCCAAGATTTCCTTAGCCAGACAGTTCAAAATGTGTCACGTCCTTTCATTTGTTATACACTGAGGTTTCACCAGCAGGAACAACTGACAGATATCACTGATTTAAGCAATTACTGATGTGTCAGGGTTTAATGTAAGTGAGATAGACGGATTATGATGTACTTCTTTTAAAAATGTTCTTTTAGTGTCAGTGAATACATGGAAAAGAGGTAACCCTTATACACAGCCGGTAGGAACTGAAATCAGTACAGCTATCATGGAAAAGAGTATAGAGGTTTCTTAAAATATTAAACAGACTGCCATATAAGCCAGCAATTCTACCTCTGGCTATGTATGCAAAGGAAATGAAATCAGCATGCTGAAGAGGTGTCTGCACTCTGAAGAGATATCTGCATTCTCATACGTACTGCAGCACTGTTCACAATAGCCAAAATAATTCAATAATCCAAGCATCTGTCCATTCATAGATGGATAAAGAAAATGAAGTTTATATGCAAAATGGAATACTATTCAGCCATTACAAATGATCAAATCCTATCATTTATGATAATACAGAACCGAATAACATTATGTTAAATAAAATATGCCAAGGACAAAAAGACAAATACTGCCACTATATATGAAAAGATATTGTTGAAGTAGAGTGGCATGGTATATATTAGAGGCTAGGGTGCTTCGCAGAGACAGGGAAATACAACTGTTGGTGAAAGACACTCTCCAGCTGTAGGCAGCTGCTGGAGTTGTCTTGGACCTAAATAAATATTATACTGCTGGGAGATAAGCATCCAGTAGCTGGTGGGCATTTTAGGCCTAGTGAATGCCTAATTCTTGTTAACTATACCCATATGCTAGCATAATACATTATTCTCTCTCTTTTTTAAAGGTAAGTGGAGAAGGAGGAGAACCCTGGGCTGCAACATGCCACCAAAGCCCCAGGCAGAGGGCCTGCAGATTGCCCAGGGAAAAGGGTCTGCACATGTATTAGAGTGAAAGCAGCTGAGGACATATTTAAAAGGGAAAGGATTGGCGCGGTGCAGGAGCCTAGCAGCTAAAGTCCTCTCCCCGAACATGCCAGGGTCCCATATGGGCGCCAGTTCTAATCCCAACAGCCCATTCCCATCCAGCTCCCTGCTTGAGGCCTGGCAAAGCAGTCAAGGACAGCCCAAAGTCTTGGGATCCTACACAGACATGGGAGACCAGGAAGAAGCTCCTGGCTCCTGGCTTCGGGTTGCCTCAGCTTTGGCTATTGCGGCTCACTTGGGGAGGGAATCATCAGACAGAAGATCTTCCTCTCTGTCTCTCCTCCTCTCTGTACATCTGACTTTGCAATAAAAATAAATAAATCTTGAAAAAAATTTAAAAAATTAAAATAAAAGGGGAGAGATGACTTCTGGGATTTTCACAGTCAGGGCCACTGCACTTGCATGTATGTATGCGAGAGACCTGAGATGGAATGGTTTAGAAGGGGGAAACCAAGGGCACATCTGCGTCAGGCCAAGGTACCCACCCATGTGGGAGACCAGTGCTGGGTTAGTCCATTGGCACACACAAGGGTTGGAACAAGAGGGCATGCCTGGCAATACCCACCAGAAAGTGTTGGAGCAAGAGAGGCCACGTCAGGCTGGGCCATAGCACCCACTACAATGAGAGAGAACTAGGTCCAGTGATAAATTCCATAGGGGAATAGTGGGCTTGCCTCTGTGGGGCTGCAGCACCTGTCAGTTTACGTAGAGAGCTGGGAGTGGTGATGGGCTGAGCCAGGCTGGATCACAGAATTTGCCTGACAGGAATCCAGCTGAGACTCACAGGAGCTGAGGCTAAGAGGAGACCAGGCAAGGTCAAGCTGTAGCTCCCACCAACACATAGAAGGGCTGAGATGGAGGGCAGGCCATGCAAAGCAGGCCTGCTGCCCCCACTGGCATGCCTGAGATCTGGGGCTAGGACAGGCCTGTTGGAGAGCTTAGGAAACTCCCCTACTAGGCCATAGCTCCCACTGGGAGTAAATAAGCTGGGGCTGGGGTGATGGATTGGGGAGGGGGCAGGGCAGGCAAGTCGAAAGCACTCCTCAGTATCTGTAAACAGGGTCTGAGTGAGGTCTCAGCACCTGCTGGCACAAAGGACAGGCAGGACAGGATGTGGGCTGCACCTAACTGGTCTAGGCAGCAACACCCACTATAGCAAGACCTACGACTGCGTAAGCCATGCCAGGTTGAGTTGAAGCATTTGCCAGAACATGTAAGAATTGGGCTAGGCAAGATCACAGGGAATTTAGTGCCCTTGTAAACCGAGAACTCAGAGGTCAACCATTCCCTATCGGATCTCCCAACGTGGGATGGGAGAAGTTCAGAACCCCCCTCACAGGGTCTAATGACATTGGAACAGTCAGGAGCCCTGAGCGGTCCTCAGAAACAGAAGAACAGTAAACTTCCTTCAGGTTTCAGGAGAGGAGCTTTCTCTGGTCCTTACTTAGTTCCAACTTTGGCTCCCCATCCTCTCTTGCAATGACCATCAGGGTCGCTCTGGAGCCCCCCCAAATTAGATCATTTAGACAGAGAGAGACCAATAAGGAAAGCTTAGAACAGACAAGAAAAAGTCAGCTTGGACTCTCATATACCTCACTAGGTAGAAAGATGAGTTACTCCTCACTAAGGTATTGAAGATTTCTCTGTGCACCCCTCCTAAAACTATTCTGCTCCTCAATCATTAACATATGGCTTGTTAGAGTTATAAACCTGTTTGGATTATCCTAAAATTCACGAAGTTCAGTAAAATCACACTTGAATACTATAAGCTGCTAAATATAAACATGAAGAAAAAAAAGACATGAGACAGCTGAATAGTACCCTATAACCATTTTAAGGTGTATAGCAGTTGTTTAGGTATAAACTAAAATTGAGAAGTCAATGAAGTACTTACAGGATGTGGTTAAGAACTCCCACTTCCCAACACATTGGTCACTCAGTAGCATGTCAATTAACTTCATGATGTTGTAAATTTCCATGTTTTTTTCCTGTTGTTGAATTTGTGTTACGGCTTTTCATTTGAGGGGATGATATTCTGCCAGCTCTACTTTCAGATCAAGGATGATCTCCCAACGAAACTGCTGAATTTATCTTGACAATAAGATGCTAGACTTTCTGCATGGTCCATGCCCGCAATGACGGAATCATGACTGGTTATGAGCTGTACTACTGTAACAATATGGAGGAAATCAATATGGGGGGAGGGATTGAGGAGGGGTTAAGTGAATCCCAGAGCTTATGTAACTATGTCATAAAATGAAATAATAATAATAACAGTAATAATAATAATCATCATCATATGAATTGGGTCTAGGAACGGGCCTCATGGGGAACTCCAGAGCTGGGACGGACCAGGCTGGGCAAAACTGTAGCACCCGTAAGTATGCATGTGGGCTGGGGGAGGGCCAGGCTGGGCTCCAGCACCTGCTGGTGCTCACAAGGGACAAAATCTGTGTGGGACAGTCCATGGTACCCACCAGATCACATGACAACTGGGGGTGAGCCAAGCTAGACCAGGCTGTAGTACCCATTGCTGAAAGCTGGAATGGGTGCAGGCCAGTCAGGCTAGGCCATAGTACCTGCTGGTGAGTACCAGAAAAGAGCTAGCCATATTAGTCTGGGTAACAGCATGTGTTAGCACACACAAGATCTACTGCTGGGGCAGGACTGGTAGACGAACTTGGGGAACTCCCCTGCTAGGCCACAGCTCTCGCTAGTGAGCTTAATAGCTGGGGCTTAGAGCAGGCTAGACCAGGCTGAGGTGCAGCTTCTGCTGGCAATGTGTGACCCGGGTCTGGGGACTGGCCAGGCAGAGTCATCCCACAGCACACACGGGCACAAGTGAGAGTCATGGCAGGGTACAGGAAGGCCAGGTTGGGCTGCAATCCCTGCCAGTTCACAGGAGGGCTAGGAGTGGGCCAGGCTGACTTAGGCTGCTATACCTAGTGGCAAGAGCTGGGAGTGGGCACAGGCTGGGCTGAGCTGGACTGTGCAAGTGCTAGCAAATGCTGTGATGTGGCAGGTCACCTCAGATTTGGCTAAAACATCTGCTAGCACACACAAGATCCAGGACTTGGGAGTGGGCCAGGTAGCGAAACTTTGGAGACTCCCTTGTTGGCTGCAGCTTCCCACTGGTGAGCATGAGAACTGGTCCTGAGGGTGGGTCAGTATGGGGCTGGGTCAAGCTAGGTTAGGCTACAGTATCCTTTGCTGCACACAAGAGCAAGAATGGGTATCCAGCTGACAAGTGCTAGGACTAGGTGTGAGTCCTGTCAGTCTAGAATGCAGTATTCCCAGGCAGGTGCAAGATCCAGGGCTTGGAACATGCCTGCAAGGCTCTCCCTGTCATGGGTGAGCACAAGAACCATGGCTGGGGGCGGATAAGGACCAGGTCTGGGGGCAGGTTGGGCTAAGCTAACCCACAGCACTCACAGGTATACGCAAGAGCTGGATGTGATATGGGCCAGGTTGATGAAGCCACAGCACAGGCTGGCATGCACAAAAACAGACTAGGGGTGGCCTGGTGAAATTATTGGCAGTCTCCCCTACTAGGCCATGGCACCTGCTAGTTTGTGTGAGGACTTAGGTCTGTGGCAGACTGGCTGGGCTGGGCAGCAGTACCCATCAGTTGGCATTGTATATGGGTCTGGGCAGGAATTGACCAGGCAGCTGCATCCATGAGTATGTGCATTCATTAACTGATGCAGGTGACAGACCAAACTTGTCCTCGCACTGGCTGGTACACTCAAGAGTCAAGTCTGAGGTCACCCCAGGCAAGGTTTCTTGGGACCTCCACAACTAGACTAGATTGTTGGACTCAGACCCTGGCCACAGGGAAAATCACAGGACCTTAGAGTGCATGTACTAGGACTGGGCCTCCTCAGTTGCTGATGCCTGCACAGTAGACAGCATGCCCAGATGCATATCATGGATATAGCAGCCAGCTTATTTAGGCCAGCAGAGGATTCAACTGCCACATGAGATAATGGGAGGTAAAAAAGATTGGCCAATTCTCCTGGCTAAGCTTTGCAGCATGTTCCCAGGTCTACAACAGACCTTGGAAAGATTATCTCAACCCTGGTAAAATAAAGCTGACAAATCTCAGAACTATCAAAACCACTCAAGCAACACTCTCATAACACTCTTTCCCACTTCAGAGTTTCCAAGGCATCATGAAATGACTACGCCCCATTCCTGGGTGCTGATGTAGTTTGACAGCAAGGAACAGGCCCTCCTCCCTTTCAGACACAGGAGAAAAAAAATGTCTCACCCACCTTCCTGTGTACCTGACCTTCCCTACCCTAATCAAAAGCCCACATGGGGGCTCGGCAGTGTGGCCTAGTGGCTAAGGTCCTCGCCTTGATTCCATATGGCCGCTGGTTCTAATCCTGGCAGTTCCACTTTCTCTCTCTCTCTCCTCCTCTCAGTATATCTGACTTTGTAATAAAAATAAAATAAATCTTTAAAAAAAAAGAATTAAAAAAAAAAAGCCCACATGGGCATGCATCCCTCTAGACTATGTAAAAAGCATTTATAAGAAAATTTTTAAAAAATTAAAGGATATGAAATTTTAGCTAGAAAGGAGGAATAAGAGCTCTATTGCAATGTGTGGTGACTATAGTTGATGACAATATATTTTATTCTTGAAGCTGTAAGGATAATGCATAGTAAGTGTTCTTTAAAAAAATATTTATTTGAAGGGCAGAGTTACAGAATGGAAGAAGAAACAGAGCTCTTCCATCCACTTGATGGAAATGTCCTCAACAGCCAGAGCTGGGCTGGTACAAAGCCAGGGGCTTCTTGTAGGTCTCCCACATAGGTGCAGGGACCCAAACATTTGAGTTATACTCTGTTGCCTCTGCAAGATCACTAGCAGGGAGCCGGACTTGAATTGGTGCCCATATGGCATGCCAATGCCACAGGCAACAGTTTTACCTACTATAAGCCACAGTGCCAGCCCCAAGTGTTCTTTTCATAAAAATGGTAATTATGTAATGTATTGTTAATTAGCTACATTTAACTATTTTATAATATAATCACACTTCAACACATTATAGTATTCATGATAAATGCATACACTTTATTTAAAAATCAAAAATTTAAATGTTTTTATTGTGCAACGCTTGTAAAATGAAGGTGGAAACAAAATAATTTAAAAACCCATCCATAGGGCCCAGCGCAATAGCCTAGTGGCTAAAGTCTTCACCTTGCACACACGAAGATTCCATATTGGCGCTCTGGTTCTAATCCCAGCAGCCTCACTTCCCACCCAGCTCCATGCTTGTGGCCTGAGAAGGCAGTTGAGGACGGCCCAAAGCCTTGGGACCCTGCACTCATGTGGGAGATCCAGATGAAACTCCAGGCTCCTGGCTTCAGATCAGCTCAGTTCCATCCACTGCGGTCACTTGGGGAGTGAATCATCAGACAGAAAGAAGATCCTCCTCTCTGTCTCTCCTTCTCTCTGCACATCTGACTTTGCAATAAAAATAAATAAATATTTAAAAATTCATAAATATTACTTATCTGTGAGGTCTGATATGGACACAATAGACTAAATAAATAGAGAAGTATCAACTGCTGACCAGAGATACACTGGTTATTTATAGTCCAATAAAGGTGAGAAATAAGGAAGTTTAATAAAGGCTACTGGGGAATAGGGAGCTATGGGTGTTATGTCTGGTAGCTGGAGTTGTTATAGAATGAACAGAATAAAGGTTTTTGAAAAGCCTGAGTTGTAGACCTAACATGATCAATCTCAAAACAATTGTGTGTGATTTAAATTTCCTTTCAACAAAAGTTATTTGAACAGTTAATTCACTGCCATGGTGCAGATGGATATGAAAAAAATACTCTGAAGATTTGAGAGGGATGAACCTTGTAAGACATTATTTGCCCCATTCTATTTAAGCCAGTCACCTAGAAGAAGCTTCTGAAACAACCAATCAGCAGGCTGCTGCTGGGCAGACTACAGCAGAAAGGAACAGGTTGTGCCTGTTTGTTGCTGCTTGGTGTTTTTCCCAAATAAATAGATGCTAATTGAGAGGGAGTGTGGCTTCATATTTTATGACACCCTGGGTATATGTTACAAGTCTCAGGAGGGCTGCTTTAAATTAAAGCTAATGTTAAACTCTGCTTAATTAGCATTGCTGTGGTGGATTCACTTTTCCCTGTTAGGGGAAGAATGTGCTATGTTACAGTTTTTCTGTTGCAAAATACGAATCTAGTTTATGCGAGGTGGAGAAGTGATTTGGGCACTGAATGACTTGCTGGCAAGGGAAAACCAGACTGGAGGGTGTTATCCTAATTAAAATGAGTGGTGCATTAACCAGATGGAAAAAATACAGAGCAGGACAATGGAAAGACGTCACCAGAATGACACCACTACTTTCGAAGCTTCTGTAAATCAGCTGGGATTCAGACCGATCAGTAACTCTCAATTTAAAAAAATGAATCATTTGGTACCGAATATTCTGTGATAAAAGCACTCAGGACCCTGTGAGCTAAAATTCCTGAATTCCATATAGTTATATTTGTATCAGATAGAATCCTGAAAGCACTTCAAAAAGTTCATACAGGAATAAGTATTTAACTTAGATATTAAGATGCCTGTTTCCCAATGTTCTGAGTACCTGGGTTCAATTCCTGGTTCCAGCTCCTGCTCTGGCTTCTGACTTCATTCACACCAATGCAAAACCTGTATACATTTTGGGTGTGAACTGGCAAGGAAACTGTCCTATCTGCTCTCTCTGTATATGTGTCTCTTCCTTCCTGCTTCTCAAATTAATTTCTTTTAGGTTCTTGGAATATGTAATTTAAAAATGAGGCGAGGTTGGTGTGAATATTTCTCTGAAGTTCATGCATAACTGTTTTTTGTAATACACATATCCTATGAACTTTCAGAAAGCCCTTAACACAAATTTCTGAAAATGGCTTACAAGCCTAAATAAACTTTTCTATTTTATTTCCGCAAACTTTCTGAAGTATCATATAATAGAACAATAGAGATGGAAATAGCCCCTACTTCTGCCAAATGTGATTGCCAATCAGAACAGATTGCTGTAATAGCCTCCCTTGATCTCATGTTCTGACACATACTTTTGATTTGGGCCCATTTACTTACAAATGACAGCCTTTATGCACTAGTTCCTTGTTTGAGTGCCAGGGCATTAGGTGTAAAGCTGGCTGGCAAACTGTTGCTGACTTAATCTGTAGTCTACTTAGATGCACAAAATTCTTTCTGAACTGCTGAAGGGACATTAAATATCTGCTCACTGTGTAATGTACAAACAGATCTGAGAAGATTTCGCAGAATGATATAGCAAAAAGTTGAACAGAGAAAAGTTCAAAACCAAAACTATAGCTAACCTAAAAAAAAGGTTTGTACCAGGGAGTTAAATAGAAAGCTAAATTTCTCCTGGTCTTAGGAGAGAATTCTGAGTTTGACCAGCACTCAGCTGCATATGTCTGCCAAAGGAGACTATTAACATCTCAGAATAAAGAGATGATTATTCAGCTCTTTGATACAAATCAAAACACACTCACATATTCTGCTCACAAGAAGCCAGCATAAAATGGGTACTGAACATGGAGAACAGGTGTGTTTGTGCTTAGGGAAAGCAGCTAGGGATATGAAAATGACTTAGCAGCTGGTGAAAAAGACTGAAGTTGTGCCAGGCAAAGGGTACTTTTTCACTAATTATACAAAAGACTTAATTTCATTGATCATGTTGCTCTCTTCTTTCTTCATCTAAATAATATGAAATTTTTCTCACAACTCTTTTGGAAGTCAAAACGTTGCCAAGGATACATATTAAAGGGAATGAGGGTCAAGAAACATTCTTCAATGGATAATCTTGCTATTGTCTCAGGATTGGTGAACCATAGTAAACTTAATTAGAAAAAGAAGATGTAGAAAAATTAGATGTAGTCTTGCTATGAGGGGAAAAAATATCAATAGAAAGAACAATCTCTGAAAACAAGACCTAGGAAACCTGAAAGGCTCTTTTAGAGTGTCACTGTTATTCAATTGTTGGCATTCATACATGTTTTCCATTTGTTAAAAATTGACCAAGTATGTAGTTTGTGCCAGGCACTGGAATATACTTTTAAAACAAAAAGGATGAAAACAGTAATTTCTGTTTTCTGCAACAGGCTCTCAACCTAACACAGATAGGATATCACTGGGTCAGCTGCTTGGACAGACCTTCATTTTCAAGAGTGTAGCCTGTGGAATCTTAGTTGAATTATCCCAATACAGCCTTGGAGAAAATTGATAAATAATTTGAATGAAGGACGCTGGTCACACACGTAGGACCATGTGGCTCAGATCTATGACTTTCTCTTTGAATTTACTCAGTGATCCTATAACTGGTCTTACTTGAGAATGTAATTTAGATACATTCCTCTTTTACAAGCCTAAATAAAGGAAAGAAAATAACATAAAATCTCTTAGCATTCACACACAAAAAGTACTAACTGAAAATGCGTTAGTGACATCACAGTTCCCTGTCTCAGTTCTCTCCCATTCTAGGAAGCAGAATGTGCCAAGCAACAAGGAGCTGAGGCTACCTTCTGACTCCACAGCTTGTGGTTGTGAACCAACATCACACATCTCTCCACACTGTCAGAAACTGCATCAGCAGCACTCAGTGCTGGAAACAGCAGTCACAGAATGAGGTTCTAAGTCTCTCTGTTTAACTTATATAATGTCAATCATAGTGTGGTCTCAGATACATTGACTTGCTCACTGTTTGGTAACACTGCAATGACAATGTGTTTTAAATATATGCTGGAAGGACAATTTAAACACTTGACAGCAGTGAGAATCAAGACAGACCATATTTTCTTGTCTGAATCTAGTATGCAAGAGAATCTGCACATGCTGCCAGTGTTTTATTACCATGTACATAGTCTTCAAATGTAAGTGTTGGTTAAGCAGATATTTTGCCGGTAGGTTTTACCTTGACAGTCTGATGCAGTGAGGAACAGTTCCTAGTTGAAAAGAACAAAGGAGGGTAGGATATGAAAGATAAATTTGGCTTATTTCTAAATGCATCACTTCTTTTCTTAAACTTAATTCTTAACCCCAGATTCCTGCCTTGAATCTTGCACCCTTAAAATAGGCCACACAACACTCTAGAAATGGTCATTCATTTTCATTAGGGGAAAGGATCCAGAGACTATACAGGACGAAAAGACAAAACAGTAGCAGTACAATTTATTGAGATATTAAATTGTGCTTCATCCTAAAGTTATCTTTCCTTCAGCAGTCCATATCCAGAAAAGGAATGTTGGACCCTGTTACTGCAAGGTATGTTTTCTTCCTTTGTTTGCCAAAATAGTCTGTGTTCCTCAAAGACATTATGCTATGAAGATGATGAGAAAGAAGTTGGCATGGCAGAGAAAGACAATTTCCCCCTCATCAGGAAAGACAGGGATCTGCATCTCCCTTTCCCTGAGAAAAGTCCTCAGCAGAGATGCCCATGGCCGCAATCATCACAGCGTCAGCTAATTTAAGAGAATGTTGCTAGTTCAAACAATGAGGGATGAGTGTTTGACAGTGGTTAAAATGCCATGTAAGATGCCCACATTTCAAACTGGAGTACTTTTGCTCAAGTTCTGCCTCCATCTCCAATTGAAGCTTCCAGCATATGCACCTGAGACGATTCAAGTGCTTAAATGTCTATGAATCACGTGAGAGAGCTAGCTGGAGTGCCCAAATACAGCTCTGGAATTTGCCCTGGCCCAGACCCAATAGTCAGAATACATCCAACAGGACAGCTGGGATAGCAGAGGTCTGTGGGATCCTGTTAAGAAGCAGCTCCAGGAAAGGGGAGGACAAGGACCTCTCACCCAGAGCACACTCTTGCCCCCAGTGAGTCCTTGGATGTGCTTTCATGCTTCCCTAATATATGGCGAACATCTGTGCTTGGTTAGCCAATTATCCTAAATCAAAGTAGTGCTCCTTATCAATATCTCACACCAATGGTGCTTTGATCCAGGTGCCTTGTTAGCTCTCCTCGAACTCTCTGCTTACAAACATGTGACACAAGTTGTATATCAAATCTAATATTTGTAACTGATATCTGAGCTGAACTATGTTTTAAGTGTTGCTTTGCTGAATGTATATACATTCAGCTGGAACTCTGAAAATAAACTGAATGTATATAAACTGGAACCCTGAAATTAAGCTTTGTTAGTAGCCCAAGAGATCACTATCCCTCCATTTCTTTTCAGATGCATCTCCTCCCCAGGAACCCACAAGGTAAACATGTACACAATGTTGTGGATACTTGGAGACTGAAAAAGCAGATGTAATGTCCGTGTGTGTGTGTATGTGTGTGTATGCCTATCAAATGAAAACAAATTACATACATTTTTAAAGAAAGAAGTTCACATGAGGAACCATAGTGGCTCTGTCTCCATCTTCTAGAGGCAGAAAAATACACAGTAAGGATATAACTTGCTACTTGCTCAGTAACTTATATATATAATAAAGTAATGTGGCATTCAACACTTTCAAATACAAACAGCTCTTTGCAAGTTATTTTTCATAAAGAAAAGGTCTTTCTCAAAAACCAAATTGTGGCTGCATTATTTTTTCTTTGGTTTGCCTTTGTATGTTAGTGTTGACTTCTCCAAGTGCCATACATTTATAGTCTGAAGACCTAAAGTCCACTTGATTCTAGTCCACAGTCTGTAACTGAACATTTTGTGGTGGCTAGGAACTGTAACAGCAATGACATTTTACATCAGTTAGAGCTAGCCTGCCAGTTTCACAAATACTGACTGATGACATAAGACTCCTGGGTCAAAAAAAAGGGAACTTTATTACTAACAGTATAGCAAGCAACAAAAGTAGCATCTTTTTAGTCAATATTTCTTACCCTGAAGTCCCACAAAGGGAGCAAGTATGGGCCCAGATGGATGCCTGAGCATACAGCGAGTTTCATTTTAGGAAAGATAATCAATTTAGAGAAATTGAAGGATGCCTGCCCTTTGCTTCAGAGGCAATCTTCCAAGGTTATTGGGCATACCGTTTCATACCCCCCCCCCTTTTAAAGATTTATTTATTTTTATTGGAAAGGCATATCAACAAAGAGAAGGAGTAACAGAAAGATCTGGCCCACTCCCAAAAATGGCTGCAACAGCTGGAGCTGTGTCAAACTGAAGCCAGAAGCCTCCCCTGAGTCTCCCACGCAGATGCAGGATCCCAGATTTTGGGCCATCCTCTACTATTCCTCAGGTCAGAAGCAGGCAGCTAGACTGGAAGTGGAGCAGCCTGGACATAAACCTGCAGCCATATGGGATGCCAGAGCCTGTAAGCAGATGATCAGCCAGTTGAGTCATCATGCCAGCCCCTGGGTATACTATTTCTGATCCAGCTCCCTGCTAATGCTCCTGGGAAGGCAGTGGATGATGGCTCAGGTGCTTGGGCCCCAGCCACCCATTGGAAAGACCCAGATGGAGTTCCATCTAGCTTTTGTGCTCATTCAAGAAGTGAACCAGTGGGTGAAGATCCTCTCATTCCTATCTCTATCTCTGCCTCTCCCCTGTACTCTATTCTGAAAGTTCTCCCTCTCATATAAACAAATACACTTCTAAAGGGAAAATAATAACCACTGCGGTCAGGACTGTCCATATTTCTGTTTCTAAGACAGGAAGAAACACAAGAGATACATGGAAAATTGTCCCCCAGTATTGGTAAGCCTGCTGTAATACAAACCTACAGAAGCATCATGTCAAGCCTTCAAGAGTTCAGCAGAAAAGATGAGCAAAGAATTCCATTTTTCAGTACTTTCTGTGATTATATATTAGGAATGATATCTTCCCACTCATTGCTTATTTTGGGAACTAAAGAAAAAAGAACAGTCTGACAAATGCTAAGAGTTTCATGATGGACATTCTAAAAAAAAAAAAAGAACATCATATAAAAACATACTGGATTCTAATCACAATTTTATTCTCTGATGCATTTGCAGAATGTGTGATAAACATACAGATATTGTGTTCTGGTAAGATGAATCAACCGATTTTTTTTTTTGGTAAATGCTGAATATAAGTTTAAGCCATTGGTTTTACCAAACTATAAACCTGAATAGACATATTTAAACACTCCACTCTTGTTTAGATGTCTTGAGAAATAAGTTTGTTTTCTCATCACATCATTGTAGATGGAAAAGAGTATTGATCTAAGATCCCTGAATCTTCTTCACAGCATCTTTCTCATACGCCTCATCAGCTCACACAAACAGTTGGCAGGTCTCCCACACTTTCTGCCTCCATCCAGTTCAAGGGCAGGAGCTTCCCACTCCACTACCATTCCTGACTACATCTCTGTTGCCTGGTAAGTTCTGGCATGAAGTGAAAGTAGACTTTATACTTATACATATAGGAATTATTAGACACTATGAGTATTTTTTAAGTTTATGGAAATGTGCGTTTATAAGAAAAAACCCTAGATTCCATTTTTTTGCACCAAAATACATTTATCTGTTAACTGCATTTTTTTCTGTGAATTGTTCGATGTATGCTTGTACAAGCTGCCTTTAAAAGTTTACTCTGGGGCCTCCTACAAAGCTCGCATCCCATATGAATGCCAGCATGAGTCCTGGCTGCTCTATTTCTGATTCAGGCCTCTGCTAATGCACCTAGGAAAGCACTGGAAGATGGCCTGGGTAGAGAGACCCAGATGGAGCTTGGGGCTCCTGTCTGGCTTACTGCAGCCCCAGCTTTCTGACATATCTATCTCTCCCTGTCTCTAACTTTTATATAAATAAGGAAATCTTAAAAACAAAACAAAAAGTTTAACTTAATTCAAGAACCTACAGGATTTTATTGCTAATTTTATCAGCAACTGTGCTGTTAAGATGTCCCAAATTTCCCTGAAGACATTTATATCTTCTTGTGCTTCATAACTTCATCCACAAGAATGCTGAAACCCATAGCTAAAAGCTTCTTATTAAAACATCTGAATATAGAGCCCAAAATATGCATTTTAACAAGTACCTGTTGATTTTGATGTCACTAAAGTTTGAAGACCACTCCTATATACAAGCATCAGACGAATTTCAGTAATTATGTTTATGCCAGTACTTGTAACACACGAGATATAAGTATAGGTCATTTACTGAACGACAAAAAAAACGTGATACAAAAATCTAATCAAATAGGATGAATTCTGAAGACTGGGTCTATCTTAACACTCACAAATAACCCAATTTTCTTTATTAAAAGATAAATTGTGTAAGAGAATTAAATATTCAACAACAGGAAAACAGTTAAGCATAGCACATCCACTCAATGATATATGTGCAGTTGTTTTAAATGACCACTATAAAATCTATCAGTAATATGAAACATTATGAAAAACAAAACTATACGATAAAAAAATTACATGTATACAACTGCAACTAAGTATATTCTGTATTTAGAAAAAACTAAAAGACAAAGTCATAGTTGTAAGACAATGGGCAACCTCTGTCATAATTTTTTTTCAGAAATGTATTTAATGTTATGTTTTTCCTATAATTTAAGCTAAAGGAATACACCTGAGTGACAGAATTTATGAATCCTATTTACAGCCTTTGCCTAACAGTTCTTTGTAGTTCAACAACACTATTTCACAAGTATGATAAAACAAGAGAATACATGAAAATGACTGATTATGCCTATCCGATTTCTGGTGGGGTCTGGATTTTGCTTTAATAATGTTAAGACTTTTTTACTTCCCATCGTCTTCAAATAATGTCTAAAAACCTATCAACATTTATTCCCTCAGTTATCAGACTGAAAATCACATAATATCCATATTCTATTCCCACCTCTAATGGCCTCTAGCATCTGCACCTGCCAGATAGAGAACAAAGATCGTACCTCCAGAGAATACCTACCTACATTTCCCTCTCCAGCTCATTTGACCAAATTTAGTATAAGTATTCCAGCTAGTACAGAAGTCACTGATAACCTACTAAAATTGTATAAATTTGCATGATAGCTAACATGTATAATCAACCTAAATATCATCAAATAGTGATTGACTAAAGAGAATACTGTATATACACATATATGTATGTATGTGCAGAGTACTACTAAGTCCTAAAACAGAATGCAGCCTAGACATTTATAACAATTGCTAGCCCTATGCAGTTTGTTTTAAAGGTTTTAAGTTAGGAAGTCAGAACTGTTTTCCTTCCACTTAGAATTTACAAGCTTACTACATTCAGAATCTCAAGATGAAATATATCCAGGGCCAGTTATAACATAGTACATTAAGCCTGCAATACTGGTATCTCAAATCCATGAGTTTCATTCCCAGATGCTCTACATCTGATCCTGTTACCTACTAATGTACCTGGAAAAGTAGCAGCAGAAGTCTACCCAGCATATGGGCCCCTGACATCCACATAATGAAACTTAGATGGAGGTCATGCTCCTAGCTTTAGCTTGGCCCAGCTCTGACCATTGCAGCCATCTGGAGTGAACCCGTGGTGAAAGATCTCTCTCTGCATGTGTGAAATTCTGGTTTTTAAATACACAAAAATAAATTTTAAAAAATTGAAATGTTTTTGTTTCTATTTTATAAGCAGTATTGTACCCTGCGTCGCAGATGTCATGAAACGTTCACAAAACGCACTACACAAAAGTTAAACTGAGAGGTTGAGTATCATCAATGTCCAGCTGAAACTGCTCACCAGATCTGCTCGTTCATTCATGTAACACCTACAAGGAGTTTGGATTCCATTGCTGTGTGGTGGTCTATTTTTAAAGCTCCTGATTACATGATTTACACCTCATCAAAAGTGCCCGCCCAGAAAATATTTTCAATGTAACAGATGACCTGTGAACACAGAATTGCTCTCATTTTCATTGTTGTTCTTGTGTATTTTTAACTGCTGCAGGAAACAATGGGAATAGATCAGACCCTCTCCTGTCAAGACTACCAGTGCTCAATTTCCTCAGTGCATAGAAATTCCTGAACAGAAAATGGCTTGTCTTCTCCTAAGTTAAAAACAAAAATCTTCAGGATCAGCACGGTGGCATTCTAATACACTGCCTGCGGCACAGGCATCCCATATGGGCATCAGTTTGACTCCGGGCTATACCATTTCCACTCTAGCTCTCTAACACCTGGGAACAGAACAGAGGATGGCACAAGGCCTTGGGCCTCTGCCGCCACATTGGAGACCTGCAAAAAGTTCCTGGTCCCTGGTTTTGGACCAACCCAGCTAGAGCTGTCAATATCATTTGGAAAGTGAAATAGCAGATGAAAAAGTTCTCTGTGTCTCTTCCACTCTCTTTACACCTCTTTCCAGTACAATAAGTAAATATTTTAAAAAATAGGATAACTATGTTAAAATTTTAAAAAAGGAATAATCTTTAACTCTAGTATCTATTTTACTCAAGAATAATTGTGCTGGCACAGTGGTTCAACTCTAATTCTCCACTTGCAAGTGCCAGTATCCCAGACAGGAACTGGCTCATATCCCAGTTGTTCCACTTTCCTTTCAGCTCCCTGTATGTGGCCTGGAAAAGCAGCTGAGGATGGCTCAAAGCCTTGGATTCTGCACCCACAAACGAGACCAGGAAGAAGCTCCTGGCTCCTGGCTTCTGATCATCTCAGCTTCAGCTGTTGCAGCCATTTGAGGAGTGAACCAGCAGAAGGAAAATCTTTCTCTCTGACCTTCTTCTCTCTATAAATCTGCCTTTCCAATAAAAATAAAATAAATTTTAAAAAATTCCAGGGCAACTCAGTAAGAATGATGACAGTGTGCCTGAAATGGTGCAGCTTTTTCAGATTATGGGATTACATACATTGATACTGTGTAGCTGCAAGTCTGTCCTATCTATGAATTTTATTTCAGAGCTTATGTATACAAGTATCTCACACAACACCTAAGACAGTGTACATCTAATGTTGAATACTATTGTCATCATTATTGCTTCCCCTCATGAAAACTCAAAGAGGAAGTCAGTCAAACATTAGATTGGAGGTGGGGAGATCCCAGCACAATATATTGAATACATTTCAGACTCGTTACAAAACTGTATTTTCCACTTAGCTAACCTTTACCCATATTATTGAGTGTTCACACTATGCTTAGAACTGAAACCATATCTTGTGACAGTCACATGCCCTTTCAGCTATCCCAAACCACCACAAGTCTGTTTCTATCACTGAGCTAAAAACCAATCTCAACTCTTTATTGGTTGACGTTTTCATAAATATTGTATTAGTTCAGACCCAGGAAAACTACCATTTTAATAATATTTATTCAATGTTAAACAGTGATTTTATTGAGCTCCTATCAGCAGAATTTTCCTCTGAGTTCAACCTTAGTGATACCAGCCATTTAGAACACACAAAAAAAGTTACAGGGAAGATGAGTCCCACAATAAACTCTGAGTACAGTTTTGTTCATTCTTGTTAGTAACTTAGAAAAACATTTGGTCTCTGGATTCCATGATTTTTAACTGTGAACCAAACTGTGAACTCAGGCACATGAACTCTCAAGGTAGAAAAATTCCTCTTCTCATGCACTGCAAGATTTTCGGCAAAAACCTCTTTAACAAAAGTTCAACAAAAGTATACATCTTTGTTTAATGAAAATGTTATGTAACATGGGATCTTTCAGAAATGATGACCCACAGATCCAATAAAAACTAATTTTCATGGATAATAATGAAGAAACATTGGAGACCAAAGAGCAATAAACTGTGGTGGAGTTGAGGCAGGGTTCGGCGAGGCCCGTTTGTTCAGATTCTTCTTGGCCTCTCTGTGTGACATTCCTTGTCTTCACCGTAGAAGGAAGGATGTCTGTCACACAAGGATCTTATGCCCTACTTTCAGGGAAGGAAATTCAGGTCAGAAAATTCTTTCACAGTGAGTTCTCAGAGAACAAAGATGAAAATATCAGAGAGGAGATTGGTGCTCTGGCATAGCTTGTGAAATCACTGCCTGAGGCACTGGCATCTCGTACGGGTGCCAGTTCACATCTTGGCTACTCCACTTCCCACCCAGTTTCCTCCTAATACACCTAGGAAAACAGTGAAAGATGGTTCAAGCATTTGGGTCCCCAAGTGCATGGAAAATTTGGAAGAAGCTCCTTGCTTCTATAGTTGGACTGGCCCAGCTCCAGCCGTTTGGGCAGTCGTTTGGGGAGTGAACCAGCAGACAGAAGATCTCTCTATTTCTCCCCATCTCTCACTCTCTCTCTCTGCAACCCTGCCTTTTAAATCAATCAGTCTCTGTTTTACAGGAAGGAAAAAAAGAAAATGTGGAAATAATGGTCTCACCCACCTTCATGTAGCCGTTGACCCTACCACCCTAATTACGTAAAAATCATCAAAAAAATTAATGAAGAGTTTAAGAAGTCAGAGAAAAATTATATTCAACTGTTTTTAGTACTGTACTGCAATATTTGAAGCAGGCTACCTTAAAAAGAGGGTTTATTTTGGCTTATCTAATGATGGCCTTACTAGCATGGTCGTGAGGTTGCACACAGCCTCACATAGCAAGAAGAGAGTGTACATATATGCACCAATGTGTCTTGTGATTTTCCCTCACTACAAATGTACAAGATTCAATCACAGAAAACTCACCCTGATGGATTTATCTAATCCTAATCACTTCCCAAAGACTTTTTCTAAATACCATAGTTGAATTAGTTCCCACCTTCTTAGAACCTCAAAATAGGGGCTAAATGTCAACACATGAAAAAAGCCATAGGGGATCCTTAGACTATGTTGAAACCACAGCAGTAATCTTCCTGCTTCTGCTGATAGGTCTGTTTCCAAGATACCACATTTTAGGATATCGTGTTTTGAGCTGCAATAGGTCCACAGGTCTATTCCAGTTGGACCTGGGCTCCTACCGCAAATAAATCAAGATTATAAATTTCTGTAGCTCACTGTGTTTCCAGACCTGGACTAATCTATCCCTTCACCTACATATCCAAAGTCAGCCAGATATCAGCAGCTACAGAATTCATCATGGTTGTGAGACTTGGGCTGCTATTTGACTTTTCAACTACACAGGAAAAACAGGAACATGTCATAGTATGGGAATGGCTGAAGAATGATTGAAAAGAGAATGTAAGATACAATGTAAGATACAGCAATACATATCTTCTTGATATGTTTCAAATGCAACTCATTTGTTCTTTCTTAAAAGCACTAATTGTCACTTACTCTGTATTCATACCTTTATGGATATAAGAAACTATGTCATATCAGGCCCATCTGCTCTTTGGAAAATATAGTAAGTGCACCACACAAAGATCAGACAGACAGACCTGGATGAAACCCCAACCTGCCATTTACTATCTACATTCAAATTACTTGATTAGTGTCTGAATCCCCTCTAAAAAATACATAATTCTAAGGGAAGTTATGAGAATGCAATAAGAAAGCCTAATCTAAGTCCTGGAGTGGTGGCCTAGTGGCTAAAGTCCTCCCCTTGAACGCACAAGGATCCCAAATGGGTGGCGCCCGCTTCCCATCCAGCTCCATGCTTGTGGCCTGGGAAAGCAGTGAAGTTCAGCCCAAAGCCTTGGGATCCTGCACCCACATGGGAGACCCAGAAGAGCTCCTGGCTTCTGGCTTCTGGCTTCTGGCTTCGGACTGGCTCAGTTCCAGCTGTTGCAGCTGCTTGGGGAGTGAATCAATGGATGGAAGATCTTCCTCTCTGTATATCTGACTTTGCAATAAAAATAAACAAGTCTTTAAGAAAGAAAAGAAAAGAAAAGAAAAGAAAGGAAGAAAGCCTAATCCAGCTCAGACAAGACACCCAATAAAAGTTAGTTTCTTATTCCTTTCCTTTATAGGAATTTGCAAACTAGGTGTTAAGGTAATAAAAAGAATCTCCAAGTTTCCAAGATTAGCCTTTTGTGGAGCTGCTACACTTCAAGGCAGTCTAATTAACACCCATTCTTCACCTTCACCCACGCATTCATCAGTTTCAACAACAGTTAATCACTAGCAGGAGGTCGCAGAGCAGTTCCAGGCCTCCTGAGTCTTAATCTCAATTTATACTTCTGAGTATCTGTCTGCCATAGAAAATTTAAACAGAAACACAATACTTTTTAAAAATTAGACCTTTGAATTCATGCTCCCGCTCATCTTTATAAATTTTAACACAATTAAAATTTTTCTAATTAAATGTTTATCCCAGGTTTCATATTCATTTTTATGAAAATAGCATATGTTTAAGCAGAAGTGATTTTGTTGTGGATTTACTTTTTTTTCTCTTTCTGGTCTTTGAAGACAAAATGTCACAGGGTTTACAATGCTGGCTGCATATAACAATCAACTGTGGAAAAAACTTTAATGATGTACTTTGAGACAGACTTCAGAGCCATTAGTCAGAATCTCTAGGGTGGCATTCAGGCCCTGGTTGCTGTCCCTTGCAATGGGCAGCTTGAGGGAAGCAAGATGCGCAAGACCAGACTACTGTTTTCCCCACTTGGTCCTGAACTCACTCATAAATCTCCGACTTCCAATTCAGGTAAAATACTGGTTGGGACTATAGATAAGCCACATCATCCCTTCTCAAGAAGGGGCACTGTGAGTTTACAGAGACTTTATAGGCATACCCTGGCAGCAATTCCTGTTAAGCAGCCAGCTGTTTCTGTCAGCACTCCTGATCCTGCATTCTGACTGCACTGAAATAGTCTCCTGATCTGGCCTTAACATTGTTCCCACCTTGAGGTTGTGATAGACTTTGTTCTGTCTGCTAGTCCTCCAGGCCCTACTTTTCCTCCACAAAGCAAAAGCACAAAGGAATCCCTAGAGAATCCTATTAAAATGTAAAATCTGATTCTGAAATACAGGGATGGGGCACTGAAATTCTGCGTGTTTAACAACTCTTCAGGTGATGGTGATGCTCTTGACTAGCTAACTACCCTTCGGAAGCAGGAAGGATTTTTCCCTCTTAAATTCTAGGACAGAACAAAATTATTTCAATCACTTTTTTGTGAGATATTCCTTCCTTTCCATTTCTAATATTTTTGATGCTGAGTTTTTGTATGGAAATGCACCCACAATTAAATCATTATTCCTATGGGAAAACATAAACCATTTTATGATGACCCACTTTTATATTCAGTTCAGAGAGGAAGCATCTTTGTGAAAAGGGAAAACTTCTTGTTATAAAACGATCATTACAACCCAGAGTGGCAAATGCTAGGTGTCAAATGAGAGGACTGACCTAGGATGCCAAAACAAGGACATTACTAGGCGATGGAATAGTGCTAAATCCTCACCTTGCATGCACCAGGATCCCATATGGGTACTGGTACTAATCCCAGCAGCTCCACTTCCCATCTAGCTCCCTACTTGTAGCCTGGGAAAGCAGTAGAAGATGCTCCAAAGGTTTGGGACCCCGCACCCTCATGAAATACCCAAAAGTCTCCGGGCTCCTGGCTTCAGATCAGTTTAGCTCCAGCCATTGCAGCCACTTGGAGAGTTAACCAACGTTTGGAAGATCTTTCTCTGTGTCTCTTCCTCTCTCTGTAAGTCTGCCTTTCCAGTAAAAATTTTTTTAAAAAATCTTTTTTAAGTGAATGCAAATGAAATTAAAAGATTAAAAATATATTAACAATATTTCTCAGCACAAGTTCCATCAAGTTAAGAAGACTAGAATTTCACCTCAGAATTTGGTCATATCAATAGTTTCCTTTTCATATTACTGATGTAAGAAGAACAGTGCCCTTTAAATATGTCAAAAGGATCCAAATCAGGACTGTAAGGTGAATGTATAAGGCTTCTTCACAGTAACTCACAAAAATCGTCCCTCTTTAATGAGCAGAACGAATGGAGCACTGTTGTGGTGGAAGAAGACTCTCTTGATGAAGCTTTGCTAGGCGACTTTCTGCCAAGGCTCTGGCTAACTTTCTCAAAACAGTCTCATAGTAGGTAGATGTTATTATTCTTTGACTTGCCAGAAAGCTACTCTACAAAATGCCTTGAACAGCCCTTAAAACTGTTGGTATGACTCTTGCTCTTAACCAGTCTGCTTTTGCTTTATACTTTCATATTTGGGAGTCATTTATTTGATGATGCTTTGTATTCAGGATCACATCAGCAAAGTTATGCTTCATCTCTTGCCACAACTGTTCAAAGACATACCTCAGAATCTTGACTCTAATTCCTTAAAATTCCCATTGAGAGCTCTGCTTCTTTCCTGCAGCTAATTTGAGACTAACAGTTTTTGCACCCATTGAGCAGAATTGCTCCACATTAATTTTTCAGTCAGAATTGTGCAAGCTGGACCAAATGAGATGTGTCTGATGCTGGCTAGTGTTTCTGCAGTTAGTCTTCTTGAGAGGATGAACAAGATGAGTTTTTCCTCCCATATTGATGTGACGGTCTGCCACTGTAGACTTTACCTACATCACCATCTTGTTCCTTCTTTAAAAGTGACTGTTCTATTTCATTTTTAAAAAAAATATTTATCTGTTTATTATCGAAAAGCAGATTTACAAAGAGAATGAGGGGCAGAAAAGAAAGATTTTCCATCTGCCAGTTCACGCCCCAGACAGCCCCAATAACAGGAGCTGAGCTGATTTGAATCCAGGAGCCAAGAACCTCTTCCAGATCTCCAATATGGGTGCCAGGTCCCAAAGACTTAGAATATCCTCCACTGCTTTCCCAGGCCATCAGCAGAAGGCTGGATGGGAAGTGGAGCCGCAGGGACACAAACAGGTGCCCACACTGAATGCCAGCACATGAAGGTAGAGGATTACCAACTTTGGGGAGTTACATTCCATTTGTAAGCTATTGATTTCTCAGGGGCAACCGCCCTACTAACTTTTCATAAAGTATCAATGATTTCACCATTCCTATACACCCAACCTTTTCCATTCACTGAATGTTTGCTCTTGCTCTGATTTTGGCATATTTTAAGTTATTCTGATACAGACATTCTTCGAATTGATGCCTTGTTCTTAGTATTTAAAACGAGATCCTGTTCAAACACATTATAAGAAGTTAGTATGAATTCGTTTTGGTGGGAAAAAAAGCTTGAAATCCATTAAGGTTTTTTTCAACTTGCACTGTCCATGAACTTTTTGAAGACCCATCATATGTCTTATCACCTTCCCCTCCAGCAGCCTTGGTACAAATCAATAATCAGTCCCACAATTCTTTCTCTTTGAGCTCAAATTTATCCTTAGAAGTGTACTCAGCACCGTGGCCTGCCCAATTTCCAAATTCCATTATATTCTAATATGGGTAAATACCAAGACAGGCTATTTCCTGTGGGAACTGATTTGATTCCATTTAAAACCATACAACTTAGTAACATCTCCTTTTGTAACAACAACCTAACAATTATTATAAATTAGTATATATATATATGTACACACATATACCCATATATTTTATATATGTGTGTGTATATATTTATATATATGTGTGTGTTCATGCACTTCGTAAAATTACATCAAATACCAGGTTACCTACAACTAGGTGCTTATCACTGTAGCTTACAGAATACTTAACAACAAATACTTTACTTCTTTCTGCCTAATTTACAGTAAATAATAACCAAATGACAACTATTTCAAATAGTACTCAGAGGTAATATTAATAGAAAATTCATTTTTAAGATTTTTTTTTCTTTATTTGAAAGGCAGACTTACAGAGAAAGGAACATTGGCTGGTTTGCTTCACAAATGGCAACAATGGCCAGAGCTCGGTGAGCCCACAGCCAGGAGCCAGGAGCTTCTTCCAGGTTTCCCACGTGATTACAAGGGCCCAAGAATCTGAGCCATCCTCCACTGCTTTTCTCATGTCCTTAGCAGGTAGCTGGATCACTAATGAAGCAGACACAAGAATCAGCACCCTTATAAAATACAGGCTTTTCAGGCGACAGTTTTACCTGCATAGTCCCCCCCACACACACTTTTTTCCAGTTAATGGGCTGCATTTATGAGCAGCCTTCAAGGTCTAAGTACCTAGAAAAGGACACAAATGAGTATTTGTCAGGATTTAATTCTGCCATCACTTTTAAGAACTTGTGATGACTTTGTGCAGAACACAACGCTACACTTTTATCCTGCTTTAAAATTAGTTTCAGGGTCAGGCACAGTAACCTAGCTGCTAAAGTCCTCACTTTGCACATGGAGTGCTAGTTCTAATCCCTGCAGCCCCACTCTGATCCAGCTCCCTGCTTGTGACCTGGGAAAGCAGTCAAGGACTGCCCAATCCTTGGGACCCTGCACCCACATGAGAGACCCAGAAGAGGCTCCGAGCTCCTGGCTAGGATCAGCTCAGCTCTGACCATTGCGGCTGCTTGGGGAGTGAATCAACGGATGGAAGACCTTTCTCTCTGTCTCTCTTCCTCTCTTTCAAATAAAAATAAAATAAATTTTTTTTTTAAAAAAAGACTAGCTTCAATGACTAAACCACAACCAAAAAAGGCTTTTGGAGTCTGAACAATAGTTACTGTTGGAATTTTTTACTAGCAGACAAGCTATGAAAGCAGTGGCAGTGTCCTTCCTGCTCAGTCTTGATAATAGGATGAATCACGTAAACAAATTCAATGCCAGCCAGAACAATCCAAGCAAGGGAGAAGCAGGAATTAGGACCGCTCAAACTGTAAAATCAGGAAAGGAACATGATCATTGAAATCAGCAAAAGAAATAGAGAAACACCATCTTCTGCACAAAGCAGAGACGGAGTCTGGTAATTATGACAAAATTAAGAACACAGAAGATCAGAATTGGGTCATTATTTGTACATTAGAAACACAAAAGATCTGAGATAGATGGGCACGAAGTGAAGTTTCTTGACTCAAGATTTTTGAAACACAACGTCTAAGAGACCTTAAATCAATCTTTTGGATATCTCCTGTTAGCTCTCTAGCCTACAAAATCACTCAAGTTTTCCGTCTATCCATGTTGCTGTCCATGGATGTCACCTTGAAAACACGATGAAACTATCCATGACTAATTTTACACACCAAACTATTCTGACCATATTGATTCAAATAATACCTTCAGAAAACAAGTCCATAAATTAAACCATATTCTTCAGCTTATACAGACTAAATCTACACCTTATCTATAAGTTGTCCTGACAGTAAAATTACCAGTACATAAAACAGTGTAAGCATTTTCTGTTGCTTCTGAATTGCATCTAAAGCCATAGAACAGGAAGCAGTATTAACAATCCACATTAGCTATGAATTTTCCAAATCTGAAGAGCTGATATAGAAACTCAACCCAAAAAACAAAAAGGGGCAAGATGATGAGTCCTAAGACTACATTAGAGAGAAGAGGAGTTGTTTGGAGAGGAATTGTTCAGAGAATAATTCATATAGTGAATTTTTGTCTCATGGCATGATTCAGGAGAGTACATGTACACTCGCATGGGTACACACACACACACACACACACAACACCCATCTAGCCCAATGAAAGGGAGAGTTTCTTGGAATAAAACTTCTCTAAGAGCCTGATCAGTGTTCACTTGTCAGCTAAGTTGGTGGGGTGTAGAAATTCTTATTTGAGAGTTTGAAAACAAGAAAACAACCTTGAGAAGATCTTAAAAACAACAAAAGAGATCCTGTTGTGCAAGTAGCCCATACTTTTTGAGCCCAGCAGAGTAATAACAGATACCTCTGGTGTCCAAGTGGACAGTAGACAGGTCCACATAGAGAATTTTGGATCCTATAACAAAATGCAATTCATTGGGGAATTTGTAAATCATATGTTTATTTCTGAGCCTTACACAATGGCTCATTGGCTAAATCCTTAACCTACAAGTACCAGGAACCCATATGGGCACCAGCTTGTATCCAGGCTGTTCCACTCACATCTAATCCCCTGCTTACAGCCTGGAAAAGCATTAAGCGCACAGCCCAAAGCCTTGAGACTCTGCACACATGTGGGAGACCTGGAAGAAGCTCCTGGCCCTCGGCTTTAAACTGGCTTAACTCTGGCTGCTGCAGCCATTTGGAGAGTAAACCAACAGATAAATGATCTTTCTGTCTGTCTCTCCTTCCCTCTGTAAATCTGATCTACCTTTCCAATAAAAATAAATAAAATCTGTGTGTGTGTGTGTATCTTATAGTTCTAGAGGGTAGGAAATACAAGATAAGCAGAAGATTTGGTGTCTGGAGAGGGGCAATTCCTCATATGGCTGCTTCTTGCTACATCTCACAAGACAAGGTAGAAACAGCAAAAAAGCAAACAACCCCTTCAAATTCTTTTACAGGGCACAAACCCCATTTACAAGAATTAGACCCTCATGATTAATCTCCTCCCAAATGTCCTCCTCGCTATACATTCGACTTTCCAATATAAACAAATTAATCTTATAAAAAAAAGTTCTACATCTTAATGCCATCACCTTGGGGGTTACATTTCAACATATGTTCTGGACAATAACATCAGGTCAAAGTTAAGTTCCAAAACCATACAGTCTAGGTGAAATAATGTACTGCTGGAACAGGAACTGATAAATAATAGTTAGAGGTCAGATGTCAGTGCTCACGTTAAGGACAGGCAAGATGCTTCACAAACACTTCTGCCCTGCATGGAAATCTCCAAAGTCAGATTACCACCACAGATAGCCAATATACATTTTCTGTCCCATATCTCACCTGCTCCTTCACAATAAGCCCCTCTCCCTTTCCCCTGCCCAAACATGGAAGATTCAGAAGTAACACAGTCTCAGGGAAGGGAAAGACAGGAAACAAACGCAGAGGTCTATCACATCACATTCTGTCCCCTTCCCACCGTAAGGTCCAGCCAGGATGGGTGAAGGGTGGTCTGTGAGGCTGAGAAGGGTGACTGATCAGGTCACACTGGGAGAAGGTGGCTCCCTCCTCTGCCAGCAGTAATGCATGGATTCACCAAGGTCAAAGAGAGCCTAAACACTCAAGCAGCGTGTAAGGTACATCCCTTTATCTCCCAACCCCTACCTTTAAAGCCCCCTACTTTTCTGACGTGCTGTATGTACCAGATCAGTGAACCTCACTTGAGAAGGTTCCCAATAAAGCTGTTTTAAGCTGAACTTTATCCTGTGTGGATTTCTGGTTCTGAAAATGAACTCGAGCCTTACGCCCGCATGACAGTTTCTGAGCCCAAGTCAGATCCAAGGTTGGAAAAAGATTAAAGAGTTGATTTTGATTGGATAGAACTTTCTAAAATTTGAAACAAAGCTGTACATTAATAATGGCAAAGGGACAGTGAAGTTGGAACTTACCCTGACTTCAGAGAAATGTCAATAACACAGAAGAAAGGTAAAGGTAGTAGTAAGAAAAGATACTAAATTGCTTTCTGTTCATTTCATGCTAAATTCAGCTTACACAAGTGTGTCCAAGTAAATTTATATGTTCTATTTGGAAATACAGTTTTTAAAGAGATGAGCAAGGTAAAATGAATACATTAGGATGGGCTGTATCCCAAACAAATTAATGTCTTTATGATTTAGACACACAGAACCATGCGGGGTATGTCTGCCCAGAGGGATCAAAATTTAAAGAGGAAACAAGTGCCACCATTCAAACAGTTACAAAGGGATGCCCACAAAGCTCTGGAAAAATGCATGTTTATGTCAAATCTATGCATGGATTTCAAATTCACTTTACCAAAATAAGATAATCTTTCAATTCCATTTTCTATTAAGTTTTTCAAGTACCGTCATAAAAGCATCTCTTTAAAATGTATTTAAAAGGCAGTGTAGCATGATGGACAGAGAAATCTTCCATTCACTGGTTCATTTCCAAAAGATATGTAACAATTGAGGCTGGCCCAGTTTGAAGCCAGGAAGCAAGAACCAGGAATTCCATCCAGGTCTCCCTCATGAGTGCCAGGATTTCAATACTTGAGTCATCATCTGCTGCCTCCCACACACATGAGCTGGAAAATTCATCAGAGTAGCTGGGACTTAAACCAAGCACACTAAAATGGGATTACAGGTGCCCAGCGCCATAGCCCAGTGGCTAAAGTCGTTGCCTTGCATGTGCCAATATCCCACATGGGCAAAGATTTATGTCCTGGCAGTCCCACTTCCCATCCAGCTTTCTGCTTGTGGCCTGGGAGAGCAGTGGAGGATAGCCCAGGGTTTTCAGACCCTGCACTCACTTGCAAGACTCGGAAAAAGCTCCAGGCTCCTGGCTTTGGATAGGCTCAGCTCTGGCTGTTGTGGCCACTTGGGGAATAAATCGGCACATGGAAGATCTTTCTCTCTCTCTCCTCCTCTCTGCATATCTCATTTTCCAATAAAAATAAATAAATCTTTTTTCAAAAATGGGATTATAAGTGTACAAAGCAGTGACTAAACCTACTGCACTACAGTGTCTTCTCCACAATACAGTCTTATCAAGTTCAAACATTTCTGTGACCTAATGAATATCTTCTGTGTTCAGACTCGAGATTATTTGGAGAGCAGAGAAAAACCTGACTACTGGGCTTTCTATGCTAAAATATTAGCACAAAATAGGCCACAAACAAGCCATCTTGAGGGTAGAAGATCTGAGACACTTTTTATAGTTTAAAGGCAGGCAGGCAGAGAGAGTAAGTTCCTGAACTCTTTTATTCCCCCAAACGCCCACAATGGCCATAAACAAAGCCGAGAATCGAGAATGCAATCCAGTTCTCCCACATGGGTATCAGACATCCAACTGCTTTAACTAGCTTCTGCCTCCCAGGGTCTGCAGTAGCAAGAAACTAGAGTAAAGACTCAGAGGCTGGTACTTTACCCAGGTACTCCATACTCCAATGTGGGATGTCGCCACTACGCCAAATACTCACTTCTACATACAGTATTCAGAATCCCATATTTAGAGTGATTAAGTAATGAGAAACAAAATCCCCGTCTCTCAAGATTATTGTGAAGATCAATACTTAAGGCAGTGTTCATCATGCAGCAACTTTGCCACAAACTATTGGTTGTAGTTGTTATATTCAAGACCCCTTTTAATTATACTGAATTATAGTGATTTTTATAGCAAAAAAAAATTCAAGTACTAATAACAGAAAATCCAAAGCCAATTACCTTAAACAACAGAGTAACCCTGAGATTCTGCAGTGGAAAAAATCAAGATGTAGAGGGAGCTTCAAAACTGGCTAGCCCAGTGACTTGGCAGCCCTCTTTTTGGCCAACCTATGGTGGTAGTGTATCCTAGAACTGCAGCCTGTACAGTTTCACGCTGGCTGCCAACCCAAACAAGGGTGGTGCTTCAGTGTTTACTCTCGGTGGGAACGTAAGCACAATTCTGCAGACAAAAGAGATTAGCTTAGGTCACGGGCTCCCCGCTGAGCCAAGGATAAAGGTTAGGAAACTATAATATACTGACAAATAAAAGAGGAAAAAAGCAATACAGATGTCACATAGACCCAAAAAATTCATTAAAAATTCAATTTCTCTCCACCTAATTTTTCCAAAATTCTTGTAGGAATTCTCATTTTAAAGATAGTGAAGAAAAATGTAAACAGGAGTATAACATCAAAAGTCATATATATAGTAAATATATATTGAATATGTATACGTACATATTCAATATACATTCTATAAATTCAATTCTATTCTATACTGAATTCAATTTTTAAAAATTGGATATACATTTTATAAATTCAATTCTGTATCTACCCAATAATATATATGTATGTACGTGTATATTTGTGTGTGTGTATATAGTTGTGTATATGTTCAATATTACCATAAGATTTATGCAAGATATTAGTTGAAGATGAGTGCCAGGACTTGGAACCCAGGTAATATGGCCTCAACACCTCTGTGCATGACTCTGTTAGACTCCCTTTCTTTCTTTTTTTTTTTAATTTATTTTTATTGCAAAGTCAGATGTACAGAGAGGAGAGACAGAGAGGAAGATCCTCCATCCCACGAGTCACTACCCAGGTGACCGCAACAGCCAGGCCACAAGCAGGGAGCCGGATGGGAAGTGGAGCTGCCAGGATTAGAACTGGCGCCCACATGGGATCTCAGCACATTCAAGGCAAGGACCTTAGCCGCCAGGCTACTGCGCCAGACTCTAGACTCCCTTTCAACAAAGATGTGGTTTTTAATTCCTGTGACACACTAAAGGATGTGCTACAGAGTTTGGTTCTATAGCTTCCTCTCTGCAGAGGGGATCCGTAGACAGCAGCTGATGAATGAAGGTTAATGAAGAAACAAAAGACATGGAAAAGAAGTAGTCCTAGAAGGGGTTTTTCCCATTCAAGTATTTTAAAACTTTCAGCACAGTGACAAGGGGCAAGGCAATGCACACAGGTCTTTCACCAATACAGTAATTGGAGAAAGTTCTCCAATCACATTCCATTCCACTTCCAAACCCTAACAGCATATTTAAATAAGGCAAGACATGATCAAGTACTTTGGAGCTAGAATCTCCAAAATTGCTGTGCATGGTAGAATTGGGGAAATCTGTCAATACTGCCAGTCAGCTATCTGACATTGTGAAAAGCCACTCATTAACCTCTTCCTGCCTCAATTTCCTCCTCTTTGATGTGATTTAACCAGGTTATCTAAAGAATAGCATGTCCACATACACAAAATTACTCCCACACTTTTAGCACTAAAACAATAGCTTGTGATTTTACTTGGCACCCATATCTGGCATCATGCCAAACATGATCAAATTAAAAGAGAATTCAACTGGTGAGCCAAGGAATAAATTACATAATTTTGAAATCTCCCTGCAAATTTCAGCTAGTTAATTCTCCCAAAGGAAAGCAGCAGATTCCCAAGGTCCTATCTCATTTAAAGTCTGACTTATTAGAAAAACCAGAGTTCATGGATCATTAGATCTCTCACTCTTCTAATTTCTATTTCAATGTCATTGTATCTTCAAGGTTACAGAGGGGTTGATATATTTTCTATCTCCTCATACAGATATAAACTACTAATCTTGCTGATATTATAAGTGATATCAATATTAAGTTGCTGCACTGTGTGTGCTCACACACAAAAAAAAAAACCTTTTGATGTCCTGGGGCTCAAACAGCAATTTCAGTTTTCTGGATTTATTAAGCCCAGAAATGTATATTTGAACTAACACAAATTTGTTTCCTACAATTTATAAATTTTGAGCCTCTGTGAGGGATGTTCCACAATTTCTCTTTTTTCCTGATATCTAAACCATTTTTCTTGGCGTCTCAGTTTAGGAAGAAAATGCCCATGAGATTCACTCTTTTGGTTGGTAGTTTTTATTAACATTAGACAGGAGAAGTCCCAGAACATAGCTCAAAATAAAAGGGCTATATGAGAACAAACCAAACCTATCACTATCACGAGCCACTACAGGAGAAAGGAGAATGTATAACACTTGACACAGATCCTTGCTTGGGAGGCACTTCATTCCCTGACGAAATCCTGTCAACTTACACAGAATTATTTTTGTGGAAACTTAGTTCACCTTGTACCTTGTAGAAAGAATCGATGAGCTTTGTAAAAACAAAATGTACAAAGCAACTACACGCAACAGATCAGAAACAGTAAAGAATGATAAATCTGCAGAAACAAAGTATTTACTACCATTTCCTTAACTAAAGCATTGAATTTATTCCAAAGCTCCCTACTTTCTGAAACAGCCAATGTGTAAGGAGGCAGAGAGTCCAAATAATTCTTGCACCCCACAAGAACCACCTCTTTGCATCAACTTTCTTTTCTCTTTCTATCCTCCTACAGCCTCCAATTATATTATTTTCACATGAATATCGAAGACCAAACTGGATGTAGAGCAGGGACTGAATACCATATAGTTTGAGTCCATGAACTTCTTGTCAGACTGGAAATTTCCCAAACATCTATAAAGGGGAATGAAAAGTAGTAGAGAAAATATGTGTAATTATTTTCAGCTCTCCTAAAATGCCTTAGTATCAACAGATGACATAGTAAAGTACACTATAAAAAACAGCTCAACTATGTAAAAGCTAAAAACATGGACTTTAGCACACACACACACAAAAAAAAGAGGAAGAAAAAAGAGCATGGGCTTTGAAGACAAATACTTGGGCTTCCCCTTACTAACCATGTATTGAACTTGGTCACGTTAGATAACTTCTTCAGGTCTCATTTTTTACAAATTATAAAAGATCACTCATTGCCTTCATAGAACACTTAAAAGGATGAAGTGAAGACACACATGTTAAGTGATCAAAATTGTACCAGGACAATAGGAAGTGGTACTTACCATGTTTATGTATAATTCATTACTACCTCATCTGAAATTTCGATCCCCTTCTAACATTCCAAGGACTGGTGTTATAATGGTTAAAGCTGTCACCTGGAACACCATATCTCATAGTGGGTACTGGTTCAAGGTCCAGCTATTCCACTTCTGATCCAGCTCCCTTCCAAAGGCTCAGAGAAAGTAATGGGCTGGCTCAAGTACTTGGGTCTCAGCCACCCTGTGGGATATGCAGTGAAAGCCCTGGCACTTTGGCCTGACTCAGCTCTAGCCAATGAGACCAGTCTCTCCTTCTCCCTCTCTTTATATAACATTTTCAAACAAACAAATAAATCTTTTTAAAAATCCCAAAATAATACTCATTCATCATATACTTGTTTGTTGTTAGGAACAGGGAATTCATATCTGCCAAAGTGACCCATGATATAACTGACTATCGGAATGCTGATCTTTCTACAATAAATCAGGTTTTGTTTTCCTCATAGTTCCTCCTCAGTATCTGCGACCTTCATTGGAGATACATATAAAAATTTAATTGATATTTGAAGATAGTTATATCTTTTTCATTTCTTCTAAGTTAAACACTCTTTATTCTCACAATAACATAGATGATCTTAATGAGCACCAACTAGAAAATGGGTCAGAAAACAAAACTACTTCATTATTTGGAAGATCTTTTAGTACCCCTATAATGCCAACTCAAGATAAAAGTAAACTTTGTGTGAAGGCTACTAAATTTTACCCAATCAAGTCTTTCTGGGCTTAACTTTTTTTCTATTTTTAATGTTTGCATTGTGTGACTGTGGTAAAAATGGGCTAGTACCTACACAACTTAATAACCATTTCTGCTAAAGTTTAGGTCGGCATCAGCCTATATTACTGGTGTTTGTCAAGATATTGTTAGATTTTGATATATCAATCTTAGATTCAGTATACATTGCTAAGTGTTCTCTTTCCTCTGACAGCCCAAGCCACATAGTAACCATATAATAAGGAGGACAGAATGCTGGGGAATCCAGACTCCTACATCCATTACTATTTAAAAAAATGACAGGACTAAGGTACTTCTTAACAGCTTCATCTTTTTTTACCTAAGATAGTTGCCAAAACACTAAAACGGTGTCTACCCTCAAGACTATAAATACCCTTCTACAACATTAAAAAGCAAATAAATATTTTTAGAAAACTGTTGGTAACAAAGCTATGGAAAAAAGCCAAAACCTCCAAGTGTAGCCTACAAGACAACAGAGCAAATTTCCTGAAAATATAAATAAAGTCTCAATCCTTGATGTTTTCATTTGTTTACATCTGTATCCTAAACATCTCTCAAGAGCATACCTAGCTCTGAGAACTGCCTCTGCCCACCTAGCACTTTGCAGATATTTCTGTTCCTGTCTTTGTCAATGGGTGGCATAAAATGTTATTTGTGTGTCAGTCTCTTCCCTAAGACTATTAGCTGCTCAAGGACAATAAAAGAATTTTAACAGTCCCTGAAACCAGCATGGATCCTAACACATAATCGTAAATGTTTACAGATTATATAGTTAAACAAGCATTTTAAGCATATATACCTACTGACACACAGTCAATTTCTATTTTGCTGGTTAAGTAAAAGGACAGAAAGGAGTAAAGACATTTTCCCTACCCTGACTCTCTCCCTCCATCCATGAAATTCCTTTTATCCATTCACCATGGCTACACATTTAATTATACAACAAAGAGATAAAATGTAAGCATTCCCACAGGAGTAGCAGTATTTTGGCACAAATTCAGGTTAAGTTGCAAATTAGGAGTATTAGCTACTCTCCTAGGTACAAAGTTGATAGCTGTTGCAGTGGTCATGAAAAAGTATCTATCACCCCTTTCATTTACAATGAGATACCACATATTGAGTTAGCCCTCCTATGGGCATGGGCCAGTAAAACCCTGGCACCTATACCCATAAGCAAATAGTACCCAGAATTCTACTGCTACCACAAATTTCATGCCTGGAACAGATTAAATGTGAAATTATCTGTGCGATTATGTGAGTCCAGTGTCTCAAACACCCACTCAGTGGTGAGAAGAAATGGGATTAGGAATCCTAGTGATAACAAAGATGAAAACCTGCATCCATCTCACCTATTTGCTTAGAAACAGAGCTGGCTGGTGACAGCTTCAGATTTCATGTTCTTACAGAATTCCTCCAAATAGCATCTTTTTTTTTTAAGATTTATTATTTTTTATTACAAAGTCAGATATACAGAGAGGAGCAGAGACAGAGAGAAAGATCTTCCGTCCAATGATTCACTCCCCAAGTGAGCCACAACGGGCCGATGCACGCCGATCTGAAGCCGAGAACCAGGAACCTCTTCTGGGTCTCCCACGCGGGTGCAGGGTCCCAATGTATTGGGCCGTCCTCGACTGCTTTCCCAGGCCACAAGCAGGGAGCTGGATGGGAAGTGGAGCTGCCAGGATTAGAACCGGAGCCCATATGGGATCCCGGGGCGTTCAAGGCGAGGACTTTAGCCGCTAGGCCACGGTGCTGGACCCCAAATAGCATCTTTAATCATAGTTTCTTCATCTTGGCTTCAGCATCCTTTCTCAAGCAAGGCCAAACCAGGTCAAGGACAGCATTCCTAGGACTAGCCACTTCTACAGGAGATTAGATATCAGTCAAGCTCAATCACAGACATGGATAGAGGAGTGGAAAACCAGGATGGATATATCAAGAGAAGGACATTTCCTAGGTAAGACAGGAGTCCTGCTGTTTTTAAAAAGCTGTGTTTTCAAAATCCTGTTCATTCAAAAATATAAGTTCTTGAGAAATTCTCCTTTCATCAGTGACTATCTCACTTTTTAATTTAGTTTCTATTATTACACTATTAAATAGGTCTTACTCTGGGTCCAGTGAGATAGCCTAGCAGCTGACACCTTCTTGTACGCACTGGGATTCCATATAAGCGCTGGTTCTAATCCTGGCAGCCATGCTTCCCTCCCAGCTCCCTACTTGTGGATTGGGAAAGCAGCTGAGGACAGGGCAAAGCCTTGGGACCCTGCACCCACGAGGGAGACCCGGAGGAGGCTCCTGGTTCCTAGCTTCAGATCGGCTCAGTTCCAGCTGTTATGGCCATTTGGGGAGTGAATCAACAGATGGAAGCTCTTCCTCTGTCTCTTCCTCTCTGCATATCTGATTTTGCAATAAAAATAAATATTTTTAAAAAATAGGTCTTATTTTGTCATAGCACACAAGAACCCACAGTATTTAATAATTTGTCATAACAGTTATAAAGCACATAATGCTAAAGAAAAAAATTAAACACTTCATTATATGTTGGATAAATATATGTAATGTTTTAATTGTAAGCTTATTCAACACTTTAGATACCTTCAAAATTACTTTTGTAGAACAATTTCATAAGAAACAATATTTCAGATTTATTTAACATGTACTTTTAAGAGAGGGTAGTGTTTTAAAAATAGAAGAGTTGAAAAGAAACTAAAGGTCAGAAAAGTCTGAATTATCTTATACTAATTGTAAGACTTTTGGCATAGCTTCAAGCTCATCTATAAAAGTATAGGAGCTGAACAAGGAGACAGCTCATTCTGCTGCAGTCTACTTCAGTTTAGTAATTTGATATCCAATTGCAGGAAAGAAATGAAAAAAGAGGAAAGAAAAGCAAAATAAGACACACTTGGACTCCAAAGACTCAGGTTTCAATCTGAATCTACTTCTAACTTCCTTTATGACCCTGAATATTTATCCTCTCCTGTTTCCTCATCTGTAATAAAACAGAAATGGAACAGATGGTGTCGAAGGACATTTCCAGCTCTAAAATTTTGTTACAAAGAAAAATGTCTGTGGTGCATATGCTGCCTTCCATTTGCCTATAAAACTTGTTTTGCTCCAAACAGCCAGAGTAGTGCAGGTATTTAAGTATTTCTCCAGTATGCATAATACACACTCATCAACACAAACAGCACACCCTTTTTCTCCAAGCAGAGGAGCTGTGGCAACAGCCTTGTTCGTTTATCCCTCTTCTGAGTATCTGGGGTCAGGATCTATAATGTTAAACAAATATCATTATCAAACTAGTCTTCATCTTAATCTGTAGCCCTGAAGCAGACATCTATACTCAAATTACATCTCTGCCTGCTATTTATAAGTAGACTGCTTAGGTTCAAAAGGTGACTTCTTAAAGTCCATTAGGTCATTTATCAAATAAGCTTCCTTTCAGATTTCCTTACATGAAAATATGCTTACTCCAACACTTTTGTTTTTATAATTTCTGACTTTTTGTTAAAATGCCTTAACTATTCAAGTAAAGTATTCTTGTTTCAAAAGGAAGTTGGAGCCAGAGTCACGGGTGGTTTACAGAATATTTTCTGGTAGTCTTTGCTTCATTTCAATGTCTTGCCATAATTGGCTGCTGGTAGCTACAAATAAGGAAGTCTTCAAGGCAGGGGATTTCTCAGTGGAAGTTCCCAGCTCAACACAAGGGAGAGCTCAGGACACTTTGGGTGGTACTGGTAGAACCTGAGGAAAAAGCTTCTAGTCTTGCCTACATCTTTACAAAGGAATAGTCTCTAAAGGAAGATTGTAACCTGGAGAAGAGGTAATCAAATTTTAGTAGTTCTTAAGATACTGAGGCTAGCAAGATGGCCTGAATGTCTCTAACTGTATTATTGCAGATTTGTTGTTCCACTGCTGCCTTGTGTGAGTGCTTTATGATGTGACTCATTAATATCTTTGTATTCATAGTCGTGTTAAAAACTAGCCTTTTAAATAAGGGGTCCCCTAGTCAGGATCCAAGGAAAATTAAAAATATTTTAATCTTTTTAGTTCTTATATTTTAAGTTATACTTTATGCTTCTTCAAAAACATTTATTTAGATTTATATCCAGAATACAAGGTTTCTACACTGAATGATTTTTATTAGATAATGTAAAACTGAGAGATATTGGGCCTAATTTAAATTGTACATGACTTAGGAGGTTGTAAATTAACATTGTATGTATTCATACTTCCTTATTACATTTTAAAAATCAATTCCAGTCAAATCCAGTATGGCTCTTCAAACATTTAGTTACATTTACTATTTTTTATCTCCTTAGAAATCCGCTATAACAAGCACTTCATCACACCAAAGTATTTAGTCTTTCCTGTTAGGACGCTTAAGCTAACACAGTTACAGTAATCTACTCTTATTTTGTTACCAATTGGTCTTTTTATTTTCCTGATCAAAAATTAATATTAAAGATGTTATTTTTTTAAAGGAAAAATTGACAGAACAGACGGATGAAACGTCAAGAACTATTATCACCATTGCTACATTAATAGCTGTCATACTGAGCACCTACTAAAGGAAGACGATCACAGGTTAAATATATACTCAGAACACTTCTTTTTCCATCTTTATTTTTATTTTATTACCACTACCATGCCTTCTTTAAACACTAAAACAGTATTTTCAGGGTTGTCCTACCTGACTACAGTAAGATGGACAAAAAAAAAAAGACAATGATTTTGCTGAGTTCACAGAGCAGCCATATCAACCCCATGGCAATAGGCCACCCCATCTCTGCATTCCCTCCAAGGTACACTTCAACACCACGTGGTAGACACACTGGACTGCCTCCATACAACAGCCTTCAGAATCAGAGCAGGACTTGGGCCTAGATAACTGGTGCAATCTGCCTGAGTTGCCTGTCTATCTGCCTTCTGAGGCCACAGAACCAAGTGCAGTTATCTCTCTTAAATATCTGTGACCATGATAGCATTGATTGCTGATGAGATATTTCAAAATAAATCTGGTAAAATGTATTCACACCTCAAATGAACTAAGGTTCTTGGTTGTAAAATGTATTCCAATGTATCTGATTTTGGCTTCTTCTTTATATAATATATATATACATACACACACATATACATATATACTATATATAGTATTTTCTATATGTTTCTATTTATGTTCTAAATTATTTTTGGTAATTCACATTTAACATCTAATTGGAAAAAAACATGTATCCTCTCTTTCTCCTTGTTAGCACATTGGCCAGAACTTCTGAAACAGTGTTTAATAACAGAGGAGAGAACATTCAATCTTGTCTTCTTTCTGATCTCAGTGGGAATTTCCCCAGTGGTTAGCACTGAAAATGACGTTGGCTGTTGGTCCGAGACAAATACATTTATCATAAATATCAAATGACTACCAGATGTCATAGTTTACTATGGACATATTTTTTTTAAAAATCATATGTCTTCCTCTCTGTATCTTTGTAATAAAAAATAAAACTGTAAAAAAAATTATATGATCAAAAGTCATACAACTGATACTTCAGTAATAAGGATAAGTTTATTGTCAAAGCACATGATGTCTCTGTTAAGATTAAAATGATAAATTGGTTGATTAAAATAAAAAACAACTAAATATACAGATTTCCACTTTTTCTCTCCAGATGACATTCTTACACAGCTCTCCACTATTATTCCGGCTTCACTATTCAGCTTACAATTCAAACTAGCAGAAAAGAACAAAAATAATAAGCCAGGAACCAGAATAGAGGCAGAGTAGCCAAACCCTCAAAACAAACTGGTTAATCCTGTATTTAACCCATAGTAAATAAATGCACATTAAAAAGCAAAGATCTGTTATTTACATGGATTTTTACATTTTTATTCATAAGTGATATTTTCTGTATTTTTATTATGCTAGAAACTATCATTAATAACTTTTTAGTATTGACATTTCAGGCTAGCTTCATACAATGAAATAATAAAATAACACAATGTTTCATAGCCTGAGAAAGTTCAATATGAGTTATTTGTACCTTGGAATGTTTAAAAAACAAATTGATAAGTAACTCCTTAAAGCTCTGCTAATATGTTCTACTATTATTGATCTATTCTGGTATATTTTTTTGCTTAAAATTATTCTTTCAATCAAAATCTTCAAGTTATTGAAATGTCTAATATTTTCCTTTTAAATTATCTCTGAAACTTTATGGATATTTCTTTTTCATTGCTAGTTTAGTCCATTTACGGTCTTTTTTTTTCCCCCTGATTGTACATGTCACAGAGCTCACCTTTTGGATGTATCAATTTTATAGTAGGCTCTTTCAAAAAAAATCATTAGTTTTGGCTTCCATTTCAATAATATTTTTGATGCCCTATTTGGACTATTTCATTGTTTTGGGTTTTTGAACTCAATACCTAGTTCATTTGCTTTTTTAAAATTTATTTTTGCTTTATAATGAAAATATTTAAGGCTAGGAATTTTTAGTACCATTTTAGCTGTATCTTACAAAACATGACGTGCTACTTTTACATTAACATTAGCATTATTTTACAGTTTTACCTCTTTAACCAAGGAGTCATTTTGGGTTTAGTTTTTGAAATCAATTTTTTAAAATTCAGAATACACACTACAGAGAGTTCCCCTATACCACCCAACCTGCCCCTCCTCACCATGAGAGAGTGTCTATTATTAACATTACCATGGAGTATTTGTCATAACTATTGCACTGATACCTGTAAATTACTATATTCTAATCATCCCAAAAGGAAACAGTGCACTGTTAAACAGTTGCTGTTCATTTCCACTCCCATCAAACCTTGGCAGTCATCAATATGCATTCTGTCTTTATAAGTATATATATTCTGGATATTTCATTTAAATGAAGTCATATAGTGTGTGGTTCTGTCTGATTTCTTAGCATGATTATGAAGTTTATCTACATTGTTGCATTTATCACTTAACAATCTCCTCTTATATGTGTATTTGTCAATTTAATTCATTCATCTGCTGATAAATGGAGTATTTGTAGTAAATTTTTACTTTTTGGCAATTACATATAGTACTACTAAATACAGGCATGTAAATCTATTTGTTTGAGTACCTGTTTTTATTACTTTTAGGCATATGCCTAATAGTAGCATTGTGAGGTCATTCTATAATTATATGTGCAATATTTTAAAGGATCACAAATTGATTTCCATAGTGCCTAAACCATTTTGCACTGCCAAAAGTACTGAATAAGGTTTACAACTTCTACACATTCTTGTTAACACTTGTCATTTTCCATCTGTGTTTTTACTATATACCCATCCTGGTGGATGTGAAATAGTACCTCACTCTGGTTTAAATTTGTATTTCCCTAATAATTAATGATGCCAAACATCTTTTCATGTGCTGATGAATCATGTACATATCCTCTTTAGATAAATGTCTGTTTAAATCCCTTACCCATGTTTTAATTGAGTAATGTTTTGGTTGCTGTATTGTCAGAGTTCTTTATATATTTTGGATACTATATCTTTATCAGCTACATGGTTTACAGACATTTTTCTGCCACTCTGTAGGTTGACTTTTCAGTTTCTTGATAATGTCTTTAATTTTATAAGTTTTTAATTTTATTAAGTTTATTTATTTTTCTTTTTTTGTTATCCTGGTATCATATTGAAATATCAGTATCTTATGCCTTCCCCTGAATGTCTTTCCATTAGGTTTTCTAAAATTTTTTTAACAATGTTTTAAGTTTTCAGTATACGTGTCTTCTTATCTCTTTAAATTTATTCTGAAGCATTTTATTTCTTTGAATGTTAATGTAAATGAAACTTTTTTTCTTGATTTCATTTTCGGAGATTTCATTGCTGGCTGAATATTTGAGTGTTTATTTGGTACCCTAAAGCTTTGATAATTTTTTATTATCTCTTAGTAGTATTCTTGTGGATTCCTTGGGATTTTCTGTGTGTAGGATAAGCTCATTTGAGAACAGAAATAGTTTTACTTCTTACTTTCCAATTTGGAGGTTTTTTTCTTTCTTTCTTGTTTTTTATCTAATTGCTCTGGGTAGAACTTCTTAGAAAATGTAGGATATCAGTTGCAGGCAACAGTCTTTGTCTTGTACCTGATCTTCGGCTGCTACGGTTTGGATGTGGTTTGTCCTGCAAGGGTTTATGTGTTGCAGGCTTGATCCTCAGCATGGAGATGATGTGAAACTCAGAAGTGGAGTCTAGAGAGAAGTCTTTCTTCTGGAGTAAGTGCTCACCAGAGTGAACTGTTAGAGAATCCCTTCTGACTTCCTGTGGAGTTATATGATTGTTTGCCTCTGCATGTTCTCCCACCAGTGCAATCTACCATAAGGTGACAGAGCTAAGGGAGACCCTCACCAGAGTTTGTGCCATGCTGTTCTGACTTCTGCCATCCAAGCCAAATAAACCCCTTTTCCTTATAAAGTTAGACTGCTTTAAATATTTCAATACAGTGATGAAAAATAGACTAATACATAGGAAGAAAGCTTTCAGTCTCTCAGTACTCAGTATAGTGTTCAATATAATGCTCATTATCGTGATGAGGAAACTCCCTTCCATTTCTAGGTTTCTAATTTTGTTTCTTCAAGTAAGGACGCTAAATGTTACCAAATGCCTTTTTGCAGCAGTGAAGATGATTTATGTGGGGCTATAATGTGATAGGTATATTGTATCAAATGATTTTCTTATGTTTACTCAGTCTTGTATACTACCAGTAAATCATACTTTAAAGAATTGTATTGACTCTAAAGACCAATTTAAGGAATATCAGTATCTTAGCAAAAGCTGGTCTTCCAACTGATGCACATGCAAGTCTTTCCACTTAGGTTTTCTGAACTTTCTTCAACAATGCTTTATAATTTTCAGTGTTACAAGAGGAGGAGACAATGTTTCCAAACTCATTCTGTGAACCTTATCACTACCTTGGTACTGAAAGCAGATAGACCCCTTAGGGAAAAACAACAACCAAAAAAAAGCACTGAAAACCAGTATTTCTTATGACTACACATATAAAAATTCTGTACAAAGGGCCTAGCACAGTAGCCTAGTGGCTAAAAGTCCATGCCTTGAAAGAGTCAGGATCCCATATGGGTGTTGGTTCTAAACCCAGCGACCCCATTTCCCATCCAGCTCCCTGCCTGTGGCCTCGGAAAGCAGTTGAGGATGGCCCAGGGCCTTGGGACCCTGCACCCGAGTGGTAGACCTTGAAGGGGCTCCTGGCCCAGGCTTTGAATCAGCTCAGCTCTGGCAGTCACTTGGGGAGTGAATCAGCAGAAGGAAGATCTTTCTGTTGCTCCTCCTCTCTGTATATCTGGCTTTCCAATAAAAATAAAATAAATCTTTTTAAGAATTTTGTGCAAAATACTAGTAACTCAAATCTACTAGCATATTAAGTGAATTATGCACAATGGCTTAGTTTACTAGTAATAGGATCAGTGTTGTGGTATAGCACGTGAAGTTATCACTACAATGCCAAAAACCCAATCGGGCATTAGTTTGAGTCCTAGCTATTCCACTTCTGATCCAGTTCCTTTCCAGCTGGGAAAACAATGGGATGGGAGATGGTCCAGGTACTTGAGCCCCTGCTGCTCATATAGCAGACCAGCACAGAGCTCTGGGCTCCTGGCTTTGGCCTGACACAGCCCTGATCATTCAGGCCACATAAAGAGTGAACCAGTGGATGGAAGAGTCATTCTTTCTCTATTGATTTCTGTATCTCTCCCTCTCTAAGTACATAAAATAAATCTTAAAAATAAAAAGTTTACCTTAGTTCAAGAACTTCCAGTATTGTGCTTAATTCTACTAGCAGTTATGCTAACAGGTATTTAGGAAATAACTGTTATTAATTTTCCTATAAGTATTGCTTTCACTGTATTCCACACATTCTAATATGTTGTGATTTTATTTTCATTCACCTGTAAGTCTAACTTAATTTGTGTTTTCTTATTTGATTCACTGATTGTTTAAGAATATGTGACATAATATGCACATATTTATGAATTTCCCTGTTTTCCCTGTGTCATAGAGTTTAACTTTCATTCCATTTTGGCTTGGAGAAGATACTTTGTATGATTTAAATCTTTTAAAATATATTGATCTTGTCAGTGATGATGATGATTGGGCATTGGATCTATCCTGAACAATACTTTGTGTCCAATTAAGAAGAAAATATTTTTATTTTGTTGAGGAAAGTATCCTATAAATGCCTGTTAGGTCTAGTCAGTTATAGTATTACGCAAGTTGTTTATTCCTGCTTTGGTCTTGATTTTCAATTTATTATTAAAAGTGATATAATGAAGTCTCCAATGATTATTGTATAATGTCTATTTCTCCCTTTAGTTCAGTGAATGTTTACACATTTTAGGGATTGATAGTTTGGCAGGTATACTTGTAAAACTGTTACATCTTCCTGAGGAATAATTATTTTGTCTATATATAATGACTTTCTTCGCATCCCGTAACAGTTTTTTGTCTTAAAGTCTAATTCGTCTGTTTTTAGTGTAACCATCCAACTCCTTTTTAGTTATTATTTTCCTGAAAAATAATTTTTCATCCTGTCACTTTCATCAACTTGTGTATTTCCATCCAAAGTAAGCTGTTTATAGACAACATATAATCTGATCATCTGATCACACATGATTCATTCTGCCAAGTGTTGTCTTTTGATTGAAAAGGTTACTTTACATTTAATGAGATTACTAATAAGGATTCAGTTCAACTATCTTGCTATTTATTTTCTCCACGTCTTTTTTTTTAAGATTTATTTTTTTTGCATTGGAAAGTCAGATATACAGAGGGGAGGAGACACAGATAGGAAGATCTTCTGTCCATTGATTAACTTCCTAAAGGGCCACAACAGCCAGAGCTGCACTAATCCAAAGCCAGGAGCCAGGAACCTCTTCTGAGTCTCCCATGCGGGTGCAGAGTCTCAAGGCCTTGGGCAGTCCACTAGTGCTTTCCCAGACCACAAGCAGGGAGCTGGATGGGAAGTGGGGCCATTGGGACATGAACCGGTGCCCATACGGGATCCCAGTGCATGCAAGGCAAGGATCTTAGCTGCTAGGTTACCATGCCTGGCCCAATTTTCTCCGTATCTTATTCCATTTGTTTATTCTTAATTCCTCCATTACTGCTTTATTTTGTGTATAACTGTTTCTTTCAATACTTATTTTAAGTATTTATTTTTTATCTATTTTCTCAGTAGTTACCATTGAGATTACAATTATCATTTTAAATTTATAATAACCTAATTTGAATTGATCATTTCAGTAACATACAAAACCTATACATTCATATGTAGTTTAATCCCCTTATATGCTATCACAAATTATCTTTACACATGGGTACTCATTTACATGGATTTCTGAGTATAATTGTTTTAAGCATTTTTAGACTAGATAGGAAATAAATTTCAGACCAAAAATTCATGCTTGGTTTTTTCATAAAATACACTTTCCATGAACTTTTGAAATTACCACATGCACCATTTTCCTGAATTAGAGTGGCTATTTTCCACAGGTATATTTAATACAACTGATTGAAAACCTTTCCAAAAAGTACATATCTGGACTTTCTCATTGTGAACACTTTAAGTAATAATTATAACTACTTATGTAAATTTAAAAGTGTCTACATGTAGACCCATGCACTGAGTTGCAGGAATTTTATTTGTTAGCCAGTACTAATTGATTCCTCCTGTAGGCTAGACCCGGTTTATATATTATTGCACTGTCCAAACAGAGGTAATCTTTGAGGCAAGCATAATTATTATCTACATGTGACAGATGAAAAAAACAAAGTTTGGTGTTAGTACTTATGGTTAATGAATATTAACATATTAATGAGGCAATTTTAATAAACAACTTTCAATCATACCAGCTTGCTTTAGTCTCTGTTAAACTGAGCTTGTGAGGTCAATGGAAACATAGCCAGCCCTTTGAAGGGGCTGGCACTGGGACACAGCAGGTGAAGCTGTGGTTTCGGGCAGCAGCATTCCTTATGAGAATGTTGGTTTGGGTCCTTCCTGCTAATTCAACTGGAAATACAGCAGAGGATGGTGCAGGTACTTCTGCCCTTGCCTGCCCTGTGGGAGAGCAGGGCAGCTTCAGTGTGGTTCAGACCCAGTATTTGGGGAGTGAACCTGGGGATGGCAGATCAATCTCTCTATATATCTTCTCTTTTTTTGTAATGCTCTGCCTTTGAAACAAATAAAGAATTATTTTAAACAATAAAACATAGGACTTTTTCTGATGAATACAAATCTGTTTAACATTAGCTGTAATAACCATTCTAACTTCAAAAACATCCAAAGGTATCTAGGGATTTCAAACATGATTCCTGTCATAAAGGGGAAAGGACAGGATAAACGGTAGCAACCTGAAAGAGGAATCATGTAAGTCTTGCTTTACAATCAGTTGGTTTTTTTCCCCCTAGAGACTTATTTTACCTGGAAATCAGAGAGGAAAAGACAGAAAGAGCAATATTCCATCCACTGGTTCACTTCTCAAACAGGCACAATAAACAGAGCTGGGCAGGTCCAAAGCTGGGAACCAAAACCTTCTTCCAGACCTTGCACATAGGTGCACAGGCCCAAGGCTTTGGGCCATCCTCTGCTACTTTCCCAGGGCACAAGCAGGGAGCTGAATCAGGAGTGCAGCAGCTGGGACATAGACCACACCTATATGGGATGCTGGTGCCACAGGCTGAGGACTATCTTGCTACACCACAGCATCAGCCCCACAGAGGCAGATCTTTCAACAGATCTGAACAAGACAACATGTTCTAATCTGAGGAGTCCTCATTAGCAAACATAAGGAAATGACCGAGGGAACATGTGAAATATAGAAGCCGAGAAGACACAGAACGTTAGTTTGGAAAGGGTAAGAAAATGCCTCATTCCAGGATTATCATGCCAATTTTTAGGGCGACGAAAAGGCAGTGCATGAGTTTAAGTGATCAGGGAACACAAAAACATTTAAAAATTGACAAGAGAAAAGGTAGGAAGAACAGTTCAGAAGGTACTATAGTAATTATGAACCACCAGTGGCTTGAATAAGGAGTAGGAAAGGAGTAAGGGAAGGGCAGTGGGGACAGAAGCAATAAGGAAACAGCATACACATGCAAGAAAGAGCGCAGAGGAGCACTCACACCAGTATCTGATGTGGTGACTAACAAAATACTGGGAACTAAGATTTTTATATTTTTTCCACAGGGCAATGTTTTATTTCTTCCTTTATCAACATAAAAAGTTCAACACAAATTTTTTCTATCTACTTAGAGTTATTTATCCTCATATATTAAAAAATCTGAAATAATATGTCTATCTTGATTATCTTAGAATGAGAACTTGCCATTTCTTTTTTCCACATATAGATGAGAAAAAATAGTAAATTAGAATTTTCTTTTACCTTTTTTAATTTTTAAATTATTTTTTATTTGAGAGACAGAAGGTTAGAAAGAAAAATAGACCGAGCCACCATCCACTCACTGGTTCACTCCCCAAATGCCTGCAAAGCTGGAGCTCGGCTGGGGCTGGAACCAGGGGCTAGGAACACAATACAGATGTCCCACATGGATGGCAGGAACTCAATTACCAATTACTGCTGCCTTTCATGGTTTGCACTGGCAGGAGAAGGAGTCAGGAGCTTAAAGCAGGCATAAAATACAGGCACCCCAACACAGGATATGAAGGCTAGGCTAAATGATTGCTTCTTTAGCAGAACATTTTTATTGCCTACCACTTCTTTCCCACCCTTTTAAGTTTTTGTTGCTAAAATCAGTCAGTTTACAACACATACTTAAATTGCTTATGAAACAATTATAGCTTTTGGGTCAAAAAGTTCACATTGTTTTATACTTATTACTGAAAGAATTATTTCAAGTGTTTTCTAGTATTTATTTTATTTTATATCAGGATTTCTTCATGACTTTTTAATTTGATTCCTTCTTGACTAGCCAAAATACATCTTTAACTGTTTCCAGGAAATGGGTGGTATGATTTCTGAACTGTGAGGTATTTTAAAATGTCTTTGTTTTCCTTTGATATGTGATGGTAACTTGGGTGGGTATAAATTTTTTTTAGGTCAAATCTTTCCCAGGAGACTAAAGATATTATTCTACTCAAATTTTATAGTTTAATACTGAAGACAAGTCTATTCTTATTCCCTTGCAAGTAAATCACTTTGTTTCACCTGGATTCTTACTGAACTTTTTCACATTTTAAACACCACAGCCTTCCCTTCCGTTTCACATCCAGACATATGCCTTTCCAGTGTGCTTTCAGATTATCCTATACTTATCACCATTATGAGATAGTTAACCCACACTGTGTAGTAACTGTCTGCCTTTTTTGTGTGTGTGTCACCCACAATAAACTAATTTCTTTTAACATAGGACTGCGTCTTTTTCTTCTTTCTGTCCCTCTTAGCAATCATTCATACAATAGTTAGTGAATAAATAAATTAATTAATTAATATAACATTTATTTTGAAATTTTTATCCACCTAGGCCAAGACGTTTGGTCTCTTTTCATTTAGTATATATTTTTTTAAAGATTTATTTATTTTTATTACAAAGTCAGATATACAGAGAGGAGGAGAGACAGAGAGAAAGATCTTCTGTCCGATGATTCACTCCCCAAGTGAGCCACAACGGGCCGATGCACGCCGATCTGAAGCCGGGAACCAGGAACCTCTTCCGGGTCTCCCACACAGGTGCAGGGTCCCAAAGGTTTGGGCTGTCCTCGACTGCTTTCCCAGGCCACAAGCAGGGAGCTGGATGGGAAGTGGAGCTGCCGGGATTAGAACCGGCGCCCATATGGGATCCCAGTGCGTTCAAGGCGAGGACTTTAGCCACTAGGGCACAGTGCCGGGCCCTTCTATATATTTCAAAACTCACGCGTCCACTTAATCTCTAAAGAAGTTATTACAGTGGATCGAAGCATTACAAATATCTTCCAACACATCTTTGGTTGATATTTCTGTTCCGCTTATGCTGATCTTCATGAAGAAGCTCATGGAACAATCTTTACATTACTTAATTGTTACCATCTACTTGTCCTTTTCATTCACCGTTTTTTTTATATTTTACTTTGATTATTATTCTGCAGATCTTTTGCTTATGTGTTGACTGATGAAAGGCGAAGTGACAGAACAAGAGGGAGAGAGAAAGAGAAAGAGAGAGAGGAACAGAGAGACTGATTGATTCTGTTTTCTAGTTCATTCCCTAAATGTTCCCAACAGCTGGGCCTAGTACAAGCTGAAGCCAAGAGCCAGGAACTCTTTCTAGGTCTTCCACATGGGTAACAGGTACCCAAGCATTTGAGCTATTTTCTCTTGCCTCCCAGATGTGCATTAACAAGAAGCTGGATTGGAAATGGAGGTAGGGCCTCAATCACATGAACAGCATGACATGGGACACAGGTGTCTTGGACAGCTGCTTAAATGTGCTATCCCCAGTGCCCACCTGAATATTCTTCACTGTTGATTGCATCCTTGATTATCTGGAAATAATAGTTTTAACATTGCAGGTTCTGTCTACACAGCGTTAACTTATCCAACCTTGTTTTTACTTCTTTCTGCCTCCATGCCCCTCATTATTAGAATTATTCTACTTTTTTTTTACCTTTGGTAACACTTTTTTATTATTTTGAATTTTTGAATTATGTGGTACAATTTTGTATAGACTGGGATTCCCCCCTGCCCAAACTACCACCCCTGACAGATTTTCCCCATTTTACTATAATGGTATATTCCTTCATAAGGAATCACAATCCCATCAGTATCTTATTTAAGTGTACCCCGACATTGCTGGTACAGATAATGTCAGACAGTTTAGCATCCCATTGTTTACACATTTCCAGCAGTTTCATTGGGAATCCATTAGAATTATTCTAATATCTTATATTTAAAGCAGATTATTTCCAGTAATCTCAGGTAAACCATTTTCCAAAGTGTTTGTTTTCTCTCCTTTTTGGACATTCTCCTTTATGTAGCACAACCTGTCCTAAATGCCTAATTGCTATTAATTCTTCAATACACAAGCTGAGCTGGAAGACAAACTTACTCAGTCTACAGCTAACTTTTTACTTGAAACTAGCATTTATCAACTTTGTCACTATGACTAGCTGTGGTAAGGTCCTTATCTTTGTCACCTTGTCATGTTACTATAAAGAGGAGAATTTCTGGTACATCAGAAACAATAATTAGTTTTTTCCTTGCTAGGAATAATATATGACAAATGAAGCCTCAAAAAAAATTCATCTCTGCTCAGAGACCATCTCATTTATCCATTTTCATTGGGTTTTGTTGGTATTTTCCAAATCATAATTCTAAATTGGGTAACAGAGTTACTAATGGGGGACTTTGGGGTAAAGGGTTACAAAACACAGATTACACATGGGACTAACATAACTGTTAGTTCACTGGGAGGCACCATGAGATAGCTTCCTCACTATCCCTCAAACAGGCAGATTCACTTGCTTTCAAAACATAAAATACAAGTTCATTTCAAAGCAACAGTTCTTGCAGCTAGTTTAAACTCCTATCAAATGACACTGACCTGTCCTCCAGTAGGTTACAACTACTCTTTTTTTTTTTTTTTTTGGAAGGTTCAAAACAAAATTTTATTTCTTAGTGTGACATAAAGCTAGTAATATTTTGATATTCCTCTAAAGGAAAAAAAACTTAAAAATATATTAATGTATTTCCTATCCCACATACAACGTATTTATATAGAATGCAAATATAACAATTTAAAGCTATAATTAGCCCACAAACTAAATCTAGACTTTTTGATTATGGGCCCCTACGGAAGAGCTACTTTTCTACTAAGCAGCTGCTCTACGTATCCCAAGGTTACAGCTACTCTGAGGTTAGCTTTGTGCAAATTAGGAAAAAATACCTTTCTGAGAAGGTTCACACTGAGCAGGACTCAGCGAATGAGCACAGCCTCAACATACACGATAACTCTGATTAGCAGGCTGCCTCGGAAGGCTACTATGAGTTCTCATCATTGTCAGATTTTTCATTGATATTTTACTGGGAGACCATAAGACAAAGAAAGCCAGTACAGATATCATTTTAAATAAGACAATCAGATTCCATTAATCGTGATGTTTCAAAGATTTGCCTGAGATCACACATGATGATCTAATTTGAAGTGTTTATGCTGGTAGGTTTCCTCATTTCTAGAATTATATTCAGAACTCACTGAAATATTGAGCAGTTATAAAAAGAAGACCCCAAAATTTTTAATAAGCTTGCAGTTCTCCATTTTTATCCCGTCCTACTCCATCATCAATGCTTGTTAGTTGAGGTATTTAATAACCTAAGTGAAGGAATATTAGGGAGAAATTACACTATTGTATCAAAGAATTATTCCTCAAATAAATACCTCAGATCAATCCCACAACCTCCACTAATGATGTTGTACATCAAATGTAAAACAAGTGATCATCATAAGAAAAAGAAAATATTTGACACCATCTTAACACAAAACTATTCTAAAATAATTCCACCATTACTCACACATAATGTAGCCACTTCTCTGCATTGTCACGATACCATGGAAGTGGAGAGAAAAATGCATATTTAAAGACTATGTAAAGGTTATTTTTTGCCTCATTCAAAGTTTTCTGCACCTCAATATTTCAAAATGCCTATGCGTTCATTCAATTTTACATTTTGAGTGTATCATTAAATTAGATCCTTCTAATCACATAAATACGAAGCAGCTCCTTCAATCGGCACAAAATCAGTTGTGGATAAATTGGACTTTACCAAAATTAAAAATTTTTTTTCGTCAAACGACAGGAGAATAAAAAGACACACCACCGACTTTGACAGAATTCTTGCGAAAGACATATCTGATAGAGCACTGTTATCTAAATGACACAAAGATCTCTAAAATCTCAACAATAACAAGCACCCCAATTGAAAAATCAGCAAAGGCCTTCCCTAAGAAGACACAGATGGCAAATAAGTAATGAAAAAAGTTCCACAACACGTGTCATCAGAAAAACACCAACTTAAACCACCATGAGATACCACCGCACACGTATAACAATGGCCACAATCCAGAGTACTGACAACACCAAATGCTGGTGAGAATACCAAGCAACAGGCATGCTCATTCTTTGCTGGTGCTATAATCCAACAGTACACTCATTTGGAAGAGAGTTTGGCAATTTCTTATCAAACTAAACATAATCATCCCAGCACACTCCTTGGTATTTATTCAAAGGAGCTGAAAACATGTCCACGCAAAAACTTACACACCGCAGTTTATAGAGTGTTTTTTCATCACCTTCTGAGGAGGAATGCTGATCTCAGGGAAAGCTATGCACATGTTGGGGCAGAGGGATTGTGTGGCAAATAGCTGGACTGTCCTTTTTCTCTCACCCCCTTTTTTTCCCCCTTGGTCAATCTGAAACTTTAAAATTGCTCTAAGGAGTGATGTATTGTCATGTGTAACTCATTACTTGTTAAAAAGCAAACTGTTCAAAATATTATGAGAAATTTCTGTTAAAATTTTAACTACATGTTAGCTTTTTTTTTTTTAAGTATCCTCAATACCCAAGGTAACTGGATAGAATGTACTGCTATTTGGCAAGGTTTTAAACCCTCTATCTGTTCTAAAGGAATGAGAGAATAAATGTCTACAGTTCATTAGTGGAGAGAATGGGTCAGCATTGTGGCACAGTGATTAAGCTGCTGCCTGCAGTGCCGGCATCCTACATGGGCATAGGTTCAAGGGGAGTCTCAAGCCCCGACTGTTGTGGTTATGAGAAACTGGGGCAGCTAGAACCTGGTTCTTTTTGCTGCTAACAAAGGCAGTTTTCTTTCAGCATCTACCCAAGATTTTTACCTTGGAGAGTGTCCAAACATCGATAGGAAATGGGATAACTGGAAATATTTAATTCTTGGAAAATTTTCTAAGTTCTACTTTCATTTACCAATCACTCAACTTCAGCAAATGCATTTTGTGAAAAGTATTACCAGCTAGGGGGAAAAAAAGTTTGCATGTGTGTATTTGTGTACACACAAGGGCGCTCGTCCCTGGGGTGTCTCTCAAGTTTGTTGGAGTTTCATCACCTTAACGACGTTCACGAGAAGATGTATTGAAAATGTAGGTTCCTGGGCTTACCTCAGGTGTTCTGAGCGGGGTTCTCTAGATTTGGTGGGTCACAGTACAGCGTAAAGCACTCCACGTGATTCTTGGGTACTCTAAACTCACAGGGTGTTGTGTTCCGTCTGATAATTGACTGCTTGGCATAAAATTGTAGCCAAGGCTCTCGAGTGACCTTTACAAAACCTGTCACTGCACTCACACTCCGCTCCTCACGGTTTTATTTTCTCCCCGTGAGGCGAGGCGAGCAGGCCGAGGCGGGGCTGCTCCGAGCCGGGCGGGGTTGGGCGGAGCTGGGCCAGCGAGCCCGGCCTGGCCGCGGTGGAGGGGGAAGAGTTAATGGCTCCACCAGCCGCCGCCGCCCTCTGAACTGGAACGGAAACCAACTTCCGGTTGGAGTCCCTCGGCCAGGCGCCGGCAGCCTGAGGCGTGAGCGAGCGTGGCGGAATCCCCGAAATGTAAGAAATTTTCGAGAACCAGTTGGTATGTCCGAGTCCGTCAGGCGCGGCGAGCGTAGAAGTTCCCGTGTGAGAGCCAGAGGGTCGCGCAGGCGCCGTGGCGGCGCCGTGGCGGGGAGGGGGCCGGCGAGCGGCGTGGGGAGGCAGCGGGGCGCGGGCAGGCACGCGGGAGCCGCTGCCCGGGAGCTCGCCTCGCTCGGCGGCGTCCGTGTCCCCGAGACAGCCCCCGCCCCGACGGCTGCGGGGCTGCCCTCCTCGCCGAACTCCTCCGGCCCCGGGAGACCCGGGCCTGCGGGGCGAAGGGCAGGGGAGGACGCCGTTGGTGGCGCCCCCTGAAGGACCTTTGCGGGGGCAGCGGGGCCACCTCTCCCTCCCAGGACTAGTTAGTCTTTCGGAAACTTGGTTGAAGGTTCTTTCTGTCGGTCCCCCCCCCCGGGGGGGTTGCACAATCCCACCCTCTGCCTTCGCGTGAGCCTGTCATCACAGCTGTGGCAGTGAGAAGTTGGTCAACTTCCCCGAGGGTCGCGGAGGGCGCAGCCGCAAACGCTGCTTAGGCTGCAGATGCAGGCCCCCGGCCGGGGTGGGGAAGGGGTCCCCCGGAGCCGGGCTGCTCCCCGAGTGGGAACACTGGTGGGACTGTGCGCTCAGCTTGCAGTGCGCATCCCAGTTGGTGCCTTTTGACAAGGGTGAGACTTGGTAGTAAAGGAAGCCCAGGCCGAGAATCGAGCTCTGTTTCCTGTTGAAAAATTATTTTGTTCCCTTCTTTTTGGGGGCAGCACACCTTCAAATACTTCAGTGCCATGTATGAAGCCGAAAGTGAAACCCTTCTAAGCCTGTTTAACCATACGTAATCCTGGGCATTTTACATCCCTTTTTATATGCCTGTGATCAGGGTTATTTCATTTTCTTGGGAAAATTATGTGATCTGTGTATCCAGTTCTGTGATCTCTGGGTTCAGATTATATATATATATATATATATATATATATATATATATATATATATATATATATTCACATATATGAAGTGTTGTCATATGTAGCTGTAGTTAATGTAGGTGTGGTGTACCCTTAGCTACATGTACCACTTTCATGTGCCTTATTCATGTATTGTTAAAATCAGAACAGTTGAGGTGAGTGCAAATGCATAACCCAGAGCTGATTTCTAAGGAATACAAACTAACCTTGCAGAAATCTGCAGTTTGACTCATAATAGCTTACTGTCAATGGCTTACCTAAATAAATCACCTAAGTATTCAGTAATTTTTTTCATTTCTCTTTAGTACACAGATACGTTCATTATTTGTGAAGTGTGTGGCAAATATTTTCCAGAACTGTCAGCCTTTGGTTTCTCCCCGTCTCTCCTTCTCTCTGTAAATCTACCTTTCCAAGTAAAAACAAAACAAAGAAAAAACAAAAAAAAACTTTTAAAAAGTTCCATTTTAACAGTTACTTAACAAATTTAAGTTCTAAACCCTGAAAATATTGAAAACTGCTCTACTGAACACCAGAAGAGGCACCATCAGGACATTTTGCCATAGGATGTGACTTGCAGGCCCTGTGCTATGGCTCATTGGCTAATTCCTCACCTTGTTCATGCCAGGATCCTGTATGGGTGTAAGTTCCAGCTGCCCCACTTCCCATCCAGCTCCCTTCTCTCCTTCTCTCTATAAATCTGCCTTTCCAATAAAAATAATAAATAAATCCTTTTTAAAAAAATGACAGTAAGTAAAATATTTAAAAACAAAAAAGTGACTTGCTGTAAAAATAGAAGATAGGAACTTAGGTTCCTTCAATTTAGACTTTATTGTTTTAAATTGTTTAAAGAAAATTTGTTGGAAACCACCAGCAAATCAAAATCAACTGTTACTGATTGTGAACTATTGATATGGCTTTACTGTTTAGTGGCTAGGTGCAACTATTAAATGGCATTTAATATAATATAATTTCATGACCTATATTTGGTATCCCTGAGCTACAAATGCCTTTCTCTTGGTACTTGATGGTCTTCAAACATATATATGTGTGTGTGTATATATATATATATATATATATATATATATATATTCTTTCAAATAAACATTAAAGTTTCACAAAACCTGAGAGATTGTAATATGTGTTCCTTCTTCCCACATAGATCTTCCCGCTCCTGCTTTTCTTTCCCTCTCTACTAAATACAGGTTTTTCCCTTCTGGTACCCTCATCCATAAACATTTCTTTTATTAAAATATTTATTTACTTGTTTATTTATTTGAAAAGCAGAATTAACAGAAAAAGGAACAGAGATCTTCCACCTGCTAGTTTAGTTACCAAGAATCTGCAACAGCCAGGGCTAGGCAAGACCAAAGCTAGAAGCTTGGAAATAATGTCTGGGTCTCTCATGTGAGTGGCAGGGACACAAGTGTTTGTGTCATCTTCCACTGCTTTCCCAGAAGATTAGCAGTGAGCTGAATGGGAAGTGGAATTGCTGGGTCTCAAACTAGTGCTCATGTGGGATCTCCACATTACAAGAGATTTAACATGCTGAACCATGTCACCAGCTTCTAAATGTGTCTGCAGAGCCCACTTTGATTTGTAAAATTTATTTTAAATATTAACAATTTAAGTTTTTTTTTATTTATATTTTATGTGAAAAGCAGAGAAAAAAAGAGAGATCTTCCATCTACTTGTTGGCTTAGGATGCCAAAACCAGCTGGGACTGGGCCAGACCAGAGCCAAAAGGCTGGAACTTAATCAGGGTCTTCTACGTTGGTGGCAGGGACCCAAGTGCTAACCCATCATATGCTGCTGCCTTACCAAAATGTGTATTTAGAATCCAAAGTAAAACTGCAACTCGAACCAGGCGCTGTGATGTGGAATGTGGATGAAATCTGGTTATCCCAAGTATTGTGTTACCGCTGTGTGGAATACCTGCCCCTAGCCATCTTTAACTCGTGCACCTTTATCTCCAGATTATAACATGGGCCCTACTTAGAGGATATCTCTTAAAGATCGTTCATATATCTGAGCCCATGTAACTGAATAATGCTATGTCTATGTTTACCTCAAGGAGTAGAATGTCACATGCCCATTTTCCCTTATGGTGTCATACCGTTTAATTACACACTTGAACCCACAGCATGTGCTGAACAGTCTGAAGAAAATAAGTCTAAACTGCACACAGTGTTTCTGAGTGATGAACTGCATACATCATGGTGGCTATGCCATAAGACCTAGGTGATAGTAGGTATGTAGATAGAAATGTGATACCTAGAACGTTTTTGTAAGTATATTCCAGTTTTACACAGTGACAGAATCATCAGGCAATACATTGCATACAACATGTTTCTGTTGAATGTATATACTAGAGAAAAAAAAGAAGTGGGAATAAAACAAACTTTTTTTTTAAAGATTTATTTTATTTTTATTACAAAGTCAGATATATACTGAGAGGAGGAGAGATAGAGAGGAAGTGGAGCTGCCGGGATTAGAACCAGCGGCCATATGGGATCAAGGCGAAGACCTTAGCCACCAGGCCACACTGCTGAGCCCCTAAAACAAACTCTTATGAGTGTGGTCTTTTACAGAGAAGTTTTCAAACTTCTATGATAACAGTTTACTTACTAACATTTTTTTTTAAAGATTTATTCCATTTCTATTACAAAGTCAGATATACTGAGAGGAAGAGAGACAGAGAGGAAGTGGAGCTGCCAGGATTAGAACCAGCGGCCATATGGGATCAAGGCAAGGACCTTAGCCACTAGGCCACGCTGCTGAGCCCTACTTACTAACATTCAAAACAGAGACTCAACTGAAGAGGCTTGGGGTTAGTTAGTGGAGTTATCTCACTTTACCCTGATACAGTTGGCTAACAAACTTATGAAAGAAATATGAAATTGAAATTCCTATAGAAATTTAGAAACAGGTACAGTATGATGTGCTGTGGATACACCAATAGCTGGAGTTTACATTCTGGGAAATGAGACTAGAAATGGAAGAATTTGGCTTCTTGCATTCCATAACTCTAAAAAGTAGAAAGGATCATGGGTAAATATTAGGAATAACAGGTCTGTTCCATTTCCTTTAGGGGTAATCTTTAACCATCCACAAAGGGTGTCTGGTCTGTGTCTAGATGCTGTTATAGACTGCTTGTCTTCCTTCTGCCCTTGAGGCTTTCTGTGAGTGAGGAGGTGAACAAGTAGCTGACTCAGAAAATAAAGGCTGAGTCTTTTGGGGAATAGGTAGAAGAAGATATTTAGAGAGTGCTGAGTCTTTATTTTGAATAATGGGAACAAAATACAATAAAACTGAAAAGATTGAATAGTGATTAGATTACGTATTATTTAGAGATACAAAGATACATACAAAGAAGACTCAGCCAAAAAAAGGTGTTGCCAGGTGAAACAGGAATTGGTGAGGCAAGAGCAGAGAACAAACAACTGTTTTTCTTAAGTCATATATGGCCATCTAATTTATTCAGATATCAGTATATACAGCTTTGATAAAAATAAAATAGAAACTATATCAAAGGGAAAAAGCTAAAGATTGTCGTTTAGCATCAGTGAGACCTGAATTCATCTGATTCTTCTAGAAATTTCTTAACTGTGTGAACTTTGGTAACTTTACTATTTTGTAGCTCAGTTTCCTTATCTCTAAAGGAAAGAAAATATGTTCCTGCAGAAGGAAGAGTTAAAATAAGATGGTTTGTGTAAGAATGCCTGACAAGTAGGTGTCAGCTCTACCCTTGTTCCCAGTGTTGCCGAGGAGGAAGTAGGAAGCATCTCCTTCATTTCTGGGATACTTGCCATTCAAACAGAATACAGATTGTCCTTCTTGCCATTGGCTGTGTTGCCTCTGTGAATTACAGGTGTGTCATTCAGATTTGTGAACTCTGTGGATATTGAGAAGGTAAAAAAAAATTGGGATAATTATTGATAGGAGGAACATGATCTTAAAAGGTCATTGCTGCTTGGTGGGAGAAGGTTTGTGGTCACATTTAAGTTTTACAATAAGAATACCATTAGTACGGACCCGGCACCGTGGCCTAGCGGCTAAAGTCCTCGCCTTGAAAGCCCCGGGATCCCCTATGGGCGCCGGTTCTAATCCCGGCAGCTCCACTTCCCATCCAGCTCCCTGCTTGTGGCCTGCGAAAGCAGTTGAGGACGGCCCAAAGCTTTGGGACCCTGCACCTGTGTGGGAGACCCGGAAGAGGTTCCAGGTTCCCGGCTTCGGATCGGCGTGCATCAGCCCGTTGCGGCTCACTTGGGGAGTGAATCATTGGACGGAAGATCTTCCTCTCTGTCTGTCCTCCTCTGTGTATATCTGGCTGTAATAAAATGAATAAGTCTTTAAAAAAAAAAGAATACCATTAGTAGAGAAAACATTTTCATAAACACTGAGGAGTTGCAGGCATTTCATAGAATCAAGATCAATAAACTGTTGTTTCTGTGGGCCATCTGCCAAAGTATCAAAATATCTTTTCCTCTTTTTTTTTCTTTTTTTTTTAAGAAGCAGTCTTCTACCTTAGCAACTGCTATTTTTGTTTCTAAACTATACAGTTCTTCTGGAACCACTCAGAAGACAGCTCACTGTGGAGAATGCTACTTTATGAAAGCCTGTTTTCTTGCCTTGGTACATATTTGTTATGTTTCCAGTGCTTTCCCAGCAATACTTTGAACTCCTGTGGCAGTCATTTTTGAATGTCTTTCTGCAACACAATATGGACAGGGTTTGCTGATGTATTCTTTAAAAGCATCCCGGATTATTCTGGTGTACTAACATATTGAGAACTAATGTCCTATAGCCTGACTAAACACTTTAAACTGGGGCAGCTGAAGAAACAGATGCATGGAAAGGTTAAAAGACTTATTCAGTCTCACCCATCATCAAAAATGCCTACTGGAATTAAGATGGTCCAAGTGCTAGGGCCCCTAGCACCTGGCTTTGGTCTGACTCAGCTCTGGTCATTTTTGGCCATCTGGGGAATGAAGTAAAAGATTTCTGTCTTTCGCTTGCTCTCTCTGTAACACTGACTCTTAAAATAAAATGCAAATAAATTAGTTTAGAGGTTCTAAACACAAGTTGTCTTTAATAGAAAAAATAGTGAATTTGACACAAAATGTGGCCTACTTAATATTAAGTTTGGGGCTAGCATAATGGTGCAGTTAAGTGCTGTTTACTACACCAGCATTCCATATCCGAATGCTGCTTTGAGTCTTGGTGCTCTGCTTCTAATCCAGCTTCCTGCTAATGCACTTGGGAAAAAAGCCAAGCATGGCGCAAGTGCTTCCACCCCTACAACCTACATGGGACACATGAGTTAGAGTTCCAGGTTCCTAGGTTCAATCTGGACTAACCCTGGCCATTGTGGTCATTTGGAGAGAGATTAGCGGATGGATACTCTTTCTCTCCTTTCTTTCAAGTATATAAATCTTCAAAAAGACATTAAAGGTTGGAATCTTTATTTTATACCATCTTTTTGAAATCTCTCTAAAAAGTAAATCAAAGTTTATAATCTGTGTTTGCTTTCCTGCAGTAGGGTGGCACAACAAATATTAGAATTTCCTAGATATGAATATTTATGTGTGAGAATGACTGGCATGACCCATAAAAAGGTAAGAGAGTTGTAGGATTTTGGCATAGTTTAAAAAGTTTGGCTGGCTACCTAGGGATTGTTGAGTTCTATCTCCAGAACAGTTGGAATGAGAGAGTTTGTTTCATAATGCAAAAATATTGGATTCAGCTTTAAACTTACAAAGTCACACTGTAAACATTTTGAGAATGACTGGAAATGGAGATATGTAAATCTCTGAAGCCTTATTTATTTTCTCATTGGAGTTCTCACAGTTACTTCTAATAAAGCAAGTTATGACATGCAAGTATTCGCCCAACAGCCTCTTGGTGTCCTCAGGGAAATTAAAAGCAGGGATATGAAGAGCTGTGGAGTCTGTGCAGTGATTAGGAACACAGAGTAAAGCTTTTATAATTATGTAGGCATTTGCCAGTTACTATTTATTTTGGTGATAGTCTCAAGGCTAAATGACTCCCAGCAATTTTAAATTGTGATCTAAGAGGAAAATAGGCCTCTTTCTGAAAAGGTCCTCTGTCACCTGAAATTCCACATAGGAAAGCTTGCTCTATTTGTATTGACTCAGGGATGCTGGAGGGGCAGCTAATCTGCACAGGAGATTTAACTAGTGTTCTAAAAACAGATTGGCCCTTTCAGAATCTTGTGTAGCCTGTGATATCTCTTACGTTATTGCTGTATATTTGGGAGAACCTTTTTAAGATTACTGAAAATATTTTTTCAGACTTCTCTGGTTGAGACTAGAAGAGGATATAAATTGTCCTTTCCTTTGAAACGTCACTGGATATACTATTTTGTCATAAATTTAGTAATGAGAGACTTTAGAAAGAAGTTATTTGTTCAAACATTCTGCCAGGGGCTTGTTTATTCCTTCTATTTAAACACAGTGTGTAAAGGTTAATAGACAAAACATCAGCCAACATTCCTGTTTAGTTAATAGTCTGTATGTATACAATTACAGGCTTTCACTATGCATTTCTTAGTTTTCCTTTTGATACCTGGGTAAACAATTAGAGGTCATATCTCCTTGTTGTCATATAGTAGATGGTAGAATGAGCTTTACTTTTCTTTTTAAAAAAAATGTAAGGTTTTTCTCTGCTTTTTTATTTTTTTAATGGTTTGGCCTGATTGACTGTCCTGGGATGCCTGATTGACACTGTATCAGTATAGGAGGACACTCCAAAAAGTACTTGAGGGATACAGTCAGGAAATCACATGTAGTTTTCATTTCTTCTTGTAGTTTACCAATTAGTTCTTTTTTTTCCTTGTTATGAATTATCTCTCTCATAGTTTTGTCCAAAACTGAATTTAATATTTTCAGCTATCCCAAAATATTTTCTACCTTTCTTCTTATGTCTGAACAGTTGCTACTTTTTACCTAGTATTTTGAAACAAATTTGGCTGGTCAAGCATCTAGAGTAAAACTGCTTGTGGCACTTTGCTAATCAAAATCCTGATTCCTATATCCTTTTTCCAGTTAAGTGATCTAGACTTAGAGGTGCCTGAATGCTGCCTTTTTGTCTTTTGTGCAGATCCAACGGACCACACAATTACATTATTTCTACCTTTGAATTGGCTCCTAAAACCACTCTTCCATTTCACCTGTAGTAACTAAAACTGAGCTTTCACCCCGAATGCAGCAGTAATTTCCTGTGTAATACCCTCACAGTGTCACCTTCACTAGTTTGTGAGGCATTGAGTTTATCTTTCTAAAATCATTTCCACATTCTTTATTTTCAACAGTTTAAAGTATACATTTCTTAGAGTGACATTCAAGATCTAATACAACCTGACTGTAACTGAATTGGTTCTATGTAGCTTATGCAATTACAGTGTTACAACTCTGGGAGTTGCAGTTCCACTCTTCATCATCTTTAAAAAATTTGGAGGGGTGTTTTCCTGTTCTTTGTTTTTTAAGATTTGTATTATGTATCTGAAAGGCAGAACTACAGAGAGGTTCTTCCATTCATTAGTTTATTCCCCAAACGATCACAATGGCCTGTGCTAGGACCGGCTGAAAGCCAGGAGGCAGTAGGTTCTTCCATGTCCCCATGTGGTTATAGAAACCCAAGGATATGGGCCATCTTCTGCTGCTTTCCTAAGTGGATCACAGGGAGCTAGATCCGAAGTGGAGCAGCCAGGACATAAGCGGACGCCATTTGGGATGCCAGCACTTCAGAATGCCATAACACCTACCCCAGTGATAATAATCTTTATGAATAGTGTCCCCTAGCGTTTTTTGTACTGCAGTACAATCATACATGTTGACCCTTACGATAGCCTGTCTTTACCTTCCCATCCTATCAACATACACACTAGACCTGAATAGAGTACTCACTTCTGTTAAGCCTGGGTCTTGCTTATAGCTTTTTTTTTTAATTATATGCTTTTTCAATTTTTTTAAGATTTATTTATTTTTATTACAAAGTCAAATATACAGCTAGGAGGAGAGACAGAGAGGAAGATCTTCCATCCGATGCTTATAGCTTTTATTTAATAGTTCTTTTTTTCTCTGTTTTTGAGGTGCAGCTTGCAGTGAATGCACAAATGCTTGTTCCTAGTGATATAGTGCTTGTACATTTTTTTTTTTACCTCCCACATTGGTTATTTTCAATCACGTCCATCCCACTAGATTATAAACTGTAATTGGAGGAAAAGGCAAAAGTTATGACAGTCTCTTTCCCTGGGAAAAAAGAACACCAAATATGTATTGATCATGGAATCATTCTTGAAAATATTGTACTGTTTGAGGTACATACAACACATCTCCTCTTTTAGACGCCACAAGCAGTGACTAGATAAGACAAACTATTTCTTTTACGTGTAACAGTTCAAAGTAGATGATTTCCACAGCCTTTCAGCTCTACAGTGTCAAGTACTTCAATCTTGTTCTGTAAGGAGGCTTACCACTGCAACAGTCCATCCAACTGGGAAAGGGCAGAAAGTGAAATGGGACCTTGTTTTGAAAGTTGCACCCATTTTCTAATGACTGAAATGTATTTGCAAGGCCATATCTGTTAAGATGCACTAGGACTAGTACTTTAAGAGAAGGGAAAGATGGAGACCGAAGCACAGCTAACATTTATGCTTCACAGATGGTCTCAATCTTCACACTAACCCTACAGATTAGGATGTGAAAAACTAATGCGCAGAGAAGCCAAGTGGCTCGAGATTTGGATTCTGAAGTTGAAGTCTTTACTGTTTTAGAAGAGACTGTGCAAATATTACTGAATGGATTAAACCACAATAATCATCACAGTATAATGATCATATTTTAGTGTCACATTGCAATATCAGTATCAGTGTACTCCATATAATATCTTGCTTCTCACCACTGTGAAATAAAATGCTGTGTCAACTGATTTGTTTCCAAAGCCTAATTAGCAATATAAACTAAATGACTGTTCTTTTTAAATCTATTATATCATTAATGAGGAAAAATCAGTAACTATGTTTGCCAAGCATAAGTATCTATGTATTATATTTACTTACTAATGCTTCATGATCATAAAGTTTGTTCTAAAAGCACAGAAACCTGTTTATAGGTATCATGGAAGAAACTATAGCCTCCCACTAATTTCTATAGTGATCATTATTGTTATACTTAAAATTGATTCAAGCTCCCAGGGTTGTCTTGATCATCAAAATCAAAAGCATAACAAATACCTGCATTAGAGGAGAATGAATATTATCTAACACTAAATATTATCAAAGCAGTAGGAAACCTTTATCTAAAAGGATCGCTCCTATTGATAATGTAAGAAGAAACAAAGGGTAAAGTGATTCAACCCATACTTAAAGACCCTATGAAATACATAAACAGGTTTGACCATTTCCTTCCAGCCCCCTCAATACTATAGCCTTTTAGATATTTTGGGATACTCTTATAAATGCTTCATATCATGTTAACCTTCATGAAGTAACTTTCTTGTCTGCTTTGTTTTCACTATATCAGTAGTGCCCAGAAAACCTTCACATGTATTTGGCCTTCAGTAAATGTTTTATCTAATGAATAATATACCATGGCAGCCTGGGAGAATGTTTTTATAACTTACTGCAACAACAGTTCTTGAATAAAGGATTTTGAAGATTTAATCCAGTTTGTAATAGCTTTCTAGTCGTAGATAAGTTCTTTTACCCTTCTGAACCTTCTGGGTAAAAAATCTTAAGGGCCAATATTGTGGCTCTTCTTTAAGCTCCCACTTTATGCTGACATCCCCATTTGGAGCACCAGTTTGAGTCCCATCTGCTCTGCTTCCACTCCCGCTTCCTGCTGGTGCATGTATCAGGGCAGCAGATGATACCCCAATTGTTTGCCCCCTGCCACCCATGTAGGAGACCTGCATGGAGTCCTGGCTCCAGTCTTTGAGTTGCCCAGTCCTGACAATTGCAGCCATTTGGGGAGTGAACCTGCAGATGGAAGATCTTTTTCTCTGTCTATCCCTCTGTGTCTATAACTAATTTTCAAATAAGTAAATTTTTCTTAAAATATTGGACTGGCATGGGGGCCTAGTGGCTAAAGTCTTTGCCTTGCACATGCCAGGATTCCATATGGGCCCCGGCAGCCCCACTTCCCACCCAGCTCCCTGCCTGTGGCCTGGGAAAGCAGTCCAGGACGGCCCAAAGCCTCGGGAGCCTGCACCCATGTGGGAGAACTGGAACAGTCTCCATCCAGGCTCCTGGCTTCAGATCAGCACAGCTCCGGCTATTGCAGCCACTTGGGGAGAGAATCAGCGGATGGAAGATCTTCCTCTCTGTCTCTCCTCCTCTCTGTATATTTGACTTTGCAATAAAGAAAAAAATCTTTAAATGAATGTTATTAAAAGGAAATTAGTGAAAATACTTTGTTAAACAAACTAAAGTAGTACTAAATCTGAAGTCCTCTCTACATTCCACATGTTGCCTTGTCTGGAATAAGCAAGCAAAACTTTTTTCAATTGAATTGAATAGCAAGAAAGTATATTTCACTAAAACGAAATTTGACTATATTGAATCTGAGTCACTTAACCAACAGAAGGTCAAATCCTCCCCTTTGTTCAGGATGCCTCTCCTATCCCAGGGTGATTTCATTATTGAACCTGAAAATCAATGGAAGAGAAAGCAACCTGCTGCCCAGGGATTTTCTTGGTGCCTTTTCCTAGATAAGCACTCACAGGACTAGAAGGTAAGATGAGGACCAGTTGCCCCCTATTTAGCCTTCTCACTAAAATCAAGTGCTTCTGGGTATAACCATTACTGCCAGAAGGACCAAGGTAGAGTTACAGGATTCAGGAGGGTTACAGCCAGGGAATGGTAGGGTGTGCAGTTACTTGGCCCAGCTGACTTCTGGGGCATCAGAGTGGCTTACACTTTCTGTGTGTAGCAGAAAGAACCAACAAACCAAATTAAGATATAAAGTAAAATCCTAACTGAAATGTTTCCAAGGCAGAGGTTGCCCTAATTTCAACCTCATGGGCTTAGGAGACAAGATTGGCCATGAGATTCAAGTTTATGTATGTTTACTATAAATAAGAAGCATTCCCCCAGAGCCTAGCAAGTTTTGCAGAAGGCATACCAAAGTGTAATTGAAATGTAACTGCCTCTTAAATTGTGAAATTAATTTTACACTTAATAAATAATGAAAAAAAGGTGAACAAGTAGCTTTAAAGTTCAGGGTGTTAATATTTGAAATCTGTCCAATTTAATTAACTGGGTCCTAGAGACTTTCACTGATAAAACCTCTTTTTGGTTGAGAGACACTAAATGTATCACATGTTTATTTGTATGAATATGAAACTTGTTTTCTCATCATACATTTTTATGTCAGGAAATAGTTTGCATCCATGTGGAATTTATTTGGTAGTTCCTCCAGTGACATTTGTGTGATCTAATTCAAGGGCCTAAAGTAAAGGTTCTGCATGATTTACTTGCATATGATGAAGCTAAATTTAGTGCTGCATTTACATTTTTAAAAGCAAGAATACACCTTCTTGATGGCACAGACATGCATTTTTAACTTAAAAACTCAAGAACTGTAGAACAAGGAAGTTCCTTAGAAATAGAGTCCAATCATCTCTAAAGACACTTGCTGACATGAGGGTCAGTCACAGAATATTCAGTGACATGAGGGTCAGTCAGTGATGGGACCCAGAAATTAGAAGAATTCCCAGTTCCAGGTTCTTACCTGTTCCAGATTTTAACACACACACAAGGTTTCCATTGACAGTTTATCCTGACGTACAGATTTTAAAGACAGTGATACATAACCTAGCCACATATTACAGTATATTTTATATTCTGAAATTGCCTATACTAATTTGCATGCTTTTTTTTAAACTCATGTATTTTAAGTGATCTTAAACATTTGAATGAATGACATAGGTCTAAATGAATAAAATATTCAAAGTGACACTTTGTATTAATAATAGGAGCTTGTGTTTCCATAGTGTCTAAGGCAAGACAGAGATCCCAGAAATGTTAATTACTCTAACATAATTTCACATTTTTCATCTGTCAGAGAGGTCACAGTAGAAACTGAGTTCTTAAGTGAAACACCTAAATAATTGTCTTTCTCTCAGTTCTTCAGAAAATAATGACACTTTAATCCCTGTAATGGAAATTAAGGAATTTCTTATCAAGGCTGTTAAATGATTTAGGGGTATATTCAGTGTGTGAAATAAAATATTCTAGAAGGCCAGGAAATTATCATTTGTACCTGGATATTTAAAAATAATTGTGAAACACAAAAGCAGACTGGTAAAAAATCTGTGTGACCTTAGATTTGGCAAAATTTTTTACATATGGCCTTCAAAGAACAAGCAGCAAAACAACCACCGAACAAAAAGAGTTGACCATTTAGACTGTACCACAGTGTAAAATGTTGTACATCAAAGGATGCTGTCTGAAAGGTGAGGGTTGAATGTTGAACCTGGCAGTTAATCACTGGAAACGCTTACGTCACTTTTTCGAGTGCCTGGGTTTCAGCTCCCGATTCTGATTTCCTACTAATATGCACCCTGGGAGGCACCACATGATGGTTCTTTTGGTTGGATCCTTGTCCAACCAAAAGGGACAAGGAGATCTAGATAGACTTCCTGGATGATAGCGTCAGCCTGGTCCAAACCTAACTGTTGCAAGTATTTGGAGGAGGGAACCATTACATGAGAAATTTCTCTCTGCTCTCCCCTCTTTCCTCTCTCCTCTCTCTCCTGTATCCCAACAAATAAAAATGCTTTTTAAATGAAAAGAAATCTACGGGGAAAGATAACATAGTTATGGTATAACATCTTGGTTTTGAAATATATTTTCAAAAAAAACCTCATAACAGTGAAAAGCAACACAATTTAAAAACTGCAAAAAAAATGGATTTACATAGATGTTTCTCCAGAGATATGTAAATGATCAAGAAGAACAAAGAAAGATGTTTGACATCAAGAGGGAAACACAAATCAAAACCACTGAGCAGGACCCAGCATGATGGCTCAATTGGCTAATCCTTCCCTTGCAAGCACCTGGATCCCAGATGAGTGCCGGTTTGTGTCCCAGCTGCTCTACTTCCCATGCAGCTGCCTGCTTGTGGCCTGTGGAAACAATGGAGGATGGCCTGAGTTCTTGGGACCCTGCACCCATCTGGGATGCCCAGCGAAGGCTTCTGCCTCCTGGCATCTGAGCAGGTCAGCTCTAGGCACTGCAGCCATTAGGGGAGTGAACTGGAGGAGAGAAGATCTCTCTCTCCCTCTGTCTCTCCTTCTCTCTGTAAATCTCTTTCCAATAAAAATAAATATATCTTTTTTTAAAAAGCACTGAGGAATGAATGGATAGATAAAATATTGTATATATTTATAGTGGACTATTATTCAGCCATAAAAATGAACTAATTGTTGCTACATGCTACAACATGAAAATGCTCAGAAATATTATGCTTTGTGAAATAAGCCAAATATGAAGGATTTATATTTTATGGTACTATTTATAGAAAATGTCAAAAGTGGACAGATCTGTAGAGACAGAAATATGGGTTGGTGATTTCCAGGAACTTTTTGCAGGTTTCCCATGTAGGTGCAGGGGCCCAAAAACAAGCTCTCTGCTACTCCTCTCCTTGATCTACCAGAAATGGAGCATCCAGGACTTGAACCAGTGCCCATGTGGGATGCTGGTGCCACAGATGGTGACCCTATCTGTTACATCACAGTTCCAGCCTAGACTAACTTGTAATAGGCACAGAATTTCTTTTCTAGGTAATCAGAATATTCTGTGATTAGTGGCAGTGTGATTGATAGTTGCACAGCACATGCGTATATTTAAAAAGTACTGAAGTATACCCTTTAAATGGTAGATATTACTGTTTAAAATTATATCTAAATTGAAAATACTTTTAAAAATTCTACAAGGCACTGTTTGCTCAAATATAAAATTTTAAAACGAGTTTGTAGACCAAGTATATATGATTTGTAGGAAGAAGGATTAAGGGCAGAGGAGAAATATGGCTATCTTCTTAGAATGGTGTCTGTGAAATATATGAAATCTGTTCCATTTATATTAATAATAAAACAAAATCAGAAGTATATTTGTGCAAAAATTTTGAAAACAATGCATGCAGGAGGTCTTCAAAAATGTCTTGAAAAATTCATATTATGAAAAGAATTGTGAGACTCAATCAACTTGCTTTTTTTTTAAGTTTCTTTACAAGGTATTGAGATCACAGACACATGTGGGGCATTTTTATGGGTAGAGTGGGTTGGGAGGGAAGGGTGAGAGAGAGGCAAATGTTTCTGCCATCCATTCCAGGTCCCTGAGAGGAGAGGTCGCCCCTCCGCATTGCCAGGGAAGAGGAGAGGCTTCAGGATAGGACCCCAGGTCGCCAGTGAGGCAGAGTACATTCTGGGAGCGGGATCATTTGATTGATACTAATAAACTTAATTTTTTACAATTTAGATTTCCCCAAAAGTGAATTATTTAGTACCCTATTAATCAACAGATAAATTTTGTCTATTCTGTGGCTTTTAGAGGATTAAGAGAAAGGTCCTTAAAAGAGATAGAAAGGTTCTGTGTTAGCGTTTATACAGTTAGACAGAAAGATTCAGTTATTAGGTCTCTGCTTAGAGACAAAGAATGTAGTTAGAGATGCATGAACTGAGCTGGTAAAATCTAATTACCTCCAGTTTGCAAATCACCTGTAGTTTGAATACACCAAGGAAGCTGGAAAACTACTATGTGGTAGGGATAGGACTAAAGAGATGTGATTTTTTTTTTTAATGTACAGTCCAACAGTAGCTCTCCCTAGATTTTGTGCTAAAATAAGAGCATTTTCACACATTTTAATTGCTCTCCGATAAGTGTGAACTCCAACCACAAACATTTATTATCTATTTAATTTTGCTCTAATTTCAGTGTGGCAAGAATTCACAGTATAAGTGGGAGTAACTATCCTTTTAGTAAAAAGAATTCCTTTCTCACATTGCTAATCTTGTAATATATCTCTATAATAAAATATTAATATTTATATTTCTCCATTTTTAGACTATGTTTATTGATTACTGCATTCACAATAGCTCTTTATGATCTGTAATGTTAGTAAAGATATTTAAGACTTAAAGAAGTTTCATAATATTTCAGCTCAGGATTTTAGATGAGAGACTTTTATGCCTTTATAAACATTCAAAGTGTTCGATACTGTGTCATTTGCAGTAAACCTTAAAGAACAATGTTTAAGGTGCATTTTTAAAATGAGATGAACATAGTTTAACTAAATTGTTGTGATTATTTTCTAGACCTGTCATTTGCTCCATCCTTTATAGTGATGCTACGGGGCACAGAGGAATGGATACAAACATTGGTGAGCAGCTCAATAAGGCATACGAAGCCTTCCGACAGGCATGCATGGATAGAGATAATGCAGTGAGAGAACTACAGCAAAAGGTGTGTGGTTCTGATCTTGAACATCTTTCAGTGCAATTTGAGAGCCGTTTGTAACTAAACAATGTTACATTAGTAGAGATTGCCTTTAAGAACTATGATTACTGAAATACATGGATGAAATTTGATCTTTTCCTTTTGAGAAAATATTCTGACCTTTGATAGAACAGATTTGATAATTTTATGTTAAAGTGATTGTTTTAGGCAAATTAAAAAATATTGCTTTCTCTAAATTTTTACTATCAGTTATTACTTTGTATATAAATGGGAATCAATGTTAAAAACAGTTTGATGACAAATTGAAAGCTAAAAGTATTGTTGTCTCAGCTACTTTGTATTTGTTTTAATGTGATATTTGGCTGGCAAAAAGTGTGGAAATATTAATATAGTTTTAAAGTAAATTTTTATTTATAAAAACTCCAATCTTTGTTAGTTAGACTATTACAGTGAAATCTAACTTAATAAAAGTTTCAGCTTTTAAAAACTTTGCATCTGAAGTTTCCATTTTGTACTTTCAATTTCAAATGAAAGTAAATTGGAAGAAAGATATATTCTATTCAGTCACAAAAATTAGCACAGTAATCTCTATGCATATATCTGTGATTCATCAGTAATAGAGTTTGTATTGCTCTGCAGCAACATGAGAAACATACAATGAATGAACTTGTGGTGGTGGTAGATTTGTTCCAGTTAAAATTTTTCCCTTAATCTTGTATTATGTCCCATATTTCTAAATTATGGGAATAAAGATCATAATTTTATCGACATACACTTTAATGGGTAATGATAGTTACTGGATTTCTTGTGTGATATCATTACTTACGATTGTTTCAGAAGTCCTTAGTTCAGTTTACATGTTCCTTAAATTCTCTAGTACCCATAGGATTCATTATACAGTCATACTCATAGCTAAGATATATTTCAGCAAAGACCAAAAGTGCATTACCATGTTTTTTTTTAAAGATTTATTTTTATTTTTATTACAAAGTCAGATGTAGTGAGAGGAGGAGAGAGAGAGAGGAAGTGGAGCTGCCGGGATTAGAACCAGAGGCCATATGGGATCAAGGCGAAGACCTTAGCCACTAGGCCACGCTGCTGAGCCCCATTACCATGTTTTTAATATTAAATAGTATCAGAAGGAGTCTAAAGTAATCTGTTAAGACTAGCTATTCACTTTCCTCCCAATTTCAAAAATTATTGCATTTATGCTGTGTATAGGAAACCATGTTTGAAATTCAGAATTCACGTTGAACTTGACAATAAGATGCTGGACTCTATGTTTGGTATATGCTTGCAATGGGGGAATCTCAACTGAACTTGAGCTGTGGTTATGCAACAAGGTGGAGGAATCCACCATGGTGAGAGGGTTTGGGGAGGGGTGGGAGAACCCAAGTATCTATGTAACTGTGTCACATAATACAATGTAATTAATGAAGTTAAATAATAAATAATTAAAAAAAAAAAGAAATTCAGAATTCAGAGGTTTTTGTTTTTTACAGAAGGCTGTACAAAGGCATTCTCTGTTTTGGGAAGGTAGGAAACAGAATTGGGGAAGAATGCTAAGATAATCTTTTGTTAAAACAGAAATAAAAGTTTCCTTTAACTCTTTTTTTTTTTAAAGATTTATTTTATTTTTATTGCAAAGTCAGATATACAGAGAGGAGGAGAGACAGAGAGAAAGATCTTCCATCCAATGATTCACTCCCCAACACTCCCCAAGCAGTCACAATGGCCAGAGCTGAGACGATCCGAAGCCAGGAGCCAGGAAATTCCTCCAGTTCTGCCACACGGGTACAGGATCCCAAGGCTTTGGGCCGTCCTGGTCTGCTTTCCCAGGCCACAAGTAGGGAGCTGGGTGGGAAGTGGGGCTGTCGGGATTAGAACCAGTGCCCATATGGTATCCTGGCGCGTTCAAGGCGAGGACTTTAGCCGCTAGCCCACCACGCCAGGCCTTTCCCTAACTCTTGCTCTTTTACTGATCAGTGGTACACAACCACAGACTGCTGATTTACCCCTTTGTCTGCAACGGAAGAGACGCCTTTACTCACATTCGCATATATACAAAAAAAAAAAAGGAAAGGGGGAGGTTTTTTTCAAATATATGTATTTTTCAAAGCTGATGCTATTGAGTGCTCAACAGCAAAGAAAATGGATACGTATTTTCTTATTTCTTAAAAGCTAAAAACCCTGGTAGTTATTGTTTTAAAGAAGTATTTACTGGATACCTGCCATGCACTTGGCATTTGACAGGATTTTAATATTACTGAAGTAAACAAAACACTATTTTACACCATTAAGGAACTTTAGAAAGTTCAAATAATTAATATAAAAGATACTGTGTAATTAAAAAAAAAGCAGGGGAAATAAAACAGAAAATAGTTACCGTCTTGGAGTATTAAGCGTTATAATATAAGCCAGTGCAGGGTAATATTAGAGCACAGAGGAAGGGGCTGGCGCTGTGGTCTGATTAGTAAGGCTGCTGCCTGTGACACTGGCATCCTTTATGGGTACCAGTTTGGATCCTGGCTGCTACACTTGCACTATAGCTCCCTGCTCAAACCACTGGGAAAGTCCTTGAACACGTGCACCATGGGAGACCCAGAAGAATCTCATGGCTTTGATTTGGCCTCACCCTACCAGTGCAGCCATGTGGAAAATGAATTAGTGGATAGAAGATCTCTCTCTCTCTCTTTTCTCTTTTTTTTTCTATTTTCTCTCTGTTTCTCCCTCCCTCCATTGTCCCTCTGTTTCTATACTTTCTTCTCTTCTTACCCTTCCTTCTCTTTTCCTTCCCCCTCTTCCACTCTTTCTCTTGCCTCTCCCCTCTCTAACTCTGCCTTTCAAATAAATAAAATAAATAAATATATTTTTTAAAAAGTTAGGAGGCAGCTGATTCAGTCTGAGAATCAAGTCATAAGGTTAATATGAGTCAACACAGACTAAGATTAAAAAGAGTTTGGGGAAGACGGATTCCACAGACAGAGAGAGTACCATATTTAAAACCACAGAAGTGAATGATTGGTGCTTTCCACATACCACAACATGATCCTTTGACTCCAGTGAGAATGACAGTACATTTCAGGAAAGGAAACCATAGAAGTAGATGATGGTATGATTATGCTGAGTATGTCCAAGTAGGTTGTATGATATCCTTACTCAGAAGTTAGTACATAAAGTGAGCTTAGATGTCTGCCCCCATCAAGTGCCTGAGTTTTATTCCCAGCTCTGGTTTCTGACTCCATCTTCTTGCTAATGTAGACCCTGGAAGGCAGTAATAATGGTGTAATTGAGTTCTTGCTAGCCATGCTAACCATGCAAGGCACTTGGATTAAGTTCATAGTTCTCAGCTTTGACCTGGCTTCTTTCTAGCCATTACAAGCATTCAGAGAGAGAGAGCAGCAGATGTACGAGCTTTCTGAGTTTCATGCAAAAAAGAAAAAAATTATTTAAGATTGTTTAAGATGTTGAAGGATTAGTGTGTGCTTTAGAAAACATTTAATTCAAAGCAGTGTTCTAAGAACAAGGTATATTTAAGTGTCAGGGCTGGAGTTGTGGTATGATGGGTTAAGCTGCTCCCAGCAGTGCCAGCATCCCTTATGGGCATTGTTTCAAGTCCAGCTATTCCGATTCCCAGCCAGCTCTCTGCTCATGTGGCTGAAAGAAGCAGTGGAGGGTGACCCAAGACTTTGGGCCTCTTCAGCCATGTGGGAAACCCAGATGAAGCTCCTGGATATTATTTCAGCCTAGCCCAAAACTGCCCTTTGCAACCATTTTGGAAGTGAATCCGTGAATGGAAGATGTATCTTTCTCTCTCTCTCTCTCTCTCTCTCTCTTTCTCTCTCTCTCTTTCAAATAGATACAATAAATATCTTCTTTGTAAAATTTGTTCATTTTTATCAAAAAGACAAATCCACAGACAGGAGAGACAAAAAGAAAGATCTTCTCATCAATTGGTTCATTCCCCAAATGGCCGCAAAGGCCGGATCTGAGCCGATCCAAAGCCAGAAGCCAGGAGCTTCCTCCAGGACTCCCACGCAGGTACATGGTCCAAAGGCTTTGGGCCATGCTCTACTACTTTCCCAAGCAACAAACAGGAAGCTAGATAGGAGCTGAAGCAGCCAGGACACAAACTGGTACCCATTTAGAATCCTGGATTAGCAAGGGGAGAATTAGCCAATTGAGCCTAACACATAAATCTTTATAAAAATTAATTTTAAGGGCCCAGTAGTCTAGTGGCTAAAGTCCTTGCTTGCACACACCAGGATCCCATATGGGAACTGGTTCTAATCCTGATGCCCCACTTCCCATCCAGCTCCCTGCTTGTGGCCTGAGAAAGCAGTCAAGGACAGCCCAAAGCTTGGGACCCTGCATCTGCGTGGGAGATCCGGAAGAAGCTCCAGGATCCTGGCTTTTGATCAACTGAGCTCAGCTGTTGTGGCTGTTTGGGGAGTGAATTGGCAAACAGAAGATCTTCCTCTCTGTCTCTCTTTTTATATCTGACTTTCCAATGAAAACAAATAAATCTTAAAAATTAATTTTAAAAAAGCAAGTATCCAGTTTACCTTGTATACTTTAATATATATTGATACAAATTGTGTAGATATGTAATTTACTATATGTTAGTGTACATTTATGAGTAAATATTTTATCCTTCAAATTTTAAAAAATGAGTTGTAATTTTGAAGAAGCAAAATGAAGACCTTAATTAAGCATTGGTGATGAGTTGAGGAAGAGATCTAACACATATTTAGGAAATCAGTAAAACAGCAGCTGATACCTGAATGTAAGCCACTTCATGGTGATAGCAGACTAGGATGATACCCAGTGATCTAGAACAGACGAATGAATTCATGTCTGACAGCAACAGAGAAAGGGAAAATAGAGAGTTGGAGATGGAAATATAAGATATATAGTTAGATTTTAATTAACAGGAATAGCTATCTGAAGATATACAAAAATGTTCCATGGATGCTAGTAAATATAGATACAGTTCTGAATTGGAGATTATAGATACAGAAATAATGGATTTTGCTGTAACCTTAAATGTGGACACATTTCTCAATTGGAGTGTAAACTGAAGGAATACTTGAGGGGGAGAAGTAAAGGAGGGAAAGAGGAAGGGAAGAAGCCCAACCAGTTGGTCTCTGGACATTCAAAACGTAAGTATTTGAGGGACATAGGAAGGGCAATCTGGAGAATGCCAACATTTTAAAGACTAGACATAGGGACAACATGGTGGCATAGCAGTTTAAGCTCCTGCCTGCAACTTCACCGTCTCATATGTGCACTGGTTCCCATCCCGGCAGCTGCACTTCTGATCCAGCTCCCTGCTAATGCATATGGAAAAGGAACAGAGAATGGCACATGTACTTGGGCCCCTTCACCCACTTGGGTGACCTGGAGGAAGTTCCTAGCTTCAGCCCAGAACAGCCCCAATCATTGGGGCTATTTGGAGAGTGAATCAGCAGATGGAAGATCTCTCCTTCTCTGTGTCTCTCTCTGTGACACTGCCTATTAAATTAATTTCTTTTTAGATTTATTTATTTTATTGCAAAGGTGGAACTACAGACAGGAGGAGAAACAGGAAGATCTTCCATCCAATGATTCACTCCCCAAGCAGCCACACCGGCCGAAGCTGCCCTGATCCGAAGCCAGGAGCCAGGAGCGCCTTCCAGGTCTCTCACATGGGTGCAGGGTCCCAAGGCTTTGGGCCATCCTCAACTGCTTTCCCTGGCCACAAGCAGGAAGCTGGATGGAAAGTGGGGCCCCTGGGGTTAAAAACCAGCATTCGTATGGAATCCTGGCGCGTTCAAGGTGTGGGCTTTAGCCACTAAGCTACTGCGCCAGGCCCAAATAAATAAATATTTTTTAAAAGACTAGAGCATGAATTAAGAAGTTTACTTTGAGCAGAGGACCTTTCTCCTAGAGAACTGGAGGGAAAGAAGAAGGAAAAAAAGTAACTACAAAGGAAGATAAGCTTATAGGGCCAGTGATGTGGTTCAACAGGCTAATCCTCCACCTTCAAGTGGTAGCATCCCGTATGGGCACCAGTTCGTGTCCCAGTTGCTTCACTTGCCATCTAGCTCCCTGCTAAGGACCTGGGAAGACAGCAGAGGATAGCACAAGTCCTTGATTCTATGTACCCATATGGAAAACTCAAAGGAGCTCAAGGCTCCTGATTCCTGGCTTCTGGTTGCACATCAGCTCAGTGGCAGCCATTTGGGGAGTGAACAGGTGAATGGAAGATCCTCCTCTCTTTCTCCTTCTCTCTCTGTAAATCCACTTTGAGTTTGAAAAAATTGAAGTAGCAATTGTCCACATAAATGTAGGGATCAGAGGAAAGGTGTAGGCTACATCAGGAAAGCCGAGTCACCAGAACATGGCTGTATTTTGCCTGGAGGTGATTATGTATGAAGAAAGTACACAGCAAAATGATGGCTTTGGGAGAGCAAAGATGAGCTTCACGTTTATGACATAGCAGTGATCCATGCACCTGAGCTTTGTGGTCACATAAGCCAAGATCCAATTCCTAGCTCTGCCACGTGCTGGGAAATGTGGCCAGCTGATTTTACACCTCTTTGCCCTCAGTTTTCTATTTGTAAATTGTGTGAAATAATCTCAGAAGGTGGGCTTAAGAATTAAAAGAGATGAAGAAAATCAGATTTTCTAATTTTGATATGGAGTAGAATCACAAGTGATAGTATGTTGCTGAGTTGAAAATTTTGGTTGCAGTGCAGTTCTCATCTTGTGAAGTGAGATACAAATGTATGTATACGGTAACTCTGAAAGTGCACATTACCCGGTTGCCAATAGTTAACCCGGAGGAATGCCAAGCAAAGGGAAGAAATGCTCACTTTTATACTTTGTGTATATCTGTATATATTTGCAAATGCATTGTACTTCTGCAGTGGTAGTAGTGGTTGGTTGGCTTTCATTTTCATTTTATCAACAAGCGTGAAAGTTTAAAATTTTTAAACAGCCATTAATTCTTAGTGATTTTTAATCCATTGTGTTTCTTTGTAAAGTTTGAACAACTATGAAGTAGGGATTTTTTTATTCCTTGGGAATGTTTTTTGGCCCAGTGGAGATACCATTCTGGTTTTTCAAAAAGGAAACATCTGGGGCCCGGCACAGTGGCCTAGCGGCTAAAGTCCTCGCCTTGAATGCGCCGGGATCCCATTTGGGCGCCGGTTCTGATCCCAGCAGCTCCACTTCCCATCCAGCTCCCTGCCTGTGGCCTTGGAAAGCAGTTGAGGACGGCCCAATGCTTTGGGACCCTGCACCCGCATGGGAGACCCGGAAGAGGTTCCAGGTTCCTGGTTCCTGGCATCGGATCGGAGCGTATCGGCCCGTTGCGGCTCACCTGGGGAGTGAAATATCGGACGGAAGATCTTCCTCTCTGTCTCTCCTCCTCTCTCTGTATATCTGACTTTGTAATAAAAATAAATCTTTAAAAAAAAAAAAGGAAACATCTGGGTCCTAGGTTATAATGAACTAGAAAAAAAAATAGAGAACAGGTTTAGAGCATAGGATAATTGTGTGATAAACATAACAATTCAGTGGTAATCAGAACTTTTTTATAGCTATATACATTATCTTTGTCCATTTATGCTATTAAAACAAAATATCTTAGAGCAGGTAATTTATAAAAGAAATTTCTTTCTCACAGTTCTGAAGGCTGAGAAGACCAATATTAAGGTGTCATTGTGTATGCTGATAAATTGTTGGCAGAACTGTTACCTAATAATGGGTAATCAGATTAATTATCTGATCTGTCAAGTTTCTTATCTCCTATCTAAATCATGGCATCTGGGGGACTTATAACCCAGTAAACAAAATGGTTAAAGAAAGCATTGTGCAAGGATCTATGATCTACTTTTTTAACTTGAAATTGAAGTTGATGCTTAGTTAACCAAATTTTTAAGATGGACTTTTAATCAGATTGTGTCTAAATTAATTAGTTTGTGCCCAAAGTGTTATGTATTGGGATAATTAATACTTAATTATCTTCCTTCATGAACTGTAGAGCTCCCTATTGAGAGCTTTTGTGGAAGCCAAGCAAATCCTTCCATAAAAATTTCATTCTCTTAATCTTGAAACCGTTTGAAAGATTTTTAAATGAGCCTATTTTTTAAATCCATCCATCATTTACTTAATTCCTTAATAAATCATTAGAGGATACAAGTGGTATTTTTCAGAATATTTTTAGTCCTCAAGGATGAAAAGAAATTACACTTGACATATTTGGAGTATTATAGATGACTTCAGGACACTGTAATGTTTTTTCCCTATATAAAAAAAAAGGTGCCTTGGCAAATATGAAAAATGAGAATATTCAATGTCAGCAGAAGTAAAAAATCAATTTATAGAAATCTATTTTAATATTTATGAAACTCATTAAAATTTGAACAGCTGTATGTCCAAAATTACAAGGAATATTGCTGCCTTAGTTTTGAGGTTGAAGATTTGAAATTTTACCTTACTAAAAGGGAAATTCTGAAGATTAACTTTTTGTTTTATTTATCATATGTGACAGTATGTATGTATGGGCACCATTCTAATAAATGAAAGAAAAGATATGTACTGTATGTTATCCCCATGTTTAAAGTTTGCTTTTGAACATAAAGGTCAAATATGAAGGGCCTTATGGCACAAGTACCTGAGTACCTGTTTACTTCTTTAGATGCTTGGAAGACCAATTTTTTTGCTAGTCTTTGGAAATGGAAGGAGTGTCAGATACACAGAAGCCAGAGTCATCTTGGCCAGATGGTGTTTGATACAGATGGATGGTTAGTTGTCATGCAGATCTCCTACTTGGTAACTTGTTGCTGCCATCTGACTCAAAGAATCATTCACACACACTGGCTGTCAAAAGCATCTTCTCTTCTGTCTGTTTTAGCTGTCATGTCTGTGCTCTGTACAGAAGTGTTGACAAGACATTGCTGTTGTACATTTTCAATGTGGTTGTTCGTGATTTTTGTGTTTTATGGGGTCTCTGATAGTGCTGGAATGCACTTCGTAATTGTATTTTTTTTTTTTTACAAAACAAAATAGGGTGCTTTCAACAATTATCTTTTACAAGGATTTTTCATGTTATCCAGATCCATTTACTGAATGAGCAGAAGCTTTTAAGAAAAAGAAAGAAAAAACTTCTGTAATGAATTTGCAAACATAGCATGTACACTGAGTTCAACTGGTTATTTCTCAGTTTGGTTAAATATCTTCTGGACTTCCTTCTTATAGCCTGTGGCCAACATCTTTATATTCTTTTCTGAGTATGTATTTTCTATTTTCATATTACTATATTTTTTTCTCCTAACCTAATAAGTTCCCTCCCCCCTTTTTTTTCAGAAAACATCTTCAAATGTTTGTATCTTGTGAATCTACTTTCTCTAATTTGATTTAGCTTTATCTCATTTACCTACTTTGTTTCCACTTTTGTCTTTTCTCCTATGGAAGTGTAAGCAAAGCCATTTTTCTGTCCCTTCAGGTTACTTCTGAAGGCATTTCTATTTCTGCTATTTCTTTAACAACTTAAATAGCGTATTTACCCAGCTAATATTCCTGAGCACCTCCAAATGTGCCAGGCATTCTGTGGTCCTCTGGAGCTCTCAGGAGGAAATAGTCTTGGCCTTAAGGAGGTCACAGTCTGGAGGGGAATTGCATACAGACTGCTATAATGTTAAGTTATGTGAAAACATGGATCATAGTTATTTTTTCCCCTGATATGCTTCCAGGGTATCAGTTTTTTAAAATTACTACAGAATTTTCCTGAATTTTATATTAAGTGATTTAAGAAATAATACAAAAGTTCATCTTTAAATAGCCATTTATTTATTCTCAGCTATTATGTAATTTTACATTATTCATTTATTATAATATACTATATGCAGATGTGCTAACATGCATTTTTAAGCCAGAGAGTAGAAGATGAAAATTAACTGGCAGAGCTGTCTGAATTGGTTCCAAAAGAAAATAAATGCCCATTTTGTTTCTTCGTTAAAGTGGATGGGAAAAAATAAATCCTAGAGTAGGTGAAGGATGAACTGAGGCTTAACTATTTATGCACTTACTCTAGGCTTGGGGCTAACTGGCTGTTATTTGTACTGGCTAAATAATCTCCAGCAGTGGAATATATGTACTTACCAATATACTGTGAGAAGAATAGGTAATTAGTAGGGGAGTTGTGACAAGCTAAATCCGCCACTTGCAGCACCAGCATCCCATATGGACACTGGTTTGTGTCTAAGATGTTCCACTTCTGATCCAGCTTCCTGCTTATGTCCTGGAAAGCAATGTATAATGACTCAAGACCTTGGGCCCCTGAACTGATATGGAAGATCTAGAAGAAGTATTTGGCTTCAGATCAGATCAACTCTGGTGGTTGTGGCAATTTGGGGAGTGAAGCAGCAAATGAAAGATCTCTCTGTCTCTTCTTCTCTTTAAATCTGCCTTTCAAATAAAAATAAATAGCAGCCAACAAAATGTCTCGGCTAATCCTCTGCCTTGCAAGACAAGGTATCCCATATAGGCATCAGGTCCTATCCTAGCTGCTCCATTTCCCATCCAGCTCCCTGCTTGTGGCCTGGGAAAGCAGTAGAAGATAGCCAAAAGCCTTGGGACCCTGCACCCATGTGGGAGATCCAAAAGAAGCCCCTGGCTCCTGGTTCCTGGCTTCAGATTGGCTCAGCTCTGGCTGTTGCAGCCATTTGGGGAGTGAATCAGTGGATAGAAGATCTTTGTCTCTCATTCTCCTTGTAAATCTGCCTTTCTAATAAAAATAAATGAATCTTAAAAAAAAAAACAGTAGATTAGTGGTTGATGCTTGTGACTAACAGTTCTTTCTAGAAAGTTCTAACTACTTAGAACTAGATTGACAAGGCTAACATGCTTGCTAATTTTTCAATACTGGTTGCAGTGCAGCCCAAGTATGGATTTATGACTGTGAAGGACTATACTACTATAATGACATGGGAAAAATTAGTGGGGAGGATGGGGATTTGGGTAAGGGGGAAGGGAAATCCCAGAGCCTATGGAACTCTGTCAGAATAATAAAATAAAGTAATAAAAAACAAAGTGTTTTACATTGGCCAAAAAAAGTATGCTTTTTACAAGAATGTGCCAAAAACAAAGGAAGCTACTGCCCCTCCCAAAGCCAAAACAGAAACTTTGAAGGCAAATAAGGTAATGCTGGAAGGAGTACACAGCCCCAAAACAAAGCTCCACACTCTACCCAGGTTGCAGCAGCTCAAAACACTGAGCCACTGGTGGCAGCCCAAATAACCTCAGTGGAACGAGCTGGAGAAACAGGGTTGACCACCATGCCGTCATCCAGTTCCCCCGATTGGTGAGTCTGCTAAACAATATAGAAGACAACAACACACTAGTGTTCAAGCACTAGATCAAACAAGCTGTGAAGAGTCTTGATGACATCGATGTGGCCAAAGTCAACACCCTAATCACACCTCATGGGGAGAAGGCAGCATATGTTCAACTGGCTCCTTATTATCATGCTTTCAATGTCACCAACAGAATTGAAATCATCTAAACTGAGATCAGCTGGCTAATTTTAAATACAGTCTTTTTTTCACCGTTAAAGAAAAAAAAGAATTTACTCTCAGTGCTTAAATCCTTAGGTTTTTCATGTGAATTTAAATAGGAATAAGATATCTTGTCTTTAGCACAGACTTATAACCAGTTCTGAAGCTCATAATTATTGGAGAAATGGTCCAGACAGGCTCACAAGATTCATTATTCTTTCCATAATTAATAAATTGTACTTGGATTCTTCCCTTTTTTCAGTAAGCATGTACTCAACATCTGTGTTTAAGTTACTTTGCAGAATTTTGTGGGATATGTCAAGTTATGAAAGAGTGATCTCAAGTAGTGTGCAAAACCACACATGACTTGGGTTACTTAACAGCCTTGTTACTTGTTCATTCTGAAGCCTGTTACTCATAAAAACTCACCTTTTATTTAGATACATTTTTAAAGGTGAGTTTTATTTGAAAATCTAGTAATAGCTGGTTTTTTTTTTAAGAAAAAAGTTTAAAAGATTAGTTTTAAAAAATTTAAAGACTTTTAAAGATTTAAAGTCTAAGCTTACTAGTCTGAGAATAATAGAGCTTCACCAATTTTGAGCTTTTATTAAAAGTCAATTTAATATCAGATAACCTGGTTTCTACAGAAGGACAATCTGAGATTATTCTGACTCCTTTCATACTTTAAAGCACTTACAATCTGTCATTTGTTCCTTCCTCTAGTAATAGAAATTAGTAGACAATTCGCAATTGTTTGGTGCTATATATTTTTTTGAACATGTTCAATTTTATTAAAAATATTTAACATTGATTAGATAGTACAATACAGTTATGGTACATGAACACTGTACCAGAAGCATTTTTGTTAAACTCATGGTTAAATGGAAATGGTATTCCAAATTCCCAATTTGTACTTCTCATGTTACTGTATGCTTACCAGCAATCCCATTATAGGAATAGTCTTAAAACATATTACTAAACACACATTCAAGTACATTCTACCAGTGTTACTGAACTGACTAGAGGAGTCCTTTTGTACAACTCTGGTATGTAAGACAGGAAGATAAGCAATGTTCATGGCATATATTTTTAAGACCTTACTAGCTTGCTGAGATTGATACAGTATTTCCATTGACTTGAAAGTTTGCAACATCTGTATACCTTTATGCAAGCTCATGTCTCCTCCATTGCTTAAGTGCCATAAAACAGTAAGATGAGTGATTAGAAATAAAAGTAAAATTAAAATCTTCAAGATATAACCAAAAGATTGACTGTCATGTTTTCTTGACTTAAGTGTCTCATAGCTTGTCTCTTTCATTTTCATAATGTCTTATTTATGACTGCTTCCTATGTGGCTTTAGATATAATGGGAAGTTCAGAGGTATATTTATCTGAAAGACTTGATATTTTAGTTTCTATAGTTAGTTAGTGTAAGTAATGATTTTGATACAATACCTATTTTGTCAGTTAAAAATATTATTTTATTTAGGACCAAATTGCAAATTAGAATTTTTATTCAAATTGAAGGACCAAGAAACCAATCTCAAAACTCTTAATTGTGTTTAAATAATGTAATCGTACTAAAGTTTTACAGTCCTTTAAGTAATTTTAACCACTAATGTCTATAATAATTACAAATGCATTTCTGGAGTCAGTTTATATCTCATGAATAAGTAATACCTGTGAAATAGCGATGCAGGCAATGTTTGTGTCTGTCAGTCAATATCGGGCTAACTGGTTTTTGTATCAGCAGACTGAGAACTATGAACAGAGGATACGTGAGCAACAGGAACAGCTGTCAGTTCAGCAAGCTATTATTGACAAGCTCAAATCACAGTTACTGCTTGTGAATTCTAATCGAGGTATGCTCATATTAATTTTTTTAATAGTTTAAACCTCTTGGAAAAAAGAGGTGGGAGTTGATTTTCGTTTTATTCCTCTATTGTTTCTCAGAAATTCTGATACTATAATAAGAGTAGTACAGCTTACATATTCATTCAAATGAATACTTGCAGAATATAGAAAAATGACTCTCACATATGAGTTAATGAAACTTCCTAGAAGGCAGTTTGCCAATAAACAGGAAAGGCTTTTAAAAATTTTGTGCACTTTGAACAGAAAATTTAGGTCTATGTTTGTATCAAACTATGTAAGTTCACCAGATACATATGCAGGAATGTGTGTCACATAATAATTAAAGTCTAGAAACAAATAATAACAGCTGGATGACAGTGAGCAATATGAAAAGCTATGTATCCAAGAAACATAATGATAATAGATGTTTATTTACTAAGAAATATATTCATGATACATAGCAGCCAATACAAGTTACAAAAATAAACTGTTTCATCAATGTAGGAAAAACTGTTTCATCTGATGTGAATGTATATACTTAGGAAAAGAAAAACTTAGGAATCTTGTACAGGTTATAAAAAGCATGGGCAATTTTACTTTTCATTTTTAATTTTTGTCATGTCTGCATTTCTGTGTTTTTTTAAGTGAGCATAGAGTAGTTATATAAATAAATAAGAAATGCATATTACTAAGAAATGTATAAGTGAAAATAAAACTTGCATGATAGTATAGTTTGTAAATAGTACATGATGTTTTGCTGTTAAATTGTAAAGGAAATAGGCTATTTATTATATGTACAGTTTTTGCCCAATGTCTGGAAATAAAATTGTTTGCTCTTATAATTGCTGCAGGTAAAGTGTCTATATTTTGTGTATTGGAGTCCGTCAGGAAGTGCCAGGGACTAGAAATGACAATCTTCTAGTAGTTTAATTGTTGCTGATAATAAGGTACCAACAAGCCTGGGCAGGTACTTCAAAAACCTTGTCAAGAAATAGAATGGAAAGATAAGTTTATTTTGGTGCAAAAAAATTTGAAATCCATATGTAAGTTTTCCTTAGTCACATTTTCAATGAACTTTTTGTGGTATTTCCATTTCTACTTTTGCAAATCCTATATCTCTTACACACCACTGACTTTGGGAAGAATAAGAGTTTTGTGTGTTTGGTGGAAAGGGGAAAAAATAATCTAAGTAAATAAGTTGTCAAAGTAACTATCTAAATTTTTTTTAATTTATACCTTAAAATCTATATTATTTTGAAATTATTGTTTTAGGTTTGTAGTATTTTTACTTTTCCATATGGTATCAAAAATTGATTTGCTGTTGAAGTCCATGAGTGTTTTGGTTTTTTTTTTTTCTCTCACAGATGACAGTTATGGCTATCTTCCCCTGCTTGAAGACAGTGGAACAAAGAACAATCTGACTTTTGATCAACCACATGATAAAGTGAAATCAGGAGCAACGAGAGAAAAACAGTCCAAGGTAGACTGCACTGTCAGGTTTATTTACTAAAAGAAGAATTAGGATCCAGAGACTTCTTGAGTTACTTAGTATTGTATCCAGATGTTGATGTGTGTAGGCAAGATTCTCTTCAAACCTAACAATAACTGGGGGGCAGAGAGGAGTGTATTCAAATGTTGAGATGTAATATGTCTTCCACATTTTACTTGCCTTGGTGATCTACAATTGGAATTCTAAACACAAGTTTTTTAGAGACAAATAAATGAATTACATGTTCCTATATAGAACTGTTAACAAGTTTTATATTTATTAGTTTTTTCCCCATTTCATGAGCATTTAGCAAAGACATAAAAGATTAAGCTAAGATAGATATAGCTGTGTAGTTTTTTCTTTAAAAATTGTGCTTAGTTGTTAAACAAAACAAAACAAAAAGACCCACCCTGTCTTAAGCACAGTCCTTTTAAGAATCATTTATTTATTTATTTGTTTGAAAGACAAAGTTACAATAAAGCAGAAGGAGAAGCAGAAAGATCTTCCATCCTCTGGTTTACTCCCCAAAATGGCCACAATGGCCAGGACTGGGCCAGACCTAAACCAGGAGCCAGGAGCCAGGAGCTTCTTCTAGGTCTTCTACTTGGGTGGATAGGCCAAAGTACTTGGGCCATCTTCTGTTGCTTTCCCAGGGACATTAGCAGGGTGCTGAATGGAAAGTAGAGCAGCCAGGACTCAAACCAGTGCCCATATGCAATGCTATCTCTGTAGGTGGAAGTTTTACACACTGTGTCACAACAATGACCCCAAACAAAAATCTTTTAAGATTTATTTATTTAAAAGGTAGAGTTACGCAGAGAGAAGGAGAAACAGATCTTCCATCCACTGATTTGGATCCCAAATGGCTGCAAATGGCCAGAGCTGGGCCAAACCAGAAAAAGGAGCCAGGAGCTTCCTCCAGTTATACCTTGTGAGTGCAGTGGCCCATCATATGCTGCCTCCCTAGGCACATTTGCAGAGAACTGGATTGGAAGTGGAACAGCCTGGACTCAAACCAGCATCCATGTGGAATGCCAGCACCACAGGCAGAGGGTTAGCATGCTGCATATATATACATATGCAAGAAGGCATAGGGGCCAGCAGCAATGACTCAATTGGCTGATCCTCTACTTCCAGTGCCAGGATCCCATATGGGCAGCAGTTTATGTCCTAGCTGCATACTTCCCATCCACCTCCCTGCTTGTGTCCTGGGAAAGCTGTCCAAAGCCTTGGGAACCTGAATCCAGGGGAGACCTGGAAGAAGCTCCTGGCTCCTGGTTTCTGATCAGCTCAGCTCTGGATGTTGTGGCCATCTGGGGAATGAACCAGCAGAAAGAGGATTTTTCTCTGTGTGAGTTTGCCTTTTTAATAAAAATAAAGCTTAAAAAGGCCTAATGCAGAAAGGCTATGCTTCATTGAGTAGAAACAGAAACAACCTAAACATTCATCATTAGCAGAATAGGACATCTTTAAAAACAGTTTAGAAAAATAAAATTTATGTATTAAATATGCTTAGATTTCAAAAGTGACATGAATAAATAGAGAAAAATACAAAATTAAATTCACTTTTAGCTAATGCAGGTGAAATCTTTTCCTAAAGAATGTTGGAATATGGACCATAAAATTCAAAAATTCAAAATAAGAAAATTTATGTATCAAGAAAAAAAAGAATGTTGGAATATTTGGTTTTGTTAGATATTTTCAAAAATGCAGAAACCATATTCCATTGGCTGGAATATTGTAAAAAGACATCTACATGGTTGAGAACTAGAAAACACTGCGGAAATGTTAAGGTGATATGTTTTTCACTACTTGCAGTATATTTTAATATTATTAGTCCTGAAAAGAAAAAAAATCTGTTTCTGGGAATAACATTCCTGTTGGCCTAGTTACTGTAATGAATTAGTGAGTTAATAGAAGTGCTTTGACCCAGTAGCAGAAGGAAGCTACTACTAACCACCCACAGTCCTTTCCTCCTTCTGCTTGCTGAGTGGTTTGAGGATTTGTTTGCTTTGGTATACTTGCTTTATTTATGATCTTATTCAGATATTTGAGAGGGGAAAGACTGATGGACATTTTGGCAAATACCAACTGTGCCTGCCTTAGAACATGATTGGAGTAGAGAGGCATATGTGAAGGGGACAGAGCCCCTTTTGAACACACAATTTTTAGTTCATCTTATGTTCATGCTAGTCTACACAAAGAAAATGTCAGAATCCTGTGATTTCTGAAGAGAATGAAAAAAGGTTCTAACAACACAGCCTGAATCCTTAGATGACCCTTAGTACTCTGCTTATGGTTCGCAGACATCAGAAAAGAAGTACCCAGTACAGGGCTTGGTGTGATGGCCCAATTGGGTAAATCCTCCCCTTGCAAGCTCTGGGATCCCTTATAGGTGATGGTTCATGGCCTGGCTATTCCACTTCCCACCCAGCTCCCTGCTTGTGGCCTGGGAAAGCAGTAGTGGACGTCCCAAGGCCTTGGGACCCTGTACCCATGTGGAAGACCCTGAAGAAGCTCCTGGCTCCTAGCTTTGGATTGACTCAGATCCAGCCATTGTGGGCATTTGGGGAGTAAACAAGAAGATCTTTTTCTCTCTTTCCTTTGCTCTGTGGATCTGACTTTCTAATAAAAATAAATAAGACTTTTTAAAAAAATTACTTAACACAGAGGTGTTTGGGAGACGGGGTGTGGCTTCTCTCCTTGTATTCCCCCTTTACCCAGATACAGGAAGGAAAAAAAGAAAATGTGGAAATGGTGATCTCACCCACCTTCCTGAAGCCCTTAACCCTTATTACCTAATCAACTATGTAAAAATCATCAATGTAAAAATAATTAATAATCAAAAAAAATTACTTAGTACAATGAATAACCTGCATCTCATCTTTAGTACACCATGGTAGTTTGCATGGTCTTTTGTAAATACATATTGGCTTCATATAACAGTTATGCCAAACTGACCCTAAAACTTAGGAGCTCATGTAACAGTGTTTATTATCTCGATTTCTGTGTGTCAGAAATTCCACAGTAACTTAGTTGGGTAATTCTGGCCCAGTATCTCAGATGGTGTTGATATCAGGATGTGGGCTGACTACAGTTGTTTGATAACTTGACTGTGTAATTGGTAGATCTGCGTCTAAGGTGGTTCACTCAGTGTGACTATTAGTAAAAGGACAGTAGTCACCTACCTTCACTTTCACATTATTCTCTTCAGGGTAGATGAGTCAAAAATGCTCCCGGAGCAAAAGATTATACTTTACCCCTTAAAGGCTTTTGTAGATACGTTCAGACATGAATAGAGTAGTAGATGAATAGTTCTTAGAGATCCTAGAAACTGTTACATGTTGTTGCTAATTATTTTTGCAAAGTTTTAAAATTAAGGGGTATAGATAAGAAATCAAGTAACAAAAAGTATATATTTATTTCTTTTTTAATGTCTACTTTCATCTACCTTGAAGGCAAAGCAAAAGAGAGAGACAGAGGTCTTCTATCCACTGTTTCACACCCAAATGCTCACAACAGCGTACACTGGACCACACTGAAGCCAGCAGCCTGGAACTGTGTCTGGGTTTCCCATGTGGGTAGAAAGGACCCACAGACTTGCACCTGTATCTGCTGCTTCCTGGGATGTATTAACAAGATGCTGATTGGAAGGAGAGTAGAGGGCTCGAAGTACCATTACAGTATGAGATTGCAGGTGCTCCAAGTGCCAGTTTAACCCACTGTGCAACACGTACATCCATGCACAAACTTGTTCTTGGCAAACATTAACTTACGCTTGTTTGCAGAGTACCATTCCATGATAGCAGTAATAATAAAAAATTTTGTATTATAATGTAACTATAAGTTGTGATTTGTTTAATATACCTTAAAAAACAGGATTTTAACATAGTGTATCACTTTTATCATATGAGAAATGAAACTTTTGTAATACGCCCTCCTGAGAGTTAGTTCAGTTATCAAGCTAAGTTCTATCTTAGGTACCTATAAGGGACTGAAATTGTTAGCCTTTTTTCTTTCTAGTCTACTTTTTGTTTCTCTGGGAAGTTATACTAAATCCTAAAGTATTTCGATGTAAGAAAATATATAGAAGGGCCCGGCACAGTGGCCTAGTGGCTAAGGTCCTCGCCTTGAATGCGCCGGGATCCCATATGGGTGCTGGTTCTGATCCCGGCAGCTCCACTTCCCATCCAGCTCCCTGCCTGTGGCCTGGGAAAGCAGTCGAAAATGGCCCAAACCTTTGGGACCCTGCACCCACGTGGGAGACCCCGAAGAGGTTCCTGGTTCCCGGCTTCAGATCAGCTCAGCACCGGCTGTTGCGGTCACTTGGGGAGTGAATCATCAGATGGAAGATCTTCCTCTCTGTCTCTCCTCCTCTCTGTATATCTGACTTTGTAATAAAAATAAATAAATCTTTAAAAAAATAGAAAACATATCAAAGAACTTGGTAATATCAGTTAATGGTTTTATATTCATTCACTCCTGTGTACCTAACAGTACCAGTCACTGGAGCACAAAGGCACTGGCCTGTCTTCTGGCGTAAAATCTTATCACCAAAACTAGCATAGTTATTTCAGATTCTATGATTGGAAAAATGAGGTAGACATGGTTTGAATTTTTTTGAACTGTTAGCCTTATACAGAGAGGTCATATGTTCTTGTGTTCAAATAGCCACTTTTCTGCTTCATTTCTAATTTTCTATGAATGTTTCTAATTTATTCATTATATATCCATTTTTATCTGAGTTAATCAAAAGCTCAAGAGATGACTGTAGTTGCTCCTGAAAGATGCCAGTTCAAAGGCTTGCCAATTTCTAGTGCAGCTATCACTGTAATTAATTGACAAATATGGTAGCTTTGAGAAGCAAAGATTCAGAATAGTGAAATAATGATCCAACTGCAGAGCTGCCATCAGTGCTAGCGTTAAGGAAATAAGATGTGCCGTACCTGGCAGTTGCAAGTAAATATAGAAGTTGTGACATGTTTGAGGAAAGCTCATTTCTGCAAATTCACTTGTCAGTCACTGAGACAAGAAGTATCAGTCTACTTTAAGCAGTCGTCGTCTGGTTGTGGAAACAAAGATCTGGAAACCTAAAGCAATTAGTGAGCATTATGAAGCAATATGAAATCCTACTTATGTGACAAAACGAAATCCTAATTACAATATTTTGGTACAGACTGAACATATACGACCTTGATTTAAAAATGCAAATTCCCAGGACCAGTGCTGTGGCATAGCGCATTAAGCCTCAGTCTGCAGCATCAACATCCCATATGGGTCTGTCTCAGCTGTACCACTTCCAACCCAGATCAGTGCTATTATGCCTTGGAAAGCAGCAGAGAATGGACCAAGTGTTTGTGCCACATGGGAGACCTAGAGGAAGCTCATGACTGCTGCCCAGCTCTGATCATTGTGGTCGTCTAGGGAGCGAACCTAGATAGAAGATCTCTCTGTTTTGACTTGTCTATCTGAAACTCTGCCTTTCAAGTAAATGAATAAATGTTTTAAAAGGCTAAAGTCCTTGCCATGCCATGCCTTGCATGCCCCAGGATCCCATATGGATGCTACTTCATGTCCAGCTGTTCCACTTCCCTTCCTGCTTCGGGTTTGTGGCCTGGGAAAGCAGTGGGGGACGGCTCAAAACCTCGAGACCCTGCACTCAGTGAGACTAGAAGAGGCTCCTGGCTCGTGGCTTCAGATCAGCTCAGCTCCAGCTGTTGCGGCCACTTGGGGAGTAATCAGCAGATAGAGGATCTTTCTCTGTCTCTCCTTCTCTCTATAAATCTGACTTTCCAATTAAAAAAAAAAAAAGAAATCTTTGAAAAACAAAAAGATAGATTATTGGGGGCCATATGATGTAGTAGGCTAAACTTCTACCTACAACTCTGGCATCCCATATGGGTGCCAGTTCTAGTCCCAACTGCTCTACTTATGTTCTAATTCCTGCTGATGGCCAGGGAGCACAGTGAGAATGGCCCAAAGCCTTGGGACCTTGCACCCACATGGGAGATCTGGAAGAACCTCCTGGCTTCTGCCTCAGAGAGGCTCAGCTCTGGCTGTTTGGCCATTTGAGAATGATACACTTGCTGGAAGATCTCTCTCTCTTTCTATGTTTCTTTCTCTTTCTCTCTAACTCTGACAGAGAGAGAGATATTCCATCTACTGATTCACTGTCAGAATGCAAGATTCTGATAGAAAAAAGATTAATTTCTAGATAAAAACAATAATTATACCAAGCAAATTGGTAGAACATCATACAAACTTAAAGCTAAAACTATAACTATATTTTGTTGGGGGGGAGTGATGTTAAGATTTATTTATTTGAAGGTCAGAGTTACAGAGGAGAGATATGTGTCACTGCAAATGTCTACAGCAGCAGAGACTGGGCTAGGTTGAAGCCAAAAGCCAGAACTCCATCTGGGTTTCCCACCTAATTGGCAAGAACCCAACTTTGGACCATCTTCTGCTGCCTTAGGAACATTGCCAGGGAGCTGGATTGGCAAGAAATGGGGCCTACATGACTCAAACTGTCACTCATATCAGATGTGAGTATCAAAAACAGATGCTTAACCTCCTATGCTGCAATGCTGGCCCCAAGCTGAGGGGTTGTTTTGAGATTTATTTATTCATTTATTTTCATTTGAAAGACAGAGTTACAGAAAGAGAAGAAGAGTCAGAGAAATCTTCCTACACTGGTTTACTTCACAAATGTCTGTACCAGAGCTGGGCTAGTCTGAAGCTGGGAGCCAGGAGCATTTTCTGGGTCTCCACGTGAGTGCAGGGCCCAAGCACTTGCATCATCCTCCACTGCTTTCCCAGACACATAAGCAAGAAGCTAGATAGGAAGTGTAGCAGCCAGGACTTGAACTGGCAACCATATGAGCTGCTGATGACACAGGTGGAAGATTGGCTTGCTCGGCCAAAGCAGCAGCCCCAAACTGAAGATTTTAAATGAGCAGTGACATTTACTGTAATCATCATAGCCTCAGAGAAGAGAATGCTTTCTGTCTTTTTGTAACTCTTTTCTATAGAGGGACCTTCAGTGGGTGACATTGAGCCATAACGTATTCCTTTAGTTACTGTCTATGACAGTTTAGAAAATCTACATATAAAACTGAACCCAGTTTTGCTGCTTTCCTTCTGTAGCTTGTAATATCCTGTTTTCACATGTCTATATCCAGGATTACGTTCAGGTACAGCTCCCAATTAGTAATTTCCTCTGAGTTTGGGACCTTCACAGTTTCTCTCTGTACTAGAGATGTTTCTTTCTGCTATAAGTCTCCTAAACTCTATCAGTGTTAAGTTCCTATGACTTGGTTGCTGATAACTGTTGAGCTAGCACCCGTTTGTATATACATTATAAAAGCTTAAAAACAGGATATAGGGCCCGGCGGCATGGCCTAGCGGCTAAAGTCCTCGCCTTGAACGCCCGGGGAATCCCATATGGGCGCCAGTTCTAATCCCAGTAGCTCCACTTCCCATCCAGCTCCATGCTTGTGGCCTGGGAAAGCAGTCGAGGACGGCCCAATGCATTGGGACACTGCACCCGCGTGGGAGACCTGGAAGAGGTTCCTGGTTCCCGGCTTTGGATCAGCGTGCATCGGCCCGTTGCGGCTCACTTGGGGAGTGAATCATCGGACAGAAGATCTTCCTCTGTGTCTCTCCTCCTCTGTGTATATCTGACTTTGTAATAAAAAATAAAATCTTAAAAAAAAAAAAAAGAAACAGGATATAGTGTTCAGAAACATGATAAATATATTTTTCACCCTTTTCACAAAAGTTAAAAATTAGGCCTTTAGTCAAAATATGTAACTACCAAGTGATTCCTGTGAGAAAATTAAATTTGGTTTGTGTAAAAACACTGAACTCTGCCTTTTCTAAGAGATAAAATTGAAATAAATTGGATTGCTTATGTTCATTACTCAACATTTCAAAAAGTTGCGACTGTATTCTTTATATCTTTTGTTAGGACAGAATGGTGATTGCATACTGTGTGCAATGGTATATTCCCACCTAGGCTGGGGCTTACTTAGAGCTGGAGGAAAACATGTGTTTGCACATAGCCACTCACGGAATCCTTGTCTCCTTAGTCAGAACAATGCCTCCTTCCCCCTGGTTTTGCTTCCAGAGACTGGATCAAATTTACCCTCTTTTTATATATAAGGAGACTAATTTTGGTTGATAAATTCTATTGGGATAATAATTAAAAGAAAAACAGTATCTTCAACCAGTTCATTAAACTTCAGAGTTTTTCCTCAAGTGTCACAATGAAGCTATCACAGACTCTAACAAATATCAAACTCAAAGAAAAAAATTGATGCCCAAAGCATTTTAATAATTACTTTGAAATTTCTGTTGAAATTTTTTTTTAGAAATCTGAATTATCAACTAATCATAAAGTTTTACTGTTCTGGGTCCATTATTTTACTTAATTACACCATTTTAGAATATTTTTATTATAGTACTGAAAATAATTTGGAAAAAGAAGAAAATGAGAAGTGTCATGCCTCTTTAAATGATATCCTCTACGCGGGTTTCAGAATCTGTTGTGGCTTTTCTCCCTTGACTCCTTCCCCGTGTGATCTCTTTTTATATTTCCCCTTTTTTATTTAAAATTTTTTAGCTTCTTGAAAACACACAAAATAAAGTTTAGATAGCCTGTTCAGTCCTGAGTTCTACTGACCAAGGCATGAAAAACTGTTCATAGATAAGAGATTGCTTCCTACAAGAATCTACCTTCTTTTGTAGTTTAATCTATCATCCTTTTGTTCTCAAAATGTTTCAAAGGAATTAGTTTCAGTGTTATAAAATGCTTCCGCATTCAATCTGTTGGGTTTTTGTTTCATAAATTATTTGATGAAACTCTAGTCTCACATGAATAATGCAGCTGGAAATGGGGATAAGTACTTTTTTATTATTGTTATATTTATTAGAATATACAGAGAGGAAGATCTTCTGTCCGATGGTTCACTCCCCAAGTGACCGCAATGGCTGGAGCTGAGCCAATCTGAAGCCGGGAACCAGGAGCTCTTCTAGGTCACCCACACAGGTGCAGGGTCCCAAGGCTTTGGGCCATCCTCAACTGCTTTCCCAGGCCACAAGCAGGGAGCTGGATGGGAAGCAGGGCCGCCAGGATTAGAACCGGTGACCATATGGGATCCTGGCGCGTGCAAGGCGAGGACTTTAACCACTACACTATTGCGTCAGGCCTGGGATAAGTACTTTAATAAGCTTTTCAACAGTTACTGGGATGCTTCTTTGATACTACACCAAAGCTTGCTAAGGATAGTTTCTTTAATGTTAGCTGTAGTATGGAATTGGAAAGTGTATCAAGAAATCTTTATGCTGCATTGAAAGCCATTGGTCTACTTTATATTTTAAATATATCCTTTACTGATGGAGGATTTTGTAACATAAATTGGTCATTTGAAAAATATTGGCTCATTAAATTATACAGATCTTCCAAATGTTTACTTATTTTTATATGATATTTAAAACTCACATTTAACAGTATCAGCAATCTCATCAGAAAAATCTTTTCATTATTGAATAACTGTCAAGCTTACTGTGACAGGTACAAGTGTTCTAAAATTTTTAATTTTCACTTGAAAACTCAGATTTTATCATTGGCAACAAGTCTCGTCAGTTGTTTTCCTTAATATGACAGGCCAACTTCATGTGCTTTTGAGAAAATGTCTGCATCACCATTGCTTACATGCCAGCCATTCTCTGAAAGGAAAATGGCATTCCATTAAAAAGTTACTGGTGGGGCTCACAACTCAGTTGCCCAAATGCTTTTCCCTGAGACAGCCATTATACTTCATTGTGCAGAAGGAGTCTTCTATGTATACTTCTCACTGTATATTAAAAAGTTATTAGTGAGATCAAAATTCAATAAAACTAGTAATTAGGGACACTCTTAGCTGAAGTTGGCATTTTTTTGTTTTCTTTTGATTTTCAACAGTGTGTGACATTGAAGAAGACAATGACTTCTATAGTTTGGTATCATCATGACTTTAGTCATGCTCGGGCACAAGCAGTTTTACTCATGGTTATTTTTGAAACCATCAGTGTAAATATTAACATAGTAAAGAATACAGATAACATGGTCATGGTATCATGGCTGTAGCGTTGTGTGAAGGTCAGGTATGCAATTTGACTTTATTCTGTTTGCAAGTTAATATTAGCTAGCTACTGTTTCTTGCTGCTAGAAGAAAACTGACTGGACCAGAAAAAAAGGACTTTGAAATGCACAGCATAATAAACAGCAACAACATTTTATTTCCATTGATCCCACCGAGGAGGTGACACAAACAGACGCATATGGATACTTGCACATGTGGCAGTGACTGCAGTAAAAAGAGAAATATTAAAATTGGGGAACCGATCATTTTATAGCAAGCAGTAAGCCTTTTTTTTTTTGTCCAAAAAAAGACATTTTTTCCAAGTTTTCCCACTGCAAATACAGCCTTGCAACATGTCCCAGGTATAATCAGAACTTTATATAATTTTTTTTTTAAAAAAAAAGAGGTATTTACTTATTTTGAATCACAAAATTACAGAGAGAGAAGGAGAGAGAGAATCTTCCGTCTGCTAGTTCACTTTCCAGATGGCTACAACAGCCAGGTCCTCCATGTGGGTGCAGTGTTGAGTCACCTTTTGTTGCCCTACCAGGCACATTAGCACAGAACCAGGACATGAACCACTCTGGATATTCTTGGTTCTTTTTATCTGTAGTGTCAAATTTAGAATCGACTGAATTTTGATTCTTATCTGTTGAAGGACAACATAGGAACAGAGATCTACCTGATGCATTTTCTTCTATATTCTACATACCCTGGATCTGTGAAAAGCTATATACTATGTACTCTATGTAATAAGCATCTAAAAGTATAGAATATTTATAGGCCCTGACATCAGAAATAAAAAACTACTTTGTTTTGTTGAACAATAGGATCTCTAGCTAATATATTTCCCCATGTTGTATTTTAACATACTATTAGAATTGTAGCCCTAAGAAAATGCTAGAATTTAAGGAAGTAACATGGGAAGGCTCGCCAGAATTTTTGTTTGTACATTAGGTTTCTGTTGCATTTTTAGGCAAACTTAACTATGTTTTGAATGATAACTTTTTCCCTGAAAAATTGTTTTCATTGACAGTTAACCATATTTCCATATATTCAGCTATTGGGATGTGTATCCTAGTACCTTAAATTTTTCCCCTAAAATTCTATGTCATCAATCTGTGATTTTTTTTCTTCTCGCTAAACCCTTTTGGGAACATAATAATTCTAACTATCTTTTGTTTTCTGTGTTCCATTATGCTTTCCAATAGCAGAATGATATTTGGATGCAGAATGATATTTTAACTTAGTTTCATCAATTATATGCCTACTTAGGATACAAGGGTTATTTCTGTCCCTAATTGTCCTTCACTGTTTACCATTACAAACAGCGCATTTCCCGTTACATTTTATCATGGCCGCTGACATCTGTATTAACTAACAGTAGCAATGTGGACTATATTCCTGCTAAATGCTCACAGAGACACAGTAAGTCTTTCCTTCCTGCTAACGTCAACCACTTACCTCTTTTCTTATGCTCGAGAATCTTCATTCCTGTCCCATCTGTTTTCTCTTCCTGAAGACAAAGTAGTAACTTTTTATAAGGTCAAATCTGAAACTCCCCTTCCTAATTTTCTAATAAGCATCCCTTCCTTCTTTTATTTTTATTTATGAGAGGCAGAGAGATAGAAAAGTATCTTCCATCTGCAGGTTCACCTGCCAAATGCCTCCAACCACCAAAGCTGGGCTGGGACTGAATCTAGGAGCTGGGAACTCAATCCAAGTGTCCCACAGAGATCCATGGTAGGAACCCAGTTTCCTAAACCATCACTTCTACCTCCTACTGTCTGCATTAGTAGGAAGCTGGAGTCAGCAGCAAAGCTGGAACTGAGTATCAAACCAGATACTCCAATATAGGATGCAGGTATCTTAGCACTTCAAATGGTAGGGTAATTGCATACCCCCCAACAATGTTTATGCTGAAAAGAATGGAGATTAGAAGTGCAGAGCATATTTGAGGAAAGCATTAAGTATATTTAAAAATTTTATAGTGTAGAATAGGCACTAAGGCCAGAGAAAATATATGTAACAGATTGAAACTTGGGAATGGCTGTTAAGTTTAGAGGCTGGTGCTGAAGATACCAGCCTTGAAGAGATGCCATGTAGGAAGAGCTGACATGAGAATAAATGATATAACTAAAGGTGTATAACTAGGGAAGAATGGCACACTCAGGTCTGAATCTTAGAGAATATTTGTATTGAAGACCTAAGAAGAGGAGCCAAAGGAAACACCAAAACTTGGCAGAAATGTCATATTCTGATATCCATGATCACAAGAGAGTGTGGAAGGACAGTAAATTCTATGTTAAAAATCAGCTCTAATCTCTTGACTGTTTAAAGTTACTGTGACTAACTGAAAGCAATTTGCAGCTAGTTACTAAAAACTGAGATCTGAGCTATTACTCTCCATAGGCATGACAGTTTGGAGTCTCAGCAAGCCAGATTAATTGCCAGTAAAGCAAAACCACAAACACTCTTTGGCACTAGGTAACATAATGTCTCCACAACATAATATTCACAATATTTAGCTACTGTCCAAAATTACTCAACCTAAGAGCCCAGAGAATGAAATTCAGTTACAAGGGAGCAAACACCAACCCTAAGATAATTCAGGTATCAAAATTATAGGCAAGGAATTTCTTAGTTTCTCTAACTATGTCCAATCCTCTACAAAAAGGTAGTTGGGAAGGGAGTTAGGTTTTGAGAGATTTAGCCATAATGTACTCCATTGTCATGCTTTGCTAGATGTTTAACTTCTATACCATGCTTGAAAAACACTAAAGTCTGAAATTTTGGCTAACAAATTGTTGCCAAATTGTTCATGTCAACAATTGAATGGTTTGGCAGAACTTGAATAAATCTGTCTAAGCTATTTTGGGATATATATTTCTATTTCTACATCCTTCAACATATTTTTTAAAGGTCATACCAAAAAAAAATTTCCTCCATAGGCAATATTTAAACATCAAACTTGGCCTATACCAACTACTCTGTGAGAAGTACTTTCTTTTTCATTATGTGGCAGGCAAGTTTTAGAATCTTAAAATTAGTTTGCCTTGGTGCTGTATGGAAGTGTTAGCATTCTCCATTTCTTTCACCAAACTGGATAACTGTTATCAGTTAGCTTCCCTAGCAGCCAAGCACTGTGACTGAGTAGTTAAAGACTGGGACAGAAAAATGTGCGTTCCAGTCTCTACTACTCCACCTACTGGACCATAGGCAAATGATTTATTTCTTCAAAGCTAACCAAGTTTTTAAGTAGACTTTAGGATCACCATTAAGGGGGTTGGTGTAAGATAGCAAGTAAAGCAGCCACCTGTAGTGCCTGCATCCGCTAAAGCTTCTGGCACCTAGTCCAAGTCTAGCCCAGCCCCAGCCATTACAGCCATTTGGAGAGCGAATTAGCGGATGCAAGATCTATTTCTGTCTGTCACTCTGCCTTTCAAATAAATAAACTAAATCTGTAAAAGAAATGAAGTCATAGTTAAGTATTTAACTCATAAAATTATATGAGTTAAAATATGCAAATTGTTTAAATAATAGCTACTTGCTGTTTGTTATAATAATGCTTAGCACCAAAATTGTGAATAAATAGAGGATTTTCACAAATCATTTCATTCTATTTTTTAAAATGTTTACCTGCTTGTTTTTAGGAATTTGAAAGGCAGACTGACAGAGAGATCTTCCATCCACTGATACACTTCCCAAATATAGGCTGGGGTTGGGCCAAGCTAAAGCCAGGGGCCAGGGACTTAATCTGGATTCCCCCAAAGGGTATAGCAGACATTCAGTGCAGGACCCATCGTCTGCTACCTAACAGCTGCATTGGTAGGAAGGTAGATTGGGGACAAAGGCAGAGGTGGGTCCTAGACCAGGCACTCTGATATGTGGGCAGCTTAACCTTCTGTACCATAGGACTTAACCCAGCCCCTCCCCATATCAGTTCATGTAAAATGTAGTGGTGGAGGAAGGAGTATGAGAAATGTTACTTAAATTAGCCACTTACTCAGTTTCTATTTTGCATGAAAAGACATCCCCAAAAGAAAAAATTTTTCTTTCCTTTAAGAAAATTCAGAAAGATGTATACAAAAGGGACCTAAAATAAAGCAGAAGATTTAAAAAAGGGAGAAGGTAAAATTGGCTCTGATAAAATTGAAATTATAGTAATTGTAGCAGTTGTGGTAAAGGGTTAAGAATATGTTTTGTTGTAGCCCTGAATAAATAGATTTTTTTTTTAAATTTACATTGAACTGGAACCCTGTAAAGAACTTGGAAGTAGTGGGGGTGTTTCATTTTATTTTTATATTGTTTATTTTTCTTGCCACTTCCTTCAGAACTCTGGGATGGATCCCATTTCTTCTGGAGTTGTTCCCGCACTGGCAGTGTGTCTGCCTAGCACACTGTGTCGTGTGGAACAGACAAGGGCCCTAGGATTCCTGTTCCTCTTACTTGCTAGATTTTCAGGAATGTTAATGATGATGAGAGAAGCATGGCTTTCACATGGCCATAAGTTCATGCATAGTTTCCTTGCATCTTTTTCTAACCTTTTGTTCTCAGACTCGTTTTACGATGTTTTTCTATTTTTACCAAACCTCTTTTTGTAATTTCTTTCTGCTTCTGTTTTCTGCCACATTTTTTTCACTCTCAGCCCTTTTTTTCCACTTTCTTCCTAATTCAGCCATATCCAGTGCTGACACCACCATAGCATCTTTTGTTTCAGTGCAACTAAAATGAGTAAGGAAATATTCAATCTCAGTTTTTCCTTTTTCATTTTATTCTTAGATTTCAAAAATCTAAGTGATAAGTGAATCCTTATTTTTGGTTTCTTTTACACTGCTCATTTTTCCTTTTGCTGTCATGAATTTTATCAAGCTAGGATTTATAACTATTTCATAATTTATATTCCCTGTACCAATCCTTCCCATCTCATCCTGGCTTGTTTCTTGGTTTACACAGATCCAAGTAAGAACATAGTTCTATTTTATGTTTTAAAAGCATAATTCCATTGACCTCTTCCAGAAATTAAATAAAAAGTTGGCTGTACTCAGTTATCTTAGTCACCTTAAAAATAAGTAAGAGTTTGCATGCAAAGAAACCAACTAAATTTTCAAAGGAGCCTTTGATATAAATACTGAATAAAGAGTCAGCTGTGGTTCAGCTATGTATCACTGAAAACGTACCTTCTTTATCTAATACTAGCCTTGTGACAGGTCCCTTACATGCGAGAGAATACACACTGGATTACTGACTGTAGTATCCAAACTTTCCATGTCAAGTTTTAAAATTTTTTATAGAAAAACATGATTTCATGTGAGAATTTTGTTTTACCATGTTTTATATATACATATATATATATACACACACATATATACTTTATACACACACATACATACACTTTAAAATAGTTACTTATTTCAAAGGCAGGGTGACAGAGAAGGAGAGGCAGGGGGAGAGTAAGAAAGAGTTCTTCCATGTGGTCTACCTCCCAAATGACCACAGCAGCCAGACCTGGGGTAGGCTGAAGCTAAAAATTCCATCCAGGTCTCCCATGTCATTGGCAGTGACCGAAGCACTGGGCCATCAAACTACTGCCTTCCAAGGCACATTAGGAAGCAGGCTCAGAAGCAGAAAAGCCAGGATTGAACTGCACTCCAATATGGGATGTTGGCTTTGCAAACAGCATCTTAACTCCCCAAGCCACAATGCTGCCTTCCATATTTTGTTAAAAGAATAATATTTGACTTTTGGTACCAATCATAACGAGAAACTGTTAGGCAAAATATGCACCTTTTCTGAGAGGTTGACATCAGATTGTAGAATGTACAAACCATTTTCCATTATTTGCATGAAAATAAACCTACTTGGAACCAGCTCCATGGCTGAACAGACTAATCCTCCAACAGCAGGCACTGACAGACCACATGGGCACCAGTTCTAGTGTCCTGGATGCTCCACTTCCCATACAGCTACCTGCTTGTGGCCTGGGAAAGCAGTGGAAGATGGTCCAATACCTTGGGACCCTGCACCCACATAGGAAACCCAGAAGAAGTTCTTGGCTCCTGGCCTAGCTCAGCTCTAGCTCTACTTGTTGTAGTCATTTTGGGAGTAAACCAGCAGATGGGAGATCTTTCTGTCTTTCCTGCTCTCTGTAAATCTGTCTTTCCAATAAAAATAAATAAATCTAAGAAAATAAAAGTAACCTACTGGTTAAGGTGTCCACCTCCCAAAATATCAGCGTACCTGAGTTAAATTCCAAGTTCTCGCTCCTGACTCCCTGTTAGTGCATACCTTCATTGCAAGGCAGCAGTGATGGCTCAAATATTTGGGTACCTGCAATCCCACGTGGGAGACCTACACTGCATTCGTAACTAAGCTTTGGACCCTGCCCAGTCACAGCCATTGAGGGTATCTGGGGAGTAAGCCAGCAGGTAGGAATTTGCTATCTGTGTCTATACATTGATCCAGCTATATCTTGCTTTGCCGTCTCAAGTAGTTTTTAACAGTTAATTTTGTATTGGAATAATATTTTAGCCACTTTTTTCTTCCTAAATATGATTGCATTTTAACTAGCCCTTAAACATATGGGTTTTATATATATGTATGTATATATATATATATATATATATATATATATATATATATATATATATAATACCCTTCCATGAGAAACTCAAATTGATTTACACTAAGTCAAAAGTCTCCCAATTCTCATAAGAGGAAATTTAAGGAAACATTTCATAACATCTTCCAACTGTTGCAGATGGGTTTAACTTAATGGATTTAGTTGAATGACTTATCTGGCACCCTTCTGGAAGTGTATATGAAAGTGTGATGTGCAAAACTCCTATTTCAGCATTCCTTCCACAAGTTTGACATTTCCAAATTAATACTTGGGACAGTTTATGATAAGTATTTTAAGTTTTAGTACCTCAAAATAAACTCATTTGTTGAATGATGAAATGCTTAAGATCTCCTAAAATATAATGTTGAAAATTCCCATATTTTCTTATCTAAAGTTACATTTCATCTTCCTGCAATATGGGGTCCACTTGGATGATTTTTGAGAGTAAAAAGAAAAATATGCTTTTTTGTCCTGGCATTGAGCATACAGATCCTAAGTCTTTTGAAAAATAATGATTATTTTCAGAAAGTTGTGTCCCAGTTGCTACAATTGAAAGTAATATTAGAGGCCAGCACTGTGGCATGGTAGATTAAGCCTCTTCCTGCAGTACTGGCATTCCATGTAGATATCAGTTTAAGTCCTGCCTACTCTACTTCCAACTCAGCTTCCTGCTAATGTGCCTGGGAAAGCAGTAGAGGATGGTTCAAGTGCTTGGTCCCCTGCACCCACAGAGGAGATCCAGAAGAAACTCCAGGCTCCTAGCCTCACACCAGCCCTGCTCCAGCCGTTGCAGCATATTTGGAGATTGAACTGAATGAAAGATATTTTCTCTCTCTCTCTCTCTCTCTCTCTCTCTCTCTCTCTGTAACTCTGTCTTTCAAGTAAATAAATTAATTGGAAAAAAAAAAAGACACTGCTTGGGATGCTATCCTCCCTCCCTGGGTTCAAGTCCCAGCTCTGCTTTCAACCCAGGATCTGGCTAAACAAAGCCTAGGAGGCAGCAGATGATAGCTGAAGTAGCTAGGTTCCTGCCACTCAAGTGAGACCAAAAATGAGTTCCTGCCTCTTGAGTTTGGCCTGACCAGTCCTAACTATTACAGACATTTAGAGAGTGAATCAGCTGATAGAAAACTTCTGTAACTTTACCTTTTTATTAAAGTTTTGTTGTTATTGCTTCAGATTTATTTACTTTGGGCCCAGCATGATGGCTCAGTGGTTAGGTGGCCTTGCCAGTAATCCCACATGGGAGCTGGTTCATGTCCCAGTTGCTGCACTTCACCTCCATCTCCCTGCTTGTGGCCTGGGAAAGCAATAGAAGATTAGCCCAAGCTCTTGGGACTCTGCACCCAAGTGGGAGACCTGGAAGAAGCTCCTGGCTTCAGATCGGCTCAACTCCAGCCATTGTAGCCACTTGGGGAGTGAACCAGAAGATTTTTCTCTCTGTCTTCCCCTCTCTGTGGATCTGCCTTTCCAGTAAAAATAAATAAATCTTAAAATACATATATATTTTAAAAGATTTCATTTTTACCTGAAAAAATTACAGAAAGCTCCCATCCACTGGTTCAATCCCAGAGTCTGGCTGCAACAGCCAGAGCTGGGCCTTTTCAAGACCAGGAGCAAGAAGCTTCTTCCAGGTATCCCAGGTGGGTGCAAGGTTCCAAGGCTTTGGACCATCCTTTACTGTATTCGTAGGCTTTTAGCAGGGACCCGGATCAGAAATGGAGCAGCCAGGCCTAGAACTGGTGCCAATATAGAATGCCAGCTTTTCAGGAAGAGAATTAGCTTGCTAAACCATGGCACTGGCCCTCTCTTTGCCTTTTGAGTTAGTAAAATAAGTACATAAATAATTTTCAAAGGAAAAAAGAAGAAATCTTTAATAAGTCTGTCTTCCCATTATTTCCTGCCAGTACACCCAAAGAATCTTTTCCTAATAAATTGATTCTTACTAGTTATCACATCTAAACATCACAGAAATAAGGTGATACTAGTTATTTATCAGCCAAAGGAAAGCTTATCTTACCTCCCCACCAGTCATATGCTTTTCTTTAAAGAATTAGAAACTTGTTCTCACTATACTTGTCTTTTTAATGTCTATTTATTGTCATACATTTGCCGAGCGGCAGAAGTAATCTAACCTCGTTTGTGTCAAAACCAGGACTTTGAAAGTGAATATACCACTCACTCTGTAACTATCTTCATTTTAAGGCTAAACTAGAGTGCTTCTTTCTGTTTCTTCCTAGTTCTAATAAAATGATTTTTTCCCTTTGAGAATTTCTACTAGTTATTTTTAGCAGTTCCTTCTATTTAGTCATTTTATTATGACTTAACATTGCTAAATTGTATAGTAATTTTGTTCTTAACATACTTCTGTGATCTTGTTGATATATATTTAATCATAGTTTTTCAAAAGTTTGGTTTTTTGAAATGTCTGAATGCTGGCTGGCTTTAAAATGTCTTCCTGGTTCACACTAAAATCCTTTGGGTGGTCTAATTGCACAATTTCATGTAACACCAAAGAAAACCCTGGTGTGTCATTTTTAAGAACAAACTACAAATGGTAACATTTCTTCTGATGTTACTGGTTTAAAAAGCTCAGTAAAGAAGTTTAGATCTGGAAGGAGGCATGGCCTACCTGTTTGTCAAACAGTATGCAGCTACAAAATATATTATTTATTATTTTGCCTCAATCTGACAATATGATTATACAAAATCACAAATTGGATTGCACAATTGTATTAGACTAGTTCTATACGTTTACAGTATATGTTTAGAAGATGGGAAACCAGAACAGTAAGCAAATTGAAGAAGGTAAGACTTTTAAGAAAAGCAAGCTGAAATCAAGTCTTCATCTTAAATAATTAAGCCTTAAGAAATTAGAACTAATTAAAACATGTTTTTCTAACAAAGTTTCCTTTTTTTAAAATTCCTTTTCATTTTACTTAGAAGAGAGACAGATGTTTTCTATCTGCAGATTCACTTCTGAGATGTTGACAACAGCTTCAGGAGCCCTGAGTTCAGGATCCCTGAACTCAGTCCAGGTCCCACCTGGGTGGTAAGGACATGGTGCCTGGGCCGTCATGGCAAGAAACTTCATCAGAAGTGGACGGAGAACTTCAGTAGGCACTCTGTTAGGTGATGCACCATCCCAAGTAGCAGTCAGTGCCAACACCCTTTCCAAAAGGAATCTGTTGATGAGTGAGATTAAAAGGGGATACATCCAAATTATTAGAAACAGTTAAGTGGGGTGGGCATTACAGATAGCAGTTAAGTTGCTTGCATCCTATATTAGAGTGCCTGGGTCAAGTCCTGCCTACTCTGGGCTTCTGCTGTAGCTTCCTGCTAATGCCCCCTGGGAGGTAGAACATGATGGCCCAGCTATATGGGAGACCAAATCAGAATCCTTGGTTCCTGGCTTCACCCTTGCTTAATGCTAGCATTTGGGAGTGAATCAATGAGCAAAAGATATCTCTAACTTTTCTCTGTCACTCTGCATTTCAAATAAATACGTCATTATGAAAAAACAGTGAAGCATAATATTCTGTTTTTTTTTAAAGATTTATTCATTTTATTACAGCCAGATATACAGAGGAGGACAGACAGAGAGGAAGATCTTCCATCCGTCCGATGATTCACTGCCCAAGTGAGCCGCAACGGGCCGGTGCACGCCGATCCGAAGCCGGGAACCTGGAACCTCTTCCGGGTCTCCCACACAGGTGCAGGGTCCCAATGCATTGGGCCGTCCTCAACTGCTTTCCCAGGCCACAAGCAGGGAGCTGGATGGGAAGTGGAGCTGCCGGGATTAGAACCGGCGCCCATATGGGATCCCGGGGCTTTCAAGGCGAGGACTTTAGCCACTAGGCCACGCCGCCGGGGCCCATAATATTCTATTTTAACAGTAACTACAATAACCTAGCCTGAATGAGATTTAAAAGTTGCTAAAGCTAAATGTTCCCTGGTTTTAAATTTTAAGTTAAACAAGAATTACACAGACCTGGCTGAGTTTTCATTTATAATTATATAGTATTAGGATATCTTCACACCTCTGGATCTGTTGTACTTTTAAAGTTCACATGCCCTTCTAGATATGATTGCAAAGTTTTTTTTTATCTGAGACATAGAATAAATTATTGCAACATGTTTTTAAGTATTGACTTTTGCATATTAAATGTAATACCAGTGTAAACCACAAGGTGGGAGTGAAAGGCAAGAACTTGTGTTAGAAGCAGCCTAAATACATAATTGCAGTGTCTTTATAAACCTTTTTAATGCTTGTCAAATCCTAAGACGCTGTAAGAGCCTAAGGTTTTCTTTCTTCCTCTGCAATTGTTGCATTCCTCCACAGAGAATTTGTACCAAAAGATAAAGACATTGATTTAAATGTACCCTCCATTATTGGTGAATACCAAAACAAGTGAGCACTCAGATTTCCCCCCAGTCCCAGTTTCTGGTCATATGAGATGCTTGGTTATTAGAGTAGGATTTTGAGCAATGATTGAATTTACGTTGAATTACCAGTGTGGCAAATAGTAATTAAAGAAACTGCCAAAAATACTTCATGTATTCACACTTTATATTTTCCCTTTTTTTCTTATTCTAATTTGAAGAAAAATAAAACTTTCATATATATCTTTGTAAGCTGCCTCAACTTATATTTCAATGAATAAGATAAACAGTTTTTCTTGGATTTTTCTGCTAGCCCAGTCTCCTTTGGAAATAATCTAAAGTAGTAATCATTTTGTGTTTTTAAGGTAAGAAACCAAGAGCTTTCTTCTCCTAGAAAAGAAACATCAGCAAGGAGTCTTGGCGTTCCTTTATTCCATGAAAGGTAGTTCCACATCCTTTTTTACAAACTATCAAAAGTCATAAATACTGATATATGTTTTATGTTTATGTATTTTTCATTTTTAGCAATTAAACCAAATTGCAGCTATTTATACCGGGAAGAAACCAACACAAGCCTCCTATGTGTTAAATGACCTAAATAAGCCATAGTATAGTTAATAGCAGAGCTGATCGTAAAGACTTCTACTGTTTCAATAGATCAAGTGTTATGGTCCTATTGTTTTAGATGAATAGATCCTAATGAGAACCTTACCAAAGGAGTAATATTTAATATTCTATTTACGTGTTTACAGAAAACAAAAATTAATGCATTAACGTTTCTAATGTAAGAATGAGATAAGACAACCAGTATCACTGGGACTTATTGAGTAAGTGGATCAATAGGCTGTTCTATACTACCTTTATGTATTAGAACTTTCAACTTTTGCTTAATTTGTGCCTAAATCTCCACATATTATAGTTGTTTTGGGGAACATTTTCCAGGAATATAAATTTTTTTTAACATTTTAGCAATTATTTTGTAGTATATAAAGTGGTGCATTATAAGTTTCAAAATGTTTAAAAACATTTGGGATTTAGTTTTATGTTTTAAAATACTGATTTTTTTTTAGGGGTAATGTAGAGAAGACTTTCTGGGATCTGAAGGAAGAATTTCACAGAATATGCCTGCTAGCAAAAGCACAAAAAGATCACTTAAGCAAACTTAATATACCAAACACTGCAATTGGTAAGGCTTGATTAGCTTACAGTATCACTGACTTTATTGGTTGGAATTAAATATGGAAATATTTCTTGAAAAGTTTACTGAATGCTTTTTATATTTGAATGAATATGTCCTATTTAATTTCTAAAATACATTAGGTAAATACTGGCTTTTTCTCTGTGTCTTCATTGGATGTGGTACTGTTTAGATAGAACTGAATGACATAATTACTAATTATCTTACTGAGAAGTCTCACATTGGAAAATACAACATAAATATAGAATACTTCCCTCAAAAATTTCACTTGGTATTTGTGGGTCTTTTTCTTTATCAACTCAAATGTTGGTAACTGACCTTAAAGCTACATGGCTGTATGTAAGCCAGGTAAATTTATAAAATCGGTTTTGTTTTTAACTTCTTCCTCCAAGTTCATTACACACTAATTTGGTTCAAGAATAAAAATGTGTGGTTTGGCATTTGGCCTAGCAATTAAGGTGCCCATATCCACTTTGGAGTGCCTCATTTAATTTCCTGGCTCTTGCTCTTAATCTCAGCTTCCAGCCCAGGGCAAACCATGGTAGGCAACAGTGATGGGTCAAGTAGCTGAGTTTCTCTAACCTACATGGGAGGCCTGGATAACATTCCTTTTCCATTGCCATTGTCAGGGATTTGGAAAGCACACCTGCAACAGGAGTACTGCCTCACCCTCTGTTTCCCCTTGTCCCTCCCTACCACCTTTTATCCTCTGAAATAAATACATCATTATGTACATTAATAATGTTTTTAAATGTGGCATTCACTCTGAGAGCCAGTTATACTAAAAGCGTAAAGTACAAATTAAATATAAAATACAACTTAGAAGGAACATTTGTTTTGTACATGTGTTGCAGGAAGATTTTTAAAAGTTTCACCTTTCTGTGAAACCCAAACTAGTTTCCTGGTGTTTGCTTCAATACTTTAAAATGAAAAACAAAATATCGGAGATGGAGCCTGACAACCAAACACTTCTGTAAACAAAAGCAAGATATATGGATCAATCCTGCTAAATTCTTTTTTATTCTTGTGATTTAAGATATTCTGCAGACAATTCCCAAGAGATGTGATTTACATTTTTCCCTCTGAGAGATATTGCAGCAGGGCTGACTAGCACCCGTTTAATTAAAGATCAGTTTCCATTACTTCCAGTTCTTACATCTTGTCAATTTACAAATCATTTTAGATTATAAATTCACTTTTTGCTACTACTATTTTATTTTTAGAAATGTTACACAAAGTGGTGTTGGAGAAGCAAAACAATCTTTGTAAACAGACATAATCTATTTCTTTTTCCTTCCCCTACCTCTCCAAAAATAACTGATCCTTCCACTTTCATATTTGTTATTTTCATGGGAAATTGATATTTTGTTTAGATAAAAGATAACTAGCTATTTCAGAACTAAGTTTATTTTATTTAAAATATGCTAGCTATAGAGATACAATATCTAGAAGTCATAAACATGCTTTTTGGAACATCAACATCTTATCAGAGCATTGTAATGGTGCTATCTTCTTTGTTACACAGAGAACTTACCCCATTATCAATGCCTTAATACTTTGACCATTTTTAAATTACACAGGTCTAAATCCAAGTATCTATCTGTCAACCAGAACACCGAGTGTTTAACTTCAATTTCTTCCCAGTAAAACTGCTTCATAACATTATACTTAGGCTGTATATTAACTGTGTCACAAATAATAAGGATAACATTATTCTTTAAATGTTTTAGATATATTATGCTATATACTTCAGTGGAGTCCTGCTGGATCCAAACCGGAATCAAAATATAAATTACTAGGTTCTGACAATAGTAGGACAAAAAGCAAAGAAAGAAAAAGAAATATTTTGGAAGAAGATGCCTATTAAGGTTTTTCAATTGTATAGACCATACTGACTTGAAATATAGAGGAATTACTTACTTCAAATATGATTTACATGATCTGAGAATGTACTTAACATACTGTCCCCTAGTTATTCTTAGTGAAAATTACATTTTTACTTTTAAAAATAGTTTATTTTCATTTACTTGAAAGGCAGAACAACAAAGGGGAGAGAAGAAGAGATCTTCAACTGCTGGTTCATTTTCAGAATGCCTACAACAACCAGGGATGGGCCAGTCTGAAGCTGGGAGCTAGAACTCTGAGTCTCCGGTGGGTGGCAGAGGTCTGCCGCCTCCCTAAATGCTACAGCAGGAAGTTAGAATCAAAGGCAGGAGTGTAGGAACTCAGACCTACTCCAGTACAGGATGTGAGTTTCCCAAGCAGCAGCTTAACTAGCTGTGCCACAAAATCCGCCCTTATTTTTTACTTTTAAATAACCACATATAATTCATGAAAAAAATGCTGAGTTCGAAGAATTATACATTTCCTTTTTGTCATTTAGTTTTTCTACTCACCTATATAGGACAATAGTCTTGAGAAAGGATGAGGAAAATACCTGTTTAAGCAAATATGACTTCTGAGAAAAGTACTATTTGATTCATAAAGGAAGTTCGGATTTTAAAGGAAGGTCCTGTTTTAATGGGTTTAGGAGAGAATATAAAGAATTAGAATTAGGGGTGTTAAGCCACCACCTTCTGTGCCAGCATCCCATAAGGATGCCAGGTTGTTCCACTTCAGGTCCAGCTCTCTGCTAGTGCGCCTGGAAAAGCCACAGAGGATGTTCTAACTGTTTGGTTCCCTGCACCCACACGGTAGACGCAGGAGAAACTTCTGGTTCCTGGTTTTGGACTGGCCAGCCCAGCCTATTGTGGCCATTCAGAGAGTGAACTAGCAGATAAAAGACTGAGCTGTCTTTTTCTGTAACTCTGCCTTTCAAATAAATAAAATAAATCTTTAAAGAAAAAATGTTAGAAACAACCATCAGATGTGTTTCTTTTTGCCAAAAAAAAAAAGTGACATTTAGACTAATGGTCTAACATAATATATTGAAAATGTAGAAATGTACAAATAGTTTTCATTTCATTTTTTTCCCTGCATACCCCACCCTGCAAAAGTATTCTTCAATTATTCTTCAATTAGAAAGGTGATTTGCTGATCTGATCATGTTTCCCCAATATGGGTCAAGATAAGAAGTGTTTTCTGGTACTTCATTTGACTTTTAATTTTTCTAAGCAAAGATTTCTAATAGCCTTAGAAATCTGAAGTTTAAATAGTTTAGATATTGACTCTCACTGCCTAAATAGGTTAAATCAAATTTTTTTCATTTATTTATGTATTTGAAAGTTACAGAAAGAGAAAGAGAAAGAGTCAGAGAAAAAGATCTCCCATTCACTGGTCCACTCTCCACATAGCTGCAATGGGTTGGACTGGGCAAGTCCAAAGACAGAGCCTTTAGCTTCTCCCAGGCCTCCCCTGTGGGTTCAGGGGTCCAGGCTCTTGGGGCATCTTCCACTGATTTCCCAGGCCATCAGCAAGGAGCACTGGTGCCCATATGAGATGCCAGTACTACAGGCAGCAGCACTATTCACAGTACTGGCCCCTACCAGATTATTTTAATGTAATTGAGGTTGTATAGCAGCTAGCTATACTCAAAGAAAATACCTGTTCTATTACAGTTGTTGGATTTCTCCTCTGTTTTCTTCACAAGGGGGGGATAGGTCAGTTGCTAGGAAAGTAATTCAAAATACATTTCTGTCAATTTGGGAACTCCTTTATATATAGAAATGAGCATGTTCAGCTTTGCATAATGGTTCAGAGCCGACTCTGGAAACAGACTGCCTGGGTTCCAGTGTCACATGTACCATTCACTAGATGTGTAGTTGTGGAATTAACCTCTCCGTGCCCCAGCTTCTTCACATGTAAAGTGGGAATAATAACAGTGCCTAACTCAGGATTATTTTTACTATTATGTGAATGAATCTCTGTGCAGTAATTTTAACAAGTCCATGGCACAGGGCAGCACTGCTAAGATTACTGTTTCTTGCCGTTAGCAACAGCAGCTGGTTCTGTAGCATTTGTTCTCCCCTCCTTGGAAAGACCATTTGATAAATCTTTCCTTTTTGTGTGTTAAAGGATTCTGTTACCACATCAGTTGGTTTTCCAGATTTACCTAAGATTAGCAGAATTTATCTACAAAGAAAATACTTTTTTCCTAGACGTTTACGTTACTCCCAAGGCTCATTTTCTTTATTGGAAAGACAGATTTTTTTTAAAGATTTATTTTATTTATTGGGAAGTCAGATATACAGAGAGGAGGAGAGACAGAGAGGAAGATCTTCCGTCTGATGGTTCACTCCCCAAGTGGCAGCAACAGCCAGAGCTGAGCCAATCCGAAGCCAGAAGTCCAAAGCCTCTTCCAGGTCTCCCATGCGGGTGCTGGATGCCAAGGCTTTGGGCCGTCCTCGGCTGCTTTCCCAGACCACAAGCAGGGAGGTGGATGGAAAGCAGGGCAGCCAGGATTAGAACCAGCACCCATATGGGATCCCGGCGCGTGCAAGGCGAGGACTTCAGTCACTAAGCTACCATGCCGGGGCCCCAAGACTCATTTTTATAAGGAAAAAGGACTACTTAAAATCAAACTTTGAGGCCCAAGAAACCCCACTAAACAATTTCATCTCAATCACTGTATAATACCTCACTGCAGACTATATGATAATTGGAAGTTACTCTCCCAGGTTCTGTGGAGAAGAGAAGGCAAATTCATTAAAAGTCCATTTATTAAATGCATATGCTATGTGCCAAGCACTAGGTAGAGTATTTGAGTAAGCAGAAAACAAATCTTAATTTAGGGCCTCAAAAAACTTACTGTAATAAGAGAAAGAAAGGTGTCCTTTTAATACAGCATACAGAATTCAGTATTAGGAACCCAAAAGTTATGACAGAGCATCCACAGAACTGTTACCTGAATCAAGATACAAAGGACAAGTAAGAGTTAGACAAAAAGTAACAGCAGGAGCACACTTCTAGCAGTCTGCACAGCAGGTGCAAATGTAAAGACAAGAGACTGGCATTTTCACAGAATTGGACAAGCATTCTTCTAGCTGAACTGTGGAGTAAAACTGGCATGGGAAGTGGTGAGCATGGAGGGGGGCCCAGGGGCCAGTTATAAAGAGTTTTAGATACCACTCCTGAGGACAGGTGCCTCAGAGAAAGCCTGAATAGATTTGTTTAGAAAGGTAACATGACCAGATTTTCAGAGAAACCACTGTAAGAAGGAGGGCTGAAGGGGAAGCTTCAGCATAGAGAACAGATTGGATAGGAGACTAATTTATAGGTAAGAAAACATTCTAAAGGCTGCTGTAATAATCCAAGAAGACAGGATAGTATGAACTAAAAAAAAAAGGCAGGAAATATATTAGAGAAGGAACCAGAGTTGATTGCATGTTCTTCATATCATATCGCAACATAATACATCTTGTGTTGGAACATGTTGTGGAAAAATGGAGAGAGGCCATGAGACCACAGGGACCAAAGCACTATGAAGGAAACAGCTGTTGTTAAGTGCCTACTAACTCCTGTGGACACTGTGCAAAGGTATCTCTACCCCTATACAAACACTAAAACTCGTATCACTAGTCGAGTTTCTCTGTGTGCATACATCTTCACTGGAAGCTATCTTTTTAAAATATTATTTTTATCATTAATCCAAGAAATAAATGTATGTATTTATACATTACCAACTTCACTGCCTTCTTAAACTGACACTGTAGAGAATAACTCAACTTTTTTGAGATGTCGCAGGACTGCCAGCAAGGAGAGTACTTGGATCATTGCAGTTCATGTTGGTCCTGCATTAGATAGACACAAGTGCTTTCTGAGTTTCTTTCTGCTTTTTATGTTCTTGTCATTTCCCATGCATCTTATTGATATCTGTTTCTGCCTTTAACAAAGCATATCGCCTTTTAATTTGTTGTTTTAAATCATGTTCAAATCAGGGAAATCTCAAGCTTTCAAGAATAACCCTACAATAAGACTAGGAGTAGAGTTCATAGGAAAATAGTCCAGAAAGTTTGTGGAAATACTGTTACCAAAACACACAGGCAAACAAGACTATGTGTGGGCTTCAAAACCAACCCACCAGAAAATGTTACTTTTTAATTACATTATACATTAACTTTGTGAGGTACCTGCATATATTGGTGGAGCTTATAGTCTGCTAACTTACTTTCCAGCTCTTAGGTTTAGCTGTGTTCTGGAGAAGTCAGTTTTGAGGTATGTGGCTTCTAGGTAGATGAACTACAGAAGCTCTGATATCTGCCTGATACCTACATGTTAACAACTATCATCTATGGCGGTCATATATATTCACTTTTCTTAAGTGCACTGCAAACTTCCATCATTCTTTTGCCTCCACTGCCTTCCTTCTCTCCAGCCTTCACTCTAGCCCCTATTCCGCTCCCTTTCGGGATTAACTAGAGTTGACAACGGTTGAACAATTAATGATAGTGGAGCATACAGATGGATTTCAAAACCGTTTTTTTTTTTTTTTTGTGCCAAAATAAACTTCTTTTCATTTCAATTTTCATGAATTTTTGAAGCGCCTGGATACTTAAGTCACAATGTGATATAGGGAGTGAAGAAGTAAATTTTCTAATTCATGTTATAAATAATTAATGACCTAATTTATAAGATTTTTCCCTTTAACAATTTATTTATCTAAATAAGCTCACAGTTTCAGCTTCCATTACTGACAAAATGTTTTAATGTAGACAGTATAAGCAAATGTTTTTTTTAAGTATGGAGCAGTGTAACTGAACAAGATGCAAAGCTTACAGCAAAAGACCAAAGAAGAAACAAAGTGTATAAACTGCAATAATCAGCAACATCCAGGCTCCTCGGCTGGAGACTGCTAATATTCCTCTGTAAGATGGTAGTGAATATAAAAGTTACTGTCTTCAGTTGCCATAAAAACCAATGGGAAAAAATAATACTCATCTGTCCAAAGCTGATTGAACAGATTTTTAAGAATGATTTGAATACGACTGTTTCCCTTTTGTGTTCATTTTCCCTGCAGAAACACAGTGTTCAGTGCCTATACAGTGTACGGATAAAACAGATAAACAAGAAGCGCTGTTTAAGCCTCAGGCTAAAGATGATATAAATAGAGGTACACCATGCATCACATCTGTCACAGCAAGAGGACTGGGCAGAGATGAAGAAGACACCTCTTTTGAGTCGCTATCTAAACTCAATGTCAAGTTTCCTCCTGTGGACAGTGACTCCACTTTCTTACACAGCACTTCAGAGCTCCCCAACATCCTTGGTGCTGCCACATCGGAGGCGATGCGCCAGGACATACTGAATATGGAGCTCAGAGACAATCCAGGACACTTTGCTGGCACTGAAGAAACTGCAGTGGAAAGTCAGGGAATTGACCCCATAGCTTCAGCTATACAAAACCTCAAAACAACTGACAAAACAAAAACCTCAGATCTTGTAAACATTTGTATCAGGACAACTCTGGATAGAGCTGCGCGCTTGCCACCTGGAGACCATAATGCCTTATATGTAAATACATTCCCACTTCAGGACTCGTCTGATGCACCTTTCCCCTCACTCAGTTCCTCAGGAAAAGCTATCCGTGGACCACAGCAGGTAACTGTTTTACATTAACAAATGTATTATTATGTGTGAACACACATTTTGCCATACATGCACAGATACGCATCTCTTTTAGGTTACCAGACCTCCTCTTTAAACTAATAAGTAGCTAAAGTCAAGGCTTTCAACAAAACATGCAAGTTCTATAATAAATGACATGAAATTCTGAAAGATGAATATGATTAAGCTCTGTTATAAAGCACCTGGAAATTTGTTGCAGATTTTAAAATACACGTCAGCCTTATCCATATCTATTATATTGTCACTTTCCTTGTCCCTTATTCAAAGCTCAGCATCAGTATGATGATAGAGTACTTTATTAAATTTCATAATTTCAAACAAATTTTTTACTATATTTATATTATACTTGTCTTTATAGGAATATGATTTTCCATAAGTAAATAATTATATTTCTATGTGTATTATAATTGAAAATTTTCAACTAATACTTGCATTATTTCCTCATTTACACTGTACATAGATCTGTAGAGTTTAATTTTGATATTGCTCTCTTGCTAATCTGTCACTGAACATGCACATATATTTTTAAATAATATCTATTTGTATAATTTCAATCAAATATTTAACATTTCTAAGGCTCCAAGACTACTTAAACAGCTCTCCAGCCCACTTCTACCATCCTATTTAAATTTAGATTTTATTGTAGAGTAAATTTTTTTATGTAATACCCAAAGGCAAATGAAGAATATAAATTGTTATAATACACAGAAGCATGTAAAAGTACAAATTCTTGTAAATATCCATCCATATACCTGGCAAAACATTTCTTGATTTTTCTCTTCTTTGAGATATACAGTTTGCAAGGAAACAGAAAAAAACAACAAAAAAAAAATGATTAACATCCTTTGGCTTTAAGTATTCATATAGGATACAGATTTTTAAATAAGCATACAAAAAAGGCAGTAGCCAAGCTGTGGTATATTTTAATAGTGAGAAAAACCAGGCATTGCTGATAGTAAGCTTTAATTATAAACTCACTTATGTTCTACATTGCACCTTATTTTACATCATAGTCTCAGTTACAGTTGTTACTAAGTGAAACAAATTAAACAATTCCGTTTATTGCAAGTAGAATTCCTGTGGAGCTGCAAAGTGCATCAGTTCTAAAGCTTGTTACTTTTTTCACCATTATTCTTGCTTGTTCTTTTTCTAGTTAGTCTGTGCATTCATGTTTCAGTAGATGGCACCCTGCATTGTACATTTGCTTTCTATACTACTGCAAGGGAAACAGCTGGTATGTGATTACAACTTGATGGGACAGTATTCAGCTTAAAAAATGCAGGAGAATTGGTGTTGAGTTGTCATAAGACATGGGGCATAAGGTTAGATAGTTGATATTTTGGCAGAAAAAGCAAAGAAATCAGTTTGTTTTGAAGGCCATGTTACAGTTTCAGATTAAAAGGATATTTATTAAAAAGTATCTTTAAGAACATTTTGGAATTTTATTTGTATTAATAAAGCCATATCATAAGTACACAATTCTTGAGTTGCTCATAGATAATAGCAGAGAAGTGAAATTTTTTGTTATATATTTCAAATTTTTACATCAGTCATTACTACTAAACACATCTCTTGTAATTCCATTATCAAAACTAAAATGTATCAGATTACTTTGGTTCTATGTGATTTTTTTCTCTTTTGCTGAGTCAGTGATTGGAGTTTCAACTTAATTTTATGAAGAGAAAATCTGAACTAGTAGCTCCTAAGAAACAGCTATTGTAAGTGGAAGAAGGGTTTGGAAAATTTAGACACTAAACTGCCTCCCAGTTAATTTCATACTAGTTTATGAATCTTAATAAGAATTACCTTTAATAATATCTTTACTTATAACCATATCAAGTTCCCATTACATTGGCTTTTACTTTGTTATTTAAACTGCAAACAGTAAAATTTGAATCTAGTCAACCATAAGTAGGTTTTTTTCTATATTCTCATAATCACTACTTTTCTGTATCCTCAAAGAAAAATTGTTCTAAATGAAATTATTTTACCCTAGTTTTAAAACACTAAAGTATTATTATTTTCATGATAAATTGCTGCTTTGCCAGAGGAACTGTGTCTGTCACCGTAAGTCCCTGTACTGAAACGTGAATGTGTCTCAGCGTCTCGACAGACATACAGTTCCACCAGCTGTACACAGCTGCCCACTAAAATGTTTAAGACAGTGATATCACAAAAGCTGGATTCTTCAGTTAGTAATATGCCCTTTATGTAAATGATAGGTTACTAAAATAAAGCAAGTTAAGGGAATGAAAATTAACATTGTGTCAGGTGCCAAAGTAGGCTTTTTCATTAGGAGCATATTGGTGATAGAAGTGTAAAGTGAACTCGGTTTATCAGGTGATTCTCTTCAGAGTTTCAAAATTTAACTATGCCAGGGCATTATATTTGTGTTAAGGTAAGAAAGAAAAAACTTTAGATCATCCGATTTATACAATTGTGAAAAGGTATTTTCTAATCGACATCTGTTTATTGAGTGTCTAATATTAAACTCAGTGCTATTTTTGTGTTTAGAACTTTTTAAAAACTAAAATGGTGAATATGGTTAAATAGATGTGTTTTTGTGCTGGTTATAATAGAAATAGCTCTATTAAGTTATAATTTCCCTTCTTTAAGTGGGCAAACTTTGACAGGTTTCATTTTGTTCAACCATATGCATGAATAATAAGGCCAAACTGCTTTATAACAGAGCAAAATAAGTAAAAAATGGACATGATGTTAAATTCCATTGAATGATTAAATATTTGACACTTCAAAAGCAAAAATAACTAATCAATGGAATTTTAGTTTAAGAGAAAATTGTTTAAATCAAAATAACACTGATTCATACATGATTTATTCATTGTGTTTGCTTTTAAATAGCAATGAAATTTAAATTACTTTTCATTAACATGTATGCACATACACATATCCTGTCTAATGCACCATGTATTTTAAAAGGTCTTATTAAGATTTCATTTGTAAAATAGAAAAGAATTTAATTACAAAGTCTAAAGTAGTACTGACTGTTGTTTGAAAACTACCACTGTGAGACAGTTGGGCTAAAAACAGCCGGTGTTAAAGCTACAGTACTCTATAATATAGAAAGATAAAATGCATAAGTGTGTATTTTGAATGCTTCTCTTAATCAAAGTTTAGTTGTGACTTTATTAAAAAAATGAATTGAGTCATGTCTTAAAGCTGGCTCTATGGAAAACTGGGTATTTTGGTTTAATATTAGAGAACTTCATCTATTGCTCATACATAAACTCCTGCACAAAAATTGAATTTGAAATTAAATGCAAGTTGATTTTGAATACAAATAACAGAAGATGTCTTTATCTGTTTCCTGCAGCCTATTTGGAAGCCCTTTCCTAATCAAGAAAGTGACTTAGTGGTACTAAGTGGCACAGATTCAGAACTGCATATACCTCGAGTATGTGAATTCTGTCAAGCAGTTTTCCCACCATCTATTACATCCAGGGGGGATTTCCTCCGGCATCTTAATTCACACTTTAATGGGGAGACTTAAGACACATTTGAAAACAAACATCAGATTCTGTGAGATGTTTTTGGGTTTTGTAATACTATAAATACTTGATTGTAAACTAAATTCAAGATCATTTATAGAAAAACTCTAGTGTCACAGCTATTTGAATTTTTTCTAGACTCATTTTGTAACTTTTATTATCCTATAAAAGATCATTATATACAAAACTGTAATTCATTTTGTGCATGTTTACAGTTTTATTATGATTCAAAATTATGCGTGATTTAAAAGAGTTCCATTACCATAATTTATATTTGTTTCAATTCTGTAAGCTTGTTACTTGGGTTTCTAATGAAACTGAATTTGGTGATATCAGATTTTTATAGGGTCTTGTTTTTGCATTTTTAAGTTTAGATTATTTATGTATAGGTGATGTTCTTTCTGAATAAACCTGTAATTGAGAATGAGACAGCTAAATGTCTAAGTGCTACCCCTTATACGCTTGTTTACCCAGTGATAAAATCACTGATAGAACTATTTAAAAACTTGAGATTGTTTTTCAAATAATATACATGGTTTTAATTTTTACTGTGTGTATAGCTACATGCTTATTATAAATTAATTATTAAAAGAATTACTTTTATGGGAAATCAGTCTATTCTTTGTTCTGAGTAAAACAAAAATAAATTACATTTCAGACAAATTTATAAAATTCATGTCTTCTTTCCAGTAACTGATTTGAAGAGCGATGGCCAGATCTGGTGACATTTATTACAATTAGGGTGTCACTTTGAATGCTAAAATAATTCTTTAAACCAAACTTTCCAAAGGCTCATTTGTTTTTAATGGGAGCAAATTTAAATCCCTGCAAGAACTATCCATATTTATTAATTTAGATTAGAACTGTTCACAACCTTGTTGGGAAATTTGTCATTCATTGTTAGCAGCCTGATTGATGGCCACTGGAAGACATTTGAGAGAAAGGATACTAGACTCAGAAAACTGCAAAAATTGTTTGAAATGAAACTTCCCTTTTGTGTTTCTCCCCTTTGATTCTTGTCTTTTGGGTTTCTTTGCTCTTGATTTTCAAAAATGTTTGCAGCATGGCTCTCATTTTAGGAAGTAAACATTGATTTGCAACTCAAACAGAAATGTAAACCTTCTTGGAGGAAGTGGTTGAAGCTGGAGGGCTCCTGAGGGGAAAGTCTGAGCAGACTGTTACACAATCAAGAGCCTTCACTCATGCACAGAATGAGAGCGGTGCCTCCACTTCTCCACGGCCCAGGCACATCACTCTGACATCTTCCTCACCAGGTGACAGCAGTTATTAACCCTTCTCTGAAGAGTTCTAAGGCATGTACATCTTTTCTCTTGCCATTAGGGCTGAATGGAAATGCCCATAGACAATCATCCAGGTCCCTTCCCTTCATCCCTACCTCCTGGTTCAGTCTTCCTAAACTGCACAAAGATGATTAAAAATACCAACTTCCCGGCATGTGCCAGCCAAAGTGTACCACTGTACCTGTCTCTTGACAGGAAATTTTTTTTTCCCTCACCTTGTGTAGAAGGGGAAGAGAGTCTCTCTCACAAATACCTTGGCATGGACTTGCAGAAAATTATTCATGTGGATGTGAACCCCTGACCCCTCCTCTCCAGTGCAGCACCCCCCCGACCCCCCCCCCCCCCCCCCGCACGCACACACACTACTTTAGTAAGAAGCAGAGCGATCTTTTCTTGGGATTCCAGCAGAACCCTAAGCTCCAGCTTGTGGAATTCGGAGAGCCTCTTGGGCCACAGCAGAGGCGGCCTGGCGAGCAGGCTGCCATCACGAGCTGCAGAGGTGGCCGCTGGCTGCCGCTCGAAAAGGCGGAGTGGTTACCCCCCTGGTCTGTCCCTGTCTCCTCTTATGACTGAGTCGTGCAGGGGCTGCCTCTTGGCATCTGCTAAGCGTGGCCGGGTAAGAACAGCTCCCAGGTAAAAAAGCTGCACACGCAAAACGCTGAGTCTGAGAAAACCACCCCCGCCGAGGCGAGGCAGTTGTGAGCGGGATGCCTGAGAAGTGGGAGGTGAATGTCCTCGGGAGGGCCCTCCCGGTGCAGCTTTCCCCGGAGGCTGAGGCTGCTGCCAGCGGGGACATCTGCTTTCTTACACTCCAGCCTGGCGCACCCCGCCCCCTCAGCCCCGGGTTGCGTGGTTATTTTACCAACACGAGGGGGGGGGGAGCTTAAGGAGGTAGCAGAGGGATGGATGGGAGCTCGGGAGGCTTTCTTCCCGCCGCCCCCCACCACCACCTCCACACCCCCTCCTTTTTTCTTGCACATCTTTTAACCTTCAAGGTAAAGACTTTATAAACATGAAACAATAATATGCGTATCCGCTGGCTCTTGGGCTCACCCGGGCCGGGCCGGGCCGGACCTTGTCCGCACTCTGTGAGTCGGGCCCGGCGGCCCGACGGGTGCAAGGGGGGCAGCTTCGTGCGCCCAGCCCGTGGCGCCTTCTCTCCCGGGCTGCTGCCTCGACAGCTGCTTGTAGCTACAGTAATTAGACTGTCAGTGCTTGTTAGAGGAGAGAGGGGAAAACACGCTCCTGACAGCAGATTCTGAGATCCCCAGTTAATTTCTAAGAGATCTTTAAAGCATTAATTGAGGTCTCCCCAACTCTTCCCTGCCGTCCGTCTTCCGCAACTCCTCCCTTCCCCAAAAATATCCTGAGTAGAGAATTCGCTCCGCTTGCAAGCCGCGTTTCCCGCAAAGCTGCGGCCCGCCCCCAGCTCACGCACACAGCCTCGCTTACATATACAGATAGAGGCACACACGTACACGCAGGACGTTAACTCCGCGAGGGACTCGTCCAAATAGGCACCAGGATTGCATTTAAAATAATAGTAATAAATAAATAAATCAACTAGCAAGGAGAGGGGGGTGGGGGGGAGAGGGAAGCAGAAGTCGGGAAGAAAAGAGAAAAGCAGCAGGCTGATTACGAGGTGTCAAAACTGCCAGGAGCAAGAAGGTGATAGCAATCAGGGGTGAGAAGAGTGCGGCATTCGTGCGGGGCAACTAATTATCCGTCTCATTTGAGAAGAGCAGCATTTGAGGCAGCAGCGTTCGCCTGCTGAACGGTGACAGATTGGCGCGGAGGAGAGGGGAGGTGTTAAAACAATGGAGCCGGGCGCGCGAGCGCTGCTGCATGCTAATCAGCCCTCCCTCCGCCTGCCTGCCGCGCTCCCTCCTTCCTCCCGGCCTCCCTCCTCCGCGCCCTCCTCCCGCCTGCGGCGCTCCCTCCTTTCCAGCGGGCCCGCCGCCGCCCGCTTCCTGCTCCCTCGCTTTCCCGCGCGCCCTTCCCGCCGCTGGCGAGTGCAACCCAGCGCCGCACCCGCGTCCTTCGACTGGGCCCGCACCGTCCCACCCGCGCCGGCCCGAGCCTAGCGTACGTGGGCCCCCGGGGGGCCGGGCCTGCGCCCAGGACCCGGTGGCCTCGGAGTCACGGCTTCGTGGAGACGCACCCATTGGCTTTTGTTTTTGGTTTATTTTTGTTGTTGTTTTGCCTAGTGAGTCGAACTTCTAGAAGGCCGAGCCTGTGAGCCAACTACGGCCCTGGACTGGACGGCTGCAGGCGTACCCCGGACCCCAGACCTCCTGCACGCCCAGCGCGCCCAGGGGCAGCCGCGCCTCGCGTCCCTTCCTTCCCTGCGGCGGCGCGTGGAGCGAGGTCCCACCGCCCCCCACCTCGGACCGCCCCAACAAAGTTTTCCCGCGTGTGTCCCTAAGGCCCTCTGCACAACAACAGCTGGTACACGATTTAATCGCACTCAGGGCCTTGGCATCAGCTGCGCGTCCAAGGCCTGACCCCCTGACCCGAGAAACGATGAGACGATGAGAGTCGGCCGAGAGGAGCCCTCCGGGCGGCGACGGCCCACCCCTGCAGCCGGGACGGTGGGGACGCCCGTCCGGAGCCCGGACGCCTGTTGGAACCCCTGCTCTGTGCCCGGCCGCCCAGCTCCCTGCTTTGGCCTGGCTATGCTGCACAGAGGCCTGCATGGAGCGCGGGTCTCCACTGAAAAAGGTCTTCTTTACCTGTTGCGGAAGGCCGGATAATTGGCCCCTACTTTCTGAACCTAAACCTAACTGTTGAACTTAAAATACACACACACACACACACACACACACACACACACACACACTCCCAGGCATTAAAATATTTTTGCTAGTATGGTTTATGTACTCTACCCCAGAGAAGAAAAAATATTGACGAGGTTATGGCTAGAGTGAGAGAAAACAGGATTCAGCTCCGACGAGAACTGGTAGGAACTGGGACAGAGCGATCCCTTTCAATGCTCTCCTGCTGGTTAGCTAACCAGGTGTCTAAATTAACATTATAAAACTCCCTCTCTCAAACCATAGATGGAAAAGAAAAGCAGCTAGAAAATAATAATCTATAAGGCACCAATTTTTTGTCTGCTAGCTCTCACCTTGTGTATAACTTTAGATACAAAGTAGCTCAGTTAAAAAAAAAACCTTTGAAATATACAGGTTTGACAAAGTTCAGTCATCTTTGCACAATGATTTCATTTATATTATTTCTATTTTTTTGTCTGTAATATTTCATTAATAAAAGTGCACAAAAATTTAAATGATTTGAGTAAAACCTGATATATTTATATCATCATTGGTCCTACTCATGTAAAACTACTAACTACAAATACACAGTGAATCATTTTTCCTTTTAGAATATTCCCAGTCAATCCAACAGAGTAATCACTGTAAAATTGATAGGCTCTACCAAAATAATACAAAATATTGGACAGTTTTTGAACGGAAAATTCTTAAAAGTTACACAAAATATTTAGAGAAAATAAATGTCAATATATTTTGGTTTTCAACCTTTGTAAAACCACTAAATTGGTTTTTGTCCTTAGCAGAGCCTAGACTTTTAGGTGCTAGAGAATTAGTTGGCATTTGGAAATTTCCCAGATATCTAAATATGTTAAAATAGCAGCCTACTTAAGAACAAAAATATTTAACCTTCTGTGTATTATTATGAACTTGAAAATTCAAATACTCCATCAACATCAAAATTAAGCAAATGTATTAACTATTCTTTTTCTTCATTAACCAACCCTATAGAAATGTGTCTCTGAAGACATAAAATGTACAGAGTTCAAATAAATTTAGCTCAATGGCATGTTTTGTTCTAATTCCTAATCAAATTCTTCATCTGCCAACAATTTGGTTTTGATGAAGTTAGTGTAATTTTTCTGAATCTACAGACCTCACAGATTTGCATGACTCTTTTAATGGCATATTTATAGATAAGTTTTTATTTGCACATAAGGACAAAAAGGTGAAGTGAAATTTGGTCCCAATGGAAACCTGTTAGGTTCCCTGAACATATGGCTCCTTGGGCTGTTACTTCCTTTTTGAGATCATTTTCCAAGGTTTTTAATATATACATCAATTTGACACCAGTTATAAAGGAAATATATTAGCTTTGAAGATGCTTCCACCTGGGGCATATCTCTTAATAACAAGCCATCTATTCAGGTGTACCTCTGGATTTACAGGTTTCCAGTCCCCAAGAACAGGGCATAATTTAAAGCCAGTCAGAAGTGACAATTGATTTACACTGTCTTTGAAATTAGGTGGCTCTTTGGATTTTCAGAATGTCACAATGATTTGATTAGTGCAGTTTAAGGGGTGATTGCCTAAAACTCCAATGCACAATGCTGTGCCTTCGGAATCCGCAGGAGTCCAGTGATTTCTCTCCGTGGGTACCAGTGATGTGAGCCTCATTTGTTGAAAGAGTGTGACGCCAGCTTAAGACTTAAGGGGAAAATCACAGCACTTTGGAAAAGATGTAAATGTTCAATTGGTAAAAAAGGGGGGAAAATCGTGCTAAAACATGTGCTTATTTCCATTATGCTTAATTTACTATTCAAAACAAGTTTTTCCTAATAAGCTCTATTGTTTCTTTCTGTTTTGTAAAATTTAATATGTGTGAGACAAAAACCAGATTCAGAATGTGAATGAAGTCTGTTTAGCAAAAGATTGTTGGAGCTTATGGTTCAAGAAAGGCCTTAAATTAAAAAGAAACATCCTCTTATATCACTAAGAGATATAAGGAAACAGGTTTCTCAGTTCATTTCTAGAACTAGTCACCACTATATTGGCAACTTCCTCCAGCTTCAGAGCTCCTGGTGGATGAGGTGACACACGTACAGTGCATCGAGTATTAGACTATTCGGCTGATGATGTCGGGTGTATTCATTAACCAGCTTTAGTTTCTGCTTTGCCGCTATCCTGGGTTTTGTTTTGTTTTGTTTTCCTGGGACCTCAATTTCCAAGTAGGACTGACATAAGCATATTATTGGTCCTTTCAGGTCTGTACTGGGTTATGTGTCTTTCAGTCAATCACACCTCTCTAGAGAATTTGCACCTGATTGTGAAATCCCTTAGTGTTGAACTAGTCTCCTACGGTCCAATGTTCCCTTGGAATCTAGAATGCTGGGTAGCCTGCAGAGTGCCCATGTGTCCTCTGTTGTTTAGGGCTAAGCTATGAATGCATCCAAATATTATCTTGCTGATATCCTTTGGAAGGGGCTTATGAAAGAGGAGGCTTTTTAAATGAATTTTAAAAATAGTTGTTTTTAAAACCACAAATCTTTAAATTGCCCAATCCAACATTCTTTTTGTGAGGACAAAACAAAGGAATGAATAAAAGAACTATCTTTCAAAAGAATCCCTCAAACCTATTCAATTAGCTAGAACTCCTATCAGGCTCTCCTGCCTCTCCGTCCGCCATTCTTCTCCACAGTAATTCCTCACCACAAAAGGAAAAAAAATGTTCCTACTGACTTTGCACACTGCATCACAGAGAACTGCAATCTCATCCAAAGTCATTTTTCAGCCTACCCACTCATGCTAAAGCTCCAAGAGAGCCTGGAGCCTAAAATCACCTGACATTGAAGTGGGGTCTGATATTTACAGACTGTGGATTTATTATTACCCTGACAAAGAACCAGGACATTTCTTCTGGGAGTGAGAGGGACTTTGAAGCACCAAGCGTTCAGCATTTCTTAGGCCTTCTCCACTGAATGTTTTAGTGTATATTTTTGTAGTCTGAGACTCAAATGAAGAGAGATGGCAACAAGGATTTGTACCCCTAAAATGTGGAGTTAAACTGTATCATAATCTATAAACCATAGTGTTAACTTTTAAATTTTTATTTTTAACTGATACATAAAAATTATACATATTTATGGGATATCATGTAATGTCTGGATACATTTTAATCTATAATGTCTACATGATTTTTTAATAGTACAAATTGTAAACCAAAAGTTAGAGAGAAAACCAACCAACCAACCCATATGAACTGGAAGTGAGGCTAAGCATTTTCTGAAACCCTTGATTTGGAACTAAAAGGTTTCTAGCCCAGATGAGCATGATATTTGATTGGGGAGTGGCCCTTCCCTTGTTGGAGATGGCCCCTGGGCTCAAGAGGCACCCTCAGCCCTATATTGTCTTTCCTTGTTTGTTGGAGCATCAACTCTGAAAATAGCTCTCAGTAAGCAAATTGTTTCTCCATTTGCAGTTGATAAACAGCACTAACTGCCAGTGATAAAGGGGCACCCTGTGAGGGGGGTGGAAGGCTGGCTCACTGGGAATCCGGAGGATCATAAGGGAGAGCTAACTTGAGTTTTCCTCGTAAGGGCTCTCCTTCACGGATACTGGGGAATGCAAGCAGCAGGCCACATCCGGAAAGCAGCTTCAGAAATCCTTCTCTTCTATGTGCAGAGATTGACTACTTAGTTTTTCCTGCGGTTTTTATCATCGACATTTGGAAAGCCTTTTCTTTCAGCATCTGTTGTAAGACCCTGGACGAGATCTATTTCTATGTTAGAGCCTTTGGTGAATTTCAAAGCAGATCTTACTCTACCTTTCACCTTCAAATGCCAAGCTTGCTTTCTTTCAGAATACCAAGGAGTAATGTGACTTTGTAGTAAAGGTTTCTGGGGGTGGGGGAGAAAGACGTGGATTTTGAGGTGTGTGCCTTTGTAACCGATCTTCTCTGCTTGCAGACTTGCTACAGTGCCCTCTACTGGCTGGGAAGGGATCTTCTGTGAGCCCCTTTCGGGAAGGAACCTCAGTCTCCTAGTGAGGATGTTGACAATGACATTGCTGGCTTCCTCCTAAAGTATGAGGACATTTGTAACTCTGTCCCATAATGTAGTTGGAAAAGTATGCTGTAAGGTGGCTTCTTTTCTTTTTTTTTTTTCAAGGCAAAAGTACAATGCATATATCCCAAATTTACTGACTGCATCAAGGAATGAGCCCTACTCATTTGGTTTCTTCCAAGTGTTTTTTTCCTAGGACTGCCAGATCTAGACAATAGAAGTACAGGATGCACAGTTAAATTTGAATTTCAGATAAACAACAAATAATGTTTTAGCATAAATATGCCTTATGCAGTATTTGGAAACTCTATTTTTAATCTCATACTGACTATGAAGACATAAAATCAAGCCTACGTAAAAGAATCTCCCCCAGTGTGTGGATGGGGCTATGGTCAGGTGTGGGGTTTATACCCCTCTTTTTGTCCAGACCTTTCTTTCTTTTTGCAAAGAAAATCTCTGTCCCTTAAATATCTCAGCACCTGCTGCATACACCACTCCCCTCCCTTCTGATTGCTCAATGTTTTGCATTGTGTTTAAATATGTTTATATAGTCTATCCTTGACAATGTGAGCATCTGAAATGAGAGAATGCTATCACGTTGCTTCCTGCTTTCCAAAAACTTCTGTCCAGACTGCCTCAGGTGAATGAGGAGGCAGGCCAGAGAGAATTCTTCAGCCTCAGTAAGAACTTAGCCCCAAAAGGAAGGTGAAATTATGGAGCTGGATCCCTAGAGGCATTTGGAAAGGGAAAGGAGAGCAGTGGGAGGGTGTTTAGGTCCTTTCCAGGTCCTCTCTGCTGTGGGTAAGAGGGCCAACCCAACACTCCCCAGAGGCTTAGGCTGCAGGCCTCCTCTGAGTACTGGAAGACAGCAGCCTGCTGGCAAGGCAGCACGCATGGCTCAGTGCACCTGGGGGACAGGGGACAGCCTGCTCTCGGCACTCAGGGAATTGGGACTGGGGTGGCTCGCAAGGCTCCAACCCAGGATGAGAGGTGCCCAGGCCCTTCCCAGCTTCTGGTCCCATCCTCCCTAGTGACTAGCTTCAGCCTGGACGATTCTTCCCCTCATTTGTTGCATTGTTTGCATTAATATGAATATCTTGTTCTGTTTGTTTTGTCTCCTGGGAGCCAATAAAGCTGTGAGTTTTTTCTTTACACCAAATGCAGCTCTACGGGTGATCAATCAATGGGTAGTCTTGGGATAATCTGTGAGAGTGAGAAATCTAATAAAGCTAGCGACTAAAAAGGAAAATGAGATCTATTTTTCTCTTAGGCTAACTAAGTCAAGAATAGTGGGTTCCGGTTTTGCTGCCTGAGGTGGGTTTAACTTCTTTTTTTAAATGGATTTGGATGTCAGCACGGGTGGGAGCATAGCTGAGGGGAATGAGAAGAAAGAACAGGCATGATGTTTAGGTGTTTCTTAACATTTTCTGAGGGTTGGCCAGTTCTTGGGAGAAGAAAGCTTATACCTTCTAACGTCCCTCATTATGAGTGACTGGGATTCCAACCAAGCGTACCTTGGCAAGGAAGCCCTCTCTGAGTTTTCCAGACCAGACATGCAAATTAATCACAAAGTTAACCAAGTGACAATAATAAATCAAGTCATTATTAATGGCCCCAACCTCCCATCACTTGTTTGTTTCTTCTAGATGATAAACTTAACTCCCCCATGTGCATTTTCTGCTAAGCCCCTCATCTCTACTGAAGAACACCAGAAAGATGCGGAAGATCTCTGTAGCAGCTGCTGCGGTCCTCCTCCCAGCACAATGCAACCTGAATCATTTATACATAGATCAAAATAACAATCTGAATTATCTAACATTAACAACGGAATGGAAGAGCCCAAGATTGTGCGATGAATTGTTAAATTGCAGTAGCATTGTTTTGGATTGCTAATTAAAAAAAAAAAATAAGCAAACCCCATGACTCTAGATATGACAACTGAAAATACCCACAAATTATTTAATAAATGAAGCGTCTAACAACTTTAACACTTCCTGGTCGCCTTGTTAATAAATGTAATTTGAGGTAGATTTTAAAAAATCTTCAATCTAAACAGTGAATTCATTATGCGCCATTCAGATCTCTGGATGCCTATGGACTTCTTGGAATTAGGTGTTAAATAGACAAAAGTGAACCAAACTGCCTTTAAAAGCACAGCATGACCATGTAATTCTTTTTCCAGTTTGTGGTAGAAAATGATGAAACTTCTTTCCAAGTAGCTATCACCCAGATTTAGTGTGAAAAGTAGTGTAATTGTAATTCACGCCATCAGGGTCTATCGCTGATAGACGATCAGCTGTTCTGTAGTGGGACAGGCTTTCTTTTCAAATAGGAAAGCTGCCAAGTGCTCTGCGATACCTCCAGCAAGCTTATCGGATTGAGATCAGAGCCAAAACAGCAGCTGCACACATATGCAAATTGGCAATTAATAGTATAACATTCTGCAAAAAAAAAATGTTTAAAAAAATTTTAAAGAAAATAGAAAGAAGCTACCTGAACGTTAACCTTGACTGTAACTGGGATTTGTAAGATGAGTGACTAAGGACTAATTACTCTCTGGAGAGGACTTGCTTTTCACTGCCTTCTCTCCTGCAGATCAAGTCTTTGTTGTCTTGGCTGAGTTTTGTCTGTTTCCTGGAACACACAATGGGCTCTACAGGAATAAGTTTAAAAATAACCTCAAAGCCCTTATATTTTGATTCCAGAAAAGGGAGAAATCAAGTCACTTCGCTTGATCATCCTTTCCTAGACTCGAGGATCACAAAGCAGAGCTTTAGCATTTTTGTGAAAAGGACACTTTGCTTTCATCTTCTTCCCTACAGCTTGCAGAAGGAGCATGTCCACAACCTGGGGGTGCCTGCCTGTCTCCATCTTGATTTCTGCCTGTCTCTTCACCCCCATTGACAGGAATGCCAATTGTATGCTTCACGCAGCAGTTTGCAGAAATCCAGTAAGGTTTATGATTTATGTTGCCCAGCATATATAAACACAACACTCTCAAAATGTTTTTAAAAATCATATGAATTTGTTACATTTCTTAACATCCTGGTCCCCCACTCCACTCAATTCTCTGTCTCGCTCTCTTACACACACACACACACACACACACACAGAGCGCTTTCCCTGGTACAGTCATACAATGGCTGTGGTTAGGATTATGTTGACAACCTAAGCCCCCAAGAAGGCCTGGCACTTTCACAGCAGGTTTTCCCGACACTTGGAGTACTTCCTCTCCCACTGCCTCCTCTCCCTCTAGCACAGGGGGTGGGGTGATTAGCAAATGTTTCAGATAATCTGTGAATTCTTAATAGTCATATTTCCATGGTTGAAGATCTCCCTATTTCTGTGATGTGACAGATTTCAGAAACCTTGTTATTGGGAGTTTTACAGATATTTCCAAGTTCCAGGAATTTGAAATTTGAGTCAGGATCCTGATGCTTTTTGATGGGGTGGGCATGAGTGTGAGACAAGTTTTTGTTTTACTTTATTCTTCTGGATGATACAGGATGAGACTGCATTCAGTCCTGACTGTAAAAGTACTACAAGTGACTGTAACAAATAACAAATACTATTGTTTGCATCTTTCCATCTTTTTATCATCTGCACTTACATAACTTTTCATTTCACTTTTATTGTAAATCAGCTGTGTTGTTAGCTGAAAAACAAATTTTTTCCTACACTTTACAGACATTTATCTTATAAATTTTGGACTTATTAATATTATAATTGAAAAGACAATGTTTACTTTCATTGCCAATAATGGGCTTTCACACTTGAAATATTCAACTTTTTAAAATAGGAAGTTCACTTATGTGCAATACACATGCTTTCACCTTTTTGGGGAGGGGAAGGTTTTGGGAAACTGCTAATTATTTAGGTTAAAATCTTTTTCTGAGCCCCTTAGAAAACAACTCTGGACCAGTAGCATGCATTTTTCTAAATATGTATGATCAACAGAGCTTTTTGTCTGATTCCAATAGAAGCATGCTATGTTCGGAAGACCATAAAAGTATGAAAGGAAAAAATATCAACTCTAAATTTTATTCATAATATTATTTCCCTTGGCTTCCAACCCAATTTGAACACATTGTCAGACTGCTATTTTCTTATGACTAAATGAAAAATGGTTTAAAAAGATAGAGCAAGTCAATTGTAAGGTTGCTTTGGAATAAAACAAAAATGGGACTGCCAACTTTCTTTCCTTCTCTATAACTTCATTAACATGGTTCTATAGACATTTGCATGTAAAACGTACTTAACAAAAATTACACAGAATTAAATTTAGTCCTCTAGTGCCTACCTTTATGGTAAAAATCAGACCATTTGGCATAGTTTGAAGTCTTCCAAGAAGCTTGGTTTCCACCTGGAAAATAAATCACTAAATTTGAATGTGTTACTTTTACTATGGTGAGTTGTCTATCTGTTATATCTTATTTTAGTGCATATACTAGAAATTGTGTTTAGAGTATTCTAAAATTGTCATCTGTCAAGGTAGAGAATTATAATAATGTAATCATACAAAGGCAAAGTGTTTTGACTTTGGATTATTTTACTGCTGTCACAAAATTGTGTATTTTTGTATATTCAGGATATTTATCATAAATTCACATGTTTAATCATCAAATTTTGAGATAATTTAATAAAACTTTATTATCTTCACATTCATTGAAGATATTGATGATCCTTATATCTGGGCTTCAGTGTAACACATATTCAGTTTTGCAGTTTCTAGCTGAGCTTACTTTGCATTACTTTTTGAAATGTTTATTTTATGTAGTTTTTTCTTTCAGTTTAAAGGCAGGGAGAAAGAAAGAGAGAGAAAAATTATCTTAAACCAATTTCATTCCCTAAATGCCAACAACAGAACTAGGTCAAACTGAAATTAAGCTCCTGGAACTCAACCGGGGTCCCCCACACAGCAGGCAAGAACCCAAGCACTTGAGACAAGCTTGGCTGTCTTCTAAGGTGCGCATTATCAGGAACCTGGAACTGAGAGAAGAGCCATGGTTCCCATTCACACACTCTGACACGGGATATAGGGGTCCCAACTGGCTTCTTCACCATTATACCAAAATCCACTCCACTTTGCTTTACCTTTAAATGATACTTCTTTTCCAAATTTCTAAGAGTTTATTAATTATAATATATCTATCAAATCATTACTGCATTCCCAACTTGTCAATATTTCCTACTGTTTTAAATCAAAAGGAAGCAGCATAACTATAAGAACAACCTTGAACAACCGAAGATTCTATATTGTATAACACAAATTTCCATAATGAGAATATTGGTGAGGTCTCAGAGCAACGTCCTTTCATTGATTCAGATAAAGACTATGTTTTATACTGCTGCAAGTGTACACGGGGAAGTAGTTGAAGGTCTTGGATTATGGCTCAGCCAGATCTTGTCACCACAGCTAGCAAAATAATGTGTCTTTTATTTAGAAGATTTATTTATGTATGTATGTATTGAAAGGTAGAAAGAGAGGAAGAGATCTTCCATCAGCTGGCATATCCTCCAAATGCCTGTAATAGCAGGAGCTGAGGCAAGCTAAAGCCAGGAGCCAGGAACTACCTTGAGGTCGCCCAAAGCACTTCCAAAAGAACCAAGCAAGGAGTCCAAGTCCTTGGGCTAGCATGTGTGGCTTCGTAGGCACATTATTTGGATCTCAAACTGGAAGCAGTGGTAGGGCTCAATCCCATCTCTCTGATGCAGTTGCAGGGTTCCCCAAAGATGGCTTAACCTGCAGCACAACATCTGCTCTAACTAAGCGCCTTCCTAAAATGTATGCTCAGGCACTTCTTATAAAAACAATGACATATTAATCTGAAGCAGACAAGTTTTTGTAAAATATGCATTTTCTGAGTTGCATTAAATAACCAGAACAGATGTGAACATGAAATTCTATACTGAAGCCCAGAAACTTAATAGTATACACCCAAAGATGTTTAATTGCTATGCCATATTTGAAACTATTAGAATTTTTATGTTTGTCAGTTTTTAAATTTCTAAAGTGCTTTGTGAATACAGGTGGATATGGATACCATCTTCCACAGGAGTGAAAAGAATTAAAACTTGATTAACATTTAAGTTATATTTGAGCAATAATGCTAAAGTATTTTATCCTAACAAAGGACATTTGTGTTGAAGAATTTATCTGGAAGACTGAAGATATTTTCCATATAGTACACTGAATAAGGAATGATTACTTTTAAAATGGTAGAAGCTAATGTTGGAAAGTCAAATTCATAGAAATGATGGCGATAGGGTGATAGTATTTCTTACGGATTCCTTCATTCAACTGTAGCAAGCATTTCATAAGACCAGCATTACTTCTGTTTTACTGATAAGGAAATCAGCTACATTTCAGTCACACGGCTGATATCATGTGATGCTGTCCCATGCTGGTGTCTGGAGGATACAAGCAAGGGGAAGGTTTGAAAACTGTCTGTTTCCTCTCTAGAAATTCCATTTTTCAATTACTAAATCCAAAAGATTCAATGAAGTAGTACAAGAATTTAGCAGCATGGTTGAAGTCCATTTGATTAGGAAGTCTTTCTATGACTAGGAACAGAATCGCTTTGGCATACGCATAAAGAATCTACACATCCATCCTCAAATTTAGCAATTCGAAGCAGTTAGCTACACGGACAGTTTTGTATGCATTGCTAAATGCAGACACAAAAACTGCATTTGCAAAAAGAGGAAACCCAGTTAAACTAGGTTGCAAATTTGGCCCTAATTTAGCGTAGCATTTGTGATACATATAGGTTAGAGTGACATTTATATAATGGTGTGAAATATGAGAAAGTTCCAATGCTAGACACAAAGACTTTTTAAAATTGCTTTTGCCTACTTCAGTTGGTTTTAAAAAACGGGAGGAAGAATTTGGTTTTTCAAATGATGGGAAGTCTTTAAGGATGTTGGAACACTGTTCAGTCCCCTGGGGTTCTGCCTGCTGTACAATTTTAAATGTCTTTTAGCTAAAAAATTGGCCAACAAGGGAAACATAGAGATGAAATATCTTCTTCCTTATCTGGGAAGCGAGAAACTATCAGGGCTAACATACTCTAATTGTGATAGTCAAATAAACGGTCAGCTTTGGGGACTAGGAAATCACAAACTTCCTCTTTAATATCTCTATAAAACTAGGATAACTACTTACACCTTAAATTTATTTTGGAAGTATTGTCATTTTACTAGGTTTTGGATGTGAATTTCAGCCCACAAAACAGCGAGAAGTGAGATCAGGTATAAGCCATGTTTCACATAAATGCTGCAGTCATGGCACCTGAAACTATTTGCATTTCTCCACCAAACACCACTGGAGGGCAGTGTTTTCTCCTCTGGGAACAGACCAGGGTTTTAGCTGGAGACAACTAATGTGTTAAGAAGGCATCTGGATTATGGAAAGTAAGTTGTATTTTTCATTCATACTGTTCTTGGATTTATTCCCTCCAATTTACATGTCATCCAAGTTGCTGTTTGTCATACTATCAGCCAAATTAACAGTACCCTGAATCAGGAGATTATCTATAATAATTGCAATTTGGGAGTCTTACATGCAGCTTGCTAGTGACTGGGAACTATGCAGTTTATTTTGTTAGTACACATAACAAATGAAAAATGCATATGATTAGATCATTTCTCACTTGGGGATTTTTTTTAACTTTTTCCATTTTTTACTTGGGAATTTCTATATTTCATTTTTTGTTAGAATAAAATGTATTCATATTTGTCACCAAATCAACAACAGTGTTTTCTAGAGCCTTCTTCTAAAAGATTATTTGCTTTATTTTTATAATATGATTTATTCCCTTGGGACTGCGTGGAAAATTTAGGTAATTTTTATTCTTAAAAAATATTTTATTGCTGAGCATTAAGTGATAACATTATAGTTATATTCTCATTAGTTGAACAATTATACTAAAGTATATAATACAATTTGATAGTGTATACATCCATTTAATATTTATTTAAAGGCACATAACACTGACTTCTTTCCATTGCAATAATCAAGTTTCATTGTTAAAAAATGAAAATATCACATATAGTGGCTGTGATGTGATCTAAAAATTGCTGTTTTTGCAAGGTCAACATATAATTTTGTTCTAATGATATGTTTTTCTAATAAAATATCTAGCAGTTAACCTGAAACTTCATCAAAATAATTTAAAATAATCAATCACTTGGGAAAAACGTAATAACCAATGTTTGTGCTACAAACATTTAAAAATATTATTTTATTTTAAGAATGTTATTTCTGACTATAAAAGTAATACATGTTCATTGTGGAAATCATTGAAATAATAAAATGAAAATCATCTATAATCTCATTATAAACAGTTCATTTTTTTAGAGTACATCATTGTGGCATATTTTCTACATAACTAGTATATATTAAAATAATTAGGGTATATGAAATTACACATTTGTCACTAAAATTTTTTTCTTAGACCTTTCATGTTTTCCATGCACCATAATGTACCTAACAAGTTCCCTAATAATACATATTTAGTGATTTCTAATTATTTTACATTATACACAGTGCTATGAGGAACATCTCTGTGGGTAAGTATTTGAATAGCTCTATAATTATTTCCTACAGATAAATTTCCAAACAGTGACTTCAGAGACAATTAGTTTTTACAAATTTGGATACATAAGTCAAAACATCTCCCAAAATGGACACATATGACTATCTACATTTTATCTATACCACGTGTAATCATCTTTCATTTAATCTGTAAAAAAATATATATATTAGTTGTTATTTTCCTTACTTGAGAAATCCGTTATACTGGGTGGGCTTATTTGCCATTTATATTATCTTTTTTTTTTTTTTTTTTTTAAGCTTTATTCATGGGACCAGCATTGTGGCATAGTGGTTAAAGTTGCAATCTGCAACTGTGGCATCACATATGGGCATTGGTTCCAGTCCTGGCTGCTCCACTTTTTTTTTTTTTTAAGATTCATTTATTTTTATTAAAAAGGCAGATTAACAGAGAGAAGATAAGACAGAAAAAAAGATTCTCCAACCACTGGTTCACTCCCCAAATGGCTGCCTAAACAATGCAAAGCCACAAGCCAGGAGCTTCTTTCAGGTCTCCCACATGTGTGTACAGGGTCCCAGGGCTTTGGGCCAACCTCTGCTGCTTTCCCAGGTGACAAACAAGGAACTGGATGGGAAGTAGAGCAGCCAGGACATGATGCCCATATGAGATACTGGTGCTTGAAAGTGGAAGATTAGCCTGTTGAGCCACAGCACCAGCCCCTGCTCCACTTCTTATTCAGCTCCCTGCTAATGGCCTGGGAAAGCAGCTGAGAAAGCCAAAGAGTTTGTGTCCCCACACACGTGAGAGGCCTGGAGAAGCTCCTTGGTTTGAGTAGGCCCAGCCCTGACCATTTAGGCTATCTGGGGAGAAGCCAGTAGACAGAAGATCCCTCTTTGTGTTTCTCTAAACCCAGCTTTTCAAAAAAATAAATCCTTTAGAAAAAAATATTATTGTGTATACAACTTTTCAAGTTAATCTTTATATAAGTGAATTTTTAAAAATCGTTATTAGAAAGGCAGATATGCACAGAGAAAGATCCTCCGTCCACTGATTTACTCCCCAACTGGCCACAACAGCCGGAGCTGTGCCGATCCGAAGCCAGGATCCCAGAGCTTTTCCAGGTCTCCCACACAGGAGCAGGGTCCCAAGGCTTTGAGCCATCCTCAACTGCTTTCCCAGGGCACAAACAGGGAGCTGGATGGGAAGTGGGGCCGTCGGGATTAGAACCAGCACCAAGATCAGATCCCAGCACATGCAAGGCAAGCACTTTAGCTACTAGTCTACTGCACCGGGCCCCTATATTTGTGATTTTTAAATCATGTTTTAAAATTATCAATTTCTCTAATGCTTTTTTATTTCTACCCTTATTTGTATATTAGGAAAAGCTTCCTCAAAAAAAACTTGCTATTATTTTTTTTGGTATATTTGATGACTTTAATTTTTTTCATGTTTTAATGCATCTGGTGCCTTAATAAATCTGAATTTGCTTTAGCATGTGAGATGCATATCTGATCATTTTTCTAATGGTTAAGAAATAGTCTTTACATGTTTTGTGAGAACTACACTTCTTTCCTATTGAGCTAAGAAGAGTGAATTCAGCTTCTAAAAGTTTTTTTCCTCTAATATGTGCTCCTGATATGAGCTTGTGCTTCACTGATTTCTTCCAGTGTTTAAATTACACACTGATACTCCTGGTATAGCAATTCTTCATTCAATTTCACCCCCCCCAAAAAAATTCTTTGTCATTCTTAACTATTTATTCTTTCATGTACTTCAGAATTACTTCATTAAGAACATTCATTTGAGAACATATGTCTTGCTATGGAAAAGTGCCCAAGATATTAAGTGAAGAACAGTATGTATAATATTATTCGTCTTCTAATTATAAAAAAAGCCAAATAAAAGAAGTGTCTCTGTGCATGTCTTTGTGTATGTATCTGCTTTAAAGAAATACACGAAAGTTCTGGAAGAATAAGCAATAAAACTTATCAACAATGGTAAGCTTTGGTGAGTGGAATTAGACTTCGGAAATTTTCAGTTTTTGGAAAGCTTTTATCATCTTTAATGGATTTCTGATTTTTATTGATTTGAAAGGCAGAGAGAGAGAAATCTTGCATCTCTTGAACTCACATTGCAAACGCCAACAACAACCAAGGGCTGAGCCAGGAACAAGAAGGAAGCAGGAGTTTCATCTGGGTCTCCCGTGTGGGTGTCAGGAGCCCAAGGACTTCAGGCTGGCTCCCAGGATTCATTAGCAGGATGCTGGATAGGAAGCAGAAGTGCTGGGACTCAAATAGTAGTGGTTTAACTTGCTGTGCCAAAACACGCACCCCAATTAAAACAGAATAAATAAACGGAGTCATGTTTACAATAGTGTCATTTACTCTTATATGGATACTTTTCAAAAAATGTTATACTCCTCAGTAGTTTGATATTTTCTTTATATGAAACCTACACTCATTGTGTATGTATATTTATATATACATATATATCTGATACCTAGAGATATAAAGATATATCAATATATTGCATAAGTGCTCCTGTGAGTAAATAATTTCATTGAATATAATTTATAATTTTTTTGGCCTCTAAATAACTGAAGGGAATTCTTGATTTTTCATGTTTTTTCTACTGTAATCTTAAAGATACCACTAAATGAATTTGGTCACTGCAAGGTAATCAGTTCATATTCAGGCTAAAATGATCTGTTCTGAGATGAGTCTTTAGCATAGCACTGAAGTCACCACTTGAGGGGTTCACATCCAATAGCAGAGTACATGGGTTCAAGCCCCAGCTACTCAGGCTTCCAATCCTGCTTCCTGCTAATGTGCAACTTGGGAAGCAGCAAATGATGGCTCTGATACCTGGGTTCCTGCCAAATACGTACAAGATTCATATGGAGTTCCAGGCTTCTGGCTTTGGCTTGGTCCATCCCTGCCTGTTGTGGACATACAGAGAAAGAATCACAGATAGAAGATGTGGTGGTCTCTATGTGTGTCTCTGCCTTTCAAATGACATAAAACAAGGAAAATATTTTGAAATTACTTTGTTAATATTTAAAATCATTGGTTATTTTAAAAACAAATGAACATTTGATGGTGTGTTAGCTTATTACAAAAAACATTTATTTATTTATGTTGGAAAGGCAGATTTACAGGGAGAAGGACTGATAAAAGCTCTTCTATCTGCTGGTTCATTCCCCAACTGGCTGCAACTGCCAGAGTTAATATTTAAAATTATTCGTTATTTTTAAAACAAAACAAATGAATACTTAATGGTTAACGGGGTGCTTTTTGTTGAAGATTTTAAAATTTTTGTTGGAAAGGCATAATTTTTTTACATTTTATTATTATTATTATTATTATTATTATTATTATCTCATGATACAATTCCATAGGCTCCTGGCATTTCCCTTATCCCTTCCCCAATTCCCTCCCCCCCACCTAGTTCCTCTATATAATTACTACTAAAGTACAGTTCTTCATACACAGTCATATGTCCATAATTGCGGGCATGGACAATGGCAGAGAGTCCAGCATCCTATTGTCAAGATATAGTGAACAGTTTCATTGTAAGTCCATCTTTGTCTGGAAGTAGAAATGCATACTACGTTGTGTCCTCACATCTGGATGTTAGTCTCCATTTCACAGCTACTGTACATCCCCTCAAATGAAAAGTCATGATACAAAATCAACAATAGAAAGAAAAATAGAAATTTACAATGCCATGAAGTTAAATGACATGTTACTAGATATGACAGTTTCCATTACACAGCTACTATACATCCCCTTAAATAAAAAACCACAAAACAAAATCAACATCAGGGAGAAAAAAGAAATTAACAAGACCATGAAGCTAAATAACATGCTACTAAATGACTAATGTGTAGCTGAAGAAATGAAAATCAAGAACCTTCTTGAAGAAAATGATGCTACTGTATGATCTAGGAGTCACTGAATGATTTAATCAGAAGGAAGTGTTTTGAAGAGATGAAACTAACAGAAAACAACAAAACCCATGCGATATAGTTTCCACTGATTTTTGTTGAAGTGTGTCTCTTCTAGACAATAAATAGATGGGTTTTGTTTTTCAATCCAGTCTACTAATCTATGATGGTTGATTGAGCTTAAGCCATTTACATTCAGGGTTAATACGTATGGATGGTACTTTGGTCCTGTCATTTTAGGAATGGGTTGTTCATTGGTTTAGTCTTCTGTTGTCATTTTACTGGGATGTTCTTCCCATTTGCCTTTGGTTTTGTTTGGTGCTATTCCTCTTCTCTGTCAAGAGAACATCTTGAAGTGTCCTTTGTAGCGCAGGTTTGGAAGAGGCAAATTCTTTTAGCTTTTCTTTACTGTGGAAGAATTTCATTTCATTTTCAAAGACAAAAGAAAGCTTTGCTGGTTATATTATCCTAGGCTGACATTTTTTTTCTTTTAGAATCTGGAATATGTCACTCCATTCTCTTCTTGCCTGTAGAGTTTCCTGTGAGAGATCTCCTGTGAGTTTAATTGGTATTCCTTTACATGTCAATTGATTTTTTTCACGTGCACATGTAAGGATCTTTTCCTTATGTTCAATTGAAGAGAACCTGAAGATCATGTGTCTTGGTGAAGATCACTTTTGATCAAGCCTGTTGGGAGTTCTGTGCCCCTCCTGGATCTTGTTTCCCAATTCTTTCTCTAGATCAGGGAAATTTTCCTTTATTATTTCATTAAATACATTTGCAAACTCAGCTTCTCTTTCTGTACCTTCTGGGACTCCCATAACTCTTATATTTGGCCTCTTCATAGTGTCTTTCCATTTTTGAATACTTTTTTTGGCCTGATCCAGCTCTGCTTCCAATTTTTTGTTTGCTTCCCCCGATGACAGGAAATATCTTCCAATTCTGAGATTCTTTCTTCTGCTTGCTTCATTCTATTTTGGAGACTCTCCATTGTACTTTTAGTTTGCTCTACTGTGTTCTTAATTTCTGATATACCAGCCTTGATTTGTTTTATTGCTTCCTTAAATTCTTTGAACTCTTGTATGTGCTTCTCATTGTTGATCAGAATCTTTAAAATGAGTCTTTTGAATTCTGTGTGCCCCATTTTCTCGATGTTTTACTCAGTGAACTCTGAGATTGGCATAGGGTTTTGCTCCTTTGCAGGGAAGTTTTCAGTAATCTTCATTGTGCTTTTGTCTCTTCTTTTGTGCTTGGTCATTGCACTTCTGGTTAGCAGAGTCTTCTCCTTGGGACAGGTTTCTAAGCTATGTCACCCACAGGTCTACAATGCGATTTTAGTTATTTCAGTTGGTACACAACTCTTTGTTTGCAGCCACTTGTGCCACAACCGCCAGCAAGTTCCAGGTCTGGGTTCTTATGTTAGATTTCCACCATGGTCTCCACAGCCTGGCTCCTGGCTCACCACTCTCCACCTCCTGTGATACCGTGCTGAGGCTGCACCATTGTCTCTTCAACCTTTATCCCACTTCCAGTTGGAACAGGTACCAGGATTAGAGAGAAGCCACGCATCCTATATGCTTAGGTTGTTGATGGCACTGATCTTGTCGGAACCTGTTGGACGTTAGGTCTGGGTGCCACACGGACCTATTTTGACCCGTACGATGCCATAGGTGGTATTATTTTCCAGCGGGACCAGTGCTATTTATGGACCTCTGTGAGTTCTTGCGAGCTCAGCACATGTGCAGTTCACTGTTGTCCCCTGCAGTCCTAAAGCGTTTGCCACAGTGTATAAAATGGCACCTGACCTACCACTACTAGAGTTCTTGATCTGCTGGCCGTCAGGTCTTAGGGCTACCCAGACCTGTCTTGGGTGGAACCTGTAGAATACCACGTTGCTGCAATTCACAGAGCCAGAAATGAGTTCATTCCCAGCTCAGCATATGCTCAGTCCTTTCCCTTGCCTTTGCCTCCTTATGGCTCTAGGGGGATGACCGGGTTGTGAAATCCACCCTGTTCTCGCACTGTCCGTCTGGGATCTGCTGCTCTGCCTCTGCTCCTCGTCAAATCAAACAGACCAGCAGGATGGACAGTTCTTTGTCTGGGTTCACCTCCCAAGTTCCCAGTGAAAGTCCCTTCCCACCTGGTTGCTGGCGGAGTTCCGGCTGCTGGTGGAGTTCAGATTGCTGTTAGCTGAATGCCGCTGGAGTATCAGTCACTGCAACACGACACCATTGTGTCCGCTGCTTTCCTGTGTCTGTCAGTCTCCAGGTACCCCTCTGCTGTTGTTCTGTCCTTTCCTGTTTCCTGGAATATGTCCTCTCTGCTTCATCCTGATTAAATGTTTTTCCGTCCGTTTAAACGTGTCCTTATCCTATTCCGCCATCTTGATTCTCTTGGAAAGGCATATTTACATGGACAAGGAGAAATAAAAGATCTTCCATCTGCTGGTTCACTCCGCAAATGGTTGCAATGGTCAAAGATGAGTTGACCTGAAGCCAGGAACTTCTTCCAAGTTTCCCACATTGGTGTAGATCCCAAGAGGTTAGCCATCCTCTACTGCTTTCCCAGAACATAAAGCAGAGAGCTGGATTGGAAGTAGAGCAGCAAGGGAGTGAACTAGCATCCGTTTTGGGATTCCAGGGCCTGCAGATGGAGTATTATCTTGTTGAGCCACCACACTGGCCCCTAAAATTATTGGTTTGTGCGGAAATACTGTAATTTCAGTCAGTGCAACTGTCTTTATGTGACTTTTTTTGAATTTTGTAAACAAGTTTTGAGAAACTATCTATTATAGGAAATAGGCTATAATATAAATAATTACAGAACATAGTATCTTATTTTCTGAAAAGATTATAAAGAGGTAATGAACACAAAATAATTATTAGTATGGATAGGATTTCATGAATAATTTATAAGAACCTAGACAAACAAGAAAAAATAGATATGAACTATTTTGAGCCCTATAGACTTTCCGTATTTGCCAAGGATGTTTTATATATTTTTTCTTCTCAAAAAAAGAAAAATGGTTTATCGTTATTATTTCTGACTACAAATATATTGTTACAAAAATATTTAAATATAGAAAAAAGCATGTTCTCAAAATCAACCATTATGTTATCATCCAAAAAAATATCATAGATAAACTTTTGCTTATTCTTCAAGAATTATGTTGACACTGGATACATTTATTTAAAAAGAGACCACATTATATAATATACACGCACACACACACATACATAAGCAATTTTATAGTTCTTTTTCACTCTTAATGTATGCCCACTACACTTCATTAATGTCACAAATAATAGCTCTTCATGATTATTTTTTAAATATTTCTTTTTATTTTATTTTATTTTATTTTTTATTTTATTTTATTACAAAGTCAGATATACAGAGAGGAGGAGAGACAGAGAGGAAGATCTTCCATCCGATGTTTCACTCCCTAAGTGAGCTGCAACGGCCGGTGCGCGCCGATCCAAAGCCGGGAACCTGGAACCTCTTCCGGGTCTCCCACGCGGGTGCAGGGTCCCAAGGCCTTGGGCCGTCCTCGACTGCTTTCCCAGGCCACAAGCAGGGAGCTGGATGGGAAGTGGAGCTGCCGGGATTAGAACCGGCGCCCATATGGGATCCCGGGGCGTTCAAGGCGAGGACTTTAGCCGCTAGGCCACGCCGCCGGGCCCGTCATGATTATTTTTTAGGATAGCTGTTTACTTTTTATTTATTTAAAAGCAGAGAGAAACATTTTCCAACTACTAATTCACTTCCTAATCTGGTACAACAGACACCAGGGTTAGGCAGGCTGAAGTCAGGAGCAAGAACTCCATCTTGGTCGCCCATGTGGGTCGCAGGGATTCCAGGTGCTTCCCAGGATTCACGCTAGCAGGAAGCTGGACTGCAAGAGGCATTCTGATGGCATGCTGGTGTCTCAGGCATTGACTTCACTGCTGTGGCACAACAGCAGCCCCCATCACGCGTGTATTTTTAATCTACTCAAGGTTTCTTTTTCTTTAGAAATAAGTTAAAGATTTACCTAATTTCCCCACCTGATTAATTAATATTTCCATAGTATTTTTGAACAATCCTTATATTCTCCATTAAATGTTGAGGCTTATTATAACCTAGTTCTAGACTTTGTCTTCTATTTGGGTGTTCTTTACTAGCTGTGTGATTGTGAGAAATTGTTCAGGCTTCGACGCAATTGTGCTATATAACACACAGACTTTCTGATCTCAGTGCTTTACAACCACAATTCATTCATGTCCCTCTCCGGAGTATTTGAGTCAGTTATGACACTGCGGTGTTTGCCTACACACCTAGAGACCTTTCTCCAGACTATAGGTTAGCTTTGTAACAGCCCACCTGTCTCTGTTTTCAGGCTGAAGCAACAACAGGTCCCTGGAACATATTCTTTTCAGGAGAGACAAAAGGAGTTCAAGAGGGCTGGCAGAAACTTTCCACACTTGTTTAACTCTACTCAACAACAGTCTTTTTTACACACACTGCATGTAGAAATCATGCAGGAATGAACCGTTAGTGAATAGAAACTGAAAGAGAAGGAAAAATCATAAGCAAATAATATTACCTGCCACTCTAAGCTATCTATATTGTCTATTTGAAAATAAAAAAGATTTAATCATCTATTTAAAAGATAGAGTTGTGGGGCCTGGTGCGGCTAAAGCCCTCACCTTGAACGTGCCGGGATCCCATGTGGGGGCCTGTCTTGGTCCCAGTAGCCTCCCTTCCCATCCAGCTCCCTGCTTGTGGCCTTGAAAAGCAGCAGTGGATGGCCCAAGAACTTGAGACCATGCACCCACATGGGAAACCCAGAAGAAACTCCTGGCTCCTGGCTTCGGATTGGCTCAGCTCCGGTCGTTGCGGTCACTTGGGAAATGAATCATTGGAGGGAAGATCTTCTCTCCAAGTCTGTCTGACTTTGCAATAAATAAATAAATAAATCTTTTTTAAAAATTGCACAGAGAAAGACAGGGAGAGACAGCGAGGTATCTGGGTACTTTCTGCTGCTTTCTCAGGAGCATTAGCAAAAAGTTGGATCAGAAGTGAAGCCAAGCCAAACCAGTGCTCACATGGGATGCTGGTTTTACAAATGGTAACTTCACAGGCACACAGGCGCTTACCTAGCTTTATTTTCTAAATGTTTCCTCCATGTCAAAATAGGATAATTGCATGGATTCAATGATAAAATGGGATAATTGGGAAGATTCAAATGCATAGGTAATAAATACCAAAACATTGCACCTGGTATTTAAAGATTTATTTATCTTCATTGGAAAGGCAGATTTACATAAAGTAGGAGAGACAGAAAGAAAGTTCTTCCATCCATTGGTTCACTCCCTAAGTGGCGGCAGTGGCTGGAACTTACTGATCCTATCTGAAGCCAGGAACTTCCTCCAGGTCTCCTACATGGGTGCAGAGTCTCAAGGCCTTGGGCCATCCTCAACTGCTTTCCCAGGTCATAAGCAAAGAGCTAGAAAGGAAGTGGAGCAGGCAGGACACAAACCGGAACTCATTGTGGGATCCTGGTGCTTACAAGGCAAGGATTTAGCCACAGAGCCAACTCACTGGGCTCAAAACTGACATTTAATAATTCAATAAATATTTTGTTTGTTTCCAAACAATATGCCACATGAATTACTACAGCTGTAGAAGGAAAGATTAGTTCCTACCCTTTCACTTTTTTTAAAGATTTATTTATTTACTTGAAAGGCAGAATGATTAAGGGGAAGGGAGACAGAGAGGTAGCTTTCATTTGCTGATTCATACTGCAATTAAATTGAAGAACAAGTTGTTCCACAATCTATAAAAATATAGCAATTTTCTTTTTTATTGAAAAATTTAAAATGTACACTGTACCATTTGGCAAATTATTTGAGATGGTCAGTATCCTGGAAGAAAAACCCTAAAACTCAAGTTAAGACAAGTATCCTACAGCAAATTATTCTCAGAGGGTATTTTTCCTAGCTGTTAAAATTTGGTCAGAATGTGTGGGTTTCAAACCAGCTCTGCTTCTGAGTCTAGTTTCCTGCTAATGTGCACTCCAGGAAGTAGCAGGTCACAGTTTCAGCAGCTGGGTTCCTGCCCTTCATTGGAAGCCTGGATGGAAATACCAGCTCACAGGTTTGGCCAGGGCAAGTTCCTGGTTTTTGTTGGTATTTGGGAAGTGAACTTTTGTATGGGATCTCTCTCTTTTCCTTTCTCTGTGTGTGTGTGTCTTCCTCTCCTAAGTAAAAAATTAATTAATTAAAATTTAAATGGTACTCAAGAGAAGCAAATGCAAGGGACACTTGTAAATACTCAAATACAAATGGGCCCCCAACTTACAGTGGTATGATATTCTTATTTGATGATGATGCAAGCAATATGCATACGGTGAAAACCTTGCCTTGAATTTTGAATTTTGATCATATCCTGGGATAGCAATATGCATTATGAAATTCTACAGTCCAAATCATTCACTCAATCACACTGGTCAAACCAGTGACTTGTGGTGCACTGTGTTGCAAAGCAATGTTTGATAGGTTAGGTTACTACATTTTGAATAGGGCTTTTTCTACAAATTTTCATGTGCTGAAAGGTTGGTCTCCTAAGCAGTGGTATTGAAAAGTGGTAGACTGGCCCTGTGAGATGGTCTAGCGCCTAAGGTCCTCGCCTTGAACGCGCCCAGATCCCATGTGGGCGCCAGTTCTAACTCCGGCGACTTCACTTCCCATCCAGCTCCCTGCTTGTGGCCTGGGAAAGCAATTGAGGTCAACCCAAAGCCTTGGGACCCTGCACCCGAGTGGGAGACCTGGAGGAAGCTCTTGGCTCCTGGCTTCGGATTGGCACAGCACTGGCCGATGCAGTCACTTGGGGAGTGAATCATCGGACTGAAGATCTTCCCCTCTGTCTCTCCATGTCTGACTTTGCAATAAAAATTAAAATAAATCTATTTTTTAAAAAGTGGTAGATCTTTAAGAGATGAAGCAAATGAAACTGATTAGAACCATTTCTCTGATGGGATTAGTGTGCTTCTCACAAAATCAGGTTAGTTTCTCCAAGTGTACATTGTTGTGTACACATGTTTTCACCTAGTTTTCTCCGGGATCCTGCTGCTTCACTTGCACATATGCCCCTTCCATACATGACTGGTTCCTTTGCTGCTCCTCTGCTATGTTGCAACATAGTTAAAGGGCCCTTACCAGGATACCTGAGCTATGCTTTCAGACTTGATAATCACAAGCTAAAGAAACTCCTTCCTGGGACAACACTGTTGCTGCACAGGCTAACCCTCCAGTCTATGGTGTCAGCATCCCATCAGGGCACCAGTTCATATCCTGCCTACTCCATTTCCCATTTCTATTTATAGCCTGGGAAATCAGCAGAGGATGGACCAAAGCCTTGGGACTCTGCACCCATGTGGGAGACCTAATTTAGGCTTCAGGACAGCTGCTACAGCCATTTGGGGAGTGAACCAGCAAATAAAAGACTTTCAGACCTGGCGCAACAGCATAGTGGTTAAAGTCCTCGCCTTGCATACCCGGGATCCCGGCGGCCCTTGCTTCCCATCCAGCTCCCCGCTTGTGGCCTGGGAAAGCAGTCGAGGACAACTCAAACCCTTGGGACCCTGCACCCGCATGGGAGACCCAGAAGAATCTCTGGTATCCTGGCTTCAGATTAGCTCAGCTCTAGCCATTGTGGTCACTTGGGGAGTGAACCATCGGACAGAAGGTCTTCCTCTCTGTCTCTCCTCGTCTCTGTATATCCGCCTTTCAATAAAAATAAAAAATAAATCTTTTTTAAAAAATCATACATTTTTTAATAAAAAATAAATAAAAGACTTTCTCTCAATATCTGCTTCTCTCTGTAAATCTGCCTTCCAAACAAAAATTTTATAGACAAATCTTAAAACGAAACTCCTTTTTAAATCATCTGCTTATATATTTTGCATAGCAACATGAAACAAATATAGGTGTATTAAGTGCAGTATAAACTTATAATGTCTTCAATTTATGATGGATTTATCAAGACATAATCCTAATCCATAATCTGCATAAAATTGTGTAAAAATGTGTAGGCAAGTGGGAGGAGACCTGATAGAGGAGCTTGGAGAACTCCTCCGTCAGGATGCAGTCCCTGTAGGTGAGTGCAAGAGTCAAGACTGGGAGCAATCCAGACCAAGATAGTTACAGTACCACTAGCATACATGTAGGTCAGGTCTGGGGGGATGTCAGGCTGCACCATTTTATAACACCCACTGGCAGATGTGACAACTAGGACAGAGTTCAGGACAGGCCACGTTGGGCTACAACACTAACCAGTCCACATTAGGGCCGGGACTGGGATAGTCCAGGCTGGGCTAGATTGCAGCACCCACCAGCAGGAAGGGAACTGGGAGCAGGCCAGGCTACAACACCTGCTGGAAAATGCCAACATTGGGGGAGGGCATGCCAGACCAGGCCACAGCACCCATCAGTACTTGTGAGACCTAGGTGGGTAGCACAGGCTCCCCAGCTGGGCCATTGCTCCCACTGGTGAGTGTGAGTGAATGTGGTGAGTGTGGGAAGGTGGCAGACCAAGCTGTGCAGGGCTACAAAACCCGTGAGCTTGGTTAGGGGGAGAGTCAAGCTGAGCTAAGCAACCATATCCACTGGTGTATACATGAACCAGATTAAGAGCAGGTTGGTTGGGCTTTGCCCCAGAATCAGGTGGCAAATGATAGGAATGAAAGGTAAGTCTTGTCAAGCTAGATTGTAGAGCCACCTGGAAATTAAAAGATCTAGGTCTGGGAGTGGGCCTATTAGGGAAATGTGGGCACCTCTCTGATGGGTTGCAGCTCCCACTGGTGAGCTTAAGAACCAGGGCTGGGGGTAGACTTGGCTGGATAGCCAGTGGCACCCGCCACCATGAATGTGGGCTGGAAAGCAGGGTCAGTTAGGCTGAGCTAGGCTACAGCACTGACTGGTGCATACAAAAGCTGAATGGGATAAAGGACAGACTGAACCAGTTTGCTGCACATATTGGCAAGCACAGGACCAGGGTTGGGGGCAGGTCTGGTAGGGTTTGGGGGTTGTTCCAACTGGGCAGCAGTTCCTGTTGGTATACATGAGGGCTGAGTATGTGATGGGCTGGGCCACAGCATCCATTGATTTCTGTAAGATATGGGGCTGGAATCAGAACTAACGCTGCAACTGCAGCAACCAGTACGTGTGTGGTGGCTGACGTGGAGACAGACTAAGCCAACCCCATACTCGCTAATACACACAGGAATCAGGTCTGAGGTCACCTCAGATGAAGTTTCTTTGGAGATCCCACTCCTCTTAGCTGAACCGCTGTATTCAGAACACCAGCCACGGAGAGAAGCACAGGATTTGTGTTCGGACCATGGAGTGTAAGAATCTCAACTGGGCCTCCTTAATTCCTGAAGATGATGCAGTGAATGGCATGCCCAGATGCACATGGGTAATACAGTAGTTCATTGGGTCCTGCAGAGGACATGTGGTAATACAGAAGAGGATGGAATGCAGAACAAACTGGACAATTCTCCCAGCCAAGTGTTGACAGCAAGTAGAGACTCTAAGGTGGATTATGTCAGCCAATGGACCTTGGAAGGATTTCCTAATCCTTTCAGCAATGAAATAAATAGCATTTCAGAACTATTGAGACCACTTGAGCAGGATTCTCAGAGTATGCTTCATATCAGAAAACCTGGATGACATCAGATAGCCATCCCCCATTCCTAAGTACTGATGTGGTTAGGATGCTGGGTACAGCAACTCCCCTTCTCCTCCACTTCCCCCAGATATGGGAAGAAGTAAAAGAAAATTTGAAAACAATGATCTCATCCACTTTCCATTATTCCTTGACGTTTCCCACTCTAATCAGTGGTCTATATGTGCATACATCCATCTCAACTATGTACACATCATCAAAAATAAAGTTAAAAAAAAGTATGTGTAGGCAAGGGGCCTACACATTGGCTATCCTCCTCCCTCAAGCACTGGGATCCCATATGGGCACCAGTTCATGTCCCAGCTGCTCTAATTCCCATCCAATTCCCTGCCTGTGGTCTGGAGTCGAGGATGGCCCAAAGCCTTGGGACCCTGCATCCATGTGGGAGACCTGGAAGAAGCTCCTGGCTTTCGACTTCAGATCAGCTCAGCTCTGACCATCGTAGCCACTTGGGAGATAAACGAGTGGATGGAAGATTTTTCTCTCTGTCTCTCCTCCCTGGAAGTCGGCCTTTCCAATAAAAATAAATAAATCTTAAGAAAAAGAATGTGCAGGTAAACAACACAATAGAGAAAGAATTAATTCTCTCAACATGCACAGATGATCAATAATGCCAGGGAAAACAATGTTTATGATTTCCTAAATAATTTTAAGTAGGTAAAGGACAATTTCTCCACTGTATCATGTATTAGCTACATTTCTATTTGTAAATTATTTCCTGCTTTGGACCAGATTTTTTTTTAAAGAGATGTGAAAAAACTGATGAGAATTCAAATAGAAAAATATTCTACATAAGATCTAAGTTAGGTACTTGAAGGAAACCAATAGAATTGCAATATTTGGTCTTAAAAACTGCTAACATGTAATTTCACTAGGATCCAACTGGTTTGTTTCTAACAAAGTGATTCTGAACAGTAAATCACCTTCTATATCTAAATAAGATCCCCCAATTTTTTTGTACTAAAACATATACCTTATATGACTATAAGAAAGCATTGGTTGTTAGTTCAAGTAAATGTGAGTTAAAAATCAAGAAAGATTTTTTAGTTTCTACTAATGAAAGAAGGATTTTATTTCATAAATAGGAGACTAGACAATTGTCAACTGTCATTTACATGTCAATTGACAAGAGAATGACCCTATGACTTTATCTCAAGATAAGTTGCTTAATATTTTAATCAAGTGTTTATTAATATATTCAGGGGGTTTTTTACTATGTAGTTTCTTTTTTTTAAGATTTATTTATTTTTATTGCAAAGTCATATATATATATATTTAAAGATTTATTTATTCTTATTACAAAGTCAGATATACAGAGAGGAGAGACAGAGGAAGATCTTCCATCTGATGATTCACTCCCCAAGTGAGCCGCAACGGTAGGTGCCGGGAACCAGGAACCTCTTCAGGGTCTCCCACACGGGTGCAGGGTCCCAAAGCCTTGAGTCGTCCTCGACTGCTTTCCCAGGCCACAAGCAGGGAGCTGGATGGGAAGTGGAGTTGCTGGGATTAGAACCAGTTCCCATATGGGATCCCGGCGCATTCAAGACAAGGACTTTAGCCGCTAGGCCACGCCGCCGGGCCCTACTATGTAGTTTCTTAACAGTAAAATATCTGAAATATTTACATGCATTCTAAACAGCTGTCTAATTTATCTTACTAATAAATAGCAAGAGATATATTAAAAATTTATTTGAATAGTCACATCTTGTGGTCATTTTGCACTTTTATTCAAAAGTATAAAATATTGTGTTACTCAAATTATATCCGATTATTACCAATCCTAACAGAAATTTGGGGGTTTTAATGTACTCTTAAAGTCTATTTGAGGCTTAATTTTAGAGCTGTATTTTAATTTGTCCCCCAAAAACTCAAGTTTTAGAACCAAAATGCCCTTTTAAATGTTCTTTGTTAGTTCTGAAAAGCTGAATTTTAAAATGGGAAGTCTTTAATGCATTTAAAAAGGGGTTTCCAATAAGAAAAAAAAAAAGACATTCTCAGTAAAAGGGCAATTGGGAGGAGCTGTGACATCCTTTGCTGTCAGTCTCTTGAGGCAATGGCTGGGGTGTGTGTGTGTGTGTGTGTGTGTGTGTGTAAGTATACATATGTATGTGAGATGAGAGTTTTTAAGGGAGAATGTCAGTTTTCAAAAATATAACAAAAACCTGTCAATTACTTGAGATTAAATCACAAAAAATACATTTTGTTAGAATGTAAGAATGAAGTAAAGTATAATTCTAAAATTTAAACATCTGTCTATGGTTCTGTGAAAAGTATGTATTTATGTGGAAGACAAGATACAATTAGACTATCTCCATCTTTTAGCAAACTGGTGTAAACTTTGTGTAAGAGCAATACAGGTGTGGCCATCTGGCACAGTGGTTTAGTTACTGCCTGGAAAATTGCAATCCATAATGGAACATCTGGTTCAAGTCCTGGCTCCTCCCTTTTCTTATCCAGCTTCCTGCTAGCAGGTATCCTGGGAGGCAGCAGACATTGGATGTTTTAAATACTTGTATCCCTGCCATATCTGTGGGAGACTAGCTAAATTCTGGGCTTCTGGTCTTGGTCTGGCCTTTCCTTGACTGCTGCGGGCAGCAGAGAGAAAATCTTTTTCTATTCCTCTACTGATGCAATTATGAAGGGTCAACTAATCCTGCCCAAATTTTAAAAAAATATTGTTATCAGGGGCTCGGCGGCGTGGCCTAGTGCCTAAGGTCCTCGCCTTGATCCCATATGGCCGCTGGTTCTAATCCCGGCAGCTCTACTTCCTCTCTGTCTCTCCTCCTCTCAGTGTATCTGACTTTGTAATAAAAATAAAATAAATCTTAAAAAAAAAAAAAAAGAATACACATCTTCAAAAAAAAAAAATATTGTTATCAAACATCTCATATTTGCTTTGATTTCATTCTGGATCACATGTAGGTATAATTTACCTTCTCTGCTTTATTCACATTTACCTGATTAAATGACCTTCACCACCTGAGTGCCTTCTCACGGGTACATTATGTTTTTTGTTATTCCAAGTATTTATTGCTCCATATTTACAAGACTCAACAATCAACATGTATTGATGTCTGTGTTATAGTTGAGTGTCCCTTAAAGTGTCCTTTGCATTGAATGAGAGACATCAGCATTTTTTAGAGGAAAAAGAAAGTCTTGCTTTCTTGGCCAAAGAATTACCAATGCATGCAGATATATGCACAAGGGTGAAATAATGTAGGATATCTACTTTAATTTAAAAAAGCAAATTGCTTGTTTCGCTTTGCATGCTATGCAAATGTTCATTCCCCCACCCTCGTTATTTTTTTTTTAAATTATTGGAAAAGTAGATTCATAGAAAGAATGAGAGACAAAGATCTTCTATCTGTTGATTCATTCCACAAAAGGCCTCAACAGCTGGAACTGAGCCAATCTGGAACCAGGAGACTCTTTTGCATCTCCCATGTTGGCTCAGGGTCCCTAGGTTTGGGGCCAAACCTCTGCTGCTTTTCCAGGCCGCACACAGGGAGCTAGATGGAGAGTAGAGCAGCCAGGACACAAAGTGGTGCCCACATAGGATCCCAGCGCTTGGAGTTAGAGAATTAGCCAACTGAGCCATTTCACTGGGCCCATTCATTTCCTTTTTGTAAAGCAAAGGAAAAACTATGTTCTAAGATTTCATTGTCAGAACTGAATAATAGTCTTAAGGGTGAAAATAATCTTTGTTCTGCCAAGTAACTTGCTGTCTTACCACTAAACAACATGTAGGCATGGCAGCACTGAAAACCTGCTTGTCAGTTGGGTGAACTAACAATGTACTGTATGGGTATCAGAACTAGCTCTTTGATCCTTTGAACCCCTCTACATAACTCTGCTGTTCCTACAATTACAGTTTGAAGTGTTCAGCTGGTATTTTCATTTATGTGGTTGGCAGTTTATCAGAATTTAAAACACATGTATTTTACCCAGTAATTGCAATTTTTGAAACTGTCCCATAAAATACGCAAACATACCTTTAGGCATGTGTGTGCCAGTGTACTTGCTGCATCACTATGTTCTCTAAAAAAAAAACAGTTGAAGGAGCCTAGGTGTCCACCATGGTGGGCACTGTTACGGCATCACTTGGAATGTGTGCATCACCTATCAGTCTGCCTGGGATCAAGTCTCGTCTTCACTTTTGATCGTGTTTCCTGATAATTAGTCTAGGAGGCAGTATATGATGGCCTAAGTACTTGAGTTCCTGTTGCCCAAGAGGGTGTTTCAATGGCATTCCTGGCTCCCTGAAATTTGGCCTGGCCCAGCCCTACTAGCTCTTGTGGCTAAATGGGGAATAAGCTAGAGGATGAAAGATTTCTCTCTCTCTTTCTCTCTCTCTCTGTAATCTTACCTTTCAAATAAATAAATAAGCAAATATCAGAATTCTGGCTCATTTTCTAGTTCACTCCCAAATAGCCGCAACAGCAGGAACTACGCTGATCTGAAATCAGAAGCTAGGAGCTTCTTCTGGGTCTCCAGCCTGCATGCTGGGTCCCAAAGTTTGGACCACCCTCTACTGCTATCCCAGGCTGCAAGCAGGGAGCTGGGTGAGAAGTGGAGTAGCTGGGACACAAACCAGCACCTAAATGGGATCCTGGTGCTTGCAAGGTGAGGATTTGGCTAGTTGAGCCATTGTGCCAAGCCCAGATAATAATTTAAAAAGTAAATCTCAGACTTTGAATTGAAAACTCTTTTCATCCATGGTTTATGCCTCAAATTCCTGCAATCAATAGAACTGGGCTAGGCTAAGGCCAGGGTTCAGAAACTCAAACCAGATTTCCCAAGTAGCAGCGACCCAACTATCTGAGTAATCATGGTTGCTTTCCAGGATCTGCATTAGCAGGAAGCTGAAGCCAGAGCTACACACTGTGTCCCAATATGAACACGGATGTCCCAAACACCAGGATAGCTTTCTGCCCTTATCATTTCTTACTCCCTACTTTTACACATACTCATATGAAATCTAAAACTTGGGCTTAAACATTCTTTTTTCCTATTTTATTATGATAAATATTTTTAAATGATAACTAAGGAAATGGTGACATTTAATGAAAAATTGCCTTCCAAAGAAAGTAAACTTTAAAATGTTAAAATTCTCCAACTCAAGGCCCTGGCACAGTAGCCTAGCAGTTAAAGTTGTTGCCTTGCATGTGCCAGGATCCCATTTGGGGGCCAGTTCATAGCCCGGCAGGCCCCACTTTCCATCCAGCTCCCTGCTTGTGGCCTGGGAAAGCAGTTGAGGACAGCCTAAAGTTTTGGGACTCTGCATCCACTGAGGGAGAGTGAATCAATGGATGGAACATCTTCCTCTCTGTCTCTCCTCTTCTCTGTATATCTGACTTTCCAATAAAAATAAATAAAACTTTAAAAAAATTCTGAATATATAAGTATTTCATTATCTTTTCTAAAGAAAACTGGATTCTCTAACTCTTTAATTGAACTTTGAATGAGGCTGCCTCATTCAAAGCCATTTTAGCCTGATTGCTAGCATCACTTGCCCCATGTAATCTCTGTGGAATCTGATTTGGTCAGCACAAGAATTCAAACCAAATAATTATTTCTTTATACTCACTGTTGTTCTCTAAATGCAAAGACAGTTGGCCAACAAAATGGACAAAATCTAACGACAGTGATCCCTTCTGTCTCAACATTTTCAAAATCAGAAACAGAAACCATTTTCCCAGAAAAGAAAAAAAATCAAAATAAAATTTTATTACAACATGTGTTGAAAGTAAAATTATTTTATTATATTTTAATAAGTATATTGCAAGGAAGAAATAAAAGACTTAAAGTAGGAAAATGTGGAAAGGCTAACAGGGCTTTTTCTTTGTTTATATTCACTAAAACTATTTCCTTCATTCTTATACGTTTCCTTTCCTCCTTTATACTAGTCATAGTTTTTTTCAAAGATTTATTTATTTTTATTGAAAAGTCAGATTTTACAGAGAAGGAGAGACAGAGAGAAAAATCTTAGGTCCGCTGGTTTACTTCCCAAGTGGCAGCAACAGCCAAAGCTGAGCCAATCCGAAGCCAGAAGCCCAGAGCCTCTTCCGGGTCTCTGATGTAGGTTCAGGGTCTCAAGGGTTTGGGCCATCCTCAACTGCTTTCCCAGGCCACAAGCAGGGAGCTGGATGGGAAGCGGAGCAGCTGGGATATGAATGACACCTATATGGGATCCCGGCACAAACAAGGCAAGGACTTTGGCTACTAGGCTGCCGAGTCAGACCCCTGTTAGTCATATTTCTAAAGTTAATAGAAAGTGGAAACATCGCTGTAGACCAAGCAATAAATGATACATTAATATAATAATACATTAAAATATGAGACATTCCACTTAAGTCTTAACAATCCTTCAGGACATTGGTTTCTCCTTGCATGTTGCTTCCTCACCACCATATCCCTTTTTAATTGCCATAGACATCTTTATTGAGCACCAACAAAATACATCATGATGCTACGGGAACTATAACGTCATTTAAATATAGTTAAAAATTTAAAATAGCAGATGACCTAATAGGAGAAACAAGACTACCTTGAAATGAATTTGGAATAAGTTCATTTAGAACTTAAAATGAATTTACAATAAGCAAATGTGGATTAGGCAGTTATTTAGATATTAATTTGCAGGCTTTCTTAGTGAATTCATATTTCTATGTTCCATATTATTACATATGAACGCATGTATCGGCAGCACATATACTAAAGTTTCAGAATTTAGAGCATTTTGGGATTTCAAGTTTCCAGATTAGGGATGCCTAAAAAAAGATTTTTATTAATTTTTATTGGAAAGGCAGATATTCAGAGAGAAGGAGATATATAGAGAAAGATCTTCCACCCGCTGGTTCACTCCCCAAGTGGCTACAATGGCTGGAGCCTATCTGAAGAGAGGAGCTTCTTCTAGGTCTCCCATGTAGGTGCACGGTCCAAAGGCCCTGGGCCATCCTCGACTGCTTTCCCAAGCCATAAGCAACAAAGTGGATGGGAAGTGGAGCAGCCAGGATACAAACTGGCACCCACATGGGATCCTGTGTATGCCAGGTAAGGATTTAGCCAGTAGGCTATTGCGTTGGGCCCAGGGATGCCTTTCTTATAGTTAGAATTTCTTAAAGTAAACAGAGATGGCTTATAATTCCACACTTAAAGAAAGCTTGAAGATTATAATGGACCAGCCAGTGCAGTGGCTCAACAAGATAATCCTCCAAATACAAATGCTGGGATCCCTTATGGATGCCAGTTTGTGTGTTGGTTGCTCCACTTCTGAGCAAGTTCCCTAACTAAGGCCTGAGAATGCAGCAGAGAATGGGTCAAGTCCTTGGGACCCTGCATCCATGTGTAAGATCCAGAAGAAGCTCCTCAGATGGGCTCTGGCCTTTGTGGCCATTTGGGAGTGAACCAGCAGAAGAAAGATCTTTCTGTGTCTCTTCTCTGCAAATCTGCCTTTCCAACAAAAATAAGTTGACTTAAAAAAAAAAAGACAAGTGAGATTATAATGGACAAAAGGACCATCTCAACTTTTTACCTCTGGGAACTTCAATGCGCCAAACGCATGCATGACTGGTCTCTAAGAGGCAACCAAAACAGAAAAAAGTACAAACACACATTCTCTCTCTCTCTCTCTCTCTCTCTCTCTCTCTCTCTCTTATGCTGTTTGCCTTAAATAGAATCATTGTCTCTCTCCTTTTTTGATTTTTGTTTCAATGAATTCTGATGCATTGGAAATAAGTCTATATAGGAAGAAATTTTTCTGTTTTCCATTTCTGTATACTGTTTGACAATTGTATTCTACATAAGAACTATTTTAACATAAATATAAAGAATACATGTTGAAATGACTGCATAGTGAAATACTCATGTTGTCATTAGAAAGGAAATTTTAAATTACTTTACCGAAAACATAACCAGGGCTCATTTAGCCTCTCTAAAAAGACTCAAAAGCAGAATAAATCCATCTTTAAAAACAAAAACAAAAACAAAAAAGCCCTCCATTGAGCTTTCCAACTTAGATGCTTTTAGCAATGGCATACTTTTTAAAAATTAACAGAATGAAGTGATCATTTATTTACCTCCATCCATAGGAAGAGATACATGAAACTATAAAACTCATTTTGTGTATTAGTGAACGATTCTGTTTTTACGGGACTCAAGCTCGAATAAATCTGGTGTCAATGGTCTGTTCCTTGTTTTTGCTCAGGTGAGTTGGGATGAAACTTTCAGCATTTTTTCTAAGTATACTTCCAACGTACTTCAAAATGCAAATAAACTTGAACTTCTCATCTAGCACAACTTTGATTAAAGATACATTTCCTACCTTTATTTAAATGACAAAGGTAAATCTTTTTAATGGCAAAGTGAAAAAACATTTTGATTTCCACCTGAAATAGTTTCCAATTTTTATGGTTGCACTGACTTTTAGTAGTAAAATAAACCTCCTATGTGGTTTTTTCGTTGGGAAAGAGAAGTTCAACAAAGACACTGGATTATTTTACTCAACACCTTCCGCTATGGCCAACTCAAAGTGTTGCTCTGAATTTACGGGGCCTTCATGGCCTGGTTTTAAAGGTTCTGAGGAATGGGGATTCCATTATTTTTCAGGGAAGACAGTTCTCCAGCATAGTTCCCCTTAACATAGTCCCTCTTAATTATTTAAGGTAGGTCTTCATTTCTTTAAAATAGCTGAGTTATTCAAGTTTGAAAAGCAGCTACCGAATAAACAGCCTGACTTAAACTGACAAAAGCAAGGGAATTCTGGATCCATAATTCACCTTCCACCCCTTGACCTCACAAACCGCCATATTAGCGTGATCACACCAAAATACCAGCTTGTGTTTACAGTTTCAGTCCTCCTGATGGCGGACGGGCGCATGTACACGAGCACTCGCTCTGTGTGCACTGAATAGGATCACGATCCGGAGAGCTGAAAACGTAAACACAAGCTGGTATTATGGTGTGACTGGCGGTTTGTGGTTCTTTGTTTGAATACTTTAAAAATGGGCACTCTGGCAAGAACAAAAGAGGCAGAAAGCACAACTGCTCTTACATGGCTTATCCCGTCCTTGTCCCTCCTCAGGTAGACCCAAAATAACTTAGCCATTTGACCGCATCCACAGAACCATGTGTTTTTGCCTAGTTGGCTACACTTCAATGCAACAGTTTTGTTTTCAAGTGCAGGCCGTTAATATGTAGCCTTTGGTAGTTTTTAAATTCTTCTCCCAGTGTTCTCAAGCACTATACTCTAATTATTATGTGTATCAAAACCTTCCGTGTGGTAAACTCAATGCAATATTGGATGTGTACATGGAAGAACCAAAATGTCTTACATGGATTTTCAAAACTTTTGTAAATTAGTAATGGTTCTTTTAGTTAAAATGAGGACTGGCGCCAGCATAACCCTACTAGACAACATATCTACCCACTGTTCCTGCTTAGGCTATTTTAATCATGGGTTTCAATGTGAAGTAGTTGGATTTGAGAAACAGAAAGGGTAAAGTATAAAACAGCTAAAATTATATGTTTTGTTTTAGCACATCATCTACTTGCCTTAATTTTCTCTATAGTCTTTGTCATTCCTCCATCTTATAACACCAAGTAAGTTTGAACATTGTCATCTCCACTATGAACTTTGATTCTGAAATAGGTTTTTGTGTAGCATGGTGATATGACCATTCGTTGCAGGAAGAAAATTAAGACATACAAGAAATTTTGCTTGCTTGTTTTAAAGCTAATCTGCTGAAAAATGTCAACATAGTACATGATAACTTGACTTAGTGGTAAACAACACTGTCTTGTTTTTAAAGAATGAAATTTTCCCTTTGGAATTATGCATACCATTGCTACCAAAAATAAGTAACTAATGGAACATTGGGTAGTTTGGCAGATCCCTTTCCGTAAGTAAAAGTTACAAATTGATTTTACACCTATTGATGCAGCCATTTGCCACTGTAAACTTATTTCTGACAACTATTTCTTTTAGAACGGAATAAGATATTGGAAAACTGAAGTGATTTTCTCAATACTGTTGAAAAGTAGATAATGTAAAGACATAGATACAAATAACTCATGGTCCTAGACAGTTTTGATATAGCCTGCACTTCTTAATAAAAGGAGAAGGATCTTTGCTTGGGATGTTTTAATGAAATGCCAGTCAGTTGGAAGCAAGTGATTTCACAAGTGTTGTCAGTCACTTTAGACTGAAAAGAAATAACAAGAAATAGCTTTTAAGATATCAAATAATTTACGCTAAAATGCCATACCATAGCACCTCACCTTTGAATAAGTCAACAATTTGCCTTGTTTGTTTAAAACATATTGAACTTGATCATTTCACAAAACTGCACAATTTGACTGACCCTTGCCCTAATGTTTCTTGATTATCTTACTCCAAGTGAGAACCCTCAACAAGGCAGCTTGCGAGCATTTTACAAATTATCATAAAGGAATCACCTACATGTACGTCAACACTGACAGATTTGGATCATCTTATTTTCACCTGAGATATATTCAAGCTCAATTGAAAAAGTAAATTATGGAATGCATGAAGTTTGGTCTTATCTTACACATTTTCAGAACAACCATATGAAGCTGTTTTGAAGATTCAATACTTACGGTAATATGTTGAGATATACAAATAATTAATGTAGACAGAATTGACATTTTCACATTTTACTCTCTATATCCTATAAACTCATTTCTCGTGAGAAATATTTCATATTTTGAAGAAAATGTCTGTGCTACAAAAATTCATACCTATAAAACTTCAACTTTTATTCTGAAAGTTAAAAATACTTCATTTCAATTATATTACTATGATGATACCAATAATTCAAAACATCTATGTGCTTACAGACATCCTTGTTACTCAAAATTTGCATCAATCATTCTAGTTTCTAATGTCATCACTTTCTTTAGCCACCTTATCCTACCAGTGTGTCTGTTGATAACAAAATCAGATAAATCAGATAAATGTGGCCTTTTGGATTCAAAAGCTTTGCTTGTAGAAATTAGCTAAGAGAGGTGAGGTTAAGTGGGGGAAACAAAGCTGGGGCAATGATCCAACTCTACAATTCTAATAATAAGGGTCAGAAACAAAATATTGGGGGCCATTGCAGGCCATTGCCACCTGATGCATCAAATGTGGGGATACCAATGCATCCCACATTGGGTCCCAGTTGCTCCACCTCTGATCCAGCTCCCTGCTAATTCACCTGGGAAAGCAGTGGAAGATGACCCATGTACTTGGGCCAGTGCAGCGATGGTGGGAGATCTGGAAGAAGGTTAACGTTCCTGCCTTTGACCTGGCCCAGCCTTGGCTGCTGCAGCCATTTGGAGAGTAAACCAGCAAATGAAAGATTCTCATTTTCTCTCCATTATTCTTCCTCTTTTTGTACCTCTGCTTTTCAAATAAATAAAAAATAAATCTTGAAAAAAAAAGACTGATGGGTATTAGATTATAGTTGCGCAGAAGTAAGAAGTACTGCAGTTCCATTGAATAATAGGGTGATATAAATAATGCTAACCTAAAAAAAAAATGTTGAAAAAGTTCCAGAAATGGATAATAGTGATGACTACATAACAAAATAAATGGCTACCATGGTACACTTATATTTATATATTTTACTACAATAAGTAGAGTTAAGATGAACTTGGGTGAAAAATTAGGAGCTGACTCTAAAAACTAATCTACAAAGAGCAATTATATTAGGATTATAAAAAGGATGCAAAGAGAGGGATTAGAAAGGAAAACAACATTCTGGCCAATTCATTGAAGTAAATCTTAGGAATTCTTAACCTTGAGGGCTCATTCAAACACAAATTATCAGTGTAAAGTTGCCAAAAGATAAAAAGAATAAGATAAACTTTGTTAGTCTTTTTTGTTTCTTCAATACATGTATTTTTACAAATGGCCATCTTTTTTCCAGGTTGTTGTTTTTTAAATTCATGCTCACAAGCCTATACTCTATAAAAATGAAAAGGAAAACAGTAGAAAGAATTAAAAAATAACTGCCTTCAGTGCTAATGAATTTTAAGTAGCTAAGTTTTTAAAAGTAAACTGTAAGTCATACTTTAGGGCCTACTTTTCCATTTTTTTAATAGCTCTCTAAAAAAACTCAAACCTAAAAATGCATGCAATTAGAAACATGCAACAGTGAGGCTAGGCTTAGTCAGAGGACTATTTCAATACAAGCTGCTTCTATTTTTGGAGTCCTATGGAAAAATAAAATTAGAATGTTCTAACCTCTGCTCATTCTGTAGGTGAGAATATTAAGCTGACTTCAAAAAACTGGGAGGACGGTTCTTTAGGAGTCAGTTCTTCCTCCTGCTCTTTAGTTATTAGGTGATTATTGTCCTACGATCTGGAGCTTTAAGAGCTCACAGTCAAGTTTGCATTCATAATCAGCTCCAAGCATTCTTTGTTAGTTTGCCAAGGATATAGCCTAACTATTAACAACAAGACATGGCTTACGTCTTAAACTCACATAATTTTGTCCCCTACATGCATGGTTATTAAGGCTCCCCAATATCTCATTCAGAGCACTGTTACATAAAAGTACGCAATCTCACAGTTGGATGAATTCTGAATTAATCTAGTTTAAATATCCATCTGATGCTTGAATCTCATCTTACACAGCCTCACAGTTCATAATCCTGGTGATGGCATACTTACTATTGCTGGAGCATATAGAATTGAGAACAGGAAAACTAATAAGCCAGGAATAAATTACTATTTCCTCATCTACAAAAACTGTATAAGGCTGAGAACTAAATGAAATAACTTATATAAACATGCCTAGCATAGTACTAGAAATATTTAATGTATAATAAAAATTACTTATATTTACATCACATTCACTACTGTATATTCCAAATACCTTGTGTTATATAATGTCATACTTTTGGGTGCCTGATGGTTAGTATGTTAAGTCTTGGACTGCTGAGATACTGGCGTCAGTTGGTATCCCGGTGTCCCCACTTCCCATTCAGCTCCCTGCTTATAACCTGATATAGCAGTCGAGGACAGCCCAAAACCTTGGGACCCTGCACCTGCACGGGAGACCTGGAAGAGGCTTTAGGCTTCAGATTGGCACAGCTCCGGCCATTGTGGCTGCTTGGGGAATGAATCAGTGGATGGAGATCTTCCTCTCTGTCTCTCCTCCTCTCTGTATATCTGACTTTCCAATAATGATAATTGAATCTTTAAAAAATATTGAAACATTTTTATAAAAAAGATATGTTCATTTATATATTTATCTGTTCATCTAACTCACCTTCCAATTGCACTGTAATGTGAAAATCTCCATTGCAAACATCATCAGACATTTTGGAATTTTAGAAAGCCGCAATAAATACTTATCTTTGCAAATGTCAAGTTACCCTTCTACTTCATATATCATTAAAGACTAGATACGTAGGAATACAAATACATATTAATTTCTATGTGTAAAACATCTCATTTCTATTTCCTCATTTCATATGTATATACAAAAAAGCCTTCCCTTGAGTAAAACTCCATTCAGCTAGGTATTACAGTGTTTGAGCTGTGTTTTCAAATGTTCTAGTTTTGATTATGACTATTATCAAAGCAGCCTGCTCATAAGTAGTCTTGTTGAAGATAACTGAATTCAAAGTAGGAATACGTGACTTAAAATTTCTTTTAAGTAATTAGCAGCTCTGGTTTACCTGAAAGATGTAGTTATCAGGAGCACATAATTTAGTATCAGCACATCTCTAATATCGATGTTATTTAAAGCCATACATTAAGAGTCATAAGCATCTGTAGTGACAGAAGAAGCATGCAGCAAAGTACTGAAAAACTGGAATAGAATTAATTGGTTTTGGTCTACCCACTTCAAATTAGAAATAGCAACAGGAAAAAAATTTAAACACTAACTGTATTCGTTAGGCAGGATCAGCAATCATGCTGCCCACATATGATCTGCAATTAATTTGTAAATAAGAAGATTCATCACCTGGAGGATAATAAACTCTAGTTTTATGGTCTGAAAGACTAGACAAGTAAAAACCACTAATGACTGTGCTGTATAAACACAGGGGCAAGAACGTACATTGGCTGAGCAAGCGAGGATAACAAGGAGACTCTGTTTTGTTATTAGAGTAGACCAAAAGATACATGACACATATCTGGAGATTTTTCTGAAGTGTTAACACTGCTCAAAACAGGGTCACTTAAAAGGCATGGAAAAGTGTTACTACAAGGTAAGCAGTACAAAAGTTGATTTTTAGAAAGAGTTAGTACTTTTAAAAATAAAAATCAGTATTTTACTTTTAAAAATCAAGATAGTCACCTTACTTGATATCATTCTTTATAATTGCATTGTTGAAAAAAAGTTTACCAATAAATAATAATTTGAAACAATTTTACCTTATCATTTTCATGTGTGTCTTAGATTGTGAAGAGACATCCCAAATACTATGATTTATTTATTTTAAGATGTATTTATTTTCTATTGGAAAGTCAGATTGGCAAAGAGAAGGAGACACAGAAAGGAAAGATTTTCCATCCACTGGTTCACTCCCCAAGTGGCTGCAACAGCTGGAGCTGTGCTGATCTGAAGCCAGGAGCCAGAAGCTTCAGGTCTCCCATGCAGTATACAGGGTCCCAATGCCCTGGACTGTCCTCTACTGCTTTCTAAAGCCATAAGCAGGGGGCTGGAAGGAAAATGGATCAACCAGGATACGAACTGGTGCCCAAATGGGATCCTTACGCATGCAAGGTGAGGACTTTACCACTCACCCAAACATTATTTGTTAAGAAAATAAGTACTAAATAAATTTTGAGTCCAGCACAATGCCTCAATTGGCTAATTCTCCATCCTCAGGTGCAGGGATCCCTTATGTTGCTGCTTTGTGTCCCAGCTGCTCCACCTCCCATCTACCTCCCTGCTTGTCGCCTGGAAACGCAGCAGAGGATGGCCCAAAGCTTGGAGACCCTGCACCCCTGTGGAAGCCCCTGCCTTCAGATCGGCTCAGCTCTGGCCACTGTGGCCATTTGAGGAGTTTCTGTCTCTCCTTCTCTCTTGTAATCTGTCTTTCCAATACAAATAAATAAATATTTGTTTTTATAAAGTTTAAGTATTGTGCCACTTTGGAAGAATTGATGTGAAAAATTGTATTCCCACTTGTAGGAAAATTGTACAACACTACCACAATAAACCCAAAATTAACAAACTCAACTTTATATCTTTTCAATTGAGAATTTCTTCTTTAGTTTCAGCTAGGCACTCTGAGAAGCACAGAGGCAAAAGACTGAATTAAAATATTAATATACAATGGAATCCTAGTCTATGACTCAAATAAATTCAAATATAATCCCAGAAGTAGGACCCAGGAACTGTGTACCATTGTAATAAAATGTCTAGTTGACTGTCATGCACACAAGATTTGAGAATGACTATTGGTCAATATCTGGTTTGCTATACATTTCTTTAAATATTCTTTTTTTTGTAATCAAAACTATTTTTTCAATAGTTACGGAAATATTTGCAAAGTAGGAAAAATCGACTTGAAATTACTTACATGAAGTAAGTTCACAGATATAGAATTATCTTAATGAGATCAATAGCAACAACAATGGTAAAAATCAAAAAGAAAGAAATCAAACTGCAGTCAATATGGAAAATAGCATTCAAATCTTTGAATATTCTAGAACTCAGTTATTAATTGTAAGTATAATTGCTATACTAAAATGTTACTTTAAAGCAGCTTCAACCATCAAAACATCTTAGTACTCAAAACACATGCCAGAGTTCTCAAAACAGATGTTACAAAACCTACAAAAACCATGTCACTGATTAACAAAACTTAGACTCAATTCTTTTCTTTTTTAACTAATTTATTTATTTGAAAGTCAGACTTACAGAGAGAGGGTGGGGAAAAGAATTCTCCCATCCATTGACTCACTCCCCAAATAGCTGCAATGGCCAAAGAAGGAGCAGATTGAAGCCAGGAGTCAGGAGCTTCAACCAAGTCTACCATGTGGGTGCAGGGGCCCAAGTACCCAAGTCATCCTCCACTGCTTTCCCAGGTATCTGAGCAGGAAGCTGGATTGGAAACGGAGCAACTGGGCTCAAACCAGCGCCCATATGGAATGCTGGCATTGTGGGTTGTTGCTTATCCCATTGCACCGCAACCCCAACCCCTTAGACTCTTTTTTTTTTTTTATTAGAAAGTCAGATTTACTAAGAGAAGGAGAGAGAGACAGAAAAATTATCCATCCACTCACTCACTCCCCAAATATCTACAAAGGCTGGAACTGAGCTAATCTGATGTCAGGAGCCAGGAGCTTTTTGCAGATATCCACATGGGTGTAGGGTCCCAAGGCTTTGGACCATCCTCCACTGCATTCCCAGGCCACACGCCTGGAAGAGAACTGGAGCAAGCAGGACACTAACCAGCACCCATGGGGGATGCTGATGTTTCATGCTGGTCCCATACTCAATCCCCATAACTTGATTTGTCTGGTTTATTGCAGTATGCTTATTAAAAAAAAAAGCCCCCAAAGGGCTGGCACTTGGCAAAGCAAGCTGTCTCTGCTAATGGCCTGGGAAAGCAGCAGAAGATAGCCCAAATGCTTGGATCCCTGTACCCACATGGGGGACCCCAAAGAAGGTCCTAGATCCTGGCATCAGACCACCCCTGCTGTGGCCATTGAGACCATTCGACAAGTGAACCAAAGGATGGAAGAATCACTGTCTCTCTTCTCTCTGAAACTCTGCCTTTCAAATAAAAATAAATAAATCTTTAAAAAAAAAAAAGGTTTCCAAATACCATACTGCTAAAACATCGTAAGGAGTGAGTTCAGGAAGCACGGTTATCTGATATTTATTATAGGTCAAAAACTAGAATAATCTCTATGTGCTTACATGGTGCTTCAATTGGTTTTAGTGATAATCACTGTAAATAATCAAGAAGTATATACATATACTGGGTTAAGAAGCAAGTGAAGGGCCTGGCATGATAACCTAGTGTCTAAAGTCCTTGCCTTGTCCCACTGGGGGTGTGAACCAGCAGATGAAAGATCTTTGTCTTTCTGTGAATATGACTTTCCAGTGAAGATAAATAAATCTTTAAAGAGAGAGATAAAGTGTAACCCATTTTTGAAATATTTGAATTGCTTAAAACTAGTAATTTGGAGGGCCTGGCACAGTAGCCTAGCAGCTAAAGTCATCTCGCGCACCCGTTCACATCCTGGCCGCCCCACTTCCTATCCAGCTCCCTCCTTGTGGCCATGGAAGGCAGTCAAGGATGGCCCAAAGCCTTGAGACCCTGCACTCATGTGGGAGACCTGGAAGAGGCTCCAGGTTCTTGGCTCATATGGACTCAGCTCCAGCCATTGTGGCAGCTTGGGCAGTGAATCATCAGACCAAGATCTTCTCTGTCTTTCTCCTCTCTATATCTGCGTTTCCAACTAAAACAATAAAATAAATCTTAAAAAAAATAGCAGTTTTTAATTCTGACAGATTTTGTTTTCACTTATCAGAAAAACCTACTAGTTGAGTTTACCTCAAAGGAAGATAAGCTTTTTGGCAAACTTAACTTACAGAGGTGTGTTACTAACACATACCTGCCCCCTGGTGGTAAAAAGTTGTAGTTTGAGAGTAATTGTTTAGCCACTGGATTAGGACAATGTGACATTCAATAGATTTTGCTTAATTTTTTTAATTGAACAGATTAAACTAAAGATTGTTAAGTTTAAAATCATATGGGCTAATAATGATTACAAAATAAGCTCAGGTTGATGAAGGTATTATGTAAGTGAAGATATTTGGCATATACAATAATAGAAAAACCAAGATTAACGAAGTTTAAGCCCAATATTAGTGAATGCTAATTATAGACACATTACTTGTTATATGCAGACATGACTTAGTGAGTGGTTTTCTTACAAATTTTTGATATTTACTTAGACATTATTAACAGGAACAGAATTCTCTCTATTGAGCATATTTTATTTATTTGAAAGAGTTACAGAGAGAGACAGAGAGGAGAGACAGAAAGCTCTTCTATCCTCTGGTTCACTCCCTAGATGGCTGCAAATGACTGGAGCTGGGCAGTCTGAAGCCAGGAACTAGGAGCTTCCTCAAGGTTTCTCACATAGGTGCAGGGACCCAAGTATTTGGACTGTCATCCGCTGATTTCCCAAGCACATTAGAGAGCTGGATTGCAAGTGGAGCTCGGATCGGCGCAGGACTTGAATCAGTGCCTGTAGGCAGTGGCTTTATCTGCTATACCACAGCACTGGGCCAAATCCTCTGTTTTTAAGTGAAGGCAGTAACAAGGAAATTACTATATACTCAAAAATTATCCCATCACAAGGCAAAAATGTTTTTTCTATTAATCAGAGATAACAAAAATATTTACTAAATGACTACTCTAGTGGATAGGTTCCAGGGAATGAATAAGATCAAAAGAAAAAAACCATCTGCATTTATCATGTAGCAGAACACAGCTGCAATGACAAGAGGTTGATTACAACACATAATATTTACTGGAGAAAATAATTTAAAGTATTTTTGTACTAATAACTACTGCCTAATAAAAAGCTCCAGAAAGAGTGCTCCTGCTTATTCTGGTGCTTTATACCACCAAGAGGGCAACTCCACTCAGCTTATAGTGTGTGCTATTATTTGATTTTGTATCTATTTCTATAATTCCTCGCTATAAATACAAAATATTTCTAAGAGACGATTCTTTACATTACCCTGATGACATTCTCCTATTACTTGTGTTTATTCCCCATCTTGATCTCTGCATCAATACAAATGTATGTTCCTAATTTATATGCCTGAAATACTACAGATACAAACTCAGTTTTCCCCCAAACTAAATAGGAATTTTATTTAGTCACTGTTAGGCTAAGGAGAAATGACTCTATGATGATCACTTGCCAAAGCTGTCGCCTTATCTCAAATCAACAGTCCTACCCAGGAAGAGCCCAGAATTCCTTGACCTTGACTTACTGTGCAGAGGTCAACACCTGCCATGATGAGTACCCTGCTCAGTGCATCACTTACAAGCAAGCTCAGGAGTTAGTGCCTCACCTCATTGCTCCCAACCCTAGCGCGAATTCCATAGAAACCCCAGTGCTGTATACTCTAGGTGGCCATAGTCCTCGTGCGGTAACCCCCTCCTGCACCGTCCCCCATGTGGAGGTGGTTCCTGGTCCTGGCCCAGGATGTCTCTCATGAGGAGTGGTCGATCAGACTCCCTATGGACGATAAAACCCCTTGCTTGGACTAAGAGCATCTTTCTCACTCAAGCGTGTCTGAGTACCTCCAAACCTAACAATTACCAGTTTGGATATAAAATGGGGAGTAGAGTTTGGAGATGAATGTGCCATGGGACAGAATCCTTTTTGTCAACTTTTAGTCTTGAGATTGTGGAAAATATTCGACCACCCTAAACCACAACTTCTTAACGAATTAAAGTCAATTATGTGAAAGTTGCATTGCCTTGCTATGGTAGGTATTATATACCTTTAATTCTTTTATTAAAATGGACAAGCAAGTAAAAGCTGAATAAGTACTGAAGAGAAATGTTTCAGATGGGATATGATTAGACAAGGGAAGATTTAGAATGGCTTGAGTAAGATCTAGAGGTGAATGATATAAAATGACAAAGAGGGAGCAAAAAGCCATAGAAGCTAGGAGCATAAAGTTGAAATTAACATGCAATATTGATGGAGAGGCCAAGGTAGAGAGTAAAAGAGAAGCAACATGAGAATGGCATCAGGGTTATGTAAGGAATCATCTCTTAAAAATTTATTTTATATGACAGACAATAGGAAACCATGATATATTCTTGGGGAAAAAAGAGAAAGATATTAGAAAAGTGGTACTTTATTTTGCCATCAAACTGGCTCAGTCTTAATGCAGAGTGATTTGAGTCTTCCTCAGAAAGAAACAACAGCTAGAGGATAAAGAACTTAATGTCTATGTACAGTCAGAATCCTGCAGGAATGTGTTTCTGAAGGGTATCCTAAAGCAGCTATTTTTTTCCCTAGGCATCACAGAACTCAACAAGTTTTTAGCATTTTCCTTCCTCCTTCTTTCCTGTCTTCTTACTTCTCTCTCTTTCTTTGCGTATTTTTTAAAGGTTTATTTATTTTTATTGGAAAGGCAGATTTACAGAGAAGGAGATATAAGCAATTCATTAGTTTTACCTCCAGTATCTGAAAATAAGCATGTAGATATGCAAATGATTCTCAGTTCTCAACACTATGAATGCAAGTAAAGCTTCCTAAATTATTCATCTAAAATTTATATATCAAATGATATATGTATATATGTATATATAAATGTGTGTATGTATATGTGTGTATATATAAAACTTAAAAATTCTTTAAATAAGCCATTCTACCTGGATAAGTCATTGCCAGTCACAGAAAAACTAAGGAGAAATCATCTGTAAAGTTTTGTAAATTGGTTTTAGTGATAATAAACTACAATAGCTCTTGTATAAAAAATAATTAGATTTCACTTTCTCCTCAGCAGGATCTAGACATAATTGATCATCCTTAAACTTTTCCTTCTTCTTATAAACTAGGTTCATGGGTTCCAGTGCTTGCAAATTTCATGTGTCAATTTTTAAACAAAATAAATGATTAGCTAAATTGTTTATGGGTACAATTCAACCTTAATGATAAGTTTCACTGATGTGAGTTCAATGATAAATTCTAAGATTCATAAAAAGTAATATGGTGCTAATTATGCAGGAGTTTATAAATACTTTAAGAAATGTATAACATTAAAATTCACCTCCATAATAATTTAGCTTTCTCATTTGAATTCAGATTATCCTTTTGAAACATTTATTTGTTTTATATTGAAAAGTCAGATTTGCAAAGAGAAGGAGACATAGAGAGGAAAGATCTTCCATCCATTGATTCACTCCCTAAGTGGCTGCAGCGGCCAGAGCTGAGCTGATCTGAAGCCAGGAGCCAGGAGCTTCCTCCTGGTCTCCCACTCAGGTTCAGGGTCCCAACTCTTTGGGCTGTCTTTCATTGCTTTCCTAGGCCACAAACAGGGAGCTGGATGGGAAGTACAACAGCCTGGATTATAACCTGTGCCGATATAGGATCCCAGTGGATGCAAGGTGAGGACTTTAGCCACTAGGCTATTGCGCCAGTCCTGAATTCAGATTATTCTTAAAAAATAAAGAAAGAGCTACAATAAACTTCTGTTCTCATTCCTGCTAACTATATGCATCCTTCAGGTAAGGCTTGCATTCTTCTCTTTAAAAAATTTACTTAGTTATTTGGAAGGCAAATTGGGGCGGGGAGGAAAAAGGGAGCAAACCACAAAGAGAGAGGCTTCTTCTATCAGCTGGTTCACTCCTCAAATGGCCACAGTGGCAGGGGCTGGACCAGGCTGAAGCCAGGGGCTGGACCAGGCTGAAGCCAGGGGCAAGGAACTCCTTCAGGTTCTCACACATCGTGGCAGGGACACAAAGCCTGCCTTCTGACTTTGGATCAGCTCAGTTTCAGCAGTTGCAGCCATCTGAGGTGTGAACCAGTGCGTGGAAGACCTTTCTATAAATCTACCTTTCCAGTAAAAATAAATAAATCTTAAAAAAAACCCTCAAATATTAGAACCCAGGAATAGATGAAATGACATGTGACAATTGATCACATGACTAAGGTGACTTTCCAAATCTGTAGGACAAAGACAGAACACTTGATAAATGGGAGAACTAGATAACAATCTTATAAATGTGAATTTGGAGCCCTCACTTCATTATTTACACCAAAATAATATCCATATGTGTAAAAGGCTGAAACATGTTTGAAGAAAGAAGCTACAAATGTTTTAAATTTTATTTATTTATTTATTTATTTCTTATCTGCAAAGCAGGATTTATTTAGGAAAAATGGGGAGAAGGCTTCCTGCCATGGAAGCAGGAGAGGGCTCCATGTGTCCCGAGGAAAAACCCCAGACCTCCTAACATAGCGACAAGAAGAAGGGAAAAAAGACCCTGAATGTTTTAAACTTTTTACACTGGTGAATTATTTCCTGAGTACATACAACCCAAAAGCAAAAGTAAAGCTATTAAATATTTTTTGAAACTTTTACACAGCAAAAAATAGAATAAACAGATCTGCAGAGGGCTCCAGATTTTCCAACCCACCCCCTCAGCTGAACAGTTCTGCGTTTATCTATTTTATATACTGGAGCCCCATGTAAAATTTAGCAAGATGTTCCATACTAGAATGGGGATGGGGGTTGGCAAAGAGGAGCAGGAGGAGGAAGAGGAAGAGGAAAAGGAAGAAGTTGAAACCACTTTCTAATTCTGTTCATTGAGTACCAGAACAGTTAAACAACTTCAAAGTCACAAGGAAGGCAGCATTTGATGATCCCGACTGGCACTGTTTTTTCTGTTTTGAAGTCTCCTTTTCTTAAAATTAAATGAAGTATCATACTCATAATTGAAACAAAGCCTTTCGGGCCGGCGGCGTGGCCTAGCGGCTAAAGTCCTCGCCTTGAACGCCCCGGGATCCCATATGCGCTGGTTCTGATCCCGGCAGCTCCACTTCCCATCCAGCTCCCTGCTTGTGGCCTGGGAAAGCAGTCGAGGACGGCCCAAGGCTTTGGGACCCTGCACCCGTGTGGGAGACCCGGAAGAGGTTCCAGGTTCCCGGCTTTGGATCGGCACAGCACCGGCTGTTGCGGCTCACTTAGGGAGTGAATCATCGGACGGAAGATCTTGCTTTCTGTCTCTCCTCCTCTCTGTATATCCGGCTTTCCAATAATAATAAATCTTAAAAAAAAAAAAAAAAGAAAGAAACAAAGCCTTTCTTTGCCGTAATGAAAGTCTATTGAGTTTTTCAGTTTGTTTAGTTCTTAGCAGTTTTGACAGTTTTCATATCTTTCGTATGTGTCCCATTATTCAATTACTGATTATAGTCTCAGAGAGTCTAAACATGTGTAGGTTAGAAAAAAAAAAATAAACTGAACAGAGGCCAGTGCTGTGGCACAGATTAAGCTTCCACCTGCAGCCCCCAGCATCCCAGGTGCCAGGTTGAGTCACCATTGCACATCTGATCCAACTACTTGCTATGGCCTGGGAAAGCAGTGCTGCTTGGCTCATGTCTTTGGTTCCCTGCACCCACGCGGGAGACACTGAAGAAGCTCCTGGCTACTGGCTTTAGATTGGCTCAGCTCTGGCCATTGGGGCCATTTGAGGAGGGAAATGGAGATGGAAGACCTCTTTCTCTCTCTTTGTTTCTCTCTGTAAATCATTCTTTCAAATAAAAATAAAATGGACCTTAAAAATAATAGTAAAAAAAATACTGAATAGATGTTTCAAAAATCTTTATATAAAGCATACTTCTTTCAGCTACATTAAATTTATCTCAAGAATTCACAATTAGAGATTGACAGTCTAGTGACATTTGTTATAAGCACTGACTCCATTCAAGTGTACAAAGCAATTCTTAAAGTATATTTTAGATTTTAGATTTAAATTTACTTGAAAGACAAAGTGCAAAAAAGAGGAACAGGCAGACAGAAAGAGCTCTTCCATCTCTGCTTCACTCCCCAGGTAGCTACAATCCCCAGTACTGCTCCACAATTCAGTCAGGGCCTGGAACTCATCCTGGGGGGTCTGGGACTGTTCTCTGATATGAGATGTCAACATTGCAGGTGGTGGCATTTTATTATAAAGTGTCACTTTTGAACCAATTCCATAGCACAGATACCATGGTTAATATTACAACTCTAACTAGCCTTTTTGCATTCTAGCCTAATAAAGTTACTGCAGGAAAAAATTGCAAGGCTTGATGTTGCATTGCATGTTAATATTATTTTAAAGTATATTGGTTAGAATGACTATTAGCTTAATTCTTCTTATTGAAGATTAATAACCACATTATGTTTTAAAACAAAATAAAAATTATCTAAGGAAAAATTATCTGCTGTTTATTTATTTAATTCTTAATCAGGTTATCTATGGTTTCAGATTTATCACTTTCAAACCTGTTTAGTGCTGATATTTATCTTAAAAATTAATATGTAGAACCCAGAGCAATGGCATAGTGGTTAAAAGTCCTCACCTTGAACATGCCAGGATCCCATATGCGCTGGTTCTAATCCTGGCAGCCCCGTTCCTATCCAACTCCCTGCTTGTAAACTGGTAAAGCAGTCGAGGACGGCCCAAAGCCTTGGGACCCTGCACCTGCGTGGGAGACCCGGAAGAGGTTCCTGGTTCCCGGCTTGGATCGGCACAGCACCGGCCGCTGCGGTCACTTGGGGAGTGAATCATCGGATGGAAGATCTTCCTTCTGTCTTTCCTCCTCTCTGCATATCTGACTTTGCAATAAAAATAAATAAATCTTTTTAAAAAATTACTATCTAAATGAAATTAATTCTAGTCAATTTGTGAACAAATACTAAATTCTCTCTAGGAAAGGTTCATTTTCACCCAAATTGCTATAAGAGTAAGCTATTACACTAATATTTTAAGTACTAAGATTATTGTTTAATTTATTATTCAAAATAATTATATAAAGAAATCACAAAATTCTTAAGGAAACCAAAACAAAGATTTTTAAAATGTTGGTAAAGAACTATTCTACAAATCAAATAAGTTCATTATAAAAATAGTTATACTCTAATAATAGGATGTTTTATAGACCCAATTAATATCATCCAACAAAGATGATCTTGTTTAAACTACCTCATTAGAGGCTAAGAAAGCTTTTGAAGTTTAACTGCAGCAACATTTTCTGATACTTAACACATTTTGATTTAGGCTTCATGCTTGTAAATGGATGAAGTTCATTTTATAAAGCTTTAGAAGCTTTATGTAAGTCTTAACCAATGAGTCACTAATATTTTTACTCTTAAAATAGAAACTGTCAGTTTAAAGATTTTATGAAATTAAGACAAATAATTTTTACTCCAATTCTTAAGGGAGTAAAATTTTATGCAAACAGTATTCTGCCTATTAAAACAAAAAAATAAATATTAAAGTCATATTTCTTTGTAATAAAATTTCTGGTATAAAAGCCAATTCCTTAAGAATCTTTCAACAGAGATTTGATATAGCCAATTGTGTTACGCAGGCATACACAAAAACAGTGTATGCTAGTTTTTAAAAGATCAGATTCCAGAAATATTGGGCTATTAGGTATTGCTGTTGTAGTTATTTTTGGTTGATCTTTAACCTAACAAACTTAAGGAGAGGTTATTTTAGCTTTTTAAGTCTACACTCTCCCTCCCCCAGAATTAAGTAGAGGGAGAAAAGAAACTCAAGATAATTGGCCATCTCCTCTCTGTTCAACCTCTTTCTTTTTTTTTTCTAATTTATTTTTATGTTTAAAATTTTTAAAATTTATTTTTAATATCTTTTACATACTTCAGAGGGATGCAAGTACACGTGAGCCTCTGACTAGGGTGCAGGGGTCGAGGTATGGAGAAAAAGGGTGGGACAAACGTTTCTGTTCTGTTTTTTTCAATCCTGTGTCCAAGGGGTAGAGAGGATTGGGTCACTCCTTGCTGTCAACTACATCAGCATTTGGGGATGTGGGATAGTCATCTGATAACACTCTAGAGACCCCAATGTGGGGAAGAATGTTACAAGGTGTTACTTGGGTGGTTTTGGTAGTTCTAAGATGTCACTGTCTCAACCTTTGCTACACAGGGTTGAGAAAATGTTCCCAATGTCTATGGATTGATCAAGTTGACTTATTGCATCCACACACCCAGACACTTGCTGCAGTGCTTAGCCACCAGAATTGTCCACCCTGTTTTGCCTTCCATCCTGTCCCAACGCACTCGACATCCACTGCTGGTCCAGATGAGCTGGTTGTCATGTCCTCCATATGCATCTAAGGCATGCTGTCCACTGTACAGGCATCAGCAACCACATATCTTGTGATTTTCCATGTGGCCAGGGTTTGAGTCCAGTAAGCTAGCTGGGAAGCCCCCCAATAAACTTCTCCTGGGATGACCTCAGACTTGACTCTTGTGTGTGCCTGCCTGCCAGTGCAAGGTCAGGTTTGGTCTGTTAACTTATACCTGCCCAATGTACATTCTATTGGATGCAGCTTCCTGGTCAGTTCCATCCCAGGGCAGTCTCTCATGTGAACTGTCAGGTGCTGTGACCTAGTCTAGTCTTGTATTACCAAAGGGCCAGTCCTTAGGCACACCAGTGTGTTCATGTCTTAGTCAGGGAGACCCCCAATAATCCACATCGGATCTGCCCCAGCCCTGGTTTTTGCACTTGCAAACCTGTGCTATGGTCTAGCCTGGTTGGTCCCACAACCCATCTGGTTGTTGCGCACACCGTGTGTGCTGCGGCTGAGCTCAGGCTGGCCTGCCCCTAACCCAGACGCAGATATGCTGGTGGGTGGTGCTGCCCAGTCCATCCTGACCAGTCCCAGCCCTGGCTCTCAGGTTCACCAGTGGGAGCTATAGCCTAGCCTAGCAGGGGAGTGCCCAGTTTCCCTACCAAGTTCACTCCCAGCCTTTGATCTTGGGCTTGCTAAGGAGTAATGTGGACCAGCCTGACATGACTCATATCTAATCTTTGCACATGCCAGTGTGTGCTGCTATTCATTCTGTCATGACCTGCCCCTAGGCTCGGTATTTATTGGCAGTTGCTGCAGCCTGTCTTAGTCCAGCCCACTCCCAATCCAGCTCTTGTTAGCAGGTGCTACATCCTAGCCCAGCCGGACCAGCCCCCAGCACTAGCCCTCATGTGAACTGACAGGTGTTGTCACTCAACCTGGCCTGACCTGAACCCCTTCCCAACTTTTGTGTGTGGCTGCTGGTGTTTAGATCTGGTTCAGCCTGGCCCACCAACACCTGGCTCTTATTGTTTACCTTACGTTAAAGCTCTTAAGAAACAGAAAACTTGGTACTATCATAATGCTTGATAACTCTTCTTTATTTGGAGAGCTCACCATTACACCATGGAACCCATTCTGAGTCTTCTTTATTTATAACTAAATAAAGTTCTAGGGCCTACTGTGATGACTCACTGACTAAATCTTTACCTTGCAAATGCCAGGATCCCATTGGGTGCCAGTTTGTGTTCTGGCTACTCCAGTTCCAATCCAGTTCCCTGCTTCTGACCTGGGAAAGCCATAGAGGATGGCCAAAAACCTTGGGACCCATTGGAGACCTGCAAGACCCCAAAAACCTCCTGGTTTCAGATCAGCTCTTCTCTGGCAGTTGCTGCCATCTGGGGATTGAACCAGTGGATGGAAGGTCTTTCTCTTATCTTTCATTCTTCCCATAAACCTAACCTTCCTTTCCAATAAAAATACATAAATCTTTAAAAAAGTAAAGTTCTTCTGATAATCATCCTCTGTAATCTATGGGACAGAGAATATTCAGCATCCTTCTTGAAACAGCATTGGATTCTCTTGAACTTATTCCTTAGTTTTATTTTCTAGGTTAAAAACCCAAATTATTCTCATCTTTATTCATGTGTTCTATAATTAAAACAATTATTATTGTTGCCTTTTCTTTTCTTAAAATGTGATGATGAAAGTTAGATACAGAATTCTAAAAAGAACATATTTAATGCTCCAAACAGGAAGAGACTATTTTCTTGTATATATTTATTAGAAAAAGAATGAGAAGTTCAGGAAGTATACAAATGAAAAAGGAGATTGTGGTGAGTTTTATAACTGGGGGTGAGTACAGGGGGGGAATATATATTTCAAGCACTGGATATACCTATGAAAATGTCCAGAAGTAGAACAGTGTATGGGAAGGGATGGGTTTTTTTTGGGAATGAGCCAAGAAAATAGGATGTAGGGTAACCTGCATGTCTGGCTATTGGGAACAAGCACTACTAACCCCTATGTGTTGTGATCACTGTTCTCTATAATCTTTTCACACAGTTGTTTCCCCAGCCACACCTAAGCACTGATCACCACTCGGCTGAATACTTCAGCAGATCTCTCTGCAGATCTATGGAGTTCTTCCCGTTCCCGTTTCTCTTCAATGATATTCTACTTCCAGATTCACCTCTGCCACCTCACTAGAGTAAACCCCTGGACTGAATTCTTCCTTCCTGGACTAACGCCTAGAAACCTTCTCCAGGCAATAAGCTAGGGTAACTAGGGGTAGCAGGGGGCTACTTCTGCTTACTATTTCTCAGGGATAGTGTTCTTTGCTGCCTGATGTACAGTATCCTGAATCATTCCAATTGTTGCATTCCTTCCCACTAGAGATGACAGTTTCATTTGCAGTTATATATTAGAAGTGATAAGTGTAAGTTCTAGTTCATGCTCTTAAAACCTTTTCTTTTCCTCTTCCTGCATGCTGAAGTGTGAGAAGTTGATGGAGGAACTAGGATGACCAAATGAACAGACATGACCTAATGAAACTGTGTCATGAAGACTCCTATCACTGTCAACTTTGAACATTCATAGGAGAAAGAAATGTTATAACTTGCAAAAATCATTACTATTTTGGTCCCTGATAAAACAACTGATAACTAATATACTAACCAATACAGCAAGGAATGCCAAAATTCACACACAGAAAAGGTGATGTGCGATCCCATCTGTCATCAAGTTACTGAAAAATTTTCCCAAATTGTGACCATTTATGTGCTATTATCACAATTTCTCCCATCCATGCTACTTATATTATTCTCTACTTAATTGAAAATAAGTACTTTTATTATTTCATTGAGAGGGGTGGAAAGAGACAGAGAGAGAGAGAGAGAGAGAGAGAGAGAGAGAGAGAGAAAGAGAGAAGGTGCACATAATCCAAACTGTTGTTCAATCCTCAAGTGCCTGCAATGGGGCAGGAGGCTGAAAAAAACCATGAATTTAACCAAAGTCTCCCATGTGGGTGGCAGAAACCCAACTTCCTACAAAGACATGCATTAGCAAGAATCCAGAGTCATAAACCAGAGCAGCTCCAATAAGTGCCTACCCTAGTAGACATTTTTAGAAGAAATTAATGGGAGTTGGTATTGTTGCACTGTGTATTAAACCTCTGGCCTCCGATAGCAGCACTGGTTCTAGTCTCAACTGCACTACTTCCAGCTCCCTGCTCATGTATCTGGGAAACTAGTGAAAGCTGGCCCAAGTGCTTGAAATGTTGGCCCAAAGTATACCTGTCTGTCACCCACTCTGGAGAGCAAGATAGAGTTCCAGGCTGCTGGCCTTGGTCTAGTCCAGGGATAGCCATTGTGGCCATTTGGTTTGTGACTCTCTGGATGGAAGAGCTCTCTCTCTAACTCTTTCTCTGGCTCTTCTGCTCTCTCTGTAACTCTGTCATTCAAATAAAATACATTAAAAAATTTTTAAATAAAGGAAATGTATGGGCCAGTGTTGTGTAAGGTCAGGATAAACTGCTGCCTGCAACACTGGCATCTCAACTCAGATTGTTAGTTGTAGTCTTAGCTATGCTACATTCAATCCAGTTTCCTGGGAAGACAATGCTTGGGCCCTTGACATTATGTAGGAGAGCAGAACTGAGCTCCTGGCTTGTGACATAAATCTAGCTGTTATGTTCATTTGAGGAGAGAGGAATGAACCAGTAGGTTAAGTGGTGGTTCTTTTCCTCTTCGTCATTCTGCTTTTCAAATAATACATCTCTTAAAAAACAGAAACTGAGCATTGTCTTAAGCAATAATAACTATTGCAATCACATATGCTCCTTATGATTTATTATATTATACATAAAACTGAGTTTGTATCTATTAATATGATATATATATGAATCATCTAAATTTTTTCTCATGTACCACTTATTGTATTTATTACAAACAACAAGCAATGTAGCATGCTTTGCTTGTGCCTGTCAATTGGCTTATACTATGATGAGAAAGACCATAATGAATATATCAGATTTATCTAGCAGTATTTATTACACTACTCATTTCCTTATCCCATATTCCAAATGTAAGCTTACAGGATCAGTTTTCAAATATATTTCCTTTGGAAATAAAATAAACAGAACATAACTTCTGAAGTTTTACTATTGGCTGTAGCCTCCCTGGAGTGGCATCCAATCTTATTGGCCTACTAAAGCCACGTACATTAATCGTTTGGAATCCATGAAGAATTGGTTCCAGGTACCCTCTCCCAAACCTAAATCTACAGATGCTCAAGTCTTTTATATTTGCATATAACCTTTGCATACCTTCACATATGTTTTAAATCATCTTTAGATTATTTAATACCTAATGCAATGCAAATGCTATTTAAATAGTTGCTATACAGTATTGTTTGGGTAATAATAACAAGAAAATTCTATATATATTCGGTACAGATGCAATTTTTGTATCCAAATATTTGTTATCCATTGATTGAATTGATGGATGTACATTTTGTGGCTATAAAAATCTGACTGTATTTGGTTCAGAAAGGTGGTGACTGCATGCAATTTAAAGAATAGAATACAAACTGAAATTTAATATATTTTTCTACTTTACAAAACAGAGCTGTAACAGAAAGAAATCACATTGGTTGTACATAAAATGCATTTAAATGTGCATATAGAGGCCAGTGCAATGGCTTAATTGACTAATCCTCCCCCTTCAAGCACCATGTAGCTGTTGGCTCATGTTCGGGCTCCTCCACTTCCAACTCTCTGAGGAGGCCCAGTCCTGACACATGCACCATGTGGCCAGGGTTTGAGTCCAGTAAGCTAGCTGGGAAGCCCCCCAATAAACTTCTCCTGGGATGACCTCAGACTTGACTCTTGTGTGTGCCAGCCAGCCAGTGCAAGGTCAGGTTTGGTCTGTTAACTTATACCTGCCCAATGTACATTCTATTGGATGCAGCTTCCTGGTCAGTTCCATCCCAGGGCAGTCTCTCATGTGAACTGTCAGGAGCTGTGACCTAGCCCAGCCTAGTCTAATTCTGTACTACTAGCATGTACAAGATCTGTGACTTTGGAACAGACCTGATTGGCAGCTAAGAACAAGCTATGGCTGAGTTGTGGTTCCCATTGATGAGTTCAAGAACCAGAATGGGGGACAGAGATCTGGGCTGGGCATGGATGTAGCATCTCTTGGCACGGGTGTGGACAATGTTTGGGGTGTGCCAGGCCAGGCTTGATTACAGCACCCACTGATCCTTGTGAGAGCCAGGGTGGGGGTAGATAGGCTGGGCTAGGCATTGGCTCTTGTCAAGTTGGTATTGCTGTGTCTGGGTGTGTACCAGGCATGGCTGGGCTGTACCAACAACAGTAAGAACCAGAATAGGTGTGAGCAAGGCCACTGTTTCTGTCAGGATAGGAGGTGGACTAAGCCAGTCTGTGCTAAGGACCCATTGGTGTATGTGAGATCTGCCACTGGGAGGAGACCTGATAGAGACGCTTTGGGAACTCATTTGTCAGGATGCAGTCCCTGCAGGTGAGCACAAAACCAAGGCAGACGGCAGCGCAGACCAAGACAGGTTATGGTACCTGCTGGCATACATGTTGCTCAGGTCTTGGGGCAGACCGGGCTGGGCCAGTTCAAAATACCAACTGGCAGATCTGAGAGCCAGGATGGGGTGCAGGACAGGTTGGGTAAGGACACAACACCAGCCAGTTCACATTAGGGCCAGGACTAGTGGATGGCTGGGCTAGGCTGCAGCATCCACCAGCATGAACCGGAACCAGGGGCAGGCTGGGCCAAGTCCAGTTATAGCACCCACCAGCAAATGCTGAGGTGAGGCAGGCTATACCAGACTGGGTCACAGCATCAAAGAGCATACATGAGACTCGTAGAAAGGAGGCTCCCCTGCTGGGCCACTGCTCCCACTGGGAGCTAGAACAGGATGCAGATTAGGCCAGGCGGTGCTACAACACCTGTTAGCCTGCATGTGACCGGGTTGGGGGAGGGATAGGCTGGGATAACTGACTATACATCCTGCTACATGGATGAGTCAGAATAAGTGCAGGTTGGTTGGGCTTTGCTGCAGCATCAGCTGGCAAGTGCTGGACTAGGGGAAAATCCTGTCAAGCTAGACTGCAGAACCATCTGGAGAATGCAAGATCTGGGACTGGGAGTGGGTCCAGTAGTGAAACAGTGCGCACTTCTCTGATGTGCTGCAATCCCTCACTGGGAGTGAGCATAAGAGCCAGGGGGGTGGGCATGGCTATACAGGTGGTGGCACCTGCCAGCTTGAGTGTGAGCTGGATAGTGGGACTGGTTGGGTTGAGCTAGGCTTTACCGCCTATAGACATGTACAAGAGCTGAATGGGAAGTGGGACAGACTGGGCCAGTCTGTTGTACATAATGGCAAGCACAGCAACCAGGGCTGGGGGCAGGGCTGGTAGGGGTTACTGGGCGTCACTCTGACTAGGATGCAACTTCTGGTGGTGTACATGAGGGCTAAGTGTGTGGTGGGCAGGGTTGGGCTGGGCTGCAGCACTCACTGGATTATGCAAGAGACCGGGCTAGAGGCAGAACCAACTGAGCAATTGCAACTACCAGTGTATGCATAGGCTGATGTGAGTGACGAACTGAGCTGGACTCCGTACTGACAAGCACACACAAGAGTCAGGTCTGAACTCAGAACTCCAAAGACAGGGAGAAGTGCAGGATCTGTGTTCTGACCATGGAATGCATGTGTCAGACCTGAGTTTCCTCAGTTGCTGAGACAGAGCAGTGGATGGCATGCCCAGATGCACATGGAGGATGTGGAGTCCATTGGGGCTTGCAGAGGACATCCAGTAACATAGCAGAGGAGAAAGACAGAACAAATTGGTCAGCTGCCTCGTTCAAGCATTGACAGCAAATACCTCGGCAAATGGAGACTCTAAGGAGCATTATGTCAGCCAATGGACAATGGAAGGATTTCCTCATCCTTGGTTTAGTGAGATTGACAGCATTTCAGAATTATTGAAACAACTTAAGCAGAACCCTCAGAGCACACTCCACAATGGGAAGCCTGGGATGACATCAGGTGGCTGGTCCCCATCCCTGGGTAATGAGACAGTTGGGAGGCTCGCTGCGGCTTCTCCCCCATCTCCCTTCTTTTCTGGAGATACAGGAAGAAGAAAAAGAAAATTTGGAAAGAGTAGTCTCATCCACTTTCCCCTAATCCTCAATAATTCCTACCCTGATCAAGTATGTAAACATCATCAAAAATAAAATTAAATAAAAAATAAATTACATTCAAATATAAAGGCCACCAAAGCCTAGACAAAGATGCTTTAACTAAGTGATAGACTTTGGGAAAAGAAAAGAAAAAGAAAAAAAAGCTTTTCAAATGAAAAAAAAAAACACAAAAAACAAAAAAGCTTAGTCTGGCTAATGCAGATGCTCAACTGGCTAATCCTCCAACATCAAATGCTGGCAACCCATATGGATGCCAGTTGGTGTTTTGGCTGCTCCACTTCTGATACATCTCCCTCATTACAGCCTGGGAGAGCAGTGAAGATGGCCCAAGTTCTTGGGCTCCTGCACCAACATAAGAGACCCGGAAGAAGCTCTTGGCTCCTGCCTCTGGTTTGGCTTAGATCCGGCCATTCTGGCCATTTAGGGAGTGAATTAGCAGATAGAAGATCTTTCTCCTTCTCTCTGTAAATCTGCTTTCCAAATAAAAATGAGCATATTTTTAAAAAGAATATATTGTATTTCTGAACTTAAGAAAAATAAATTTGAGCCAATTGTGATGTTCTGTATATTTTATTTACTTTATTAAAATAAAAAAGATTAAAGAATCTTCATGAAAATAGAATGTTAAACTTCTCACCCAGTAGTAATTTGATTACATATTTTGATTTGATTTATTTTTATACACTTCGCTGCAGATGCTAAGATAATTCTTCTGTGCATTATTTGCTCAAATAGTTGAATAGAACTGAGGAAATTTTTGAGATTAAATTGTACTGACAAAAAGGATACTTAGATCGCATCACCAAAAAATTTATAGCAGTATCAGTAGTGCCTTTTAAATTAAATGACAAATTGGAAGTGTTTAACAACATATGGTCGCTTTTCCTTGACATATATGATTAAGAATATATCTTTTTACCAAAATGTAAAATACCATCTGGCAGAAGTAACAATTATTCTACTGGCCTTATCCATGAAATTAATTCACTGTAGTTTAAAATGTAAATATTTTCCTATTTTTTTTCTTGTACTGGATCTATATTTATTTATAATTCTCAAAAACTGTATAACCCAAAATTTATACTTGGGCATAACAATTAAAAGTGATTTTGAATTTTGGATGATAAACAATTGATTAAGTTATTTCCAAACATTTATTAAGAATTCAAATAGCAACAGCTCTTTTTTGATACTCATAATTGCAGAGCTGGGCTATCTGAAAATTTATAATTGCTTATTAGGTATACCGGAAGATTCTGTATGTAAAGCAGTTGTCTTTAAAGCTACTCAAAAATAAGAATTTTTATAAGGTTAATGCATTTTATGGCACTGAACATGCACGTAGCTACTCTACTAGCCGGAGCCATTCATTCATTTAAACAACCTGCCAGCACTCAGCATGGTAATCAAGTCCCTTGCCTTGCATGCACCGGGATCCCGTGTAGGTGCTGGTTCGCATCCTGGCCGTTCCACTTCCCTTCCAGCTCTCTGTTTGTGGCCTGGGAAAGCAATTGAGGATGGCCCAAAGTCTTGCGACCCTGCATCCACATAGGAGACTTGGAGGAAGCTCCTGGCTCCTAGTTCCTGGCTTCAGATCAGCTCAGTTCTCGCCATTGCAGCCACCTGGGGAGTGAACCAGCGGATGGAAAATCTTTGTCTCTTCTTCTCTCTGTGTATCTACCTTTACAATAAATATAAATAAATCTTTTTAAAAATTAAAACTGCCAGATCCAGAAGATAGCAAATGAATAGGAAACTTGTCTTCAACACAACGTATACTATACATTGAATAATATGAACTTTGGGCAATTTATATTTAAGAAACATGTTAAACATTCCACAATTTCATGCACTTCAGTATACTCCAAAGGTAGTTTGGGACTAAACCAAGCAATGGATCCTTTAAGTATTAGCATGCATTATTCATATCAGGCCTATAGCCTTATAAATTATGTTGATTGGTTGTTTTTCACGAATCAGTTCAAGAGGAGCTGCATCTGAAGTTAAAATGTCTTGCTCTTTTAAGTATTCTTAGCAAGCAAAGTATTCGGATGAATATCTTTAATATTCCACATTAATTTTTAGCTTTTAATATTGCTAGGCTTTGCTATACACTCTCAAGCTGTTTACCATGTAAAGTTTAGATGGGAAGATACACAATTAAATCAAGAATCATAGAGTAGGATTATGGTAGGATTACGTAAGTGGTTACCGACTGACAACTGCCCAACTCCAAAATGGAGTACAAAGATAGGAGATATGAGGAAGGACATTTTTTCATCTTTCTTTCAAATCAAAATGTTTTTGAAGTATTTATTTATTTATTTCAGATTTATTTATTTTTACTGAAAAGTCAAACACTGAAAGGGAAAGACAGAGAGGAAGATCTTTCATCTGCTGATTGACTCCCCAAGTGGCAGCAAAGGCTGGAGCTGAGCCAATCCAAAGCCAGGAGCCAAGAATCTCTTCCAGATCTCCTATGTGCATGCAGGGTCCCAAAGCTTCAACTGCTTTCCCAGACCACAAGCAGGGAGCTGGATGGGAAGCAAGGCTGCCAGTATCAGAACTAGCGCTCATATGGAATCTCAGGTATGAAGCGAGAACTTCAGCCACTGGGCTACCACTCTGAGTCCAAATAATTTTTTATTTTTAAAGTCAGAGTTGCAAAGAGAGAGGGAGACACAAAGAAAGAAGGCTCTTAGATTTGTTGCTTTACTCTAGATGGCTACAATAGCCAAGGCCAAGCCAGGCAGAAGCCAGGAGCCAGGAGCTTCACTGGGTCTTCCACATGGATGGCAGGGAGACACCTGGGTCATCTTATGCTCCTTTTCCCAGGCTAGTAGCTGGATTGGAAGCAAAACAGCCAGGACACAACAGGACCCTCAAATTTTTTAAAAAATAGTAATAAATTTTAAAATTCTTGAAATTCTTTGTACCTTTTTTCTCATTTTTTACTTACAAGACAAAGAAAATTAGAAAGACACATATAAAGAAAGAATTCTTGCATCTGCTGCTTTACTCCTCTGAAAGTCTTCAGGACTCACTGGGTTAGACCAAGGTCAGCCAGAAACTCAATTTAGGTCACTCACATGGGTATGAGGAACCCAAGCACTTGAGCCAACATCTGCTGTCTCTCATTAAGCTAGCAGTTGGAATCTGAAGTAAAGCTAGGACTCCCCCAACCAGGCACTTTGATATGGAATACAGGAGTCCCAAGTGGTGTTTTAAGTACCAGGCCAAATACCTGTCTCAGCATATTTTTGAAATTCATCTGCGGCATATATTAGTAGATTAATTTTTTAGTATTTCAAAATACATTCCACACTTTATCCTTTCAACAATTGACAAACATTTGGGTTGTTTCTATTGGGCCTAATTTTAAAACTATTTATCTGAAAGGCAAAGTGTGGCAGGGGGGGTGGAAAGAGAGTGAAAAAGAGACTTCTTCCATCTTCTAGCTGCTGGCTCATTCTCCAAACACCCATAACAGCCAAGAACTTAAGTTAAAACCCAGAATTCCATCCAGAAATGCCATACGAATGGCAGGAATCCAAAGACTTGAACTATCATATGCTGACTCTTATGCTGGCCACCAAAATGAAGCTATACGGAAGACAAGGGGAGACCCCACCCAGGTATTCTGACATGGATGGCACAGGCCCAAGCACTTGAGCCATCACCTGCTGCCAGGAAACCGGACTAGAAGTAGAGAGGTCATGACTCAAACTTACACTCTGATAAGGAATGTAGGCATCCCAAGCCACAGCTTAACCTGTTGTAGTACATCACCAGGCACTGAGGACTATTATTAATAAGGTTGATATGAACTACCATATACAGGAAATGGGTATATTTATATATATAAACTTTATTTTATTTACTTTTTTTTTCTGAGAGCAAGGTTGCAATCACCCCCATCCACTGGCTTGCTCACTTCCTGAAAGGTCACAATGGCCAAGGATGCATCAGGCAGGAGCCAGGATGCAGGAACTCAACCCAGTTTGGTTATTCAGGTGGCAGAAATCCAGGCACTGAAGTCATCACTGTTGCCTTCCAGGGACTGTATTGGCAGGAAGTTGTGAATTAGGTATTAAACCCAAACATTCAGATATGAGACAGAATTGTCTTAAGCTGTGTGTGTGTGTGTGTGTGTGTGTGTGTGTGTATGTATGTTTAAAGATTTTTTTTTATTGGAAAAGCAGATTTTTGTGAGGCGAACGTGATAACCACTACACTACGGAAACCACATGGAAAAGCAGATTTTTACAGAGAGAAGGAGTGAGAAAGATCTTCTCTCTGCCGATTCACTCCCCAAATGGCTGCAACTGCCAGAGCTGAGCCTGATTTGAAGCCAGCAGCCGGGAGCTGCTTCTGGGTTTCCCATGTGGGTGCAGGGTCCCATTCTCTACTGCTTTCCCAGGTCATAAGCATGGAGCTGGATGAGATATGGAGCAACTGTGACATGAACAGGTAGACTATATAGGATGCTGACACCACAAGCAGAGACTTAGTGCACTATGCCACTACTCTGGCTCCCACTATTTCTATATATTGTACTTTTTTGTTTTTCTATTTCTTCATTATTGCTGCTTCTCATAACATTAATTTTGTATTGTGTAGGACATTTAATTCTGGTATTATCCTTTTTTTAAAAAAGATTTTTATTTACTTTTATTGCAAAGTCAGATTATCAGAGAGGAGGAGAGACAGAGAGGAAGATCTTCCATATGATGATTCACTCCTCAAGTGACTGCAACGGCTGGTGCTGCGCTGATCTGAAGCCAGGAACCTCCTCCAGGTCTCCCACGCGGGTGCAGGAATCCAAGGCTTTGGGCCGTCCTCAACTGCTTTCCCAGGCCACTAGCAGGGAGTTGGATGGAAAGCGGGGCTGCCGGGGTTAGAATCTGTGCCCATATGGGATCCCGGCACATTCAAAGCAAGGACTTTAACCACTAGGCCACTGCTCCGGGCCCGATATTGTCCTTTTCATAAAAAGTTATTTATTTGTTAGGCAGAGAGAGCATTCCATTTGCTGGTTCAATCCCAACAATAGCAAGGGCTTGATCAGGCACAAGTCATGAGGCAGGTACTCCATCTGAGTCTGTCATATGGGTGGTAGGTACCCAAATACTTGAGCCACTAAGGGCTGCAGAGACCAGAGCCGAACAGATTCAAAGCAGGAGCCACGAGCTTCTTCTGGTTCTCCCACATGGGTACAGAGACCCAAGGACATAGGCCATCCTCCCCTGTTTTCCCAAGCCATAAACAGGGAGCTGGATTGAAAGTGGAGCAGACATGACATGCACTAGCTCCTGTATGGGATGTTGGGGCTTGAAGATGGAAGATTAGCTTGTTGAGCCACAACACTGCCAATCCCCCCTACCAACCGGTTTGTTTTTTCTTTTAATATTGTTTTAGTCATTGCTCTAGGGACTATAATTAACAAATTACAACAATCTAATTCAGACTTAGGAGTTTAAATTATATACAAAAACTGCTACCATACAGTTTCATTTTCTCCTTCTTTTGCTTTTGTAATTGTTAAACTATTTTTGTACAAATATGCCTGTTAATACAGACAACTTGACTATTGCTTTATGCAGTTGTATTAAAAAATATATTTATATTTTTATATTTTCTTATGTGGTCACCTTTTGTAATTATTTATTCTTTCATGCAAACAGCTGTCTTTTTATTACAGCCTGAATGAGTCCCTTTAGCTTTGGTACAGATTTTCTAGTGACTGACTCTTTTAATGCGTACATTTTTGTAAATGTATGAATATTTCAACAATCTGTAATTTATTTATATTTTATATGAATTTATTATTTAATTTGAAAGAATTTCAGGGAGAGAAGACAGAGATCTCCCATCCACTGGTCCACTTCCCAAATAGCCATAACAGCCATTAATGGTCCAGTTCAAAGTCAGGAATCCAGAACCCAGTCAGGTCTCCCACGTGGGTGACAGGGACCCAAGCATCCTGGCCATTCTCTACTGCCTTCCCAGGGATATCAATAGGGAGCTTGATCGAATATCCAGGACTCAAAAAAGTGGTCATATAGGATTCCATCATCACAGGTGAACATTCACTTATTGGCCTCTATTTTTAACTTTTTAAAAAAATTTATTTATTTGAAAGGCAGAGAAGCATAGCTTGAAGTCTTCCTGACAACTCTCCCCCAACCCACATCTGGGCTACAGCCATTGTCTTGCTATCAGAGCACAACTGAAGCTGTATTTGAGTTTGTTGAACTGAGCCTCAGTATCTCTCTGTCCCATAAAATCCATTTGTCTTAGAATTTTCAGCATCTAACAGAGTGCTTGCTATATAAGAAGCTCTCTTGGCCAGGGCTGGGCCAGGCGGAAGCCAGAGCTGGGAAGCCTACCCAAAGAGAGAGACTTTTAATTTGCTGGTTCGCTCTCCAAAAACCTACGATAGCCAGGGTTAGGCTAGGCCAGATCCAGAAGCCCAGAGCTCAACGCAGCTATTCCAAAATGGTGGTAGAGACACAAGTATATGAGCCATCACCTGTTGCTTCTTAGGGTGCACATTAGCAAGATACTGGAGTCAGAACTTGAGCCAGCACCTGATCTCCAGCACCTTGGTAGGGCATGTGGGTATCCCAAACAAATGCTTGCCTACTTTCTTCAGTTCTGAAGGGGGGTTTTTGATGGAGGCAGAATTTTTGTTTGATGTTATTCTTCTTTCTGTACCTCAAATACCTCTGGTTTTCTTGTTCCTAGTTGTAAACCCTGAGGATTTTGTGTTGAGTGTCTTTTTTTGCCAAGATTCTCTCTCTGTCTTTGGATTTCAATAGGTCAATTGTAGTTTGCCAAGGGGTAAATCTCTTCATTTATCCTACTTGGTATTTGTACAGCTTCTTGAATGTGTAGATCAACGGGTTTTTACCATATTTTTCTTCAAATGTTATATTTACTCCTTCCTTTTTCTCTCATTGTTGAGAGTCTCATATGCTTATGCTATGCCCCACTGGTCTGTGAGGCTGTTCTGTATTTCTTAATTCTCAGGGTAATCCCAACTGATGCATATTCAAGTTTGTTGATTCATCATTTCACTTGATCAGATCTGCCATAGGAGGCCATCTATCTGTTTTCATGTTAGCTGTTGCTATGATTCAGGTATGATTTGCCTCCCAAAGTTTCAAGTAAGTTTGGTCCCCAGTGTGGTACTTTGGAGGTGGTAGAACCTTGGACAGTAAGAGCCTAGTGGAAAATAATTAGGTCATGGGGCTCCATCCTTGTGAATGCATCAAAGGAGGGGGTCAGATCTCGTACATTAGTTCCCATGAGAATGTATTGTAAGAGGCGAGGCTGGTGTTCTGACTCCCTCTTCCACATTTCCTCTCATCACTGTGATGCCATCTATTAAAGCCCTCATCAAGGCCATATGGTTCAGTGCTGGTGCAATACTGTTGAACCTCTTCAGTGGAGAGCTAAATACACCTTTCTCTCTTTTCTTTCAATGAAGTGTCCCATCTCAGCTGTTTTGTTATGGCAACACAAAATTGACACCTATATTTTTCAACTCAAGATTTATTTGGGTTATAAACACTAATTTATATCTCTATCAGTATATAATTGTTTTTCTACTTCTTTACATGTGGTTTCTTTCAGCTTTGTGAGCATAGATCTTTTAATTCAAGTGTGTAGGTTTCCTCACGCATAGTTTCTGTGAATAGTTCTGTGGATTGGACCATTCATTCTAGCTTCATTCTACAAATATACTTTTTAGTTTGAAACTGGACATTTAAAAATAATATATGACAACTTTTGATATGTTCTGACTTGTTGTTCTGTTGTTGTAATAATTGTTGGTTTTTGACTTTCCTGAGCTCTTCTTTAAAGAATTTATTGTGTGTGACTATTCAAGTTTACTTGACAATCTATTTACTTGACAATCAACTAATGATTGAACAAAAGTTTCCTTAAATATCTGTAATCAAGAAGTCCCATAACTTGTGCTGAAAGGCTTAATATATGGTGTGTTGAGCAATGACTTTAACAGTTATCCAGGGCAATTTACACTTTTGCCTTAGCATGTATGTATTCTTGCCACAACAGAGTCTCAAGGCCAGAGGCGAATGTGACTGGCCCTCTTGGCATGTTTACAGTATTCAAACAGCAGTACACATGTGTAGACCGCAAGCACTCAGGCTGCATTCTGAGTTCCCAGTAGTACGTCAGCGATGTTAAGGCCTCCACAGACATCTCATTCTCCAGCTAAATTATTTAGTATGGCTGGTGCAAACACTGCTCTAAACAAAGCTGTGGACTTTTTATTTGTTTTTACTTGTTTGTTTCTTTTTTGACACTTATAGTGAAGGAGGGAGTTGTGAGGTCCACACGTGGAATCTTTTTTTTTCTTTTTTTTAAGATTTATTTTATTTTTATTGGAAAGTCAGGTATACAGAGAGGAGAAGAGACAGAGAGAAAAGATCCTCCGTCCGTTGATTCACTTCCCAAGTGGCCACAAAGGCCAGTGCTGTGCTGATCCAAAGCCAGGAGCCTGGAGCCTCTTCTGGGTCACCCATGTGAGTGCAGGATTCCAATGTTTGTGGCCGTCCTCGACTGCTTTCCCAGGCCACAAGCAGGGAGCCGGATGGGAAGCAGGGCCGCCAGGATTATAACTGGTGCCCACATGGGATCCCAGCGTGTGCAAGGTGAGGACTTAAGCCGCTAGGCTATCACGCCGGGCCTCACAAGGGCATGACTGGGTTTCTATAGCACAACAAATTGTTGACAATGAGAAACTGGGTTAAAGGGAGAGACTGGAGGCAGGGGATGAAGGCAATAATCCTAACAGCATTAAAAAAAAAATGAGGAAGTTTTGGGTTAAACTAAACTGGAAGAAGAAAGAGTTGGATTGGAAAAGGTATCACAGAGATTAGAGACTTTATATTATCCACAGTAATTAACTGAGAAGCCAGGGGGAGAGGTGAACAAGTATTGTGTACTGTTGGGTTCTGACTAGAGAAATTACTTGTAGGGAGGGCTTATTCATGCACTCTCACACGCACACACACACGGAAAAAGCAGCAGTGTAGGTTTCGGGGAAAGTATAAAATCTATTATTTCCCATGAATAACAATATTACATGTTTTTGGATGGAGATGTGAACATACTGTGGTATTCAAATCATAGCCTTAGACCTTTACTCACCCTCCATCCAGTAGCTTAACAATCACTCTTACGAATGCTTGGCAGAGTTATTAGGAATGTACCTGAGAAAGAGGGACTTGATAAACACGTTGCCCTAAACAGAGGCCTAACTACATCCAGAGTGTGACATGCACATGTTAATAGTTATTCCTGTTTTTAGAAAACCTAGAACAGAGCAGATTAATCCGTGAAACATGCTGTTGATAACCATATGGTGAAACACTTGAGAATAACGACTCCTCAGACCCTGAAAGTAAAACTAAAATGAAATTAAAACATTTGGGAACATCAATTTTTCTTGAAATTCAAGGCTTCCAAAGCAATAATAGAGGTGGGGTCAAATGGACGACGGAGAACAGAGTCTGAGCATTCCTCTCCAATCTTACTAGCCCTTTTTCTTTTTCGTCTCTCAGGTGACCAACTTAAGTCTAGTTCACATTTACCTCAGAGTTTTTGTGGAGGGCCGCCTTCGCGGTGTGGAGAACACAACGAACGGGCTCTGGGTTACACCAAAGCAGGAGCTGCGTTTCCCAACCAGTTCCCCGGGGGGACCTGCGGCGTCCCCACAGCTCCCCCGCCGCCGGCCACGAGCCAGCACGACCTTGGCGCGGCGGGAGCGGCCGGGACGCGAACTCGCGCCTCCTCCTCCCCGTCAGCCCCGGCGCCGCGCGTTGCTCCCGGGACTCCCCTCCCGCGTCGCCTCCAATTGGCCGTCGGGGGAACGGAAGCCGCCGCCGAGCGGCGAACCCGGAAGTGCTTCTCGGCGGAGGCCTCGGCGACTCTTTTGAATGGAATCGGGCTGATTCATCCCCGGTTCGCGAAGCCGGAGCCAGAATCGGGCCGGGTCCGAGCCGCTGCCGCTGCCTCCGCCGCCGCGTGACTGCCGCGTCAAGACGAGGGTCCAGACTGCGACCTCCTGCCCCTGCCTTTTTTCTGGTAAGGCTGAGAAGGCGGGCCCGGGAGCTCCGGGGAGACAGCCACGCTAGGCCGCTGCCATCCACGGGCTTTCCTGAGTCATGTTGCCCAGCCGGAGAGCTACCGGGGGCCGGGGACGTTCGAGAGGAGCCCGTCGTCCTCCTAACCGGTTCTTGGGAGTCTATGCCGTGGTCGGGACTGGATGTCCTCTTCCTCTACTAGTTCCCATGTTTTGGGAACCCGTCTCTCACCCGTGGGGAGCTCTTGTTTATGGCCTGTTTATGCTCTGTGCATCGTTGATGCTGTGCGGAAAAACTTTAGGCAGAGGAAGCAAGAGAGAGGGAATAAAATTAACTTTCCCGTTAGTTGCATGCGTGCTGTAAGATCAATCCCTCCTGTAGTTTTAACTCATTTTCCTCTTAGTGTTAGATTTTCGACTTGGTCTAGAAAATAACCGAAACTTCTTGGAGATTCATGGGTTGCTAACCTTGAATATTAAGGTTACGCCTGTTCATTCGTGTTCAGTGTTGTCCTTACTGAGTAACTGAGAAATTGATTACATTTCCCGCTTTCAGCAAAGTGGGAATCTGTTGCTGTGTGTTACTTCTTGCAACTTGCTTTTTCCTGAGGGCTTTTTCAAAAGAAAATCTGAACTTTTTGGAGAGAATCTCAAGCTAAATCTAGTTCCTGAGTGAGAGTTTCCAGAAATTGAAACAGTGACCGAAAGTTGTTCAAACATTGTCATGGGAAGATCGGAAGAGGCTTGAAAAGTTAGCTTAGAAGCAGAGTTCTAGTGGATCCTCCATCTGACTTTCCAATTAAAAAAAAATAAACCTTTAAAAAAAAATATAGTGCTAGTGTGAAAAATAGTATTTGTTGCTGCTCAGAGAAGTGTGTTTTTCGTGCTGCTGGTTTTCCTGTGTGTGCGTAAAGCCAAGGACAGGTACTAATGATGCTGGAATAAAGCTGAACCCAGCTTCAGTGCAGATGAGTAGCATGATCATGGGTTTCCGGTGGCCCATTTAAAGTTTAAATTATATGTATTTTAAACAAATGGTATGGGTTAAGCGATATAGTGGCTCAGAAGTAATGACAGGTAAAGTGTGTTGAGTGAAGCAATAGCTGAAAAGCTGAAGTTGCCCCAGAACAAAATTAAATCTTTTTTATTATTATTCTTTATTTTATGACACCATTTAATAGGCACTAGGGTCTGCCCACCCCCTCCTCACCCTTCCCTCCCCTCCCCATTGTTCTTCCCTCAAGTCTTGCAAGTAGGTGTCTTTGGTGTACCAAAGTTAAATCTTGCCAATTTGGAAGATTTCTTTGCCCTCATGGTGATTGGTTAATAATACTGCCATTGTAATATGTCTGATATGGATTCATCTAGTTTTTTAATTGCCATGTAAACTTTGTGCTTCATATTTACATAGTTCAATACCATTTATTTGAAAATCAGTTACTTGAAGTAATTATACTTTTTTTGTTTTCAATAAGAATCTTTCATAGTTTTATGTTCTCCTGTGAATGTTTGGCTTGCAAATTTTTGTGATTCCTTATGAATTTATCTCACCCTATTGTACTCACTTGATATTTATTGTTATACTTTGTGATATTTTGGTGTACCCCTTTATAAAATGAGAAAATTAGAATTAATATCTTCCAGTTCTAAGATAATAGTAACAATAACAGCATTTATTGAATATCTAGGATGTTTGAATTTAATCTCATGACAGATTTGCAAAAAATATTACCCTCTTTTTAGAGACAAAATCAAGTTTAGAAGAAGCTATCTTGTCCAGATCATACAATGAGTAGTAGGTAAGTGGTAAAGCCAGGATTCAAATCTAGGTTGGCTGGGAAGCCTTTCTTTGATACAGCTGTCCTTTTACAGTATATAATTTTTACAAGTTTGTGTCTCACTCCCCCTGCTTTCACATTGTATGCACTTTCAGTGCAAACTGCTGTTTCTTGAGTCATATTATAAATGAGCTTTTGAGGCTCCTGCTCTTTTTTTGTTTGTTTGTTTCTTTTATTGGAAACCCAGATGCATACAGAGAGGAGCAGAGACAGAGAGGAAGATCTTCCATCTGATGGTTTACTCCCCAAGTGAACACAACAGCCGGTGCTGTACCCGATCAAAAGCCAGGAGCCAGGAGCTTCTTCGGGTCTCCCACGCCAGTGCAGGGTCCCAAGGCTTTGGACCATCCTCGACTGCTTTCCCAGGCCACAGCAGGGAGCTGAATGGGAAGCGTGGCTGCGGGGATTAGACCAGAGCCCCTATGGGATCCTGGTGCATGTGCAAGGCGAGGACGTTAGCCGCTAGGCTATCACGCTGGGCCAAGGCCCCTGCTTTTTGACAGCTATAACAATTTGCTGTGTATCTATATACCTTCTGTATTGCTTTTATATCTAAGAATTTAAAGCATTTCCTTTAATGGTATGGCATAATACTTTATGAACTTTACTAAATTCTGAGTAATCCAGTGCCTTTTCTCCAGTGTGATTAGTTTAGTACTCTGAAATAGGAAACCTGATGTTTTGAAACCAGTGAGTGGCTAGCTATTAAGCAAGAGCAGTCTATGTTCATAAGATAGTAGTGCTAATGACAGCTTCTAGCTGCTCATGATTTATTTACCATATACCAAGCATATTAAAAAATGTTGTTGTCTTTAATCTCTATGAGACAGATAATACAGTTTGCGTCATTTTGCAGATGAGCAAACTGAGACTGAGAGTAGTATTTAACTCAAAGACACAGAGCCTAGGGGCTGTTACAGCCTGTATTTGAATCCTGGCACTCTATCTTGTGAATAATGGCACCAGAAAAAAGTAGTCACATTTTCCATGTGCTTGAGCTCTGTGGACTCTTCATTTTTGTTTTGTATCTTTTCGTTATTTTAAAAAAGATTTAATTACTTATTTGAAAATCAGACTTACAGAGAGAGAGAGTTATCAGTTACAGAGTTAAAGAGAGAGAGTATAAATGTATGATAGTGCTGGGTTACTCTCCAGATGTCCACAATAGGCAATGCACAGCCAGGAAGCAGAGGCTTCTTTCCTGCCTCCCACATGGGTGTCACTGGCCCAGGCAGTTGGGCCATCTTTTACTGCTTCTTTGAAGTCAGTTAGCAGGGGGCTGGATTGGAAGTAGAGCTGCCAGGACACAAACCAGTAACCATATGGAATGCTCACATTATAGGTGGTGGCTTTAACAACTATCCCACAATGCTGGCCCCAATTTTTAGGTTGTTTTATGAATAATTAATAGAAATAAAAATAATGGAACAGAAACGCAGTTATGTTAGAAATATTACTAAAGATTAAATATAGGAAATATGTGTTTATTCTGTATTTTCCTGAAATCAAAGGTGTATGTACCTGAAGTGTGCAACACTCTTTGTAATTGATTGTTCATCAAGTGTTATGCATGCTCTTAAACCATATCTTCTTGTAAAGATCAGTTTGATATTTCGGATATGAAACCACTGGACCCTGGTTTGTTGCTTCTCGTTCTTGTACTTGCAACGCTTTGTGTGTGTTTAACTATGTGTTGTGGGCCCGGAGCAGTGGCCTAGCAGCTAAACTCCTCGCCTTGCACATGCTGGGATCCCTTATGGGCACCATTTCTAATCCCGGCAGCCACGCTTGCCATCCAGCTCCCTGCTTGTGGCCTGGGAAAGCAGTAAAAGATGGCGCAAAGCCTTGGGACCCTGCACTGGCGTGGGAGCCCCAGAAGAGGATCTGGGATCCTGGCTTCTGATCGGTACAGCACCGGCTGTTGTGTTCACTTGGGGAGTGAACCATCAGATGGAAGATCTTCCTCTCTGTCTCTCCTCCTCTCTGTATATCTGCCTTTCCAATATAAATAAATAAATCTTTCTAAATAAATAAATATGTGTCACCTAAAATTTAACTTCACCATTTTTGGTGTACAGTTATGTGGTATTGAATATATTCACACTGTGGTATAACCATCATCATCTCTAGAAGTTTTTATCTTCCCAGTTATAGTATTTCTGAAAATATTGGCAGCTCAAAGTTTTGCTGAAGAGTGGAGGGCCATTTTCTTTGGTCCATAATTGCAGAACATTTTATTTTTATGAAAATCAACTAGAATTAGTCCCATGAATTTTTGTTTGTTTTATATCTTTGCTCACCTTTGTATAAACTTCAGCATTTGTCTATAGATGAATTGTATCAGCATTGTAAAAGAATAAATAATATATCATGTTTCTTTAACAAAACAAGTGTGTTGTAAAATAGTATGTGATGAAGTTCTTCATTTTGAATGACTAATTGGATAAGAATGCTATAACCTTTTAAAATCTTGAGATACTTGCTGATTGCCCCCTTTAAAAAAATGATTCATTGAAAGGGGAAGTCACATAATATAAAATTAACCATTTTTAAGTGATCAATGTAATGCCATACAATTTATTCATAATCTTGTTCAGTCATTATCTCAATCTAGTTGTATAGTACAGCCAGCATTCCAAGATGAAACTGACATTTAAGGAGTTTTTCCATGTCCTTCCCTCCCTCCAACCCCCAACAATCAACAATCATTAATCTGTGTTCTCTGTGGATGTAATGGATGCTTCATATAAATGAAATGACAATATATATGGCCTCTGTGCTTGACTTCTTTTACCTAGCATAGTGTTTTGAAGTTAAACTAAGTTGTAACATGTATCAATACTTCATTTCTTTATAACATAATTATATCCAAAACATGTTGTATGGGTATAGTAAAGTTTATCTATTCTTCATTCCATCTTCATTCCATAGTAAAGTTTGTTTATCTGTTCTTCATTCCGTGGTCATGTAGACTGTTTCTACCTTTTGTTGTGAATGACCATGTTATTAAGATGCATATACATGTGTTTGGAGTACTTAACTTTCAATTCTTTGGGGTTGTATACCTAGCTCTGGAAATGTTTGGTCATAGTAATTCTGTATTTAAATTTTTAAAAATTGTTTTATTTAATTTGAAAGACAGAAGGGCTGGAGACAGAGACTGCTGTTCCACTCCACAGATATACACAACAGCCAGGGCTAAGCTAAGCCAGGAGCCAGATCATAGTGACAAGGATGGGGTACTTGAGCCGTGGCATGCTGCCTCCCAGGCTGTGTTAGTAGGCAGCTGGAATAGGGAGCAGAGCCAGAACAGGCACTCATATATTTTTTATGATCATGATGGGGTATGTGCTCCTGGCATCTATGGCATAGTGGCATCAGGGATGCTACTGAACACTCTGTGTTGAATAGTCTGGCCCCACCCCCAACAAAACAAACTTGGTTTTGATTGTCAGTAGTATGACAGTTAGTAAACCCTTGCTTATACAATAATTTTAGTGTCACTACTAGACACTAGAATACTATTTTCTGTGGGAGTGTTTTTGCATTTACTTTGTGATGTTCTAATAACTGTAATTTTTTTCTCTGTCAATTTTTTCCTTTTCATAAACTAAAAAATGTTGAATTCTCAACTTTCAGTGAAAGCTAAAAAAACGGCTTACAGTGATGATGTCAGTTTCCTTTTGTTATCGAAAGATGAATCAGGGGCTCAACTGGCTAATCCTTCATCTCTAGTCTTGGCTGTTCCTCAGTGACCTGGAAAAAGCTTGTGGCTCCTGGCTTCGGGTCAACTCGGCTCTGGCTGTTTTGGTGGTTTGGGCATGAACCAGAGGATGGAAAATCCTTTTCTGTAACTCTGCCTTTCCAATAAAAACAAATAAATCTTTTTTTTTTTTGAAAGGCAAATATATATATATATATATATACATATATATATATATATATGTATATATATATATGGAGAGAGAGAGAGAGAAACACATCTTCAGTCTGCTGGTTCACTCCCAAATGGCTGCCATGGCCAGAGTGAGCCTTGCTGATCCAAAGCCAGGAGCCAGGAGCTTCTTCCGGGTCTCCCATGTGGGTGCAGGGTCCCAAGGCTTTGCGTTGTCCTGCACTGCTTTGCTAGGCCACAGGTGAGAAGTTGGAAGGGAAGTGGGGCAGCTGGGAGACAAACTGGTGCCCAGATGGGATCCCAGAGATGCAAGGCAAGGATTCAGCCACTGAGCTATTGCCCTGGGCCCAAATAAATCTTTGTTAATATACCTTGACAATATGATACTTCCAAATAAGTCTTTAAAATAAAAAAAAAAAGGAATCTGGTTTCGCAACACAAGACCTGAAGAATGGTGTAATAACTGTAATTTATTACTGCACTAACAATCCTTTATATTCTGTTATGTTAGTTTTTTTTTTAACATAGTTGGGAATAATTGATTTTTTAAAAATGAACTGATTTTTTTTAGGTTGATGCATAACAAACTTTTAAGATCCAAGAATAATAATATCAGTAAGATTCCATAATATGTCCTAGAATTGTAATAAAGTGTAATTAAGCAATAAAATAATTACATGATATAATTTTCTTTTTAAAAAATCAATAATTTTTTGTTCTTTGAAAGGAGAATTAGAAGTCATAAAATATTCACCCTCAAAGTTAATGTATAAAGTGCCAGCAAAATTTGGATCTAAGGTAAATAATCCATGTGTATTGGTAGATCATTCCATACTCTCAGAAAATGGTGAAAACTTAATTTGGATTTTTATAATATCTTTAGGAGTCTTGCTTTTAGAAGATTTTGGTTTAAAGTTTTTAATTTTCAAAATAATTTTTTTTAGGGGAGAAAAATAAACAACCTGGAAAAATTCTGCCTGCCGGAATTGGCAGGAACTTGAATTAAGAAGAATTTTGTCAGTCTCAACAAATTGAAGAGTAACACCTGTAAGGGTTGTAGCTATTGATCAGGTGAGGCTTAAGAATGTGTTTTGCTTTGAACCACTCTTTCAAAATATGAAAATATTACTTTTAACAGATACCAGATCATGGATGTGTGTGATAGATAGCCAGATTTTTAAAAACTAGTGTGATTTAGAATAATTATCAATATATTTTGTTTCCAAATGTTAGTATTTTATAAAACCTGGTTATCTTAAATGTTTTGATGTGTTAAACATTTTTTTTCCTGTTTGCTAAGACATCTAATTTTGTTAAAAACACAAATTTGACCTGCCAGATCTTTTTTCCCTCTGCTCCCCACATCGCTCTTGTATGTTCACAGCATCTGGAGTCTATCTAAAGTCATCAAAAACAACATAGGGGGAACAGATAAACTGATCACAGCTGGGAATTGACTTTGGCCTAGAACTTGCGTGTGTGTGTGTGTGTGTGTGTGTGTGCGCATGCGTGTGTGTGCACGCGTTTGAGTGCATGCATATGCTGATGTTGAAGTTAGCTTGAAATGGTCCAAAATAATTTTTTTCTTCTTTTGGTAATATGTTGTAGACAAATGTCCTCAATATTAAATACACAGAATTGGTTGTTGCTGATGTTCTTATTTTTTTTTTTCTGACTTAAAAAGTTTTGCACATTGTGTACCATATTAGTCAAGGAATTTTATAGGAATTTGATGGAGCTTTTATTTGTAAATATTGCTTTTAGGAGGATGAGTAAAAGTTTTAAACAGATAATTGATCTGTCAAGTTTTTTTTAAATGTCTTTGCAGTTTTGAAAGTGAATCTATCGGTTATAAATTTCAAAAGCACCATGTTGAATGAAACAAGCCAGAGACAAGAAGTGTAGGATTCCTTTTATACGGAGTTCAAAAACAGTAGAGATAATCTGTAATGGGAGAGTTAGCATTCCACATTTTTGGGTGGTATAGACTGGAAGGGGGCATGAGAAGCATTTCTAACATGCCAGTAATGTTCTGACTAGTAAAACAACATTATAAATTATTGAACAAATCAGTCAAATTTAATCAAATGTGGTATTTCAAGTAGTTCATGGAGAAACTAAATTAAGAGTTTATTTTGGTTCTGAATATTTTGAAATCCATACATGGTTTTTCGTGGCATGCATTTTCCATGAACTTTTTGAAAAACTTCTCATGGAATTGTAGCAATACCATTTTCTAAAGCAAAGTTTAGGAAGAGCGTGACTTCAACACTTTCAACAGTATATTCTGTAGTTATTCCAAACATTAAAAATTTTTAAATCAGATTGATATTTTAAAGTTAATTCTTTTTATTGATGAATTTGGAAATTATAGTTTGAGAGCAAAAGTTGTGTTTCCTTTGTGAGAAAGGCATGTATTACAACATCCGAAGTAATACAAAATATCTTTGTAGGTTCTAGAATACTTCCTTAGTGCATTTAATGTTTATTGTATTTCTTTCAGTATAATGAGTTCATTTTATGAAAAGCCTTTGATCCTAATTCAGAGATCCATAATCTGCTCACAATGTCTTTCACATGTAGTTTTGATGATAACTGACAAGCTGTAAGTTAATTAGCACAGAACTTACTAATGAGGATGTTAAAATTTAATTTAAAAGTGAAGAGTTTTATTTGTATACTCTGGGCAAATTGAAGGAAATTCAATCATACATATGATAAGCATTTCAGGCACTTTTTCCTCATTCAGGTACTTTACTAGATAACAATAAGAAAATATAATTAACTTAATGATAGCAAAGTTTTGAAAGTACGCTAAGATTGCTTGTCTTTAAAACTGGGGATAACCCAAAACCAAAGCAGTAAAATAAGGTCTGTTAATTAGCATGGAAGACAGCTTCTTGAATTAATATGTGGTGTTAATTAACAGGAAGTCTGATGTTGTGTTGTAATTACCACCAATATTTTTGACATACTGAGTGACTGAAAGTGAATTTTATAGATAGCAATTGAGTAAACACGTTTGTGCTTAGGAACGTTTTCCTTTGTTTCTGTTTTCTAGAAATATGGACAGACTTCTTAGACTTGGAGGAGGTATGCCTGGACTGGGTCAGGTTAGTACTTAGACCCTGAATATTTCTTTGTGTGCAAACTATAAGCCTTACTTGTAGTTATCGAAAAGAGAAAAAAATCACCCCCAAGAAAATTACCTAACAGTTAACCTATGGTAAGAACCTTTGCTTTTTGTTGGGTAATGTACTACAATGCTAAATAATGCAAAGATAACATTTTCTGTTGTATTAATTCATTTTTCTTCCAGGAATAATAATTTTCTCTATTTCCTTTGTTTAAAATTTTGGGATATGTGATACTACCAAACTTGTCTATCAGAAAAAAAGGATCAAAATATCTTATTTTACATTTACAGTAAATAACATAAAAAAACCAAAACACAGCATACACTTTACCAGAAACAGAACATTGCCTCCTAGAATATTTGTTTGTGTGGTACTAACGTTGATAAACTTATTTTAGTAATTACCATAGCTGGCTTTTTCAGTGTAATATCTCTATCTCTGTAAATAGAGTATATAAATACATTCTTATTTAAATTCAGCGAGCTTTCAGTTATTTTAATATCATTTATTTCGATCTATTCTGTTGGGCAAATGACACTTAGACTGATTTCTCTATTAGAATATTGTGTTTACTTTGAGCAAAGAAGAATTTCTGCTTTTTTGGAGTTCGGTGTGGTTAACTTCCTAGTTAATTAAGAAGAGAGTCTCTTTGCAAGACTTTATGTAATGCAGTATGCCCAATGGTCACCATTGGAACATTTTTAGTTATCAGCTTATCCTCATTTCTGTGTCAGTTAGCCATGACTTTATTGTCTTCACTTAACTGACGTATATTTACTGTGAGCAACATGTTTTTGTTTTTGTTTTAGAAGCACTTTTATTAGGAGAGCCCTTTGGTTAGGTTTGATATTGTTTAGGACCCAGTCCCTTTTTAGAAAACTGATACCTTTTCTGTGATTGCATATTTCATATTTGAATTGACTTTATGTATTTTTGTCTACTTTTGTTTTCTGAGTATTTATTTCTGTACTGTCAGACAATTTATTTTTGATTCTTTGTTTTTGTAACACCTGTGCAATCCGTTCTTTTCAGTGCTTAGGTCTCTAGGAACTTGACATTTGAAAGCTTCTTCCATTCTAGTTTAGCTTATAACAATTTTCTAATTTACTCTGATCTTAGCAATAATAACATTAAATCATAAAAAAGTCAGAAATTAACTGAGGTGATATGTAAATTTACCCATAGGCTAAGGGTAAAGTTACCAGCTTAGGGTAAGTGCTATGGTATAGCTGGTAAAAGTGCTGCCCGTAGTGTTGGCATCCTTTGTGTGAGACGGTTTGAGTCTCAGCTGCTTCACTGCCCAGCAGGCTCCCTACTAATGTGCCTGAGAATGCAACTGAAGGTGGCTCATGTCCTTGGGACCCTTTACACACGTGGGAGACTTGGAAGAAGTTCCCTAGCTCCTGTCTTTGGCCTGGCCCCACCCCAGGCATTACAGCGATTTGTAGAGTAAACCAGCTGATGGAAGACCTCTCACTCTGTCTCTCTACTTTCTCTGTTTTTTCAAATAAAAATTATTTGAGATACCACATTATTAGAATACATCTTAGAAGTCTACACCAGAAAATTACTGGGTGTGAAATACTAGTTTTACTGACCACAAATTGAGTTACATCCTCTCTCGGTGATCATTAAAACCTTTGTATTAAATGAAAAACTGTATGCTTGCTTGATAACGTCTCATTGGTTTTACAGTATTTAGTTGGTTCTGTGTTCTCAAGTTATAGTCTTATTTGAACTTAAAAGTGTATTGTGTAAGTCATTTTATGTATTTTTTTTTGTTTCCCTAATTAGATGACAAAGTCCCAAAGAAACAATTTACAAAGTTGTTATTTTTTGTGCTATTTCCTTTATTAATTTTTCTATTTGACAGAAAATGCTTACTTATTATTTATTATTTCTAGAGACAGGAAATGGTGAATGCAGTATTTTGAATAAACAGGAATGAAATGTTTGGTGTAAAATTAGATTGTTGACTCAATAATAATAATACCTCATCAGTAAGTAGAAACAGCATAGTAAATGATGGTTACAGTATATAAAAGTTGGTGTATCCTCCCCTGTCTCAGTAGAAAATGTCACTAGTAGCTTATTTAGTAGAAAAAGCATAATTCATATATAGAGGCAAGTCATTTGCTGGTAAGTTCGCTTTTAAAATACATAGGAATAGGTAACAACAGAGTAGGTAAGTTATTGCTTTTTATTTTTTAATTTTTTTTTTTACTCTTCAGAGTTGAATTGGCTTTTTTCCTGCTTTTTTAAAGATATATTTATTTTTTATTGGAAAGGCAGATATGCAGAGATGAGGAGAGATAGAGAGAAATATCTTCCATCTGATGGTTTACTCCCCAAGTGACTACAACAGCTGGAGCCAAGCCAGTTTGAAGCCAGAAGCCTCTTCTGGGTCTCCCATGCGGGTGCAGGGTCCCAAGGCTTTGGGCTGTCCTCAACTGCTTTCCCAGGCCACAAGCAGGGAGCTGGATGGAAAGCAGGTTTGCGGGGATTAGAACCGGAGCCCACATGGGATCCTGGTGCATTCAAGACGAGGACTTTAGCCAGTAGGCCACGGCGCCAGGCCCGGCTTTTTTCATTTTTTTTTTTTTTAAATATTCATTTATTCATTAATTACATTGCATTACATGACACAATTTCATAGGTACTGGGATTCCCCCCCCTTCACCCCAAACCCTTCCCCCATCATGAATTCCTTCACCTTGATGCATAACCACAGCTCAAGTTCCGTTGAGATTCCCTAATTAAAAGTTTACACCATACAGAGTCCAGCATCCCACTTGTCCAGTTCAAGTTCAACCGCCTCTTAGGGAGGCCCTCTCAGGTTTGTAGGCAGAGCCAGCAGAGCGTCACCTCGATCAATAAGAAGCACCAACATATCATCAGCAACAGTCCAGGTATGATGAGGCTGGTGCGGAGTCCACTGATTGACATAGTCCGTCTTAGGGTTTCCCCTTGTCCAGTTTTCCGCTGCAAGCATAAAGCTGAGGTGGTTGATTCATCTACTCCATTTTCCATCTTTTTTTGATTAATGCTTTGATTCTTCCATTTTGTTCAGGGGAATCCCCCTAAAAAAAACTTTGAGGCATTCCCAGTCCAGGCTCCTACATGTACTACTAGTAAGCACAGTGCCCGCCAACGTCCATCACTCCGATCAGCTGATGGTTTTAACCCCTGGGTTGGTTCTCTTCTGAGCCCCGACCTCTATTGGAACCAATGAGTATCGCATCTCTCCCCGGCTCTGCCCATCACACTCTTGTCCCTCACCTAAACCAGTGGGAGGAGTGCTGGTCGGGTGTTGCATTCCCTGCTAGCACAGGCCATTTCACCTTGGCATTTTGTGTTTTGTACTGTTTTTTTTTTTTTTTTTTTTTTTTTTTCGCAACCAAACACGGCCAGGCCCCCACACAGTTTCAGCACTTGGGCTTGCCAGTGGATGACGTGAACTGACTCAGCCTGGTCTGCCCCAACCCGAGCCAAGTGTATTCCAGTGGGTCACATTCCAAAGCCTCTTCTGGGTTATTTACCTCCATGCTTCTTGCGTTTATTTGTAGAGTCAGTGTCCTGTCAGAGGATCTGTTCAGGTTCCTCCCTCCGACTCATGAAGGAGTCGGAGGGAGGCTTTTTTCATTTTTTTAAGATCGTTGATTTTATTTGAAAGGCAGATTTACAGAGAGAGAGAGGAGAGGCACTGGCTCACTCCCCAAATGGCTGCAGTAGGCGGAGCTGAGCCAGTCCAAAGCCAGGAGTGTTGGGTGTCTTCCAGGTCTTCCACATGGGTGCAGAGTCTTGAGCACATGGGCTATCCTCCGCTGCTTTCCCAGAGTATAAGCAGGGAATGAGTGTAAAGTGGAGTGGCTAGGACATGAACAGGCATCCCTGTGTGATGCTGGCACTTGTAGGCAAAGGATTAGTTTATTGAATCACATCACTGCCCCCCCCCTTTTTTTCCTTTTTCAAGAGTTTATTTCCTTATTTGAAGAATGAAAACTATGAATATTTTGTCAGAGAATTTCCTAAATCATAGTCTAGCTTTAATGGGTAAAATGTCTAAGTATTTCTCTTAAGACATTGGAAAGTCAAATTTACAAAGAGAAGGAGAGAGAGAGAAAGATCTTCCCTTCACTGGTTCACTCCCCAAGCGGCTGCAAGGACCGAAGCTGAGCAGATTTAAAGCCAGGAGCCGGGAGCTTCTGCGTCTCCCACATGTGTGCAGGATCCCAAGGTTTTGTGCTGTCCTTGACTGCTTTCCCAGGCCACCAGCAGGGAGTGGGGTAGCTGGGATACGAACCAGTGCCCATATGAGGTCCCGGTGCATGCAAGGTGACAACTTTAGCCACTAGGCTACTGTGCTGGATCCAGGTCTAAGTATTTTTTCATAGCATTATTCAACACTTGCTGCTCTTTTGGCTTAAAGATGTTTTGTTTTGCTCCGTATTGGGTATATAATTTTGATGGTGTTCCAAACTTAACCTCAGATTCATTGGTAAAGGTTCATTTCTCCATAAAATTACTCTTACATATCATGCCAGCTGCCCTTCAGGCATTCCTGGTCCACCCATAGTTTGTAAGTTTGGAGGTTTCCACAATTCCCTCAGGTTTGGTAATTTGCTAGAACAACTCACAAAACTCAAAAGGAAGTGATGTAATTATAATTGAAGTTTTATTATCAGGGATACGGATCAGAAGGACTCATGAAATAGAGACCTAGGAAGCCTGGGAGGAGATGGAGAGCTGTGCCCTGCCCTCATAGAGGAGTCAGGGAGTCACCTTCCCTGTCTGTGTCCACAGCTAGGAAACTTCCTGCTTAAGTGCCAAATTTTTGTTTGGACTAAATTAGATGGACACCATTAATTTAAATAATTAATCATATATTTGGACTAAATCTCCAGCCTTCCTTCTTTGCTTTGCAGTGGGTCTAGCTATAACTCTCAACCTTCTAATCCACATGACTTGTTGGTGTTTATGGTGACAAGGCTCCATCCTAAAAGGAACCCACCATGAATTATTAGCATAACTGCAATACTCTTTATTTGTTTTTAAAGATTTATGCAGTTTATTACAAACTCAGATATACAGAGAGGAGGAGAAACAGAGAGGAAGATCTTCCATCTGCAGATTCACTCCCCAAGTGAGCCGCAACAGCTGGTGCTATGCCGATCCGAAGCCGGGAACCTGGAATCTCTTTCAGGTCTCCCACACGGGTGCAGGGTCCCAATGCATTGGGCCGTCCTCCACTGCTTTCCCAGGCCACAAGCAGGGAGCTGGATGGGAAGTGGAGTTGCCGGGATTAGAACCGGCGCCCATATGGGGTCCCGGGGCACTCAAGGCAAGGACTTTAGCCGCTAGGCCATGGTGCCGGGCTCTGCAATACTCTTATGGTTAACTAAATTCAAAGGGTTTTTGAGGCTTTAGATACTTAGTATAAACACCAAATTATTGTACAACAAAAACATTCATTTTTTAGCCTTCATCATTTGTGTTAAAATAATTCAATATTATTTGAATTTTTCTTTTTATGTTATTTGTTATTTGAGAGGTAGGAAGCTCCAGTCTGCTGGTTTACTCATGAGATACCTGCAGTGGCCTGGGCTGGGTCAGGTTGAGGTCAGAAGCCAGCCCATGTCTCTCTCTTGTTGTCAGTGAGTGACTCAATTATTTGAGTCACCCACTGCTGCTATTCAGGATGTGCATTAATGAAAAACTCGAATTGTGAGTGCAACTGAAATGTGAATCCCAGGGATTTGGGATGTGGGCATCCAAACAAGTTGTTGTGAAAACTAAGTCAAGGGCCCAGCACTGTAGGCTCATGGCTAAAGTCCTCACCTTGCATGTATTGGGATCCCACATGGGTGCTGGTTCATATCCTAGCAGCCCAACTTCCTATCCATCTCCCTGCTTGTGACCTGGGAAAGCAGTGGGGGATGTCCCAGGACTTTGGAACCCTGCATCACGTGGGAGACCTGGACAAAGCTCCTTGCTCCTGGCTTCAGATCGGCTCAGCTCTGAGTGTTGCAGACTGACGATCTTTGCCTCTCCTCTTTAAATCTGATGAATATATACCGAGAAAAGACAAAAAGATACCTTCAGGCGAGGCCCAGCACGGTGGCCTAGTGGCTAAAGTCCTTACCTTGAATGCGCCTGGATCCCCTATGGGCACAGGTTCGTATCCCGGCAACCCTGCTTCCCATCTAGCTCCCTGCTTGTGGCCTGGGAAAGCAGTTGAGGATGGCCCGAAGCTTTGGGACCCTGCAAGCACATGGGAGACCAGAAGAGGATCTGGGTTCCTGGCTTCAAACTGGCTTGGCTCCGGCTATTGTGGTCACTTGGGGAGTGAACCATTGGATGAGAGATATTTCTGTCTCTCCTCCTCTCTATACATATCTGACTGCAATAAAAATAAACAAATCTTTTTTTTTTTTTTGAAAGATATATTCATTTTATTACAGCCAGATATACAGAGAGAAGGAGAGACAGAGAGGAAGATCACTCCCCATGTGAGCCGCAACGGGCCGATGCGCACCGACCCGAAGCCGGGAACCTGGAACCTCCTCCGGGTCTCCCATGCGGGTGCAGTGTCCCAATGCATTGGGCCGTCCTCAACTGCTTTCCCAGGCCACAAGCAGGGAGCTGGATGGGAAGTGGAGCTGCTGGGACTAGAACCGGCACCCATATGGGATCCCGGGGCTTTCAAGGCAAGGACTTTAGCCGCTAGGCCACTGTGCCGGGCCCAAAAATAAACAAATCTTAAAAAAAAAAGATACCTTCAGGCCCAGCAGAATGGCTTAGTGACTAAATCCTCACCTTGCACGTACTAGGATTCCTTATGGGTGCCAGTTCTTTTCCTGGCTGTTGAACTTCTCATCCATCTCCTTGCTTGTTGCCTGGGAAAGCAGTTGAGGATCGCCCAAGTCCTTTGACCCTTGTTCCCATGTGGGAGGCCAGGAAGAATCTCCTGGATCCTGGCTTTGGATCAGCTCAGCTCCAGCAGTTTTGGCCACTTCGTCAGTTCATCAGTGGATGGAAGCGCTTTCTGTTTCTCCTCCTCTCTGTAGATCTGCTTTTCCAATGAAAATAAATAAATCTTAAAAAGCAAACAAATATACAAAAATGAGAGATCTTTTCATCTGCAGGCTCACTTCCTAAATGGCTACAATGGCCAGAGCTGGGATAGTCTTGCCAGAGCAAGACTGGTCCATAGCTAGGAGCCAGCTTTATCCCACAAAGCCATGGCACTGGTACCACATTTCATATATTTGAGGTCTTGTAGCCTTGGTTGGTTTGGAAGTGTTTTGGAGGAATCTAATCATCCTGTCTAATCTCCTCTCTCCAAATAAGAAATGGTTGTTTTATTTTCCAAAGCTAATTCATATTTTCCCTTTAATGTTGATTTTTTTCTTAGAATATTTCTATGCTCATTTTTAATTTATATAAAATGAGTAGATTTCACATTTTTTATAACAGATTTAGTAGCATAGGAGTTCCACCCTCCTTCTCCCCCCCCCCTTTTCACTCTCTCTCTCTCTTTTTTTTTTAAGATTTATTCTTTCTTTATTGGATAGTCAGATTTACAGTGGGAAAGAAATGCAGAGAAAAAGATCTTCCATTTACTGATTCATTCCCCAAGTGGCTACAGCAGTCAGAGCTGAGCTAATCTTAAGCCAGGAGCCAGGATCCTCCTCAGGGTCATCCTCAACTGCTTTCCAAGGCCGCAAGGAGGGAGCTGGATGGGAAGTGGAGCAGCCAGGACATGAAGTGGCACCCGTATGGATCCCGGAGCGTACAAGGCGAGGAGTTTAGCCACAGGCTACCTTGCCAGGCCCTCTTGCCTTCTCCTGCTTATGTCAGCTGATTGTCCACAAAGGTGTTTAAATATTCAGTATTTAAGAAATGAAACTCCATCTTGCTTTTAAATGATTTCTCCTGTTTGTTTTTAGAATTCCTGAAATAACAACTACACATATTCTACTTTATCCATTCACTGTCATGAAAATACACTCTACCCTCTTATTCCATTACTATTCTGGCATTGCTGAGTTTGCCAAAGTTATTGGACTTGTGTTATTTCTTTTTTAATTGGATTTCAATACTGCACACCAACTGCCTCAAACTTCCTCTTCCATTGTCTTTTGTCATGCTATCTTTTATAGTTCAGTATTCTTGTTTTCATATACACAAAAATAACTTGGTTTGTATGATATATTTTTAAATATTTTTATTTATTTTTAATTTGAAACACAAATTTTAAATATAGAGGAGGAGAGACAGAGAGAGAAGATCTATATGCTGATTTATTTTGCAAATGGCCAGTGTCCAGAGCTGAGCTGATATGAAGCTTTCCAGGCTTCTCCAGTTCTTCCACGTGGGTGCCATGTCACAAGGACTTGGGTCACTCTTCACTGTTTTCCCAGACCATAATCAGGGAGCTGGATGGGAAGTGGAGCAGCTGGGACACAAACCAGTGCTTGAAGGGAATTAGCCAACTGAGCGATTGCACTGGTCCCAACAATGGCATTTATAAGTCTAATTTAGCTATAATTTGGGTTTTTCCTGCAAAAAGGGGAAAATGAGAGTTAATTGACAAGGTAATATTTGAGCTGTGTTTTCAAATAACAAGGCCAATGTGGAAAAACTAGAGTTTAGATTATGCAAGAGGATATACTAGGAAAGAAGCTGGCGAAGAAATTTGAAGTAAGTTACGAAAGGTGTTAAGTGCTCCATAAATTCCAGGAAACTTCTTTTTCTAGTAGCGTACTTTGGAGAATAATTAGGGAAGAGATAATAGGCAAACTCAAACCATCAAAATTGTATGAAATATTTATATCTTTTCTACCTTCTAGGCATATAGTAGGATTATACTTTGCCATCACCATTGAAGTTAGTCTTACCATGATTTTGTTTTGACTAAGATGGATTGAGAAGTTATCAAGTCACTTTTAGATGGAAACATTAAGAACCAGTGTGTGCTTTGTTTGCAATAGAAAGCACAGAAATGAGTCCCTTGGCTAGATCCCTAAGTGAGAGTAACACCCTGCAAGTTTTAAAACAAAGTCTGAAATCCTGTGATTTTTGTGTGAAGTACCCTTGTTTTGTCCCCCACTTTAAGGCACACATTGTAGGGCAAACAAAACACAATACAGTGCTAATTTTAGTAAGGTGTCAGTTTATATCTTTCTTGTACATACAATTGTAATTTTGAGAAGAAAAAGGGAAAATACTGTTAGTGAGAGATCCCAGAAGGTTATCTGAATATGATAAGGTACAGCCTGCGTTTTAAAGAGCAATTATAGGTGGCTGTGTTTATTTTTTTTTTTTTCCAATTTGTTTGAAAGGCAGAATGACTGGCTCATCACTTAAATGAAAGTAATTGCTGGGGCTGGGCCAGGCCAGAGCCAGGAACTCTGCTTGGGTCCCTCATTTGGATGGCAGGAACCCCAGCTACTTGAGCCATTATCTTCTGATTCCTAGGATTTACACAAGCAGGAAGTGGAAGTGATACTTGATTTGAGGCAGTCAAATATGCGATAGGGGTAAACCAAGAGTCTGTTCACCCATTGTGCCACCACAATGACCACCCCATGTGCCTAGAATTTTCTTTTACTCATGTAGTGGGCATAGTGACATAGGAGTTAAGCTGCTGCCTTCAATGCTAACATCCCATATGACATCGTTTGAGTCTTGTCTGCTTCACTACTTCCATTCCAGCTGCCTGCTAATGGTCTGGGCAAAACAGCAAGTTGGCCCAAGACCTTGATCCCTGCAACCCGTTGTGGAAGATCTGGCCCCAGCTACCCATGTGGGATGCTGGCTTTGCAGGCAGCAGCTTAACCTGCCCCTGGCCCCAACCCTCACTAAATTCACGGGAAAAGAGGGAAGAAAAAGGAAAGCAAGAGAATTCAGTAGCACTGAATAACATTAAATGGTGTTTTTCTTTTGCACTTTTATTAAAGGAAGCCACCAACTAAAACAATGTAATTCATTTTAATTTCTTATTCAATGCTTCATGTCTTATCTAGATGTTCTATATCATTCCCAGTCTTGGATTTGAAGGAGTTAACAACACTGGGTAGTTGGCCATACTGTATCTTGCATGACCTTCTAAAAGATTGTCATTGCAGTGAGTTGCAAAGCCATTGGAGATTGTTGAGCAATGGAGTTATGCCTACCACACTTGGATTTTTAAAGCATCTGGCTGCTCTGGAGATGACATGTAGAAAAACAACACTGGAGGAGAGGATAAGTAGCAAGTTGCTACAGTAATGTTTTAAGTTAAGTTACAAATTATTATGTTTTGTGAGTATTCTATATTTTTCTGCTGGAGAAATGCTGTGGCATAAGCCATCTGATTAATGTGTACAATTAGTCTTTGTTTATACCTATCACCTTTGAAATTAAAGGTGTTATTTTGCACTATGGTGTAGCATGAAAATGAGCAAATTTTTACAGAAGACTTTTTTAAAAAAATTTATTATTTTTTCCCATTAATTACAATGTGTTACGCGACACGATTTCATAGGTACTGGGATTCTCCCCCCTTCACCCCAAACCCTCCCCCCCCAAGTGGATTCCTCCATCCTGATGCATAGCCACAGCTCAAGTTCCGCTGGGATTCCCTCATTGCAAGCATATACCATACATAGATTCCAGCATCCCATTGTCCAAATTCAACGACCTCTTAGGGAGGCCCTCTCAGGTCTGAAGGGAGAGCCAGCAGAGTGTCATCCCGATCAACTAGAAGCTCCAACATATCATCAGCAATAATCCAGGTATGATGAGGCTGGTGCAGAGTCCACTGACTGATTTAGACCATCACAGCGTCTCCCCTTATCCAGTATTTCGCTGCCAACATATAACTGAGGTGGTTGATTGATCTATTCCATCTTCCATCTTTTCTTGGTTAATGTTCTGATTCCTCCATTATGATTAAGGGAGTTCCCAAAGAAACTTTGAGGTGTTCCCAGACCAGGTTCCTACATGTACTAGTAAGCACAGTGCCCGCCACAGTCCATCACCCGGATCAGCTGGTGGTTGCAACTGCTGGGTTGGTTCTATTCTCAGCCCTGACCTCCACTGGAACCAATGAGTACTGCAGCCCATCCTGGTTCTGGCCATCACACACTCATCCTTCACTTAAACCAGTGGGAGGTGTGCTGGTTGGGTGCTGCATTCCTAACCGGCACAGGCAGCCTTGCCTTGGCATTTTGTATTGTATACTTTTTTTTTTTATTATCGCAACCGAACCTGGCCAGACCCCCGCACAGCTCCAGTGCACAGACTTGCCAGTGGATAACGCGAGCTAACTCAGCCTGGTCCGCCCCCAACCTGAGCCAATGTATACAAAAGACTTTTTATGAGTTTTTATGTTGCTTGAGTTCTTTAACCTGGCTTTATCAGTAGTATTCATATAATGATAGGTGCTTCTGGGTACTTTTTTTTAAGGTTTTCCTCCTTGTATTCCTTAAGTATCTGGTAATCTTCCTTTGTGCATTGTAAGAAGCCTTTCTGCGCATTGATAAATCTGCCATTTGCCTTATTAAGTTGGGAAAGGTCGAGACTTTTTTTCTTTTTTTTTTTTTTTGAAGATTTATTTATTTTTACTGGAAAAGTAGATCCACAGAGTGAAGGAGAAACAGATCTTTTGTGCACTGGTTCACTCAATGAATGACTGCAACAATTGGAGCTGAGCCGATCCAAAACTGGGAGCCAGGAGCTTTTTCCTAGTCTCCCAAGCGATTGCAGGGTCCCCAGGGTTTGGACTATCTTCTTGTGCTTTCCCAGGCCACAAGCAGGCAGCATGATGGGAAGTGGAGCAGCTGGGGCATGAACCAGTGCCCATATGGGAAAATGATCCTTGTAGGTGGAGGATAAGCCAGTGATGATGGCATTGCACAGGCCCCAGGTCAAGACATTTTAATTGTTTTCTTTGTTTGCTTAATTACAAATGAGTCAATAGTGATTTTGCTTTAGAAACAAAGCAAAGACGCAAGATGCTTTTCCATTTGTTGCTCTTGTCAGGTTATAATTTTTCTATTTTTAAAAGTATACGTCCTCATCATTCCATGGATGAACTCATTCTGATGTTTATAGTGTAGAAAATTAAGAAAAAGGTCAGGTTAATAGCAAGCTAATTAGAGCATAGTGTTTGTAGCTGTCATGGAAGTGTAATTCTTGTAAGCAGATAGGAAGTCCCATGAAACGGTTACTCCTGAGAGGTCTCAGATCAGCTCGTGAGATTCTCAAGTAAGGAAAAAAAAGGAACAAATTCCTGGCGGATACATTCAAGTAAATTCTTGTCATTTTTTTGCAAATTCTAATTGTGACAGGTCTTTTGGGGGAAACTTAGGATGCTGAATTTCCATTTTTTCTTTAAAAATTTATTTACTTATTTGAAAGACAGAATTACACAGAAAAGAAGAGACCAGAGATATCTTCATTTGTTAGTTCATTCCCAGTGGCCGGAACTGGGCCAGGCCAAAATTAGGGGCTGAAGCCTATTTCTATCCTCTGCTGTTTTGCCAGGCACATTAGCAGGGAGCTGGATAGGAAGTGGAGCAGCCAGGACTTTAACCAATGCTCCTATGGAATGCTTGTTCCACAGGTGACAGTGTTACCTGCTATATAGTGCAGTGGTGGCCTCTCTCTCCAATTCTTGTAAGACTTATTGATTTGAAAGTTAGAAAGAGATCTTTCATCCACTATTTCACTCTGCAAATGACCATAACACCTGGGCCTGGGCCAGAGCCAAGCCCAGAACCTAGAACTCCTTTAGGAGTCCCAAGTGGTTACTATGGTCCAAGCAGTTTTGTGTTGCTTTCTAAGACACCTTAACTGTGCCGTGGATAGGAGGTGAAGCAGGCAGGACATGAACCAACCCTCAGTTGGGATGTATGTGTTACAAGTTGAAGATTAACCCACTCTACCACAGTGCCATCCCTGAATTTCTTTTCTTTTTCTTTTTAAAGACCCACTTATTTTTTTTAGAAAGATTTACAGAGAGAAGGTGAGACAGAGAGAAAGCGCTCTTCCATCTGCTAGTTCATTCCCCAATGGCGGCAGTGCTACAGCTTAGCTGATCCCAAGCCAGGAGCTTGGAGTTGCTTCTGATCTCCCACATAGGTTCAGGGTCCCAAGGTTTTTGGCCATTCTCTGCTGCTTTACCAGGCATAAACAGGGAGCTGAATGGAAAGTGGACCAGTGGGGACAAGAACTGGTGCCCCTAATATGCCATCACTGGCAGGCAGAGGACTAGCCAATTGAGCCATCTCCCACTACCCCCTGCCCGTCGCCCCACTGACTTTCTATTTTGATGCAAAATTCTGATAATAAGTTTTGTTAAGTTCTTTAGAACATAAAAGGAATGGTGGTGTATGTTTCAGTTATGATAAAATGGTTCTCAGGAATTAGTAAATTTCTCTTAAATTAAGGGAAAATCAAAATTATGGGAAAAAAATGAACTCTCTAAGGCATAAATCCAAAAGTCAAACACAGGATGAATCTTAAGTTAATAGCATGTTTAGGAGAAAGAATATATGGGGTGGGAGACAAGAAAAGATACCTCTGTCTAAATGGAAAACTAAGACATTGAACATCCTAATTTGGAGTCTGCTATTATATCACAAAAGCCAGCCTGTGTCAGTTCTTCCTATAGTCTCAGCATTTTTTTTAACATGTTTGATCTCTTGGTTACATCACTGATTTTGCACATTATCTTTACTTTCCAGTCTTGTAACAAATTGTAAATTTGTAGCTCATGTTAACATTTGGATAGTTCTCCAGATTTCATATTAATTTAAAGTCTGGGCAGGTGGGGCTGTGTTCTTTACTCAGAGCACATTCGAGGTGGTTCTTTGAATCTTTGTGAGTTGTTTGGATTGAATGCTGTGAAAATATGCCACCAGGCCAGGACAGTACTCTCTGAAGCGGCCTCCTAAGTGATTTTCAGACTGTTCCTGGGGATTTTTCAGTTTCCCTCCAGAAAACTGAATGTCTATGAAGGGAGGGCATGATATGATAGTTGAACTTTTCTCTTACTCATTATAGATAATGTTCCTTCTTTGTTACATAGTCCTTTATTCCTCAGTGTTACAGATACTAGAACTTGGATAGTTAAAAGCAGAATGCTTGTTAAGAGTATATACCAGAAAGATTAAAAATCCAGTTTTTCAAAGTACTCCATTCTGTTTATAAGAAACAAGAAACTGGGCCCGGCATGATAGCAGCTAAAGTCCTCGCCTTGAATGCGCCAGGATCGCATATGTTTGCCGATTCTAATCCTGGCAGCCCCACTTCCCATCCAGCTCCCTGCTTGTGGCCTGGGAAAGCAGTGGAGGACGGCCCAAAGCTTTGTGACCCTGCACCTGCGTGGGAGACCCGGAAGAGCTCCTGGCTCCTGGCTTCGGATTGGCTCAGCTCCAGCTGTTGCGGAGAATCACTTGGGGAATGAATCACAGGAAAATCTTCCTCTTCTTCTTCCTCTCCTCTGTATATCTGCCTTTCCATTAAAAATAAATAAATCTTAAAAAAAAAAAAGAAGCTGATAAAAAATTAAAAAACAGGAATATTTTTACTTAGAGAAACTACTTATTTCATTATTCAATAGAATATATTTCGTTTCATTTTTTTCAGTCGGCCAATTATTTTGCTAATTTAAAATTTATAAAATAAAAAAATAAACATTTATTATTGTTTATTCATTTGAAAGCCAGAATAACAGTGAAAAAGAGATAGAGAGACCTTCCATTTTCTGGTTCACTACCAAAAGGCTTACAACAGCCAGGGTTGGGTGAGATCAAAGCCAGGAGCCAGGAACTGCATTAGTTTTTCTTTTGTGGGTGATGAGGGCTGAAATCCCTGAGCCGCCATCTGCTTCCCAGGCACCTTACAGTGGAGAGCTGCATAAGAAAAAACAGAGTAGCCAGGACTTGAAGTGACAGAGTGCTGCTCCCAAGTGGCAGCTCCAATTGTATGACAACACAGGCCCTAAAAGGATATTTTTCTGTTCCCATTTATAGAGCTATTTGTACATGGGAATGATTTTGATGTTACTTTAGTTTATACCTTGTTACACAGTATTTGGCTATTGTTTTTTTCCCACTTGCATATTTTGGTGGTTAAGAGAACCTACATACTTTGAAAATTCAAGACTCTCCTATAGAATCTATAGAAGTATAAATGTTAAGTACCTTTCATGCTTTGATATGAAGTAATTATATACTGCTTTTGTAATGTAAACATCACAACAGGGGATGATTATTTCCTTGTTAAAGGATCAAGTCACAGGTGGAGCTAGAGTTGGAACACAAGTTTTTCTGATGCCAAAGCCTAATCTACTTGAGTGTTTCCACAGGTAGATAAAATCTATACTGTTGCCACTGGCTACTTGCTTCATAAATTAGTTAAACTTAGTCCTAATCTTTGTTTAACATGTAGATGAAGAATAAGGTATTTGCTTTTTAAATTTTTTGATACTTAAAATATCTAGGAGAATTTCTCTTTGTTTGGAGATGTGAAACTTGGTCCATGTTTGAAGAGTAATTAGGGAATGAGGGAATATTTAGTTTTTACTCCCTAGACAATATCTGTCTTAAAACATTGAAAGAAGTAGAATTTACAATTAGGGTAACTTTTTTTTTTTTTTTTTTTAATTAGGGTAACTTTTAAGATGTATGTTTCTGATTTCTTTCTTTATCAACTGATTAGTACTCTAATGATAAAATTTTTGTTTCATTAAAAAAGCATTTGGGGAAAGAGGTTCTCTTAATTTCAGTGACCAGTCTTACCTTGAATTATAGTACTGAAAAAGAAAAGAGGTCGAGAGAGGCATTTTATTTGAATAATAGACTTGCCAATTAGCCATCAAGTGCCTCCATCTGTGAAATTGTTGATCAGATGGGTTAGCTGGGATGTTTCCAGACTAGGGCATCATAAATGGCACTTTAAAACTGTCACTTTGATGAAGAGGTTTCAAGTATTACACTGCTTGATAATGTGGAACCTTTTTTCCTTTTTGCAGTACCATGTTTTTTTAGAACATACTGATCCCATTTATAAATTCTGTGGCATCAAGAGAACTTGGGAGACCTGTCACTGGGAAGTACTGCTTAATCTGTTCTGTTTTGTGACAGGATTAAACCACCTTCTCTCATGGTTTTCATAGTATTGTTGGTTGGTGATGTGGCAGGTGCAGTTGAGAAATACACATTGCTTTTGGGCCATGGAGTTGATGTACTTTGGCAAGTTTCTTTGCTCTTTCCCTTAATTGTGAACTTTTAAATGAATATGTAGTAATGTGAGGTAATGTAAGTGTTGAGCTCTACGTGTAGCACTTGTGTAAAATAACTTTGGCATCTGTCCTTTATTTTTTACAAGTATTTAAGTTAGTGATTTTTAAAAACAGATTTGTTTGTATGAAAGGGAGAGAGAGACTGATTCCATCTGCTGGTTTACTCCCTAATGGTTTTGATAGCCGGATGTGGTCCAGGCCAGAGCAGGAGCTCAGTCAAGGTCTCCCAGGTGGGTTGCAAGGTCCCAGGCACATTATCATGGAGCCAGACTAGAAATAGAGCAGCTGGGATTCAAACTGGTGCCCTGGTTTAGAATTCTGGCACTCTAGGCAGCAACTTGGCTGGCTGCACTATAGTACTGACCCTGGATTTAAATGATTTATGAGTAGTTATTACATTTTTAAGTTTAATAATATGTTATCTTTTCCCACCATCTTATATCTTATACTTGCTCTTACATTGTGTAGAAAGTATTCCTTAGGAAGTTGACTTTTTCAAATGCTTTTGCAATTAATTAGATATTAGAGACTGTAAGTGATGTTTCTCTATGGAGGACAGTACCACGCTTTTCTTTTCTCATAGGCTCAGGGTCCTGGAATTTGAACAGGCATCCTGGTCACCTGTCTGTGTGGGAACAAACTGTGGACAGCAACTTGGCCTTCTGCCTGCCCTGGCATAGATCTCTGACCTGCCAGACTCACTGTGAAAGGAAGAGTGTATCAGTCAATGTTAAAAAACCAGGGCTTAGAGCTAGGGTAGAGCTAAACAGTGGCTGAGATCCACAGAAGAGGATAAGAGAATGAAAACAAAATGCAAATATGCATGAAAGCAGATAATTTGGATCTTGTTCATATTTTTCCAAGATAGATTTTCATATATTAGCATCATTCCTAGACTATATCCCCAAGTAGGCAATTAATTGTGAGGAAAATATGACTTCAAATGTAGTTTACTTCAGAATATCTGATAACTGTGTTTTTTTTTTTTTTTCTTTTTTGTTCTCAAAGATATGTGTGTTAGATGGTGTTCCTTCTCCATGGCCCAGATATCCAGTGGTTGATAGATAATATTGATCAATCTGTAGGTTTCTCCTTACAAGTGAGAATACTGAGTCAGATAGCAATTAAGTCAGTCACTTGCTCACTATGTTATGACATTTGAAAAATATGACATGTCAAAAAAATATATAGCTTTAGAATAGAATTGAAAGACTTGCTTTAGAGATCTCCTGTAGAGCATGAGGTGGAAGTGCAAGAGTAGGAGAGGAGAGAAATAGATGTGAAAGTGTAACCTGTGCTTTCCTTCCCAGAAGAATGAAACTTTCCCCTGGGCTTTGAGTCAGTGCTACTCTTTCATGGGTTCCAGGCATTTTTGTTCTGATGTGTTTTCCTGTCCCTCCTCCCTTAAATCCTCAGCAGCAAGAACTCTGTTACCTTTTTCATGGGAGCCCAAATAGCACTGTGAAGAGGTGATTGCTTAATCAGGGTAGGGCAGGGATCAGCAGTGTTTCTAGGAAATCTCTGAAAGATGATTCCTGTCCCTTAACTTCTGTGCCTTCGAATTTCTTAGCGTGAATGAGTTTTTAAAGAAAAAAAGGTGTGTTTTACCAAATAAATTATTTAAAAATAGGAAGTGTATGTTGCATATTAAGTGTCCCTATCGTCACTATTCCTTTCTCTGGAAATAATCTTTCATACCTGTTTATTTTTGTTTTTCTGCTTAGTGAAGTAAACCGGTCCCCAAAAGGACAAATATCATATGTTCTCTCTCATACGACAGCCTCTGTGTAAAATACAAAATAGACAGACATAGATAATCAAGTGTGTACATATATTGTCACAGATTAACTAAATAATGAGAGACTAACATATCAGGAAGTAAAGATATGTTGCAGTACATGTCTGCACTCCAGAATGAAAATAGGACTCCCACTGGTTTAAATATACATTTACAGTATTATACTAGATTCTACCTTTACCTATGCCTACCATGCCACAATATACTTAAATAGCAGAAAGTTTAACTTGTAACTGTTACTAAGGGATAATGCTACTTTGACAATTTTGAAGAAAAATAGCAGGAGGGGTACACAAAAGGAAAGAACCCCTGTGTATATACAAAACTGCATCATGGCAAAATGGAAAAGAAAGGGAGAACTGGGGAAAAAAGAGAACTAAAAAATAAAAAGATTTGATATCGGTGGTATGTAGTGGAACTTCTTGTGGGGATAGAAATGTATGTAGCTGTCCAGCGTGGCAAAAATTAGTCTTATGTGGCAGCTGAGCCCTTGGAATGTGGCTAGTATGTCCAAATGTAAATATTTAAATTGTGCTTTATTCCAAGTAATTAAAGTTTAAATAAGTGCATGTGGCCATTGGCTACTGCACTGAATAGTAGAATATGCAATCTTAATACTGTATGTCAGATACTGTACTTATCTATATCTGTAAATATAAGCTGCCTTATTTTTCTTAGATGACGGCTTGATTTTCCATTTTGTGGGTGAACAGTTTTTTTAAGATAATCATTTTTATTTTATATCATTTAAAAAAATAACATTCCAAACCATGTATGCTCTTGGGAATTATTTAATTATGTGATTGTATAAGCATTTTTAAATTTCTTACACATGACTTTTAGAATGTAATGGGAATAATTTTTAAATTAATCCTTATGAATTTAGTCTGCCATTTTGCTTCAACAATTTGACCTTAAATAAATTCAGTTTAAAATATTAAAAAAAAAATCATCATTTTTATTTTATATGATTTTTACATAGTTGATTAGGGTACAAAGGGTCAAGGGCTACAGGAAGGTGAGTGAGAGCATTATCTCCACATTCTCTTTTTCCTTCCTGAATTTGGGGGAAGGAGAGAGATAAGCAGAAATAATTTTTTAGCCATTCCTTTTCATGTGTATTTCAGTTGCTCCCTGTCTTTTGATTTACATTCAAGTGTTATAAATATTTATTTGAAAATATTTCACAAATATATTCCAAGAGATTACTTTTTATGAAGTAGGATTATTGTGTTTAATCAATGTAGGTTTAGGCAGATTGGTTGAAAGAATATAAGTTTTGGCTTTGAATTTAGGCTTCCCCACTTACCTTGATCACATTTGACTTCTTTGGGTCTCAACATTCTCTCTTATAAAGCAAACACAATAATATCCTCTATATAGGATTATGTTACTAGAAGTAATATATGTAATATATATAACCGATCCCTTCAGTGGTGTTAGGAGACAAAATTAAGAGTGCTGGGTAATGGTAACTTTATCATTACTTGTTTTATTAATAATGAGACCATAAGAAGCTGAGTGGCCCCTGTTTAATGTTGAATTGTGGAGCACCTCCAGAATAGCTTTGCCTGGCTCTTTGTAGGTTTGTAAGTTCAGACAGTTCCTACCTTGTATTCATCCACCATCTCTGAATTGTATGTAGCCATCTGTAAATTACTTTTCGTATGTTAATTTAGAATTTGTGTATCAACTGGCAAAACTACATTTTAAGCTCTATATGGTGCTTTGCTTGTCAGCCAATAGTTAAATTTAAGCAGAATCACTGTCTTAATACAACATTGCCTGTATTTGAAAATTTTATGTCATATTGGTAGAAAACAGGAGTTTGAAAATGCTGGTACTATTTAAAAGCAGCTGTAGGTCTTAAAATTGTGTGGATTATGGAATTATATTATGAGTTTGGACGTAGTTTTTTCTTTAGTATTTTTAATTATATTGCTTCTATAAAACAAATCCCTTAAAATTATATTGAGGAAGTAAACTTTGTAAAATAAGTCCTTGATTACACGTGATTTTTATGCTCTTAACACACTGGCAACTATTAGTAAGCTTACTTTAAGTTTTCCTTGACATCATCTTTTATAAATATACACATTAAGGAATCAGCTTCAAGCATGCAGTGTGTCTGTATAAGAGGGAAATGTACTCTGCCTTTTTTAAAATCTGAGAACCTGAAAAGCATGTTTGTATATGACATTCAGTTAACATAAAAACATTTTATATCTAAATTTAGTAATTCTTTTTTAAGTTTACTCATTGTTTGCAAGGCAGGGAGAGAAGGAGAGACAGAGAGATTGAGATCTTGCATCTGCTTTACTTCCTTAATGCCCGCTGAGCTGGGCCTGGGCCAGGCCAAAACCAGGAGTCCAGAACTACCTCTAGGTCTCGAAACTGATGGCCTGGATCAGGAGTGCAGTAGTCAGGGTTTCAACCAGGACTCTGATGATGCAATGCAGGTATTTCAAGTGGTGATTTAGTACCCTGTGACTCAATGCCTGCTCTCTTTTCTCTCCTCTCCTTTATCCTCTCTTGCTCTCTTCTCCTACCCTTCCTCCCCTCCTTCCTTTCATTTTTTTGGAAGTGTTCTTATGGTCCTCATATGATGGCTCGGTGGCTAAATTCTTTCCTTGCACACGCCGGGATTCCATATAGGCATTATTTGTGTCCCTGCTGCTCTGCTTTCCACCCAGCTCCCTGCTTGTAGTCTGCAAAAGCAATGGAGAATGAGATAACTTAGTTATTTACATTTAATGTAGTCTTTGATTTAAAAACCATTCATTTTGCCATTGCTTAGTGTTTTTTCATTTGTTTTATTTTTTCCTTTCGCTACCTTCTAGTTGATTAATTGAAAGACAGATTTACAGAGAGAGAAAGAAGGGAACCAACCTCCATCTGCTTGTTCACTTCCTGAATGGCTGCAGTGACTAGGGCTGGGTAAGGCTGAATCCAGGAGCTTCTTTCAGGTCTCCCATGTGGGCGGTAGCGGCCGAAGGAATTGGAACACCTTCAGCTGCTTTCCCAAGCACATCAGCAGGCAGTTGTGTTTAACTGGCATGCATCTGGGATATCAGCATTGCAAGTACTGGCTTACCCTGTTAAGCCATGGCACTGGCTCTGAATATACTTTAGTAATTTATTTTCTCTGAATGGCAGAGAGAAAGAGAGAGAGAGAGAGAGAAAGAGAGAGAGAGAACTTCCATCTACTGGTTTACTCTCCAGATGTCTATAACACGAAAGTCAAAGCTAGGAGCCCAGAACAAACTGAGTCTTCCATGTGGCTAATAAAGCCTTCCACTTCTGGAGTACAGATTAACAGGAAATTATATCAGAAGTATAGAATAGCTAGGATTCAAGCTAGGGACTCTGGTAAGGGATGTCGGTGACATAGACATTGATTGAGCTGCTGTGTCAAGTATCCACCCTGGCCCTTAGATTTTGTGAAAAATTACTTAAACTGAATAGTTGAGATCAAATGAACAGAAAATGTCATTTTTAGAGTTCAAACATAACGAATAACCAATGTGAGATTGAGTTCTCGTATTGTTTTGTATACAGTTAAGATACATTATTAGGGCAGTCTTTCTTAATTCAAATAACACATAATAAAAGGACAGGTTGATTCATTTACATTGAAATTTATAATTCATTTTTCTCTAAAAACACCATTAAAATGTATAGTGTTTGTGGAGCATTTACCTTGTGCTATGCACATCTGGTACATTCGTCATTTAATTTTTACAATTTTGTGAAGTTGGATTATTGTTGATGATCCCCATTTTTCAGACACTGCTGAGTCGTGAAGAAATGTAGAAATCAAAACAGCTACAGATTGCAAAATATTATCTTATAATTGATAATGAATATGTATCAATATATCTATGAATTAGTAAGAAAAGAATACCATTTAAAAATGAACAAAAGATATGAACTTTAGAAGAAGCGTGAATATTCTATAAACATATACAGACTAATGGTAGTATATAAGTATCAAGGAAAACATTTTGGCAGGTTCTGGTTATTATAAGAATTTGCTTACCCTAAAACCTAACAACTGTTTATAATTATAATTCCCAGAAAAGTTTCTTAAATGGACTTTCATAATAGCATGATTTATAACTGATGGGGAACCCTTTTTCTCCCAAGAGCCATTGGATATTTATAACATCATTCACGAGAAATATGAAATATCAAGTTAGGGTGGTGCCATGTGTAGTACCTTAAGCCTTTGCCTGCTAGTCTGGCATCCCATGTGGGCATCAGTTCATGCCCACACTGCTCCACTTCTGTTGTAGGTCCCTGCTCATGACCTGGCAAAGCAGCAGAAGATAGTTCAAGTTCTTGGGTCTCTGCACCTATGTGGGAGACCGAGAAGAAGCTTCTGGCTTCCAGTCTTCCCAGTCCAGGCTTTTGGGCTGTTTAGGGTATGAACCAGCAGTACATGGAAGATTTCTGTCTCGATTCTCTGTAACTCAACCTTTCAAATGAAAAATAACATAATTATCAATTTTAAAATTAGCCTGTAATAGTGTTCTGAATTTTGAGTCATTCCTGTGGTTGCCTTCAGGGAACCATAAAAATGATTTTGGGGGCCATATGTGACCTATGGTGAGACAGTCTCCACTCTTGGATCATATAGTTGGATAGTTTTCTTCTTAATGAGCCATAGCATAGTAAATATTTTAGGGTTTTGGACCATGTGGTCTTTCAGAGAAACTGCTAAATTCCACTTGTGTCATTGTATTGCTCAAGCCATCATATTACAAAAATGGATGGACTTGACTTCCAAAAAAATTGATTTTTCATTAACAGCTGGTTTGCCCATGGGCTAAGTTTACTAATTCTTAGTTGAAAACAATCTGAATGTTCTTCAGTAGAAGAATGTATATGCAGTTGTTTAGTAGTAGACTTTTGAAAATTAACAGAAATGAATGATCCTCACGTCAGCATTATTTCGTGATTCATAAAAATATTAAGGAAAATAGCAAGTGGAGGACTATAATTGTATGTGAATGTTTTAATGTGCAATTTAAATATGCAGAATAATCATTTACATAACTCACGTAGAAAATATTTCTAAATGCGTGCTAGACATTAGAATAGTAGCATGTACTATAGGAATGCAGTGAGGATATCAGCAGTCTGAGCAAAGACCCAAGGTTTTTTCAGTCCCGTTGCTTCACTGATGTTTTATTTCATAAACTGAATAGTGAGTTTATTATATTCATTGTGCCATTTTATATTTAGCTATTTCATAATAAAATTTGAAGGAAACTAAACAAAAATATTTTTCACTCTGTGTGGTTGTCACTTGACTTTTCTCCTTCTTTTTGTGTTTTTAAGATTTACTTATTTATTTGAAAGGCAGAAATGCAGAGGAAGAGGCCAGGCAATCTTCCATCCAGTAGTTACCTCCTCAAATGTGTACAATAGCCAGGGCTGGGCCAGGCTTAAACCAGGAGCTCCATCTGGGCCTCCCATGTATGTGACAGTCTCAGTCCTTGGGCCATGCTGCGCTGCTTTCTCAGGCAGTCGAGACCTGAACCAGTACCCACATTAACACCAGCACTGCAGGTGATGACTGGGCTCTTCCTACCGCTCACTGGCTTCATCATTGGTCTTCCAGCGCCAGAGAGGCAGATCAGCTCAAATAAATGACCTCCATGCCTAGTCGGCTGTCTGATTAATTTTTTTAAAAGATTTATTTATTTTTATTACAAAGTCAGATATACAGAGAGGAGGAGAGACAGAGAAGAAGATCTTCCATCCGATGATTCACTCCCCAAGTGAGCTGCAACGGCTGGTGCTGCGCCGATCCAATGCCGGGAACCTGGAACCTCCTCCAGGTCTTCCACGCGGGTGCAGGGTCCCAAGGCCTTGGGCCGTCCTCCACTGCTTTCCCAGGCCACAAGCAGGGAGCTGGATGGGAAGTGGAGCTGCTGGGATTAGAACCGGCGTGTATATGGGTTCCCGGGGCGTTCAAGGCAAGGACGGTGCCGGGCCTCTCTGATTGATTTTGCCATCTCCGCCTCTTGTTCCTTTTTTAGGTATGCTTCACGTCCTATTATATATAGGCAGCTATTATAGTTGAATTTTCTAGAAAAAAATGCTAAAGCCTCTCATCCATTTTGTTTGATGCATTTATTCTTCTGAGGTAAGGGATCCAAAGTTCTTATTGGATACCACACAAGCAAAGAGTTGCTTTTGGCATTTTTATGTATGCTTGGCTCTCAGAAGTATCAGAATGCCTGCCTGGCATGTTTGTAGGTGTCAACAATAAAAACAAAAACTGGGTTTATTTATAAGAAATTGAAAAGTTATTTGTATGTTTGATAGTCTTTCTCTAATGTAGAATTTTTTCAATCAGTAGCCTCTTAGTTTGGCTGTTTTTAAGTAAGATCATCCATCCATCAGATAATAATAGTGGAGTGCAGAGTATGACCCAATTGCTGTGAGGTTGGAAACTTTTTTTTTTTTAAATTTATGTATTTCTTTGACCAAGAGATCTCTTCCATCTGTAGATTTTCTTGACAAATAAAAGTCACAACAGCCATGTTTTTGCAAGGCCTAAGCCAGGAGCAAGCAGCTCCATCCACATTTCCCACATGGGTGACAGGGTCCCAGTACTTGGGGCCAACTTCCACCACTTTCCTTTTAAAAGAATATTTAATTTTCTTTGTAATATTGTTTACATGGTTGAGAGGGGTGCATGCTCAGGTGGTCTTTTGGTTAAGGTGGAGAGGGTCAGGTACCCAGGAGGGTGGGTGGGACAAATATTTCAGTTATTTTTTCGTTTTGCTCCTGTGTCCACAGGGGAGAAAGGGGAGGAGGCCATACCTTGCTTTCAAACTACATAAGCACCCAGGAATGGAGGACAGTCATTTGACGACACTTTAGTGACCCCAATGTGGGGAGGAGTGTTGTGAGGTATTACTTGAGTGGTTTTGACAGGTTTGTAATGTTGCTGATTTCATTGTTCCAGGTTTGAGAAAATCTTTCCAAGGTCTGTTAGCTGACCAAGTCCACTTTTGTACATCCACAGATTCAGGAACATGCTGCCATGTTTGGCCAGGAGAGTGGTCCAACCTGTTCTGCTTTCCATCCTCTGACCAGGCAGATGACTTCTTCTGCTGACCTAGATGAGCTGGCCATAATGTCCCCTCTATGCATCTGGGCATGCTGTATACTGCAAAGGCATAAGCAGCTGAAGAGGTCCAGTCCCAGTACATGCACTTAAAAGTCAGACTGTACATCCTGTGATTTTCCATGTTGCCAAGGTCTGAGTCCAACAGCCTAGTCTAGTTGTGGAGGTCCCAAGAAACCTTGCTTAGGTGATCCCAGACTTGACTCTTGTGTGTACCAGCCAGTGCAGGTTCAGGCTTGATCTGTCATCAGTAGTAGCCAACAAGCCCACATGTTTGTGGATGTAGCTGCCTAGTCAGTTTCTGCTCAGACCCATATATCATGTGAACTAATGAATGCTGCTACCCAGCCCAACCAGCCTGCCACAGACCAAGTCCTCATTCATACCAATGGGTGCTGTGGCCTAGTCAGGATGACCCCCAGTAACTACCACCAGGCACACTCCCAGCCCCAGTTTTTGCATATGCTTGGCTACTGTAGCCTAATCTGCCTCAGCTCAGATCCCATCTGGCTGTTGTGCACATCCCACCTTGCCCCCAGACTTGGCCTTCAGATATGCTGATAAGTGCCACTGTCTTGTCCAATCTGGCAATACTGGTTCTCGCACTCACCAACAATAGATATAATCTAACAAGATAGTTTCCACAGTTCCCCTGCCAGGTATATTTCTAGTCCTGGATTTTGTACCTGCCAGGGGGGTACTACAGTCCAGTCTTACATGACTTGCACCCAGTCTTGGCACTTTCCAACTTGTGCTGTGTCCCAGCCCAGTAGGTCTACACCCATTCTTCCTCTCAGGAATACTAGCTGGTGCAGCAGTCTAGCCCAGCCAAGCCCAGACCTGTCTACACTCAGACTAGCCCACTCCAATTCCCAGTTCTCATGGCCACCAGTGGAAGCAGTAGCCCAGCAAAGCAATCCCCGAAGTTTCTCTAACAGGGTCCAGTCACAGCCCAAGGTCTTGCATATGCCTGCGGGTTCTTTGAGACCCAGCTTGGCATGGTCCACCCACAGTCTCATCTCTTACTGGCAGGTGTTGCAGCCTAGCCTAGCCAGGTACAGTCCATATCCTGGCCTGGCTCTCTTGAGAGCCAGTGCGTGCTGAGACTTTGCCCAGCCTGGACTGGACTGGCCTTTCCCCAGACTTGGCTCTTGTGCTCCTCAATGAGAGCTATGACATAGTAGTGGAGTTCCCCAAGTTCCCCACCAGACCTGTTTCCAACCTCAGATATCATGTGTGTTAGTGGGTGCTGCAACCTGACCCCACTACCTACCTTAGAGCCAGCTCCTGAAGTGTCAGGTGGGTTCCTGTCAGGTGAGCTCTGTGGTCTAGCTTGGCTTGGCCTTTCACTGCTCCCAACTCTCCATGTAAAGTGATAGGTGCTACAGTCTCGCAGTGGCGAGCCTATAATTGCCCTACAGAATCTGCCCACCTGCACCGATATTTGCAGGCAGGTACTGTGGCCAAGCCCAGCACAGGTATCCCCTATGTGTGGGTGCCGTAGCCTGACCCAGACATGCTTTCTAGTTCTTCCCCTCTAAATTGCTCCATCTCAACTCCCTTGCCTACCTGCAAGTGCAGTGGCCCTGTTGGTGGAAGACCCCAGAAGTCATTTCTTCCTGTTAAACATGCTCTCACCCATTCCTACTCCAGTATGTCCCCAAAACCCTTCCCGGAAAATCTACAGCATCCTACCCCATCGCCTTCTTAACACTCCTCCTTCCCTGTTCCCCCCTCCCCTGGCCTGAGGCTGAGGTGGTGTGTCCTGGCCCAGGATTCCCTGCCTTCCCTACTTCTCTTTAACAGTAACAGAAGAATGAGTTCCTGTGCTATCATATTGGTGTAGTTAACACAACTATGGCATTAACCAGGTCCAAAATGCCTGCCAGCTACTGATTGCTTTTCTCTCAACAGTGTGATGCTTGCGTAGGTACAGGGCAACCTAGACAGTTGCCTACGGCTGGTGATAAAGAGCACTTTCAGTATGGCTTCCCGTACTGTGCCACAAAGCAGGCCCTGTTACAGATTTTTAATTTCATTTTTTCTGTGCATCTGTGGAAGTTCCTTAGTATATTATAATATTGCTAATCTACTCATCTATTGTATGCCTTTGTATAAGATACTCTGAGTGAATGTCCTTTGCTTCCGTTGTTTAGTGAGTTTATTGCTAACTTGGCTTTTAGACTGTTTTAAGATGCCTTTCTTTTCACTTTCTCCAAGAAATTGTTTATGGTATGTCAGTCAGCAAAGCTAGATTTTGCTACAGGAGCAATGCCTACATTTCAGTGGCTTACAGGCACCAAGGTTTTTGTTTTTGTTGTTGTTTATTTACTTGTTTGTTTGTGTTCATTTACTTTAATAAAAATATATTGATCAGACTACCACCATGGAATTTAAGTTCAGGTTAGAAAAGAGAATTTTACAAGTGTAATATATTCTGTATATATCAAAGTTTGTATATAATGTCTGACCAACCAGCTTGCTCACAAACTATTAATCACTTCCACTGCAGGTAATTTAATATTTATAACTCTTACACAGAAGAAAAAAATACTGTACACATTTAAAAATGTTAATTTACCCTTGCCTTAAGCAGTTAAAATGCAAGTTTCAATTTCAAGATGACATTTAGAAATTATTCTAGTGTAAGAGCAGCAAAATATAATTCTTCAGTTATAAAAAAACTAAATTGGAATCCATAATTAAATTGATTAATGTTACAGGTATGATTCTGAAATATACTACCACACAGCTATCTTAAAGGTTTTTTTTACACATACACACACATTCAGTTAGGAAGGGTTTACAAGTTCTATTCCAGGAACTTTTTAAAAAGTTCTTGAAGAGATAACTAGCCCCAACAAAATTGAAATAGTCAGCCAGTCTATAAGGCAGGCAGAAAAAAGTGAATTAGCTGGGGTAATTAGACTCCTAACATGCAAAATATGTGATATTCAGCAGCAAACTAGAAGTAGCTTCAAGTTTGGCCTGTTGGTGTTGTTCAAGACTACAAAAGTTTAAGAAGGGGGAAACTAAAATGTAACATTGTGTTAACTTGGCTCCTCTGAATGACCCATGAGTGAGCTAGTCATAAATAATTTGGTCACTAGGCAAATTACACCTATAAAAAAAGGAGGTCATTATTGAAAACACTATGTATTATTGTCCAAATTCCTCAAATTATTTGTTTTCAATAGGAAATGTAACATCAATATGAGATGTGTAACTAAAGGAAGCATCTCCAATAGAGCCAAGCTAACATCTCATCTTCTAAGGCTTAGGTTTCGCCCAAAATTTCCAATACAAGGAATAGCCCAGCCCATACCAACAGTCATTGCTCCTACCACAAAACCTTGAGCAGCCTGTGCACATGGATCAGGTGAAGGGACATTTTTATATTTTTCCTGCTTTTCAGTTTGTAGAGCCCATATGCAACAATGGTTGCAAAACTTGCCATCCCAAAGGGGACAAATGGTGCCTCTTTAGCTTTTTGGATAAGCTTGGATCCCTGATCTTCATCAGATGAAGAAAGAGAAACATCTGTATTGGTTGACATAGCAATTGCTTTAAGAATTTTCTGGGCCTGGCACCATGGCCTAGCTGCTGAAGTCCTCGCCTTGAACGCCCGGGAACCCATATACACGCCGGTTCTAATCCCGGCAGCTCCACTTCCCATCCAGTTCCCTGCTTGTGGCCTGGGAATGCAGTCGAGGACGGCCCAATGCATTGGGACCCTGCACCCGCGTGGGAGACCCTGAAGAGGTTCCTGGTTCCCGGCACCGGCCGTTGCGGCTCACTTGGGGAGTGAATCATCGGACAGAAGATCTTCCTCTCTGTCTCTCCTCCTCTCTGTATATCTGACTTTAATAAAATAAATAAATCTTTAAAAAAAAAAAAAAAGAATTTTCTGACAGTGACAAATACCACACATTCACCAACTGGCTTCTTTGTTTTTAATCTCCTCAAGTGACGTGCCTATCATTGGTGATTTGGGTACTTGATTCTGTGGTATCATTATTTGGTATTCAAACTGATAAGACTGAGCTTACAGTCACTAAACAATGGCTTTTCAAAAAGGCTTTAACTGGAAATGACACAGGTCACAAGCAAGTCACATGTTCACACCTAACTTTAGGAAGTCAGCAAAGGGCAGTCCTATTATTTGCCTGAGAGAAGGATCAAAAATATTTTGTGGACAGTAAGAATTATTACATATGATGTCTCCAAACCTGATTAATCTCTCCCTACTTCATACTTTTATGACATTTTGTAAAACTCTGTGAGGGTACTTCAAAAAATTCATATAAAACAGAATTAAAAGGTAAGTGTATTTGGGTATGAAAAATGTGAAATCCATATAGTTTTTTTTTCATAATGTGCATTTTCATGGATTTTTTGAAGACCCTTATGTCTCATTGTTATTTATATTAAAATTATGATAAAATCCTGTATGAATGTAGAATTTGATGAGTTTGATCAGTTCGGAGGTTGGCTATATAATACCTGTGAAATTCCTCCCCAGCTAACTGGGCAAACTCATGCCAGTCATTCATTAACCTTGCCTTAGAAAAATCCTTCCTGAATCAGTTTTCATCAGTGGTCCTCAAACTCACCTTCATAATAATTTGGAGAAGTGAAAGTAAAAGGGAAATACCTGAACCTCACCCCAGAGTAGTTCAGTCAGAATCTTAGAATGGGCTCACCCCTCAGAATTTTTAAAGCTCTGTACAATATTTAATAAACAGTTATAAGAAATTATCTGAACAGTGTACAAATACTGGCTTACATGATCATTATTTATTTGCCTTCTAGTGAACCTCTTTGAATATTCAGCTTTGTTTTTGTTATATTCCACAGCTTACTTGCTTTCCTGTGATTTTTGGCACCAAACTCTACCTGTACTCATATATTCATTTTTATATTCACTTGTATATTTTATTTGTCTGCTGCTCTACACTTTAAAAAAATATTTATTTATTTATCTATTTATTTATTTGTTTATTGGAAAGGCAGATTTATAAAGAAGGAGAAACAGAAAGATCTTCTGTTTAGTGGTCTACTCCCCAGTGGCCACAATGGTCAGAGCTAAGCCAACCCAAAGCCAGTAACCAGGAGCTGCTTCTGGGTCTCCCACACTGTTGCAGGTACAGTGTCCTAAGTTCATGGGTCTTCCCCTACTACTTTCCCAGGCCACAAGCAGGCAGCTGGATGGTAAGTTGAGCAACCGGGAAATGAACCTGTGCCCATATGGGATCCCAGTGCGTTTAAGACAAGGACTTTAGCCACTAGGTTACTGCTCCTAGCTTTCTTACCAGCAGTGCATCTAATTAGTTCATAATATACCTAGCACTTGTCACTGTGTCTGTCACACAGAAAGTTTCCCTACTCTTTTTTCACTTTTATATCTCTAGTAGCCCTGCTCATATTTACCTAATTCTTTGTATTCCATCTCCTATGTAGAATGATTTCTGTTTTCTTGTATTGTTTCTTTTGTCTTTCTATTTTGTTTAAGACTTACTTATGTTTATTGCAAAGGCAGATCAGATTTATGGAGAGAAGGAAAGATTTTGCAGCTGCTGATTCACGCCTTAGCCTCAACTGCTAGAGCTGAGCCTCCCTGGAACCAGGAGCTCTTTCAGGTCTCCCACTTGGGTACAGGGTCCCAAGGCGTTAGTCATCCTCCTCTGCTTTCCCAGATCATAAGCAGGGAGCTGGATTGGATGGGGAGCAGCTGGGACACAAATTGGTGCACATATGAGATTCTGACACTTGCAAGATGAGGATTTAGCCATTCAGCCATCATGCTGACCAGGCCCTTTCTTCTTGCATTAGATGAGATAAATTTTGAAAATTAAGACAAAATACAAATATAATGTATTTGAAAAATATAAAACAGCGCCATACACTTAGGCAAGGCTATTAGTATTGTATGTGATTACCTCCAGGGCAAGTCAGCTAATCAGTGGTCCAGCTAATCTCATACTTGAACTCTGGGTCATCCAATGGTGTCCATTGCTTGGATGTCAGATAATCAGCTTTTTATACAATTATAGTGATCCAGCTGTAACGTTGGTGCAAATTTTGTAAACCTATACTTGGTACCACAATAATGAAATCCCAGTGCCAAAATTTAGCATCTGTATTTAAAAATCTGTCATCTTAACCTTCAAATATTATAATTACATATTTCTTTTGAGAGAAAACCAAACATTTATTTATATTTATAAGAGCTGAATATTTATCATAAAGGCAAAAATGTAGATAACAAAAAATACTTATATTTGTAACGATGGTCACCTTTAAAAAAAAAATCCTCATAAAAGCACCTATTAAAACCAAAGCAGCATTAATTTATGTTTGACTTCGTAAGAGTGTGTTTTAGATTTTATCCCAATTTCTTTTAAAAGCTTAAAAGAATCATCATGTGCAGGATGATTGTTGTCTCATGTCTGCTGTCTGTTTTGGTGTATCATTTGTTCAGAATGCTTTTTCCCTTTGCTTTTCTCAGCGTTTTTGGTTTTTTGCTTGCTTGTGTTGTGTGTGTGTATATATGTCATTATTTTGTTTTGTTCTTTGGTTTGGAAATGCCTACATATTGTTTCATTCTTAGCTTAAGGGAAGATTATATCAAATAGATTGCTGTGACTTCTGTATTTCCTGTGCACACTTCTATTTTTTGTAATTAATCTCTTTGGAATTATGGCTCTTCTTTCACTGTGTAAATCGTTTTTTATTTTAAAAACAGTAATAAATAAATAGGGAGTAGGGGAATGAGAGAGAGAATCTCCTGTCCATTGGTTTACTCCATAGATACCCAGCAACAGCTGGGGCTGAGCCAGGCTGAAGCCAAGAGCAGGAACTCAGTGGGTACAGGGTCATGAATACTTCAGCCATCACCTGCTACTTCCTATGGTAAGTCTTAGCAGGAAGCTGGAATGGAGAATTGGACTGCAGCTCCAACACAGACACTTCATTATAGAATGCATGCATAACTGTTGAGCTGAAACTCTGCTGTTGTGAAAACCTTTTCGGGGCAAGAAACTGTCTCTCTCTGTTGTCGTCAGTTCATAGCATATGAGTTCTCAAGTCTGTGACAATTGAATTAATAAAAAATATTCATTTGTCCATGTATGCATATATAGTTTGTAACATTCCATACATGGTTTTGCATAGTGTAATTTGGAAGACGTTAATAAATTTTGAATTATTTTTGTTTTCCAAAATATTTGTGGGTAATAAATAGAATTCTAGTTGAACAGTGTTAGCACAGATGGGGCCACTAATAATTATAAGGACTTTAAATCCAGTTGTAACATCCATTATGGAACAATTATGATACCTTAATGTTCTGTTTTGGGACATCAAGGTTCTGCTTTATTCTTTGTGCCTGTTATAAGTTAGGAAAAAATGTTATTGCACTTTTCCATGTTTATTATTTTGAACTGATCGGTAAGTAATGCTTCCTTATGATGAAGATAGTCAAGTGTTGTGTTTGTTCCTTTCTCATTGTAATGGAGTAAAACAATAGTAATCCAGTTAGGGGGCAATCGCTATGTTCTGGTGAGACTAAGTGTATAGATGCCTAATGTGACTGGTGCTCATGGCATCAATCTCTCTTTTTGTCTCTGTCTCACACGCACATACACACAGAAGAGAGAGAGAGAGAAATATTTTTAGTAGGTGAAAATTGTTTCAAAATCAGTATCAAAGGTGATCCTAAAGGGGAAGAAATGTTGCAGTTGTGTATTATGCACCAGACCACAAGTTCTTTGGTTAAGTTCCTCTGAACGTTGATTGAATCTCTTTATATTAAGTAATGGTGTCATCTCCTTCTCTTCCCTTCTGTTGTATCGCTTCTCTCCACTGCCTGTTCCTCACAGAAATTTTTATACTCTCAAAAATAATGGCTCAAGAGCAGCCACTTAAGTTTGCTGTGTTGGAGGGGTCCAGTAGAGAAAAGGTATTCAGAAAGGCAGCAGATGAGTTTGTCAAATAATGAGGAAGAGACAAAATAGATGAAGTGGCAAAGGGATAATAGAATATTGTGTAGGAAAATTACCATTTTTGACATGCTTGAACCTTACATTTCCCATTGTGATTTCGACCTTTAGTAGTCAGATTTCTAATGAGTAAGGATATTGTGGATATAGTTACTCAAGAAACCAGCAGTTTTTCAAGACTAGGGAAACTGGTGCCTCCATGATCATGTTGGTGATTATTGATTTGTCACAGGTATATAGTGTTAGATATAATAGGTTTTCTTACCCTAGTATAATGTTGTATTCTTACTTTAATACAGGTTTTTATGAAAGTCAATACTTTTAAGATTTCTCAGAACTATAATATTGTAGTGTTAATATTATGTATCTGAGTTATTACAATTCCTATTATACTTACAATATATGGGAATATTAGCATGTGTCATTTGAAAAGTAATGCATCATTGTTTTGACATTTCCGTTCTTATTTTTTTTGCTTCTTTTTGTCTTTTTTAAATTTTTTTTTTTAAGAATTAATGTGCCATCTGGAAACCTGAGATCATGCCATAAAAGGAATTTAGGATTTTTTTTTCTTTTGGCAATCAGTCACCAGAATATGCTGTGAATGTGCACCTTATCAGAATAAATAAATATAATTAGGTGTATTAACTCATATGTCTCAAAATGCTTCTGTGTTGGAAATTCTTACATGACTATTGTGAGGTTTTTTAAAATTTCTGTTATATCATGTTAAGATGACTAGTGGGACAGTTACTGGCTCCTCAAACTAAAATGTAAATCAAAACCTTATGACTTAATAGTTTCAAACTATTTCAAATACTGTATCCTGAATCTTCTTATTTATTGTTAAAATAAGCAAATATAATTAATTTATGTTTTTCAGAGGGGAGAGTTGCAGTGTTGCATTGCAATTAGCTTGTTCTGTTCTTCTATTCTGAATAACATAGTCATTGAAACTGTCAGCCAGAGGACCTTTTTTTTGGAACATTTTTTTTTTAACTCTAAAAAAGTAACAAGTTTTTTAAATTAATTGAGGGAAAACAGCTGAAAACGTGCATTGAAAGGGTTAAGTCGACATGAAAGAATTCATTTCCACTTTAATGACCTAGCCTTGCTGGGTTAGGACGGTGGGGAACATGCTTCTGACTTGTACTCCTATTGCCAATTAACACCTCCTATAACAGGTTGCCTCAGCTAGTCATTGAAGCTCAGGCAGTAGAAATAGTTTACATGCAGCTTGTTTTTCACACTAGTTGTTTAATACTCACAAAATTAAAGTATTAAAAGGTTGTTTCTTACCTTGCTGGGCAAGAGATAAACAATTCAGTGGTAGTTATTTGTATATGTTTGAATTCACTTATTTTGTGTGTGTGTGTGTTTAAGGGATTCTTAATTGAGGAAGCTGAAGGTGGTGGTTTCATCCAATTTTTAGTTTTATGATTAAATTTGTTAAGGGTTATTTGATACCATAAAAATGCAAAGAATTATTTTCTGTCTACTCTTCCAATACATTATATATTTATAATCATGTTTACTCACTAACAAAATTCATTTTCTTTTTGTCCAAAAAGTATCTTAACAGACTTTTAAGTATAATTCTAAAATGTAAGATCAAATATGTACATTTTAAAAGCTAATACAAAAATAAATGTTATAAAATATTTTAATACTGCAACTTTTTTTTTTTTTTACAAATTTTAAAATGTTTAATGTCCTTTCTCAGTAAAACCAGGTTTTGAGTGTTGCAGTTCATTGATGCTATTTATTTTACATTTCTTTTAAGTGACACTTTGGTTCATGTTTAATCAGCAGATATTTTAATAACATAATAAAATTGGCTAAATAATTGATACCAGTTCACACTAAGAGAAAGGTGGAGTAATATAACTAATAGTGTTAACAAATTTGTTAAAAGGCCTGAGAAGGTAACACTTTGAGGCGTTAGTTTCTATGCTGTTATAATGGCAAATGCCTTTTTTAGCACTTAGTCAACAAGGGCTACCCAAGTAAAAGTCACAGCTTTTTATGCTGGATCAGATTTTAACCTTCTGAATGGGAAGAGGGACAAAAAAACACAGAAACAACCTGTGTCTCATTTAATTTAACCACATGTAAATTTTATAGATCTAAATGATAATTTATGCTTTACTAAATGTGACAGATCAAAATTCATTGTGCATAGGTAAGTTTGATGTCTGTGGAGTTGCTGAGAGGTTTTATATCACTTACTGGTTTGATTGTTTATGTATGAATAAAGGCTGGTCACACTGTCTGCTTATGACTCAGCTGTTTGCCCTACACAGTTCTGTTGAATAGCTGATAGTTTTCATTCAGTTTATAAATAAAAATTTTTTCTCCATTTTTAAAACAAAGCTATTTTATGAAGTACTTATTTCAGTGCAGGAATTAAACATTAAGAATTTACGTAGCAAAAGTAACATCTTGGTTTCTTTTTTGTTTGTAAGGGTTATGGTACTTACTAGTTTCGTGTTTTTGTTTTTACAGAAATAAATTACAAAACCATATTTTCATTTTTACATGGTAATATCCATTTAAGTTTAACAATTGGCGAGCCTTCAGATCTGTCTGATATCAGTGGTGTATGTCTGTTGTTTTATAGTGGCAGGGTATAAAGTGTAGGCTTTTTGGTTTTTTTGCCTAAGTATTACTTAAGTGCCTTCAGTTACTCTAAAAATCTTTAAGTCGAACTTATAATCAGTCTCAAAAAATGACTTCCTGTTTTTCTTTATTATAGTAGTAGAATACTGTTACAGTCAGCCAAGATGACTGAACAAGTTAATGTACTTAATAAGCTAAATTAAGCATAAAAAAGAAATCCATTTTTTCCATTGCTAATTTTTATATTAGTAACAGCCTAAGCCAATTTTTAAAAACTGTTTTTTACCATTGGTTAGGCACTATATTACCCACATCTGTATCGGTATACGTGTTACAGTCGTCTCCATTTTAAAAAATAAAGAAACTGAGGTATACAGAGCTCATGTGACTTGCCCAGGGAGAAATATCTGAAAAAGTGGTAGCACTGAAGTCTGTCTCTATCCAGTTTTAAAAATTTAAGAAGTGTCTTGCGGTTCAGTTTTTCGTTGGATTTATATAATTGTACACTTTCTGTAAATATCACTTTATTCAGCCTTTAGTTCAGTTCCTTAAACATGATTAAGTTTTAATAAATGAAACATGATTTAAGTAATTCACATTCTATACATGCATTAGGATTTTTATGTCCTATAAATGGGAGGCAGGGGTTTGACACAGTGATTGAGATGTCTTGAGACACCCACATCTTGTGTGGGAATGCCTTGCTTGAGGGCCCTGCTCTGCTCCTTATCCCAGCATTCCTGTTAATGTGCACATGTGGAGGAACAGTGCTGGCTCAACTGGTCGGTTTAAGAAGGAGACCCTGAGTTTACACCTCCTGTTTTGGCTTGGTCCAACCCCTGCTATTACAGGTGCTGGGGGAATGAGACAGGAGATGGCAGATCTCTCATTGTTTTTCTCTTTGCGTTCTTCTTTTTCCCCAAGACTTATTGTATTTTATTTTATTGGAAAGGCAGATTTACAGGAAGAGGAGAGATAAAGAGACCTTCCATCCTCTTGTTCACACCACATGGGGTCACAATGGCCAGAATTGACCCCATCCAAAGCCAGGACCCAGGAACTTCTTTCGGGTCTCCATTGTGGATACAGTGTCCCAAGGGTTCGGGCCATCCTCTACTGCTTTGCCAGGCCACAAACAGGGAGCTGGATGGGAAGTGACGCAGTGGTTTATGAACCTGTGCCCATATGGGATCCCAGTGGATGCAAGGTGAAGTTTAGCCACTAGGCTATTACACCAGGCCCATCTCTGCATTTTAATTTAATTAAAACAGTCTGCTAAATGGGACATGTATAATTTGTACTTACATGTGATCACATGTATATTTTAGTTGAATATAAACAAAGCTTAAGTACAGTTGTTTAACTTGAGAAAACAATGTATATCAATTTCTACTTGTGAAATCTTTTATTTCTTGTTAAAGTCGTAAGATTGAAAAAGGAGACATGGGGGCAGAAATAATTAGAGGGACTTGGAAACTTTCTGTACCTAAAGAATAATAATAAAAAATCAATGCCTAGAGCTGTCATTATGCCGTAGTGGATGAAACCATTGCCCGCAGCATGTGTATTCCATGTGCTGGATTAAGGATACTTCACTTCCCATCCACCTCCCTGCTGGTGCACCTGGAAAGCGGTACAAGATGGCCCAAGTGTTTGGACTCACATGGGAGATCTGTAAGAAGATCCTGGCTCCTGGGTTTCAGGCCTGGCTATTATAGCCATCTGAGAAATGAAGCAACAGATGGAAGGCCTCTCTCTATCTCTGTCTTTCCTCTTCTTTCTGAAGCTGTGACTGTTACATAAATAAATGTTAAAAAAATAAAAAGTCTAATACTTGTATCTGTGCTTTTGGAAGCATCTCTCAAATCAATCTGAGGATTCTGTTCCCATGGCCATTACCTCCTTATTATCCTGACCATTCATTTTCTACGTATTTTCACCTTCACTCAATCTCCTGAGACCCATTGTGCTTATCCCACTAAAATTATCTAATATTTAAAATAGAGCTTTATTTCAATATCTTGCATAGGTTACAGCCATCTGATACATGAATTAATCTTGAAATTTTTTCATTTTTTAAAAAAAAGATTATTTTATTACAAAGTCAGATATACAGAGAGGAGGAGAGACAGAGAGGAAGATCTTCCATCCGATGATTCACTCCCCAAGTGAGCCGCAATGGCCAGTGCTGCGCTGATCTGATGCCGGGAACCAGGAACCTCTTCAGGGTCTCCCACACAGGTGCAGGGTCCCAAGGCCTTGGGCCATCCTTGACTGCTTTCCCAGGCCACAAGCAGGGAGCTGGATGGGAAGCGGAGCTGCCGGGATTAGAACCGGCGCCCATATGGGATCCCAGGGCGTTCAAGGCGAGGACATTAGCTGCTAGGCCATGGTGCCGGGCCCAAAATTTCTTCATTTTTTAAAGGCCTGTGCTTCTCTAACAAATTAGAATCTCATTTTTGTTATTGTTGTTTACATTTACTCAGTTCTTTTTCTTTTTTTTTTTTTTAAGCTGTATTTATTTTTATTGGAAAGGCCGATTTACAGAAAGGAGATACAGAGTTTAATCCCCAAGTGGCTGTGGCAGCTGGAGCTGAGCCAATCTGAAGCAATGAGCTTCCTCCAGGTCTCCCATGTGGGTGCGGGGTCCCAAGGCTTTGGGCCATCCTCTACTTTCCCAGGCCACAAAGCAGGGAAGTGGATTGAAGTTACAGAAGCCAAGACACTGAACTGGCACGTGTATATTGTGTACATGCTGTGGTTACATGCTCTCTAAGCATTTTTAATTCAAAAGCTTTTTTTTTTTTCATATTAGTGTTTCTGTTGTGTCACAGGTAAATCCAGTAGTGTGTTTTGCTCTGCAGAGAACAGTGAGGTGTTTTTGATATTGGTGGGCATACTAACTGCATTTAAACAAGGAAAAAACATCTCAGTGATCTTCCCAATCTCCTCAATAAGAAAGCATACCAGGTGACAGGATTCTCAAGTTATAAAATTTAAGAAGGAGCTAAAGTCCTAGAATAAAAGTAGATTTAAGCATCTTAAAGTGGAATATTATGCTGTCATATAAACAGTACCTTATTATAAGTCAGAAATTTCATTTGAATCCTAATTGTTGACAGCCTAGTAAGCTTTTTGAACCCTTTGTTTAACCATACAGAGAAAGGTTTTGTTTTTTTTTGTTTGTTTGTTTGTATTTTTTTTAAAAGATTTAATCATTTCATTACAGCCAGATATACAGAGAGGAGAAGAGACAGAGAGGAAGATCCTCCGTCCGATGATTCATTCCCCAAGTGAGCCGCAACGGGCCGATGCGCGCCGATCCAAAGCCGGGAACCTGGAGCCTCCTCCGGGTCTCCCACACGGGTGCAGGGTCCCAATGCATTGGGCCGTCCTCCACTGCTTTCCCAGGCCACAAGCAGGGAGCTGGATGGGAAGTGGAGCTGCCAGAACCAGAACCGGCGCCCATATGGGATCCCAGGGCGTTCAAGGCGAGGACTTTAGCTGCTCGGCCACGCCGCTGGGCCCTGTATTTTTTTTTTCATAGCCTATGAGATCACCATACATTTGAAAATATATCTTTAGAGCTGGAAAATGAACTTTTTTTTCTCTGATAAGTCTGTGTTGCCATGGAATGACGTGAAAACCATTAGGTTAAAAGTTCAATAGATTTTTTTGTCTTCTCTATTGAATTTTTCTTACAACTTTTGATATTCTAGTAAATGGCATAAACTTGGTGTAGATCAATACAAAGTTTATTTCAAATTTGTTTTACTAGTAAAAATTCTTTAGATAGTAGTTGCTTGCAAAACCTTTCTTAAAACTAAGTAGTTTTAACAATCTTTCACACTATAGTGTAGAAAACAACTGAAGAAACGTGACATATAAGGACTAAAGGAGTATGTCAGCAAAGCAATTTACCTATGTTTCTAGCTTGAGACTCTAGATATTAATTAGAATGATAATTTGGGCAAGTTAGTTTGTAGGGAAATATGGTGAGTTTGGATTTGATTTTTGAAGATACTGAACTGGAAATTCCTTCCTTTGGGGTAGACAATGTGATGACTAGTAAGTAGTAACTTAGGGTAGAACCTAAAAACAGTTTGTATAATCAGATTTTAAACCTTATTGATAATTTTATTTATGAGGACAGTGATTATTTATTTACTTTTATTTGAAAGGCAAAAAGAAATAGATTTCTTATCCAGCATTTCACTCCCCAAATGTCCAGGAGCCTAGAAATCATTCTTCATCTCCCTTGCATATAGCAGGGACCCAGCTGTTTGTGCCACCATCTCCTGCCTCTTATGATGTGCATTCATAGGAAGCTGGAACCCCAAGAGGAAAGGGGACATGTACCTGAGCAGTCCAATATGGAATCTGTTTGTCCCAAGTGGTATCCCAAGTGATGCACCAGAGTCCATCCACCCCGTGACATTTCTGCCAGTTCAGATAGCTATGTTTGATTAATTCCTATAGAGAATTCATTAATTTCAACTGAGCTGTGCCAATCCAAAGTGGGGAGCCATGAACTTTGTCTTGATCTCCCACATAAGTACAGGAGCCCAAGCACTTTGGCTATCTTCTGCCTTTCCAGGCACATTAACAAGAAACTGCATCAGAAGTGGAGTCTCCAGGACTTGAACCAGTGCTGCAGAATGGGATGATTGCATTGAAGGTGACAACCTTACAACTCCTGTGTGTGTCACAATACCAGCCCTTCAACTTCTCTGTAGAAAGTTTAGATTAATACAAGATGTTTCTTATATGGAGTTGAAATTCCTTGCCATTATAGCTTCTCCCCATTGATGTGTAGTTCTATAAATGATAGTTCAGGTTAGTGATTACCAAACCTAAACAAGCATTAGAATCACCTGGAGGGCTTTTTAAAACCCAGATTTCTGACTCAATAAGAATATGCAGTGCTAACAAGATATGCAAATAGGAATAATTCAGGTAGTCCACTTTGAGAACTATTAGTATAAACTTTGTCTTCTGATTTTCTGACATTTAAAAAGAATTTCATGCTTTGAGTCTTCCAAACTTATCATTTTAGACATTTCCTATAAATCATGATTTTAACTTGTATTCTAATCCTGAGAGGAGGTTTAGATTTTACCAGTGAAAAACTGAAGCAGAATCTTTAGAGTAAGGGACTGACTAGAAGTAGCTGCATTTTTTTTTTAAGATTTATTTTTATTTGAGAAGCAGATTTACAGAGAGGAGGAGAGACAGAACAAGAATGAGAATCAGTCTTCCATCCACTGGTTCCATTGACCAGAGCTGAGGTGATCAGAAGCCAGCAGCTTCTCCTGGATCTCCCACACAGGTGATGAGACCCAGGCACTTGAGCTATTCTCTGCTTTCCCAGGCAGGGAGCTAAATTGCAAGTGAAGCAGCCAGGACTAAAACCAGCACCTATAAGAGATGCCAGCACTGCAGGCAAAGCATTAGCTGGCTAAGCCTGGCCCCTGCCCCAGCTGAATTCTGAGTGCTCTAAAATGTTCTTCTCTGGTTAATATTTATGTTCACCTGGTTATCTTGTGGAGTGTTTCCCTAATCTGCTTCATCTTTTTATTAGAGACTACAAAAGGGAAAAGGGATCTGAAGTATAATTGACAAACTGTATGTTGGTTATATCACAAGTTGTTTTTTACACATGTGTTACCTAATGTTATGTCATAAGTCTCTTGAACTTACTTATAGCTGAAAGTTTGTTTCCTTTAACTGACATCTCCCCTTTTCCCCTACCACCTATCTGGAATGACCACCATTCTTGTTAGTTTTTTAGGGTTTCACATATAAGTAAGATAATATCTTTTTCTAATTTTAAGCAATGTGTTGCCAAGATTATGATGATTATGAAAGCAGGTTTGTTTTTTTTTAGTTGCAAATCAATATCCCAATACTATACTTTCTTGATCCATTCATGTATCAGCAGACACTTGAGTTTTGTTGTGAATAATGCTGCAGTGAGCATAGGAATGCTGCTGCTTTGCCTGGTGATTTCACTTCTTTTGGTTGCTGATGATTCAGGTGATAGTTGTAATTATTTTCATTTTTATGGGCAACTTCTGTTTTCCACTGTAGAAAAACAGGGTTCCTTTTTCGTTACTGCCTCTCTTCTTAAATGAGGATTTCTTCAGTGTAAGCTAAAATATTCAACATGCTGCCAGATTAGGGTCCTTGCTTTTAACTGCAAGGGATCTTGCTGTTTAAGATGCTAGAAATGTCAGAAATTTTATATATATTCTTTAATTCTAGGTCAAGTTCCTGGATTTATTTGAATTATTAAAATAGCTATCATATAATATTCTGTACTGATTCACACAAATAATTTCTGAGGGTGAAAAAAACAGGTTAAAAGTTTGTGTAGTACAACTGCCTGCTAAGGCTCTTGATGTGCATTGTTCGGTTGCTTTTCTGTTACATTGTGTCAATTCAAATTCCTACCAACAGTGCCAAGTGTCTCTTTTATTATTTCCTCTATAAAATTGGACACAGGGAAACTTGTTTAGTGGACAAAAACACACATTTGTCTTAATGTGTTCATGTCTGAAAGTGCTTGTTAACATTTGTTTAAATAAAAAGATATCAGGGAGATAGAATATTTTTCATATTTATGTGATAATACATTTCTTATAATTAGTATATTATATTTTAAAGATGTATGTTATTTATTTGAAAGGCAGAGTTAGAGAAGGAGATGAGAAAGAGGGTTTGATCTTCCAGTCTTCTGGTTTACTCCTCAAATGGCAGCAAAGGCTGGGGCTGGAAGCCAGGAGTTTTATCTGGGTCTCTTACATGGGTGCGGATGCCCAAATCCTTGGAACATATTCCTCTACTTTCTCAGGAGTGTTAGGAAGCTGAATCAGAAGCAGTCCATCCGGGTTGTGAACTGGCACCCATGTGGGATGCCTGTGAAGCAGGTGGTAGTTTAAACATTTACGCTACAGTGGTGGCCTCAACCTCTATATGCTTTGCTTGTGCTTCCATTAAGGCTTTAATATTTTTTAAATTTATGTGTGTATTGATTTTTTTCATAAATGAAACTGTTTTTCCTCTCCTACTATTAGTTCCAAAATTGCTTCAGAGTCAAATATTTTAATAATGTGTTATTCCAAATTGTTTAAATATGGATACGTTTTAATGTATATGCACTTTATTAGCATATTGGGGCACGAGTGCCATAGCCTAGCTGGTAAAAGTCCTGGCCTTGCACATGCCAGGATCCCATGTGGGCACTGGTTTGTGTCCCGGCAGCCCCGATTCCCATCAGCTCCCTGCTTGTGGCCTGGGAAAGCAGTGGAGGATGGCCCAAAGCCTTGGGACCCTTCACCTGCAAAGGAGACCCAAAAGAGGTTCCTGGCTCCTTGGCTTTTGATTGGCTCAGCTCCAGCCGTTGCGGCCACTTGGGGAGTGGACCAGTGGATGGAAAAATCTTCCTCTCTGTCTTTCCTCTCCTCTATAGATCTGCCATTCCAATAAAAATAAATAGATCTTAAATATATATATATTGGACATGAGAAACTTTACAATTGGAATACTTGTGAAATTTCCTAGTTCATTTTATAGATCTAGCATAATGACATTAAACCCTGACAAACTTAACAAAAAAAGAAAATGCCATACCAATCTCACTTATGAATAGAAAACAAAAAGTAAAAATAAAAGTCAATTGAAGTTAAACAATTTATCCCAGAAGTATAAAAAAATGATTTTTTCCTGGTAAATACAAATGTATTACATCACTGAAGAAAGGCAAGATGAATGAATCATAGTTGTTTCTTTTATGCAAGACATGTAGGTATTGATCATCCCTGGTCTGAAAATCTGAAATCCAAAATGTTCTAAACTTTCAAAAGTTTCAGGTTTGGCAATACTTTGAATTTTGGATTTTTTTGGTTAAGGATATTCAGAATTTGTGCAAATATTTCAAAATCTGAAAGCCTCCAAAATATGAAATACTTGTGGTCCCCAGCATACTAAGTTTGTGTCTCAGTGACTGACAAATCTTATGAGTCAGAATCTTAGTTTCTGTTTGTATGGTTATTTTTATATAGCATAGACATGAATTTCCTTTTTTTTTTTTTTTTTTAAGATTTATTTTACTTGAGAATCAGAGTTTTAGAGAGAGAGATCTTCATTGTTGTATCACTCCTGAAATGGCCTCAAATGCCAGAGTTGGGCCATTCTGAAACTGGGAACCAAAAATGTCTTCTAGGTCTCCCGGGGAACTTGACTGTAAGTGGAACAGCCGGGACTGCATTCTGACACATCTACTTAACTTTGTATTCTCTATTACAGAATTTAAGTTTTAATACAGTCTTAATCTCATTTCTCTCAGTGAAACTTTAATTCTCATTTTCCATCTTTTCATGTTAGTATGTTGTCATCTTTCTGTTTCTAAGACACTTTCTATATTCTAGTGACAGCAAGTGGTTTCTAAAATTTTGCTCATGAATCCAATTTTTAGATGACTTTCTTCTCTTTCAATCCTAAAAATACTGTTTAACTGATTTAGCAAAAAATACTGTTTAACTGATTTACCAAAAGACATTGGATATGTTGTCCATAGCTTACACTTCAACTAATGAGATCCTCTTTTATTTGTCATGCTACATATTCTTACATATGTATTTGAGCTCAACATCTAAGACTTTTAAATTGAATTTTGATGTTTCTGGATTTTGTGCTGTTGTAAGCAGACTGAGCCTCAGAATTTCACACTGGTTGAGTTTCTGATATCTGTCTGCCTGTGGAACTGACTGTCTCATATCTGTCTCCCTTTCTCCCCAGTTCATCACTTCCAACCTTTTTCTGCTTGTCAGTTGCATCACCAACTCAATCAAGAACCATAATAGTAATAGAAGTGAATAGAGGCAATAGGAAAGATCACTAGTTATTGAATGTCTTCAATGCAAACTTTGGTGTTTGCTTGCTCTAAGCTAAGTGCTGGTTCTATTCCCAGCTCCTTACTTCCAGTCCAATCCAATTTCCTCCTACTGTACCTGGGGAGGCCGCAGACAGTACTGGGGTTTAGGCTCCCACTACTCATGTGAAAGACCTGGGTTCGGCCAGTTTTCTGGTTTATGCTTTGTCTAAACCTCACTGCAGGGGTGTGTCTCTCTCTCATACTTTGCCATTCAAAGAAATACATTTCTCAAAAACGTTCTCATACAAAAAGAAAGTACTGCATGGTTTTTCTCTTAGTGCATGGCATTCTGTTTGGTTTTGAACCAAAAGAAAGCTAGATGGTCAGAGAGTAAGGATCTGTTTTCCTAGTTAATTGTGACTGGACACCATTTTTTTATATGGTAACTTGGTGCGTATTTTTTATTTCTGTTCCTTTAGGTGGCAGCAGCTTAGTTTATCCATTTCTTTTTTTTTCTTTAATGTCTTCATTTTTGAAAGAGAATGATAAGGAGGAAATGATGGGGGCAAGAGAGGGTGGGAAGAGATCAATGTATGGTTTCATTCCTCAACTACCTACAACAACCAGGGTTGGGCCAGGCCAAAGCTGGGAGTCCAGATTAATCTAACACGAAAGTCAGATACTTGAGTAGTTGAACTATCATTTGCTAACTCTTAGAGTGCAGATTAGCGAGATGCTCCCTGAATCGAAAGTTGGCTAACCAAGTGTCAGTGTGCATAGTAGAGTATGCTGCAGCCTGTGTCTCAAGGGGTTAATGGTTTTGGTCCCCACAGCTTCACTTTTCCCAGCTCCCTGCTAACTTGCCTGATAAAGCCCAAGTATTTGGCTTCTGCCATATGCATGGGAGACACTTAAGCAGCTCCTGGCTTCAGCCAGGCTTAGCCTGGGTCTCTTTGACCATTTGGGGAGTGAACCAGCTGTAGAAGACTGATCAGTAAGTGTGTGTGTGTGTGTGTGTGTGTGTGTAAATAACACACACAGAGAACTTACAAGTAGAGAGGAAGCACATGAAGTTCTCTAAGTGTGGGATATAAGGAATAAAGCAATTGTTCAGTAAGTAAAAGCATTAAACTAGGAAAGAACATTGACTTACTAATTGGATCACCAAAATGTGTATGTAATTTTTAATAGTTACTGTAGAGAAAAGTAACTTAAAGCCAAATAGGGCCTAGAATTATAACTCAGATCTCATTGTATTTCCCAGGACTGCACATTATTTAAAATCAAGACATTTTTTTTATGCATTAATTGGAGAATCACGTTGACAAGTTTATATACTTGTAGGCTAGTTGAGAGTAAAGATCATAGACTATACATGTATTTGCTTAGAGCAGGTTCATGTTTTGGTCAAAAGAGGTTTGTTTTTATGAAGATAGACTTATCAGGGAGAAACCTATTGTCTTACTTTTACTGAAATAAAATTAATAGTGGTAGTTGTTTTAAAAATAATGGTCAGCTTTTAGAAGTATTTCCATGTTAGCTGCACCTGTCTCAACCAGCTTGTTCTCACCTGAGGCATTTGTGTTTTGTTTGTATGTGAGAAGAAGGGAATGGCTTCATTAGGTGAAGTGCAGAGTATGTTTTTCACAGCTCCTTTACCTTGGGATTAGAAGTGTCCTTTATTTTGGGATTAGAAGTCTTACTTCCCCCTGTTATGCCTATGAATCTGTAGTGTGATATCAAAGCCTTCATCTACATGCTGTCTTCAGCTGAAAATCGGGAAGCTCAGAGAATTTGCTACTTGTGTTAAATCTTCAAGTTATCACAGTCAGATAGCATTTTGTGTTCACATTGCCATAAGAAGTGTGTTTAATTGCTACATCCCAATGTTTTGTAACAGAGGTAGTTACCATTACTGAAAGACTTGAGCCTTTTGTCCATTGGAAACTTACCTAAGTACTATTTTTTTTTGTTTTCTGTAGTTTTGGTTTGCAAATTTGTTAAAAATTATTTGTTGTAACTGATGTCTTGATGTTTTTCAAGTATTATAAACCAAGTTTATATGATACATAGTTTTTATGTATTTAATTATGTATTTAATTATGTATTTAATTTATGTGCTTATTTCTAGGGGCCACCTACAGATGCTCCTGCAGTGGACACGGCAGAACAAGTCTATATCTCTTCATTGGCACTGTTAAAAGTAAGCAATGAATGGATTTACTTGGAGCTCTGTTGCTTTCAATGTGTCCTTTACTTGGAATAGAATATGCATCACCTGCTTCTCAGAATTAAGCTGTTATTTTAAGATCCATTGATAAAATAGAATGTTTTATCTTCACTGAAACAAAACTAGGTTTTTTTAAGTAAGAGTGGGATGGCAAAGTTTTCAAGCAAATGAACTCGAAGCTCATGTATTTTCCTCTTTACAGATGTTAAAACATGGCCGTGCTGGAGTTCCCATGGAAGTTATGGGTCTGATGCTTGGAGAATTTGTTGATGATTACACCGTCAGAGTGATTGATGTGTTTGCTATGCCACAGTCAGGAACAGTGAGTACTTTTTGGTTGCCTGCTGCAAGTGAATGTGTTTCTTTTCTTTTTTCGTTTTCTATGCAGAATAGTTTATCATTCTATTTTCTGTTTTTAGTAGAGAAGCAACAAAACCATCAGGCTAATGCTTACAATTATTGTATTTGATTTCATCGTTAACTACATCAGACATTTTTAGGGGTCTGTGAACTGAGTGATGTTAACCATAAATCCATATATTTCTTTCAGCTTTAACTAGCATAATATGCTGGATATAAGTGGACAAGGAATTAGTTTGAACATTTGGTTCCAAAGATTTCAAAGACTATTATGTATTGTTTCATGATTTTGAAATATGTTGTTTTGAAAAATATTTTACATATGGGTAAATGATTTTTAACCTTTTCTTATTGAATTTGTTAACTTCAGAGAAGAAACTATAATGAACCTTAGTTCTTTTTGTATGGACATGATAATTTGTTTAATGAACTACATAGATTTAAAAGATTATCTACTCATTTAAAATGTGTTGGTGTTTATAGAAGCTGACTGTTTTGCCTTTTTGTTTAATGCATTAGATGTGTGTTTAGAGAAAATGGCAGTAACCATTCTACATGTCGTCTCGCCTACTTCCAAAGAAATAATATAATATTCTCACTTGTTTTTTCTGATGCATGCTATGCACTACTTCTCTTATTGAACATTCCAAATAAAATATTTGGCTTAAAGAAATTTTTGTCATAAAGCTGTTTGTTCTGTTTGGTGCACGTTATCATACATTTACCTTGTTAAGGTAGATATTAGAAAACAGTAGTTTTGAATAATTCTCAGTATATATATAAGTGTGTCTGTGCGTGTTTATTAGCATTTAAAATAGTTGTTTCAAAATACAATGTATTTTAACTCATGCAAAATATTCTCTAAATAGACAAGTTTATAGAGGTAAAACAAATTGGATCTAGGTGGATTTTTGTCCACCTGGATACCTATTATGCTTATTTTTACATTTGAACATAGAGATTAAACAATCCATGTATTAACCAACAGTTTAAAATTAAGTCTTGCAACTTTTCATATCAAATATATAAAGCACAATAAAGTTAATTTCTGTTACTTCATGTAGACATCCATTTTAATAAATAAAGGTTTTTAGGTTTTAATTTTTTAAATATAAATACAATAGGTTTACTTATAAACACGGGTTTTTTAGGTTTATGCTTTTGTGATGACGTAAGTGGAAGATTTGGATACCCTTAATTGCTCACTATCGTAGAGTTAGAAAATTTTTCTTCTGACACAGCAATCAGCAAACTTTTTCTGTAAACACAAATGTCTGTTGCATCTCGCAGTCTCCCTTTCCTCTTCCTTTCTGTTCCTTCTTGTTATTCTCCTTTTTGAAATGTGAATTGGCTGTAGATTGCATATTCTTTTTCTATAGGAAGAATTGTCTGTTGGAATTCCATATATTGTTTTAGTGGGAAGAAGTGCTCTTGGTATTAAGTTCATTAGGTTTAGATACCTGATGTTGGAAGAAAGCCTCTAAGAGATATAATAGCAATGATTTATCACCATACTGATGATGTGAACCCCTTTCATTTTCCATGTCCTAAAATATTATTTTAATTGAACTAGCAAAATAATGCAGCATTTAAGAATCTTGATTTTGGAATATCTTGAGTAGGGACTTTTTAAAGATTGTTTGTATGTTTGAAGCAATAAACTATTATCTCTGAAGTGCTTAATTGGTAAAGTGGGGAAGATTTGAGGCAGTTTCAATGCAATTGTTGGACAAATGTGGTCTGGATGAGAATGAAGAATCTGGTCTTTAAAAGTTACAAAGGATGGCAGTAGGAAGCTAGCTTGCCTAGAAAGCTCTAAACAATAATTAGCTCAGTTTGATATTTCTGTCAAATATATGCACATAGTCAGTATATGGCTATGTTGAGCAGTGCCCAGACTGCAGTCTAAAGGAATTCTAAAAGTCATCTTGATTTACTAACACTTGGCAGTTTACTAACAATACTTGGCAGTTTTAGTGGAATTATTGGTATAACACAAGTGAATGGCTTGAGTGGGTATCAGATATGGTTACCGAAACCTACAATGCTTTTGGTATACCAGTAATATACATAGATATTTTAGGATGTTGCCTTTTCTTAATTTACATTTAGATAAATTTATTTTCAAAGTTATCAAAAACCTGGTCATTTTTCTTTGTTTCTTAACCAGGGTGTCAGTGTAGAAGCAGTTGATCCAGTGTTCCAAGCCAAAATGTTGGATATGTTGAAACAGACTGGAAGGTAAGTATTTTAAATTATCATTTAATGAAGTAATGAGAGTGTGGGTGTTTGACCCAGCAGTTATAATACTAGGTAGGATATATTTCACTGTCATAGTGCTTTGGCCTAATTCCTGACTAGCTCCTAATTCATTCTTCCTGGAGACAGTGGTGATGAAGGCTAAAGTGATTTGGTCACCACCAGGCTGGATGGAGTTTCTAGCTTTGGCTTTAGTTCTAGCAAACATATCAGTCCAGCCTAGGCCATTGCTGGCATTTGTAGAGTACATTAGTGAAGTGAGACCTTACTCTGTCTCTTGCCTCTTATTAAATATGGGGATATACGAAAGAAAATTTGATATTTGAAAGGCAGAGTGACATTTAGAAACATGCCTCAAAGTTGTGCATATTTATGATTATAATTTTTAGGAAGAAAAAGTCATGTTACTGATACATGATACTTGTCCACTTCAGTTTTATGCACTTGCCTCCTATCTAGTTATCTCTTCCTTAGAATTACAGGAACTTACCAATCAGAGCTGACTGATATTAAAATTCTCAACTGTCACATAGTAAATGAGTATAGTTTTCCTCTCTTTAGTGTATGCAGTTACTGTGTAGTCACTTATAATTGAAAGAGCTTGTATTTTCCATGTATTTGAAAGTTGCAAATGAATGAGATCCTGCATATTTAATTATGTTTATAAAGACAGAGAAAGCAGAATACAAATATTCTCAAGTTTTTTTCCTCAGACCCCAAATCTCTCAATAGTTGTCATTCTCTTGCTCAAATTCTTCCACTGTGGAAAAAAAAAAACTTCAAAATTAATGTTAGCAAAAGGCTCAGCAGCTGAGCAGAACAGTGCAAATTGGTTTTTGACTGAGTTCCTAGTTGTACTGCTGGTTTAATTGATATTTAATCCTTTCACAACCATGGATCCTGGTGTCCATTGTTAAAAATGTACTGTATGCCTGGAAAATCCCACTACCAGAGCTGAGGAGTTAAAGAGTAGATATTTACTTGAATGCTGAAAGGGTAAAAACTGGCTCTGAGAAAGTGTGGTAACAAGGTGAAAAACTGAAAGCCTTATCTACCACTGCTAATGTGTGTCTCTTAATGATAGCACTCCTTTGTCACACTTATTCATTTCCATGTTTTCTAGATAATATGGTGTATGATTTCAGTGTTTCTAATGGTGCTTTTTCACACCTGTATGTTTTTCATCTCTTGTTAATTTATACCCTGTTAGTGTGTTGTTTCTTTTCATATCATGAATGTATTACTTGTTCTGTTCTAAGCTTCTGAATGCCCTCTTTGTTTCAGGCCTGAGATGGTTGTTGGTTGGTATCACAGTCACCCTGGCTTTGGTTGTTGGCTTTCTGGTGTGGATATCAACACTCAGCAGAGCTTTGAAGCCTTGTCAGAGAGAGCTGTGGCAGTGGTTGTGGATCCTATTCAAAGTGTAAAAGGAAAGGTAGAGTCAATTCTCTCTTTATTGCCATCTACTGCCACGTTTTGTTACTGATACATATAATAAAGATCTACTTTATTTTAAGCAGGATTGTTAATTACACAAAGATACTTCTTACTGAACAAAAAAAAGTACAAATCAATGTATTTTTCTTGGTATTATTAGCAATTTATTTAGAGAGATTTGTTTCTATCTTAGTCACATTACCTAATTAGACTTTAAATTTCATGAAATGAGGAATATTGTATCATGACAAAAGCATTTTGTATATATTTTATTACTATTGTAATAAACATTACTTTTTTTAGTTTCTAATACTGAGTTCAGAATAGGCACGATATTAAAAAATCTGTTTAAAGAGCTGTGCATTGCAGACATTTGCAGGACATATCCTGGAGTTGTAATTTCCAAATATTTTAGACAACAAAAACTTGCCCCAAAGACTTAGTGTCAACCGTTCATGTTTTTGGAATGAGGATGCATATTAGTAATTAAATATGTTAAATGATTTTGAAAAGAGATTAACTTGCAAAGCACATTGGGTTATACTTGTGTTTTGTTGAAATCTTTTGTTCTTTTTTTTTTTTTCATTCTTTCATTCTTTCTTTTTTTTCCCTTTCTTTCTTTCCAGCCCCATATGCCATTTTCCTATTTCCTGCCTCCTGACAGCAGGGAGCAGCTCTATTATCACCTTCACAGAGCTGTCTGCAAATGTGAGAGGCAATTCGATTTTGCTCAACCACAGGGAGAGTGGATTAGAAAAACCACAGAACATACAGAAATTGGCTAGGTGGTTACTGCTTTAAAATACTGCTGAGGTGTCTTGTTTGAGCATGTACTTCCATTGTAGTGTAGAATAATTGTTAAAATAAAATCACAATACATTTATGGAATCCTTTTTATGCAGGTATTATAAATAATTTTTAAAGCACTTTTAAGAATAAACATTAACTTGATATCTGTCAGACCTGGAGTTTGATAGTAGTGTAGATTACATTTAGATCTGCTCACCAACTCAAATGAACTAAATATGGCTCATAAATCAGAGTTTTTTAATCTGTCATGAATGTGAACGTATTCTATTATTATGATGTATAAAAATTGAGATTTTTTTTCTAACTCATGATCCTCTTAGTTGTGATTTTGATTTTTTTAGAGGCAGATACTATTCACAGAAATAACATAAGTAACAGAAATTGGTATAGCAGACAATTTAGAATGTACAACCTGTAATGCTTGCTATATGCCTATATTTCAAGTATATCAGTTACTTAACTGATACACATACAGTGAATTGAAATTCTTGATATTTGCTAATGAATGAAACTACAGTATAAACCCTCCTAGGTGTAGTTCTTTAATATTTAATATACTTTTTAGTCATTAATGATTATTAATGTAGAAATATAATTAACTTGACAAGGCCTGCTATCAAAGTTATTTATATGTAATAATTGAAACTTAATTTAAAATATAATTTTATATTCTGAAATTATAAATTTTTTTTTCAAAATCTAGAATTTGAAATCATCTGTACAACTAATTTTTATCATAAATATTTTAAATTTTGAACATAAAATTATTGATTACCCACATCACCCATTGTGTACAATGTATAGATTCATAAAATTTCATCACTTTATATAAATGTAGTTATTTGTTAGTGATGTAGCTTCATGTATGATGTATCTAATTTGGGTTGTAATTTATGGCTCTTTCAATGTCAGGACCTCTAAGTCGTATGAATCAAATTAAATGTTAGAGTATTCTAGTTAAGTCGTTAAATGTAATGGCCAGGGTGTTCTAGTTAAATCATTAAATATTCAGAATGGAAACTTTTAATGACGAATAGCATAGAACTCTCCCTTGCACGTGACTTATCAAAGCTGTCAAAATATTTAGCATGGGTATGATTAGATCAAGAACTAAATGACAGTCTATGCATAAGTGATTTAAGTTGGTTCTCTGTTCATTTTTTTAAAAAACATTCTTTGTCCTATGTATTTTTTCATTTCCATTTTAAAATTTCTGGTGTTTTTTCATTTTGGCCATCGGTTACTTATAATTTCAGTTCATTCACAATAATTTAATTTTCTTTTAAGATGAGTTCCCTATATTTTTACTGAATAATTACTGTGTGCGAGATAGTAACTGATTTATTCTTTTCAGTAAAGATAGACTACTACTATTATTGCATTTTATTAATGAAAATTTAAAAATTATAATCAAAGGACTTTGGCAAAATCAGACCATAAATAGCAGCATAATAAGAATATAGGAATTTAGAGCTCAAGGTTTTTTACTATTTAATATTGGATTGTTGTATTGTTTTGAGTGATACAAAATAACTGAGAAACAAAAAGTAAATACCACAAGTCATTGCAGGGCTTTTTCTTAAATCACCGTAAATAGATATCTCTCCCTTCAGTGCAGAGCAGGGGAAGATGCTGTTCATCATCTTTGATATATTACTTACAGTAGGTTCTATGTATTGTTTGATTTTCCCATCTGGTATTCTGTTAATTTTGAAAAACAGCTTAGACTTTTTCCTGTTAGTTTTTGTAGCATCCTCAGGGCCAAATGTTAGAAGACTGACATAAATAATAAGATGCTCTGTGTGATAAAGAATCCACATTACTCTGTATTAAATGTATTTATATGATCTAACTGAAAACCGGCGGTAATTGCATTCATAATTTAAGTGGAAAGTAAGGTCTTAAAAAGTACTAGTGAGCTTTGCTGTAATCAGGGAAATTGTTGACAAGATTCTACTTCAGTTTTTATTTATAAAATATGCATATTCAAAGACTTTAAACATTAGTTCTCAAATGGCACAATGTTAACTTCTTGCTTAATGTTTATTATCTTGGCTATTGGCCCACAAATGGACTTGATACAACTGCAGACTTAAAAGTTAATTCTGCTTGTAGTTGTATTTCTTTTTGTGTCCAAAGCAACAGTTATTTGGACAAAATCATAAAACTAAAATATAACATAAATGATCTTTTAGTCTATATTTGATTTTAATAGATTTATTTAATTAAAAGAATTTCACAAGATAGCAAGTATCATATGTATTAAAGTACATTAAAATATATTACTGCTTCAGAGAACGCATTTTCCTTGTTTAGATTTTACCTGCTAATTCATACAATCATTGTTTCTTTTTCCTCCTTTTTTTTAAAAAACATTAAACAATTAAAATTGTCCATGTATTCCAGATATTACCTTTACACTGTCTGGGTTTTTTTGAAACATTATTTTGTTTAACTGATCAAAAATACTCAACAGACTTAAAGTGTGATATTTATCTGTTTGCAGATTAGTTCATCAGTAGGTAATTCTTAATTATATCTGAAGTGCTTGTGTGCTAATGATTCCAAGATACAACATAAATAAGTCTATTTTTGAGAAGATAATTTACATACATACACTTTTTGTTACGAGTAAGCAAGATAACATTCTGATTACTATGTACTGATATTTCATATTGTATACTGATAATAGTGGAATTATGTGATACTGCTTCTGTAACTATTGAATAGGTTGCTCAGAGACTTAAATAATTCCAGCAGTATTTATTTTATAGGCTGTACTAACAACCAAGATTTGGCTGATTTGGTATGTGGGTAGGAGGGCATCACTGGAAAAGAGTGACTTTTACCATGTGGGAAGAATGTGGAAACAGTATCACTTCAGATAATTACCTCTATTTAGTCTTCTTTCATGAAGAATAGAATAAAATGTGTGGTTATATGTTTGTTTTTGTTTTTTACTTAGTATTTTACTAAAAATGGGGCTCTGAAGATAAATACAAATACAGGAAGAAAGGTAGGGAATGAGTGTTTGAAAAGCTTACCTTTTATTTTTAGGTATTCAGAAGTTACATCTTTTTCAGGAAACTTTTTATTAGAAAGTTTTAAGATGGTAGAAATTTTTGTTTTGTTTGTTTTTTAGATTTATTTGAAAGCTAAAGTTATTGTGAGAGGGGTGAGACAGAAAGAGAGAGACTGGGTTTCCATCTGTTAGTTCACCCCCCAGATAACCACAATGGTCAGGACTGAGCCAAGCAAAAACCAGGAGCTTCATCCAGGTCTCCCAGAGCAGCCAGTACTCCAGCCTGTGCACACATGGCATTCACGCATCATTGGCAGTGGCTTTTTCTGCCATGCCACAATGCCAGCCTGGTGGAAGTTTTGAAATATGCAAATAATACTTCTGTTTTAACTTTTCTTACGATTTATAAAAATGTGTAAGGACAGGCCATAGAATTAAAAAGAAAATAGGGTTAGGAATTTGGGATGAGTCCTGCATAGCATAGCTGATTATTTCATAAGAGTCTCCTTTTAATAAGTTGAGGCTGGATAAACCCAATCCCAAATTGTAAAATACATACTCCTTTTTGTTGTCTAGTTTGCTAGCCTGAAAGAAAAAAATAGGTATAAAACACATAAAAATTCTGTTTAAATTCCTGTTACAGCTTTGTAAGTATACCCTTCTAACTCCTAGAACAAATTTAGTTTTGCAGTTTTTAAAATTTGATTTCTGCTTTTAATTTTTGTTGTCAGCCTAAAGTTTTATACTGTCACATCTTGTGAGGACACCTAGGAAGAGGTACTATTGTGCCTGTACTTCACTGCTAGAAAAATGTAAAAGTTTATAACATATTTAGCTGTTATAATCAGACATTGTGAACTTAGAATCTAAAAGCAATTTTTATGTTTAGAATTCTAAAAGAATAAACTTACTTGAGATAACAGTTTTACTGGAGTTCATTTAACCTACAGGTTTGGTATTAATATAGTCTGTGGGCTAATTTATTTTAGTTCAGTACTTGCTTTACAAGTTGACATATAAATTTGCTTCAGACTAGTTTAACTTCACTGTTAAAAGCAGAAATATGGTAAAGTGTTTAAAACAATGGGCCTCTATCTAAGGAATATTATTTATGGAGTCTTTTGCATTTTAAATGCTTTTCTTTCCCTAGTTGTCTAATTATCCCTGATTATTCATTCAGACAATTGTTGATCACTGCCATGTTCCAACTGTATACCAGAGATATAAAAACAGGAATAGTAAATCTGCCTCTGCTCCTTCAGACCAGTTTCAGTCAACAAACAGAAAGTGCAGCTTTGATTAATAGCCTTTCAGAGTCCATATATATTTATTTAGAAAATTATATTCTAAGTGTTTTCACATTAGTCATTGTTTAATTGTGATGATTTTCCTGAACCTGGGATTTAGTTTTGACAGTTTTAATGTGTTGTTGTCATTATAATTTCCTAAAAACGGTAGAATTGATTGAAGTAGTAAATTTTGTACATACTCATAGTTAATTTCTCAGTGGTTACTTTTTGGCTACTAATAAACTGATTTGTTTATGCTGGCTACCATTTTTCACATTCTAAATAGATTGTTTACAATTTATTCCTAATGAAACAGATTAGTGCTTAATGCTGTTTTTGTAGCATGCTATGTAAAAGTGTTTTATTAATTTGAAACTTAGTAATGATCAGAAATGGAGAATACACATTGTTAGAGCTGGTGTTTAGATTTTTAAAAAATTTATTTTATTTATTTGAAAGGAAAGGTTGAGACAGATTTTCCATCTGCTGGTAAACTCCCCAAATGGATGCAATGGCTGGGACTTTGCCAGGCTGAAGCCAAGAGTCAGGAGCTTCCTCCAGGTCTCCTACATGGGGATAGGGACCCAAAAACATGGGTTATCTTCTGCCTTCCCAGGCATATTAGCAGGGAGCTTGCTGGAAGTGGAATAGCCAGGACTCAAACCAGCACTTGTGTTGAATGCTGGCCCCTAGTTACTGTTTTTAGTAGATATTGGCTGTCTGGTTTTCTTTTGTTTTTCAGAAAAAAAATAAATGTGGATATAAAACTTTTTATGAAACACTAAGCAGAAATGCTTATTGGGGTTTTTCGTTTCAGTTGTTTTACAACATATTTTGTTTGCAAAAAACTCTTACAGAATGGATATGCAATGAATGAGGTGCAAACTTTGCTGTATGTGAATGTAATACTAAGTTGGATTTTTGTTTCTGTTTTTCTTTTTTGATGGGATAGCTGTTAAACCAAATAGCTTGGTAATGAAGAATACAACTATACAACATGTTGTATAGTTATAAAGCATAGTGATTGAGTTTGTCATCTCACTTAATTTGCTTAGGTCCTCTATACCTCATGTTCCTCAACCATAAATTGATTATAGTTAGTTGTTGAAAGAATAAGCAGGAAAAGCTCCCTGCTTGTGGCCTGGGAAAGCAGTGGAGGACGGCCCAAGGCTTTGGGACCCTGCACCCAGGTGGGAGACCTGGAAGAGGTTCCTGGTTCCTGGCTTCAGATCGGCGCAACACCAGCTGTTGCGGCTCACTTGGGGAGTGAAACATCGGACGGAAGATCTTCCTCTCTGTCTCTCCTCCTCTCTGTATATCTGACTTTGTAATAAAATAAATAAATCTTTAAAAAAAAGAATAAGCAGGATAATTTCTATACAGTAATAAGTAAAGTAGAAATACTTAAAAATAACGCACAGCAAACTAGTTGACAAGAAATGTTAAGTTCCTATTCATGTGGTCCATTGCTATCATATAATGAGTGAGCCCATTTTTAGTTTCTCTGACCTTTTACTGCTTGACATGGAACTGTCCACAGTCATAGCAGTTGTATTACTTTAGTTTGTATCAGAAGTCTTTTGTTCATTTTATATGAGCTGACAGAATAGCCTCCAGACAGAATTGGTCCTCCAAGTTGGTATCAGATAAGAGATCTCATAGACAGTGGTCTCTTTAGCTTATTAGTATTAGGAATTTACTTTAGTCGTACATGAGTCTGGAAACAACCATCACACTGGAGTATCAAGATTCTAGTCATAATAAATCAATTTATTCTGTGAACTATATATATATTTTTAAAGATTTATTTATTTTTATTGGAAAGTCAGATATACAGAGAGGAGGAGAGACAGAGAGGAAGATCTTCCGTCTGATGATTCACTCCCCAAGTGACCACAATGGCCAGTGCTGCGCCGATCCGATGCTGGGAACCAGGAACCTCTTCCGGGTCTCCCACACGGGTGCAGGGTCCCAAGGCCTTGGGCCATCCTCAACTGCTTTCCCAGGCCACAAGCAGGGAGCTGGATGGGAAGTGGAGCTGCGGGGATTAGAACCGGTGTGTATATGGGATCCTGGGGCGTTCAAGGCGAGGACTTTAGCCGCTCGGCCACGGTGCCAGGCCCCTGTGAACTATATTTTATTTAGTCATTTTTGTTTATCATGGAAATTCTGGGAACTCAGTTTAACATCCTTGCCTGTGTACTGCTTATAGAAACCAGAAAATGTTGCAACCTTATGTTCAATATTGTTTTTGTTGTGCTTGGTCCAAAAGCACCTTTATGAGCCAGCAGCCATCCAGCTTAATGTAGAATCTCTTTCCTGTAGTTTCACTTGGGAGGACCAAGTCCTGTGGATCATGTCATTCATGCTTGTCAGAGTGCTGTCCCAGGGGCACTCTCACTCTTTTTTTAGTATTTTTTTTTTAAGTTGGCTTACACAGAATTTCCTGAGTAGTGAAGATAGTATATTTTCCTCTAAACCTTTTCTCCGATTCATGTACTAGCCAGATTTGGATTTTCTGGAAAGGCTTGTGTTGAAGAATCGGAATAAAGACTATGATAGCCTTCTGGCCACCACCAAACTACAATTTCTTTGGATGCCATATTCAGCTCCCTTAGCTATGCCTTGAGGTCTGAGTTCATCCACAGCTCCTGGAGTGCATGGAAGATGCCCAACTTGAATTTATCTGGCTTCTTGCCATTGGGCTGTGCAATCTGGCATTTGATTGAACATGGCTTCTATTGGTGAGTGCTGGCTAAAGAAGAGCTATTCGTTAATTTTTTAAAAGATTTATTAATAACATTTAGCTTTACTACATACTTTTCTCTTTAATTAAGAATTTTCCTAAGGAAATGCAGGTCTTAAAATGTATCTTCCCTGTGTCAGACGCAATGGCCTAGTGGCTAAACCCTCACCTTGTGTGCATCAGGATCCCATATGGGCGCTGCTTTGTGTCCCTGCTGTTCCACTTCCCATCCAGCTCCATGCCTGTAGCATGGGAAGGCATTAGAGGATGCCTAAAAGCCTTGGAACCCTGTGCCCATATGGGAGACCCAGAAGAAGCTCCTGGCTTCGGATCGGCTCAACTCTGGCAGTTGCAGCCACTTTGGGGGTGCACCATTGGATGGAAGATCTTTCTGTATCTCCTTCTCTTTGTATATTTACCTTTCCAATTAAAAAAAAAAATTGTCTCTCCCTGATTCACTATTGGTAAATCAGTGACTGTGGATGCCAAATTTATAATTGTTATTTGACTTGGGTAATATTTTTATCTCTCATACTGTTTTTAGTAGCATTATTTTGCTTTGTTAACTTTGTCAGCTAGGATACTTCAAGATCAGACACCAAAATAAGAGATTTATTGGGAGTAAGACCTATAATAAAGTGACAGAAGGGTGAGCATCAGGGCAGTTGTGCAAATCTGGCCCCATGAAAGAAGAAAGGAAAAGATAGGATTGGGTAGGAGGAGCCTTGGACTGCAATGCAGTTATGGCTAACTTTCAACCCAACTTAGGCCAACGTTACTGTTGAGGGGGAATCTGTTATTTTCCTGGAAAGACTAGATTCTACTATCACTCCTTTGTTAAGTTATTGACCAGGAAAGACCTATGGAGAAACATGATCAAATGTGTAGATTCAAAGGTGTAGCAACTGGAGTCAGCTCTGCTCTCCTGAGTGGGTTCTATAGAAAGGAGCTCTAAGCTAACAACTCTAAGACCATGACAATTAATAGCAAAAGCAACTATAGCAGGTGCACGTATATTATTTTATTTAATCTAATCACCAACTCAAAGAATCATTCATGAGCAGCCAAAGAAATTAAGAGGTTAAATAACTTGTCCTAGATTGTTTACCAATCGCATGATAGATCCAGAATTCTAACTTAGGCTAGATGCTGACTCCAGAGTACTCCTGCCTATATGCATGCACTGTTGAAAAAAAAAATATGCTAGCCTTAATGTTCTAGACTAAATAAATTCTTTTTACAATGTTTCCTGAATGTCTAATTACCTGTTGCAGTGCTAGTTTCTAAAGATTGATTTGTTTTCATTAAGGTTTATGTTCAGAACTTGTGGATAAAACTCTGAATTTTGATGCATGTCTTCACTTGTCCGAAAGTACATTATGCTGGTTATACACCATCCCCCATTTCTCCCAATATATTGAAGTTGTACTACAGATCTCTAGCTACAGTAAGCAAGTCTCTGTGGATGAAGAAAGAAATTGTACATACACATAGGAATTTCTTTTCCAGAGCTAAAATTGACATTTTATAAATAATTTCCGTGTTGCAAACTTGAGACCAAGAAATCACAGCAATTCAGTGATATGCATTTGGCATGAGTCAGTTTTAGTTCTTAGTGCCTTTCATTGGAAATGGCATAAAAAATAAGATTTCTCTGAATTTTTTATGGCTGTGGGTTTACAAGAGACATAAGATGTTTTTTCTTTGTAAATGTGTGACAGTGCATGGCAGCAGAAGTAACGAAATGGTCACAAATCCCAGCAGTGCTTCCAGGTCACATGCACTCTTAATTTTTAAAGAATCGAGGAGCAGCCTGAGCAGTTGATAACAGGTCATTTCTAAGTGATAAATAGTGTTTGGTATGGGATTTTGCTTTTCTTTCCATGCTTCTTATTTATAGTCATTTAGGGGTATACTTTATATGGTGGCGGGCTTATATGTGAATTCTCACTTTATTTTTCTTTAGTGTTTGACATTGACTTTGTGTTTTTAAAGTTATTTCATGTAAGCAAAGATTATTGCTGTTTTGGGTGTATTAGAGTGAACTGACCTGTTAGGTTATAGAAGATTCACATTGGTTTGGTCATTTTTAAACTCAAGTAAATGCATTATGAATTCTGAAAGGAGTCGTTGACTTTACTGTATATTCAACTGGAAATGTCAGAAGCAAGTAACTACTATAAAAAGGTGGGGAGGGAGTAGGCTGGGACTAAATTATAGTAACTACAATCAAAATGATTTGGTTTACTTTAAAACACTTGTTATTAATTAATTTAAACAGGTTGACTTTAAAAATAATTTCCTTGAATGTAAAAATGAAAAATTCTAGATTGATTTAGTCTTGTTTTCTTCAGTGACCTGCCAGTTCATGTGAAAATATGAATTTAAAATAAAACAGCATGTTGGATGAACTGTTCCATACTTATAAAAGAAGCCAAAAATTGTATATTAAACTGAATTTGAAAATGAAATTTTAAGTTCTCAGATTCGTCATTAAAATGAAATAACAGCTCCTTGACCCTTGAGCATGCTTGGAATAAATATGGAACTCAGTATTGTTTTTAAAACTATTCTGCTTTTATAAGCTAAGACAGATGTACAAAAAAGATGCAGTTTTTATTTTGTATTGGCAGCTTCCAAATATTTAGTGTCTATTTCCAAGAGTTGCAATTAGTAAAGCAACCATGGTACTGAAATCTGCACATCCCACAAGCTAATTATATTTGCAAGGTCAGAGTGAATACATATTTTCAGAAAAATAAAGGGTTATATAAATATGTGTCTTCTACTTGGCTGTTATATCACAGTTTGTTGATCTGGAGTATAATGTGTACAATTCACAAATTTGTCTGATAACAGAAAGTGGTGTGTGATTGTGTTTATTTTACTAACCAGTATATTCACAGCAATCACTTCCAAATATCTCTCCAGTAAAGATGTGTTAATTACAAAACAGACAAGGTCTTCTATTATATTAAAGCTACTAACAAGAAGACAGCAGGAATCACACATGTAAATAGCATCATCAACCCCTATTTTAGTCCTCTGTTTTGATCTGTGAGTTGCGCATAGACCAAAGGTGCTATTAAAGACTGAGTGTATGAAATAGGCAGCATTATATGAACAAAATTTATTCAACAAGAAAACAGACCTTTAACATGAATTTAACAAGCCTGAGAAATTATAAACTATCATATGCTGCAGATTCATGCAGTGATAATAAACAAAAAAGGAAAGTAAGAGGTTTCCTTAAGCTAGCCAAACTGCTAATGGTTTTGTTATAAGCTGTCTACTGTTGCAGTGACCTCTGAAAAGTCTCAAGGCACTTGTACCACAAAGAATTAAATGGTCAGGCTGATGAATAGAGATTCATGTAGTGTGTGGGACTTCAGCCTGGAAGCATCATATACCTGAAAAATGTTTTCATATTTTAGCTCGGGCTTTTGGTAATATAATTTTTGTGCAAAATTTGTGATTTAATTATTATCTGAGTTTATAAGATTAACTGAACTGGCTCAACATTTATATTATTCAAAATGAAGTGTTTTGAAAAATCAGCTCCAACAAATGGATTGCTTCTTTGTTATTCCACCTTAATTAATTACCTTAATTAATTTTAGGACTTTTGGATTCACTGTGTTGTATCTAAGATTTGTGTTCTTAACCATGAAGTGACCATTTTGTTGTCATTCTGTTGCATCATGCTGTAAATGCACAGAGAATCGCCTTCAGCTTATCCACACCTTCAAGTGCTCACTAGGGCTTTTTCTTGAATCTTACTGTGGCATAATTAACACCTTCTTCACCCATTGCTCATTAGTGCACTGGACATTAATGAGTCTATTTTGGTAGGTAGCTCTAGAGAAGAAGTCCACTTACACTCACAGCGGAAAAAGCAATTATAAAATTGTACAGAAATTAAAATTAGACTGTATTGCCATATTTGTATTTTTATTGCATACTAAATCTAATTTTGGTATGCAGGTTGTTGAACATGTTAGTTTTCTTAAGGCAGTTGCTATAGAGATGGCAGCAAATACCTTTAATCGCAGTTGTCATTTTCTATTGGCTATTATATTGTTACTCAGGAACTGTCAGTCTAAACATACCATTTCACATAGGCCATCATTTATTAATTGAACAAAAGAGTAAATCCTTGAATTTTTGCCTTAAATATTAATAAAATTAAACATTTAGAAATCTTGTTCTCAACTGATGATATGTCTATCTACTTAAATAGTATTTTATTTCCTTTTTATGAAGCTTCATACTTTTCATGTTAGAGAAAAAGGACTAACTCCTTTGTCTAAAATAACTGCCAACTGTTTTAGTTTGAAAGAATTTTGTATAAAAAAGTATATATGCATTTTCATAGTTTTTGAAAGTATTTTATTTCTTCTACACAAGATTTTACTTAAATCTCAAAATGGAGTCAAGAACCAATTAATGTTTTGCTCTTATGTACTTAGCACTAATACTTGGAGTGGCCCTACTTTACCCTGCATTTAGGTTGTATGCCTGTCTGTGAAAGTGATCTTTCTCTTTCCTTTGTCAACTTTTTTTTTTTAAGATTTATTTATTTTCATTGGAAAGGCAGATTTACAGAGCGAAAGAGAGACACAAAGAAAGATCTTCACTCTCCAAATGGCCACAATGGCCAGAGCTGAGCTGATCCAAAGCCAGGAGCCAGGAGTTCTTCCAGGTCTCCCACCTGGGTGCAAGGTTTTAAGGCTTTGGGATCACCCTCTCCTGCTTTGCTAGACCACAAGCAGGAGGCTGGAAGGGAAGTGAAGCAGCCAGGATGACTATCAGCACCAATATTGGATCCTGCCCAAGGCAAGGATTTAGCTACTGAGCCATCACACTGAGCCCTTTTTGTTGAGATTTTAACTTGATCTTCTCTTGTTCTTGATGGTACAACGTGTGAGGGAATTTTACTTCCAAGTGTTTTTTAAACAGTTGTTTAAAATTATAGTAACGTTTGATCAAAGTGTAACTATTATAACCTTTCTTTGCTTTGAAAAAAGAAAAGTTGACTGGAGTAAAATGTAAATGAACAGGCTAAACTATACTCAATTATATATAAATGTGAAAGTTAAGCTGCATTAAGGTTATTGCGAAAACAGGAGAAGGATAAAGAATTTTTACAAACTATTAAATTTTCATGCTCTGGGAATGCATAGTTTGAGTAAATAAAGTCTTTACAAGAATTTGAACTTTTAGAAATAAAAGTAAAATTCAAAGAGTTTATGTATTTATTAATGTATGTGTGTTTTCATTTATTCATTTTAGCTTACTAGTTGTGGACCAAAATCACAGATTGATTCTCTTGTCATCATAATGTTTTCGTTTAAGTTTGCATCCTGTGTTGTAATCTATGGACCTTTCATGACAGCTTTTTAGCAAGGGTGGTTTTTCATTCTTGTTCTTTAGCATACAGCCCATAATTATACTGCAACATTTTCAGACCTAATTACATTTCAATTGTAATTATGAATAAAGAAATCCAGCTGACAATAGCCTTTAAGATGTTGATGAAGCTCATTTGTTCAGCAATTTAAAGGTCAAATCTACAAGTACTACATTGTTTTGTTTTTAAGATACCTTTATGTGACATATGTAGTGAGTTAAATTCCTTTAAAAAGACAATCTGTCTTAAAGGCACATGATGTTATATAAGACTACAATTTTTAAAGCTTTAACAAGTTCTTTTGTTTTCATAAAGAACAGAAGCAAGATAGCAATAGGATAATATATGGTTCTTGTTAGTCTCTTAATAATAAGAGCTAACATGATATTTTATCATGTGAAACGTTGAAAGAAGACTTTCTTTTCAGATGAAAAAGATGCCCACTATTATTTCTTTACTGTGAACCTAGGGCCTTGTCATTGTATACCATATTCTTGACCTAAAGCATTAATGACCTTGGCCTTATTTTAGTGTACCTCCTATGCTTGACAGTGACTTGGACATTTAAGGTCATCAGACAAGGTACTAAAGGCTTTCGTAGGCACAAGAAGTAAAGGGTATCTGACTAGAAGAGAAGATGTGGGCAAGTGCCTCGCTGGCTGTAATTTTGTTGTCATTTCAAGTACTGTGGTGGTATAATTGATGTGACAGGACCGGGCTTTGGATGTAGTCCCTTAGCTTGTGCTCACTTTCAGTTTTAGTTTCTCCGTCATTCATTTTGATTTGGTAAAATTTGGGTGACAAGCATATGCATGCCAATGGAGATGGTTTAATATAAAGTTTAGAATTGACATATTTCAATAATAAACATGCAGAGTTAATATTTTTATTTCATGAAAATTACAATAATTGATGTCACCTTACATTATAAGATAGAGGGTGGTATGCTGATGGCACAATCAGCAGGAGGTTCTCTTTTTTATTATTAATATTATAATTAAATGTTTTTCTGGAAATAGGCCAGAAACAGATGCAAGTTGACCATGTCTTGTCCACTATTGCTTGGTATCATCATTTGCTTTTATAAATGAATTGATTTGACTCCTTGTTTTTATAGGTTGTTATTGATGCCTTCAGATTGATCAATGCTAATATGATGGTATTAGGACATGAACCAAGACAAACAACTTCAAATCTGGGTCATTTAAACAAGCCATCAATTCAGGTAATGCCAGTAGCTGATAATGCATTAACTCTGTTTTATATTTTTAAAACTTGCTAAATGTAGTCACTGAAGTTTTAATTCACATTATTTTTATTGGCTTGCTGTTAATTTTCTTGTGTTTTAAAAGAATCTTGGAAATAATGCAAAAACTAATCTGCTCAAACAAAACTGGTTTTGGTGGGTTCTTTGTATTTTTCTAACCTATTTTAAGGACACTCCTTGGTGAAGCATGGTAGAGCATTTCTCTTGAGAATACTTGATTTTGCATGGTTAATATAATACGAAACAGCCAATTTGTTTCAGATAGAGGGCATTAGCTGTCATCATTGATTAGATAGGAGACAGTTCTCAGAATAGAAAATAATGGGAAGCCTGTTATATGTTATAAGGGGTCCACAGAAACAATTCCCTAATAGTACTTAAAATTTCCTATCATTTTTGTGCAATCTCCATCTTTAAGGTAAAGAAAGTTTCTAAAGTGCATCTGTACATTTTTTAGATGAGAGATTATATCTTGTTCTGATATTAAACGACATTTTTTACTTTACTGGTTTTAACGCTCTTAATATCCTCTTGAGTGATCAATGTTTTCTTTGTGTCATTCACATGCCTCACTGTTTTTAAAACAAATCTATTGTCTACAAAAAATTAGTGTAAGTGTGTTTTTAAATAAGCACAGCCAACGTCTACCTAGTTAATGACTTCTCTGAAGATTAATTAGAAAAGAAGATCGTGTTTGGGTAAATAGAACACATACGACAATGTTGCTCCTCCCTTTGTGTCCCCTTGTTCAGTTATGGGGTAGTCTTCTGGGGATTCTGGCATTGACAGTTTAAGCTTTAAACATGGGTAAGCCGTGGTTACATTTTGGTAACTTCACACTTTCAAATGTTTGATTCTGAAGCAGTCACTTATCTGAAATGTTCTTCAGAATGAAACATTTTTGTTTCAAAGGATTGACGTGTGTTGCTTCTGAAAAAAAAATTTATACAAGGTGAAGGGAAACTGAAAAGTATAATGAGTATGAAATAAGCTGCTAGTGATTTTGATTGGACATAGACAAGCCCATACTTGTGTGTTCCAGGAGACTATATTATTGGATCTGTTTAGCCTGTGATAATGACCTTTCTTATAAAGCCCCATAGCATCATACTGCTTCATTATTTTTTGCAAAAGGTTAAGTAGCATCTTACTATCCAAGATCATTGTGATTACTACATAGTATGTTTCTGCCAGAAGTTTTTACTAATTGCAAGTCAACAGCCACCTGTTGCAGATTTTTTATAATTAAAGCACTGATTTTTAACCTTTCAAGTTGAGTTTCATCTGTATTAAGATCTCTATCTGCACCAATCTAGTTTTTATTTTTTGATCATACTTTGTCATTTATAATTTTAGGTAGATTTTATGAATGAGGCAATTTCCAAACCTAAGTTAAATAACCTGTAAATATAACAGCTACAGTATCATTATTTTTCCTTTCACTTTAGCTTATTTTGCCTTCCAATTAGAATCTGTAAATATATTTGTTTCGGAGTTTGTATAGTGCCCATCAGAATGACATCTGTCTAGGTGCTTTGCGGAATTTCAATACTAAATCTCATAAATGGTATCAATCGGAAAAGCGACAGAACAAAGCCTCATTAAAACACATTCGTTTTTTAAGACAAGCCAGAAAAAAAAAAAAGCAACCAAGAGCAGGCTGAAGTAACTGGTGATATTTAAAATTGAATTTTGTGCTACAGTAAGAGAATTGTTAACTTGGGGTTCAGAAGTCTTTCAGAGATCCCATGGCTTTTATTTTGAAGGGTAAGTTAGTTGATATTAAGGGGCCATGCTCCTAAACCAGCTTCCAAGTAGTAAATACAGAAAACTGCCAGAAGCCATTGTTAGTGGTCACTTGTGACATTCTAACACTGATCTTTTTAGTATTAAAGTCATACAGGGGGCCCGGTGCAGAAGCCTAGCAGCTGAAGTCCTCGCCTTGAATGCACTGGGATACCATATGGGTGCTGGTTCTAATCACAACGGCACTGCTTCCCATCCAGCTCCCTGCCTTGTGGCCTGGGAAGGCAGTCGAGTACGGCCCCAAGTCCTGGGACCCTGTACCGGCATGGGAGACCTAGAAGAGGCTCTGGGCTCTTAGCCTCAGATTGTCTCAGCCCCAGCCATTGCAGCCACTTGGGGAGTAAATCATAGAGAAAGTATTAATAATTAAGGCAAAGAAGGAAAAATAAAGATTTATTTATTTTTATTTGAAAGGCAGATTTACAGAGAGAAGGAGAGATAGAGAGGGAAGGTCTTTCATCTGCTGGCTCACTACCCAAAGGCCACAATGGCCAGAGCTGAGCTGATCTAAATCTGGGAGCCAGAAACCTCTTCTTAATCTCCCACATGGCTACAGAATCCTAAGAATTTGGGCCATTTCCTGCTGCTTTTCTATGCCAGAAACAGAGAGCTGGATTAGACATGGAGCAGCCTGGACACAAACAAGCACCCAAAAAGGTGTACTGGCACCACAGGTTGAAGTATTAACCTGAAGGGCCACAGCACAAGCCCCAATAACTAAAATTTATTAATTTATAGATGATTCCACATCTTTCAGTGTCACAGTAAATTTAAAGACTAATTATCAGCATTATGGAAATTTAATGCATAGATGTATCTGTTAGAAGTGTAAATCGCTAAGTCCTGAGTACAGTTACATTGTATAACTGTCAGGCTATTTATAAAATCTTTTGATAATTATTAAGCATAACAATTAAAATTATTTCATAGGAAGGAAACACTACGAAAATTTTATAGGTAAGGAAACCAACACTATGAAATTAAGTTGTTTATATTGTCCAGTGAGTTAGCCTAAAAACTGGTGTTCATGAGCAGATCACCTCATTCTTTTTCATTTAATTTACTTATCTAATTTAGGCTTAGATAACATACACAGTTCAAAATTCAAAAAGTACAAAAAGATGTCTTTACTTTCTATAGTATAATTATCAATATAAAGAAATACAAAGCACCTTTTATTTCCTCAGACTTTATATATATATATATACATATATATATATATACATAAATATAAAAAGGTTCGTTTTTAGATGCCAGCATCGTGACATTTTAAGTTAAACCTCCATTTGCAGTGTTGGTATCCCATATAGGCACCAGGCCAAGCCCTAGTTGCTCTACTTGTGATTCAACTCCCTGCCTATGTGCCTAGAAAAGTAACAGAGGCTAGCCCAAGTTTTTGGACCCCTGTACCCACATTAGAGACCTTGAAGACTCTCCCAGCTCCTAGCTTCAGACCATCTCACATCTGGATATTGCAGCTATTTGAGGAGTGAACCAGCAGATGTAATATCTGTCTCTCCCTCTCCCTCTCCCCTATCTGTGTAAACCTACCTTTCAAATAAAAAATAAAATGTTAAAACAAGAAAAAGAAAGGTTCATTTTAGAGGATTTAATGGAGATCTTTCAGTGTAATATTTTCAGCTTATCAATCTAAAATAATTTAGTGCAAGCAGATTTGTGTCTTTGGATGGAAGAACCTTTTTTAACAGCATGAAACTTGAAACCACTAACGTAGGAATAGCCTATATAGAATTCTTAAAGTTGTGTTTAGTGATATGTCTGCTTTTCTATACTGAAGGACAAATATAAATAATCTGCCCATATGCAGTCTTCTTACCACACAAAACCAAAAGCACATGGCCAATTTACTTAGAATTTTAGATAAACATATTGGAGTTAAACAGCAGGTGAATAATGGAATTTAAAAGACCTCTTGAGGATATCATTTGATTTAAACTTAGATTTGTTATCATTGTACTTGCCAAGCTTTCCTGCTGTTTTAATTTTCTTATTTTATCTAAATGTAAGTGAAAATGAAGAGGTTAATACCTTCGAATTACAAAGTCATTATTTCAGCGTTACAGTTCATCACTGAAATGTAGCGTGTCTAAGGGCTTGTTGGGTGGCTTCTGTATCTATGTACCACAGGTTTCTGACCACCATGTAGAACTGTACAGTTACTACATTGTCTGAATGTGTGTGGATGAGGGAGCATTCAGCCAGGGCTGCACTCTCTAGCCAGGATATATCTGCCTAGATAACAGGACACTTTTATCTAATTCTCCACAAAGAGAATGCGCCTCCTAATACATATACAGATGAATATAAGGGAGATCGTGACTGGTTCCATTTTTTTGGTGTGCATGATACAGCATTTTTCTGAACTGAAATGTAATTCATTGATCCTGATGATCATTGAAATATATAAGCATTTAGTAGATGACCAAGTACCTTATTTAAAATAAGTGACTGGTCCCTAGGAGATTTCATAGCTCAATTTTATGGCAGACATTAGGAATATAAGAATAGGTTATATCATGTATCTGAAATGTTTAGTATTTATTAGAGTGATTTTTGCTGCCACAGCTTTAAAATACAATTATGCTGTATTTTCATCCTGATACTTAAACTAAGGATTAAAATAGACTTGAACTAAGAATTTCCTAACATGCAGTACTGCATAGTGTATTAGAAAGACACTTGGGTTATTGAGTCAGAATGATCTTGTTCATATCCCTGGCTCAGCCTTTTAACTATCTACAAATTGGAATAGATTAAGATTTGTGAAATTTTCCTCACCTGTCAAAATACTGTACCGTATTGGATTCTTGTGAAGATTAGAAGGGAGGTGTAAAGCTGAAGCTGGGTGCTCCGTAAATGTCACTTTCCCACTCTTTTCTTCTTCTACCTCAGCATTTCACTACATTGTACAAGTGGGCTCCCCATATGTTTACAGTAGGGATGGACGTAGACACTTTACAATGGCCACAATAGTCATTGCTATCTCTACTGGCATAAAAGTGTTTAGCTGATTTAGCTTCTCTACATGGAGGTAATATTAAATGATCTCCCACTATACTCTTGAGCCTTAGGCTTTATTTTCTCTTTACATTTGGAGGGCTAACAGGCATTGTTCTAGCTAATTCATCATTGGATATTGTACTTCATGACACCTACTATGTAGTCATACACTTCCACTACGCACCAGCTATAGGACCTGTCTTTACTATTATGGGTGGATTTGCACATTGATTCCCCCCATTCTCAGGTTAAACTTTAGACCCTATTTGAGCAAAAGTACGTTTTGCTGTAATATTTGTTGGAGTAAACCTAACCTATTTTCCCTCAGCATTTCAGTTAAGAGAGTGGTGGTTATTTTGGTTGCTTTCATTTTTAGATTCCTGAGGGTTAACACCAAAGACCTTTCTGTTTTTATACCTGTTTAAAGTGTTGCTGAGGTATATTTATATACATGCATGTTTTATTAGGTGAATTGAGTCCTTTGGGTTCTGCAGTTTACCATCTTGAACCTCATTTGAGCCCCTGTTGTTAAAGTTAGAAAGTTGAGCAATTATTAATTGATTCCACCAAATCTGCGGTGGAAGAACAAATTCCACGACTTTATTTGAAGGCATGAGCACCATCAAACTAAATTAAGTAAAAGGGAAACCTTTGGTGTGGGTGAAGAAAGAAGTATATTTTTATAGCCTTTAGGCTTTTCTTTTTAAATACCAAACGCCCCTTATAAGTGTGTATAACATATATATATATATAAAACAAATATATTAATACATAATAGTTGATTTATAGCATGATGAGATCATACCTTGTATTTGACAAGTCTATTCAGACCATTAAATTTTATACTGCCCTATAGCTTGTTTTTTTTTTTTTTTTTAGATTTATTTATTTTATTACAAAGTCAGATATACAGAGAGGAGGAGAGACAGAGAGGAAGATCTTCCATCCGATGATTCACTCCCCAAGTGAGCCGCAACGGCCAGTGCTGCGCCAATCCGAAGCTGGGAACCAGGAAACTCTTCTGGGTCTCCCACACGGGTGCAGGGTCCCAAAGCCTTGGGCTGTCCTCAACTGCTTTCCCAGGCCACAAGCAGGGAGCTGGATGGGAAGTGGAGCTGCCGGGATTAGAACCGGCGCCCATATGGGATCCCGGGGCGTTCAAGGCAAGGACTTTAGCTGCTAGGTCACGCCGCTGGGCCCTCTATAGCTTGTTTTGAAGAATGTGTAACCTATTTCTCTAACCCTGTAGTTGAGAAAGATGTTTTAGTTTCATCTTACCTAAGATAAATTGCCTTTTTTAAAAAAAGAGGATGGCAAAAGTATTTGTATACAAGATATGTTAAAGTTTCAAATCCTTGTATTTTATTAGGTGAAAATGTTAATTTGTTCTTTCTAAAATCATTTATATAGGCATTAATCCATGGACTAAACAGACATTATTACTCCATTACAATTAACTATCGGAAAAATGAACTGGAACAGAAGGTAAGTTTTTAAGTTTTATCTTGGATGGGTAACAGTCAAAGAAATTAGAGTCACCTGATGTTTCTAATCTTTATGCACTATTTTTGCTCCTGAGGCCATAGCAGGGAATCATTTGTTCTTAAAAATCCTCATTGATGATTTATATACCTTACTACTTTCTAGCATCAGATTAATCCAATACCATAAATCATTGCAAAATTATAAACAATGGGATGATTTTTTTTTTCCCAAACTAAATCTAAAGAAGTTTATTTCAGGTTCTTGGAGCTCAAGAATCTTACTTAAAGTATACTGATTCTAGGAGCAGGATTGTGACCTAGTTGTTAAAAAGATACTCATGTGCCATATCAGAGGGCCTGGATTCAACTCCTGGTTCTGGCTCCTGCTTAGCTTCAAGATTACAAACCTGAAAATTTAAAGACTTGTAAGAATCCAGGGTCCAGGTGAAGAAATAATGGGCTGAGGTATTTAGCTTTAAGATCGCTTACTTGGGTATGGTGCTGTAGAATAGTGAGTTAAACCACCACTTGCAGTGCCCATCATATGATAATTGTCGTACGATCACTTGCCGAAGTCCTGGTTGTTTCACTTCTAGTCCACCTCTAATTTCACTTCCCTGCTTTTTCTGGGAAGGCAGCAGAAGATGGCCCAAATGCTTAGGTCCCCATCACCCACATGGAAGACCTGTATGAAACTCCTAGCTTCAGCCTACCCAGCTCTGGCTCTTGAGACCATTTAGGGATTTATCCAGTAGATGAACAGTGGTTTTTTCTTTCTTTAACTCTACCTTTCAAATAAATAAAATATCTTTTAAAAAAATATAGGGTCAGATCTTGATTGACTGAAGTAACTGTGACTTGGATGAATCTGATTTACTTTCCAGCTTCATGGCTTTTCATGGGACAATAAACAAACTTAAAAATTTTTAAATTACAGATTAACTATCAGGATTTGAAGGAGTTTTGAGATTATCTAACACAAGCCCTTCATAGAAACAGGTATAGAAAGATTGATGGACAGAAAGTCACTCAGTAAGAGGGTGTTGGAATTAGAAAACAAATCTATAAAAAAATTAGAAATCTTGTGTATAACAAAAAACTTCATTCACTCAACAAGTATTCATTATCTACTATCATTAGATATTATCCTACATCTAGGTGTCTGTGATCTTAAAAATAAAAAAATAGAGCCCTGGTGCTAATTTCTGATTAGTGGAAAATAAATGCAATAAGCAAATAAAGTATTCATGTAAAGGACAGCAAATGCAAAAGTCATAGGATTGGGCTCGGCAGCGTGGCCTAGTGGCTAAGGTCCTCGCCTTGATCCCATATGGCTGCTGGTTCTAATCCCGGCAGCTCCACTTCCTCTCTAGCTCTCCTCCTCTCAGTATATCTGACTTTGTAATAAAAACAAAATAAATTAAAAAAAAAAAAAGTCATAGGATTAAAATACTTTTTTAGTTAGGTTACTAATTTAAGAGATTGACGTTGGAGTTTCTTTGAATTAATCAAATTGAGTTTAAGCAGATTAATTCCACAAGTCTTGGGGGGTGGTTAATGACAAGTGAATGGAATTCCTCAGGGCAGCATAATAATCACTTTTTCCCTGTATTTTTTAGATGTTACTCAATTTGCATAAGAAGAGTTGGATGGAAGGTCTGACCCTACAGGACTACAGTGAACATTGTAAACACAATGAATCAGTGGTAAAAGAGATGTTGGAATTAGCCAAGAATTACAATAAGGTAAAAATTACTTCTAGCATTAGTTTTTAATAATCTTTGCAACATCTATGGTTAGATGTTCAGCGCTATAAATACAAATAAATAAAAGATACATAGGCCAGTTTCATGGATCAGTTAGTAAATATTTGCTTTATAGCCAATGGGTCTGGTAGAACTGTTTACCTCTGCTGAGGTGCCAAAGAAGCTCCACACAGCAGTAAGCGAGCAAATATAGTTGTGGTTCTATTAAAACCAAATATTGGCCAATTTCTGTCTGTGGGCTGTCAAGTAGTCTGTTGTAAGCAACATAATACAGTTGCGCGTGAAGTCTCTTCGTTATTCAGGTAACTTTTTCCTGAAGGGAAGGAAAGCAAAATAAATATAGACAGCGTATGTAAAAACTGCTGCACATAATTTATTTTATGAACTTCTCTGTTTTCCATTTAATAAGTATTTATGGAAAACCTCTGCACTATGCACTGGAAAAATGATTTAAAAAGAAAAATGGAAAAACACAAGATCTTTGGTGGTGAGGAACTTACTTTCTGTCAAAGAAAACAGAAGGTGACCAGGTAAACACAATGTAAAATACTGAGCTATGAAAAAACTAAAGAGGGGAACTTGGAGCAGTAGCCCATTGGCTAAAGTCCTTGCCTTGCATGCAGTGGGATGGCCCAAGGCCTTCTGGAGAGACCTGCACCCATGTGTGAGACCTGGAGAAAGCTCCTGGCTCCTAACTTCAGATGTGCTCAGCCTCAGTGATTGTGGCCATTTGGGAAGTAAATCACGGATGGAAGATCCTTCTCGTTTTATGTTTGAATTTCCAATAAAAATAAATAAATCTTAAAAAAAAAAGTTGTATCTCCTGAAAGTGTTTATGCAGTGGTAAAATATGTAGTCATGGTAATGCTTTTGTTCATAGATTGATATTCTTTTATAGTTCTAAGTTAAGGAAATATTTGAGATGTAACTGTTACCTTCCATGTTATATTAGCTAACAAGTTACCATTACAAACTAACATAAACTAGATGGCTTATAATAGGAATACATTCTCTCACTTCTGGACCTTGAATACTCACAGTCAAACAGGGCAGGTTTTTGGCACAGTGATTGGGATGCAGCATCCCATTTTAGCATGCTTGGGTTTAGGTCCTGGATCCTCCACTTGTAAACCAGCTTCCTGCTAATGAATATCCCAGTAGGCAGCAGGTAATGGCCTGAGAACTTGGCTCTTGCCACCTATGTGGAAGACACAGTTTTAAGTGTGGTCTATTCTCTATGCAGACGTTTGAGGAAAAAGCCAGTAGATGGTAGAGCTTTTCTATCTCTCTTTTTTTTTTCTGTTTCTCTCTCAAATTAAAAAAAATAATAATTTTAAAAAATTTAGGACAAGATGTTGGCACAGCTGTCCTCCCTCTGAACCTTGATGGAGAAGTTCTTTCTTCTTTTTCCAAATTTGAAAATAGCAAGAATTCTTTGGTTTATAACAGCATAACTCCTGTCTTTAACCAGGATTGGGATTTCAGCATATTTTTTTGACAACACAATTGAACCCATGTATGTGTTTTCCAACTTTTTGGACAAATCACACCATTAGAGATATGATATGCCCAGAATCTGACTTTAGAAAGAAAATTTCAAGAGGGAATAATATAAGAGGAGATTTGAAGTATTGATTCTATTTAAAAGGAGCTTACTGTTATCCAAGTGAAAGATATTCAGTGTCTAGATTGTTGTAGTGACACTAGGTTGGAGGCATCAGTGGGTAGATGAAACAGAAATAGAATAAAGGATTAACTCAAGAGGTGGGTATTGTGACTCATCCATATTGCCTCTGAGTACTTATTTTTAGTCTTAGTACTTGTGAGCCAGCTTCCTGCTAATGTGCAAAAGAGATGATATTGAGTACCCTGCCACCCAAGTGGAGGCTTAGGTGAAGCTCCAGTTCCTGGCTTTGGCCTGCACCAGCTTTTGCCATTATGGGGATTTGGGTAAATAAACCAGCAATGGAGGATCTCTCTCATCTCCTTCTCTTCCTCCCTCCCTCCCTCCATCCCCGCTTCTTCAGCCCCAAACTCTACCTTTTAAATAAATAAGGATAACTAAGCTTTTTTTTTTTTTTAAGGTGAATCCAAGGTAACCAAGCAGTATTTTGGTACCATTAATATTTTCAAGTTGGAAAGAAGTACAAGGGCCCAGCGCAGTGGCCTAGTGGATGAATCCTTGCCTTGTATGTGCCGGGATCCCATATGGCTACCAGTTTGTGTCCCAGCTGTTCCACTTTCCATCCAACTCCATGCTTGTGGCCTGGGAAAACAGTAGAGGGTAACCCAAAGACTTAGAATGCTGTACTCACATGGCAGACCGGGAAGAATTTACTGGCTCCAGGCTTTGGTTTGGCTCAGCTCTGGTTGTTGCTGCCAATTAGGGAGTGAAGCAGCAGACAGAAGATCATTCTTTCTGTCCTTCTCTCTGTAAATCTGCCTTTCTAATAAAATAAATTTTTTAAGTACAAAGATTGATAAAAGATAAAGAACTAATTTTTATCTGTAATGTAACAAAATATTTTAATTGCATTTTAAAATTTTAATTTATTTGAAAGGATGAGAGACAGAGAGCTGTCATGTACCAATTCACTTTCCAGATGTCTACAAAAACGAGCTGGGCCAGGCTGAAGCCAAGGGCTTAGTCCTGGATTTCCCACATGGATGGCAGAAGCCAAAGTACCTGAGCATCACTTGCTGTCTCCTGGGGAGTTAATTAGCAGAAAAGTAGAATCAGAAGTAAACAGTGGGGCCCAGCGTGATGGCTCAATGACTAAATCCTCACCTTGCACAAGCGAAGATCCCATATGGACCCTGGTTTGTGTCCCTGCCTTGCCTCACTTCCCGTTCAGCTCCCCACTTGTGGCTTTGGAAAGCAGGAGAGGATTGCCCAATGCCTTGGGACCCTGCTCTCACATAGGAGACCTGGAAAAAGCTCTTGGCTCCTGGCTTTGAATTGTCTCAGATCTAGCTATTATAGCCATTTGGGAAGTGAACCAGTGGATGGAAGATCTTTCTGTCTCTTCTGCTCTCCATAAATCTGATCTGCCTTTCCAGTAAAAATAGATATTTTTTTAAAAATTGGAATATGAGTTGGACCGAGTCCCTTTACTAAAGGATGTCGTTCTCCAAGGGGCGTCTTAACCACTATGTTCAATACATACCCTGAAAGTTCATTTTTTTTTAAGATTTATTTATTTTTGTTACAAAGTCGGATATATAGAGAGAAGGAGAGACAGAGAGGAAGATCTTCCATCCGATGATTCACTCCCCAAGTGAGCCGCAACAGCCAGTGCGCGCCGAGAACCAGGAACCTCCTGCAGGTCTCCCACACGGGTGCAGGGTGCCAAAACCTTGGGCCGTCCTCAACTGCTTTCCCAGGCCACAAGCAGGGA